>NC_063167.1:8962390-9562390 GCF_023159225.1 Perognathus longimembris pacificus
TCTAGATCTCCGTCTCCTGAGCGGCTAGAATGACAGGTGTGAGCCACTGGCGCCCGCGTTTATTTTAGCCGCTGTTTTATATTCCTGCTCCCTAACCGCCAATCCACTCCCGCCGCTGTCCTTTCTCTCCTTCCCGCTGTCTCACCGGTACCCCTGGTGGTTCCTGACGCGTGACAGGTGTGCGAATAATTGTCACCCAGCCTCCTCCTGTCTGTGTGACTGCTGCTCCTAGTTACAGATGGGGGCAGAGGGGTTGCCCGTGTCAGCCACCCCCTGCCAAGGAGGAGAGCCAAGCTCTGGACTCAGAATCCCCGAGCCCCACCCGTCGTTCAGGGAGGGAAGCAGCCGGTTCAAGCCCACCCTGGCTGGACTCCATCCCATGCGCTCCTGGGCCGCTCCGTGTCTGGGGGTTCCGACAGCGGGGAGGGGAGTCAGTGCCAGGCCCCCCCCCCGCACCTGCCACGCGGACCACGGGTGGCTTGGCTTCCCCGCCAAGGCCACGCGTCCCCCAACCATCCTGCCCAGGCCTGCGGCGAGCCCCGCGGCTCCCTGGGGAAGCGGCGCCCAGCTGGGGCACCGACAGCTGGCGCCTGGAGAAGCAGATGCCTCCCCCGCCCCCCCCCAGGCCCCTGAAGAACCAGAGCCCGGGGGGGCCCTGCGGGCTGACGGCGGCTGTGGTCACCAGGGCGGCGCAGGGCGTCCGGCTCCCTACCTGGGGGACGTGTCCCCGGGGAGACGTGCCCCACGGCTCGGCGTCCAGATGGGTGCTCGCCCCACATGCACGCGGACCCCGGCGCCTCCTCCATCTGCGGAGCCCCTGGGCCCACAGCTGCCGGCTGCACCGGAGCCCCATGACAGCCCCGGGGGGTGCGCCCCAAGCCCCATGCACACCCTAAGGGCTGAACCCTGAGCCCACCGCTGCTCCCTGAGCCCCACCCCTGCCCCAGGGGCTGTGAAATTGGAATTGCAGTAATGGGAAGGAGATCTGTACTGAGAACATGGCCAGGTGTGCTCATGCCTGTGTTAGCAGTAGCCAAGCGTGACACGCGACCGGCTGAGCCCCAGGTCTCCAAGTGTGGTGGGGGTGACACGGGACCGGCTGAGCCCCGGGTCTTGTGTGTGGTGGGGTGACACAGGACTGGCTGAGCCCCAGGTCTTGTGTGTGGTGGGGGTGACACAGGACCGGCTGAGCCCCAGGTCTCCAAGTGTGGTGGGGTGACACGGGACTGGCTGAGCCCCAGGTCTCCAAGTGTGGTGGGGGTGACACGGGACCGGCTGAGCCCCGGGTCTTGTGTGTGGTGGGGTGACAGGGTACCGGCTGAGCCCCGGGTCTTGTGTGTGGTGGGGGTGACAGGGGACCGGCTGAGCCCCGGGTCTTGTGTGTGGTGGGGTGACAGGACCAGCTGGGCCCCGGGTCTTGTGTGTGGTGGGGTGACAGGGGACCGGCTGAGCCCCGGGTCTTGTGTGTGGTGGGGTGACACGGGACCGGCTGAGCCCTGGGTCTTGTGTGTGGTGGGGTGACAGGACCAGCTGGGGCCCCGGGTCTTGTGTGTGGTGGGGTGACCCGGGACCGGCTGAGCCCCGGGTCTTGTGTGTGGTGGGGTGACAGGACCAGCTGGGCCCCGGGTCTTGTGTGTGGTGGGGTGACAGGGGACCGGCTTGAGCCCCGGGTCTTGTGTGTGGTGGGGTGACACGGGACCGGCTGAGCCCTGGGTCTTGTGTGTGGTGGGGTGACAGGACCAGCTGGGCCCCGGGTCTTGTGTGTGGTGGGGTGACCCGGGACCGGCTGAGCCCCAGGCCTTTGCCTTGGCCTCTGTCGAAGCTGACCCCCCCTTCTGCGAACGACTTGACTCTCGCAGCTGAGTGCGTTCACCGCTGCCACGTGACGTTCCCACCGTCCGCCCTTCCCACGTCACGCTTGTCTGGTCCTCGCAGCCACCCTGCGTTGTGTGTTCTACTGCCTCCATTCGACTGATGGGGAAACCGAGGCAGCGTGACTTCCCTGCGGTCCGCCTGAGCATGCCTCTCGGAAGTGAGCCCCGAGAGCAGTGAGGCCCCGGTCCACGGCCTGACCGTGACATCCCGCGGCCGTCCCTAGCCAGGGACCTGCCACAGCTCATCTTTGTAGAAGCATCTAGAAGGGGAAGTACCATCTTTCTCTCTGAGGATTGGAACCTGGGGCGAGGGGTGTGGGTTTCATCCCCGGGGGGCACTCCCTGATGAGAAGTGACCGGCTGGCACCGCGGCTTCAGCGTGAACCCTCCCGGGCCCCATCCGGGGCACAGCAGGGAGCCCAGATGCCAGGCCCAGGGAAATGACCGCCGTGGGCCGTGCTGCCCTCTGCTCTACTTAGAAGCTTTGCGGGGGGAAGAAGGGGGAGGGGGCTCCGGAGGCAATGCCCTCGAGGGTACACGGAAAGAAAAGGGAGGCAAGTTCCGCTGGCCATTTAGGGGGCCGCTGAAGACATGTGCTGTTATTTTCCCAGCCGTGAATGAGGCCTCGGTCCATTTGGAATCCATCTTTAAAGAGATGTCCCCGTGCCGGGCACGAGCGGCAGGTGTGGCCGAAGGACCAGAGAGGTTGGGAAACCTGCCGGGGGGCGGGGGATTCTCAGCGGTGGAGTAGCAGAGCCTGGACTCGAACTCTGGAAGGTCCTCGGAGAGCGTGGGGAAAGCGAAGGGTGTTGCGTAGACGTCGCTACACCGGGCGCGCGGGTGTGAGACCCAGGGGCTCCTCGGTGCTGCTGAGGCTCAGTTTCCCCACGCGACGAGGGGGTGGTGGTGATCGTTTGGGAACTTCCCTCCCGGCCGGTGAGGGGGTCTTCCACAAGATCGCCAAAGCGCTGTAAGATGCAAAGTGCCCACAACAGGGCCGACTTGGTGGTTGTGGCCCCCAGGTATGCCGCCGAGCCACTCTGGGGGGGGGGGGGGGCCTGCAGGGTGGGGGGGCAGGAAAGCCTGGGGTGCTGTGGGAAGGCCTGATGCTTCGTGAGAAGACCCACCGCGCCCCCTATCGGGCCCTGCGTGAATTGTGCCCGTTCAAGGGGTAGCTGTGGCTGTGATGGAAAACCCAGTGCCACCAAGGTCGGTGGGGGGGAGGGGCGGCAGCGGGGGCAGCGGTGGGGGCAGGGGGACCCGATGGAGTTCGAGGCGGGACTGGGGACGAACCCCGGGTCTCCTCCTTTCCGTGGGCGGGTATTATTATTTCTCGGGGAGCTGCCTGTGACGTTGTTCAATCACAGGTGCGTGTTTGCTGTTGGGCCTCAACTTCCCCTGCGTGCCTTTGGGCCTGTGGGTGGCATCAATGACGAGGCGTCTTGGAAGCGTCATCGACCACGGACGCGTGGCAGCCCCCCACCCCCCCCCCCCGCACGCCGGAGGAGCGGCGCCCCGTCTTCCCCACGCTGACGGGAGGAAGGAGAGGGAATCACGCGTGCCGCGCCCTGTGCCTTCGCCCGGCCTGGGCCAGACGGAGCGCGGACGCTCGCGGGCGCCACCCAGAGCTTAAAGCGGAGCCCGGTTCATCGCCCGCCCCGGGGGTCCCTGAGAAACGTCTCCATCCGGGGGCAGGCAGGCGGGCCGAGCCCGTCCCAGGCTCCGATTCCAGTCCCCCCACTTCCCGACTAGGGGCGCCGGCACCCGGCACCCGAGCCACCCCAGGCCGCTTCCCGGCAGGCCGGGCCTGGCGAGGCTGAGCTGCTTTTGGATACGGTTGGAGCTTTAAGTTACTGACATTGGCACGACTGACGGTGGGGAGTGGGGGGTCCCTTCCCCACCCCCACCCCGCCTCACTGATTTCCCAGCATCCACCTGGCCCCGCGCCACTGTGGCCTCTTCATGAGTGGGAGCAGCCACGCACCCCTGAGGGACCCAGGAGCCTCAGAGATGCCCCTTGGGGGAGGTGAGTCGTATGGAGGAGTTCTAGAAGGTCCCGTGCAACCGTCTCCGTGCTAAGGAGCCTCCGTGGCCCTCTAATGCCCGCCGCGTACCCCAACATTAATCCGCTACCAGCTTAGTCTTTAGTGGGGCCCGTGCTGGGAGTTGGGGACCCTTAGCGGGTGCGGGGCAGCCCCTGGGGAGGGTTCGCATCCCCGCGGAGCCGCAGCTCCCTTCCACGGGAGTGCAAGAGCAAGAAACGACCCCTCCCCGCTCATCCGGCTAGCTCCCCCCCCCACACCCCGCGCTCCCCCGACCCGTGGGAGAGACGGGGGAAGGCACGCCCCAACCCGGACGAGCCAAGCAAGGAAAGGGCGGGCAGGCCGCCCGCACCCTGCCCTCCCTCACCGGAGGACAATCAGACGGCCTGGGGTCAAGTCGGCGCAAGGTCTCGTTTATCGGGGAAGTACGTGCCACTCATATAAGACACAGGAGCCAATCAGGTCTAAGATCGGCAGGAAGGGGCGGGTTGTAAGGGCGGAAGAGGCGGGGCGTCACAGCCCACAGAACCGCCTCCGGGTTCACCCTTAGGCGCCATCTTAGCCACACGTGGCCCCAGGACTGAGAAACAGGCGGGGCCGGCTCGTTGACTTCCAGGTGTGCCCCACAGCCACCGACCGTCCCCGGGGACAGGGTGACAATCCCTCTGCCCCCATGGGGCCCCGCCGGCGCTCCTAGGGCGAGCTGCCCCATCCTGGGGCTCCATCTGCCCTCTTGGCTCCCGCCCCAGGTCTGGACTCTGACACCCGAGCAGCAGGAGCCCCTCTCCCTGGAGACCCCGCAGTGCCCGGTCTCCAGGCCCCCCCCAACCCCCGCGCCGGGTGGGGGCGCCCACCCTGTGTCCCCAGGCGCGGAGCCGAGCGGAGGGTGGGGGGGGGAGGCCGGGCGCGCGCGCACGCTGGCTTGGCCCCAGCCCGCTCGGTCTTAATCTATTGACATTGGCAGGCCCCGCGCAGCCTGTCGTGCCTGTGAGGTAATTGAAATGAAATTGTCTCCAAGCGTCCAATTCATCAGCAAATAAATCATAAACCTGTGGCCATCCATTCCGGAAGACGGAAGAAGCCTCTCGCCTCCTGGCCGCCGGAGTTGATTGAACTTGGGCTTTATTCCTCTCGGATGAGTTTAGGAAAGCCGGAGAGAGACGGGGCAGGCAACTTTCAGGCGTGGTTTTTTTGGGGGGGGCTCCTGCGTGCACACGAGGGGTGGGCCGTGTGCGAGGTCTCCCCTCAACGCGCCTGGGTGGATTCACGTTTTTCGCCCTCATCATAACACACCCATCCGATGACATGTTACTCGGGAATGGAAAGGAACGAGCCACAGGTGCTCTCAAAAGCCGTTCGCCGCCTGAGGGAAGCGCGGCCCACAGCACACGAAAGCCGAAGGCGTGCGGGTTCAAACTCAGGAAGCCGCGGGCGGTGGCTCGCGCCTAGGTTCAAGGGCAGCCTGGGCAGAAAGTGTCCAAGACTCCGTCTCAACCCTTGGAGAGCTGGGCGCAGTGGTGCATTGCTGTCGTCCGAGCTGTGCGGGAGGCGAGGGTCGGAAGACGGTGGCCCTGTCTAGCGCAGACATAAATAAACGCAAGACCTTACTCGCAAACAGAAAGAAGGGCAGGGGTGTGGCCCAACTGGTAGAGCACCTGCCTAACAAGAGCAAGGCCCTAAGTTCAAACCCGAGAGGCACCAAATAAAAAGATGGAGGGGACGGGAGGAGGAGGAGACCCAGAGAGCTCCACGCGTTACACGCCCGTCCACGCGTGGAAAGCGGAGTCCGATCCGGAGGAAACACGGACCAAAGTGAGACGCCACTGCCCAGACCCAGCCAGACTTGAAGCTCAAGAGTTTGCCGAAGGAGAGACCCATATGACCCCCACTGCCCCCGCCTCCGGGGCCCGGCTTCGAAGGCCCGGCCCCAGCGAGGGGGCAGCCCCTCCTGGGTGGATTTCCAGTCCTGGGAGAGAGCTCATGGGTTCCCGGGACAGCCTCACGCCTGTCCACGGGGTCTGGTGGTTCTCAGGCTCCCCGTGGCCTGAGGAAGGAGGGGGCTGCTTCCCGCCGGCTGATGCCCCCCCCAAAGGAGGAAGGTATCCACCCCCCCCCCTTCCAGGTTCCTGTTGGAAGCTGTGATCCGTTAGTAACTGTGTTACGGAGCCGAAACCGCCTCGCGGGGGCAGAAGGGATTCAAGAGTGAAAAAGCGAAGCGGAGGGCTGGCGGCTCACGCCTGTCACTGGCTCCTCAGGAGGATGAGGTCTGAGGGTCCCGGTTTGAAGCCAACCGGGGCAGCAAAGTCTGCGAGGACTCTGATCTCCGATTAACCCCCCCCCCCCCAAAGAAGCCAGAAGTGGAGCTGGGGCTCAAGTGGTGGAGTGCTAGCCTTGAGCAAAAGAAGCTCAGAGACAGTGTACACACACACACACGAGTGAAAATTTAGCATTTCCTTACTTGACGAGATTGTTGCTCTCTCCACCTGCCTATTTGTAGACGGCCCACCGAGCCTGGGTGGGTTCTCACTCGCGTGGACGGAGGGTTTGCGTCGGCTTGGGGGTCAGCCTCATGGCTTCCAGTGAGCTCTGCTGGGGCGAGCGTCACCTGAGCCCCGTGGTCCGGGCAGGGGGAGGTAGACTCTGGTTGATGGAGTACTACGGTGCGGTGAAGATGGAGTGTCCTGGAGCAGGCACTGCGATCCTCGTGCCACCCGCCGGGCTCCATCTGACCGGGTTATCTGGGCAGAATCTACTGGACGGTCCTGGAGCTGTGGCAGGGACCCCCCAGCCATTCCCAGGGCCACCCCAGTCCCTCTGCGGGGAGCGGTGCATCACAAGGTCAGACGGGCCCTGCGGCCTGCAGGGCAGGGAACGCGGGCAGGGGCGAGGGCTCCTCAGACGGCCGGGCCACTGCTCTGTCCGCTTGGTCTCACCGCCGCCTGCGGCCCCCAGGGCTCCGCGCACCCGCGTGGCCGGCGTCCAAAGAGCAGCCCCTCGTGTTGTGCAAGTGCCTGTCTGTGTCTTCTGGGTGCTGGCTGAGCCCCCCACTCAGGATTGCCTGAGTCCAGACCACACCCGAGAAGCCGGGGGCCCACGGACCCCATCCCACAGAGGGGCAAGGCAGGGCCCGGGAGCTGAGGCGCCCGTCCAGAATCACTGGCCAGTGGCTGATGGTGCTAGGTGCTGAGGATGGGCGTGAGGCCGGTGGTGACGGTGGAGATTAAGATGGCGGTGGTATGACTCTAGAATGATCTAGGCTGTGTGCGTTTAAGTTGACTTTACTGGCTGTGCGGGTGTCCATTTTCAACAGGATGCACGGTCCTTTTAGATCGCGTGAAGCTTGATTTGCAAACATTTCTATAGCCTAACGGGTATATGTGGTCGCCTCCTTACCAGACAGCCTGACCATAATGTTTATTATTAAATTTGGGAGTGGTGATGGTAGTGTGGCAATGGTGCTGGTGATGACGGTGGACGTGATGACGGTAACAATGATGCCGGAGGTGATGGTGGTGGTGGTGGTGATGGTGGTGGTGATGATGGTGGAGGTTATGGTGGTGGTGGTGATGATGATGGTGGTGATGGTGATGGTGGTGATGACGATGATGGTGGTGATGGTGGTGATGGTGGTGGTGGTGATGGTGGTTGTGGTGATGATGGTGGTGATGGTGGTGGTGGTAATGGTGGTTGTGGTGATGATGGTGGTGGTGATGATGATGATGGTGGTGATGATGGTGGTGGTGATGATGGTGGTGGTGATGGTGGTGGTGATGATGGTGGTGATGATGATGGTGGTGATGATGGTGGTGGTGATGATGGTGGTGATGATGGTGGTGGTGGTGATGATGGTGGTGATGATGGTGGTGATGATGGTGGTGGTGGTGATGGTGGTGGTGGTGATGGTGGTGGTGATGATGATGGTGGTGATGATGGTGGTTGTGGTGATGATGGTGGTGGTGATGATGGTGGTGATGATGGTGGTTGTGGTGATGATGGTGGTGGTGATGATGGTGGTGATGATGGTGGTGGTGGTGATGGTGATGATGGGTGCGTCCACCCAGCACAGCCTGCAGCTCCTGGGTGGACACCTCAGAGGGTGTTCAGATGGCCGGCCCCTCAGGAGCAGCCCAGGAATGGGGCAGAGAAGCTCGGCGGCACAGGGACGCCCTGGGAGCCCTCCCAGGCTCGGGGCGGTCACCACCCGCATTTTCCCGCCTGGCCGGTCCCTGACTGTGGGCACCGGGCACGGTCTGGGCACCAAGGGGCGGTGGAGGGAGATGAGACAGACGGACCGTGGAGCCCAGAACCTACCCATAAGCATCTAGGCAGAACCCATGCGCCCAGACCAGCAGGGTCGGGGGTCCCGACGCCAGGGCCTGGCCCAAGAGCGGGCCTTTCAGTCAGGGAAGAGGGAAATCGCTCTTCTCCCTCAGCGAAAGACGCGGCTCAGAATAGATGGGAGCCATTGTAGAAGAAGGTAAATAAAGAATCCCCCGGAATAATCAGGCGAGATTGCGTCTGTGCTGGTAGCAAAGCCAGGAATAATTAGCGCTGCGAGAATGGAGGAAGCGATGGCTGCTCCTCCAACACGCTAATTAACAGTTAGTAATAGTCATAATAAAGCTTGAAAGCCGCCTTTTCAGCCGCTGCACTGAGTGACTGCTGGAGATGGGCGAGGCGAGGCGGCTCCGGCGCCGCCGCTCCCCGGACGTGAGCCGGAGCGGGCGTGGAGATGGCGCCCCTCACGCCGAGAGCAGCGGAGGGTGGGGTACCCGACGGGGGGGGGGGGGGGGGGGAGGGGAGGGGGAAGGAGGGGCTACCAGCAAGATCAGCAGCCGTCGACTGGAGCACGCTCACGTGCGCGCGCACACACGCCGATGCTGGGGCTTGAACTCAGGGCCCGGGGGGGGGGGAGGGGGGAGGTCGGGCCGTTTCCGAGCTTTCCCCGCCTCCTGCCTCCCTCGCCGCCGCTTGGCCGCCCCGAAGCCGCGCTGAGCTCGCGGAAGGGGCTGGCGCGCCGCCCGCCCGTCTTCTCTTTCAGGGACGTAAATTAGTTTCATTGGGTGGGTGTCGCTCAGGGGAAGAAAGAAAAAAAAAAGAAAGTGGGGCAAGTCATCGAGTCATCGGCGCTGACACTTGGAAAGTCCCCCGTAGTGCAAGGCCTGTGTACTGATGATGGCCCCGCCAGCACACGCACACACACGCACACGCACGCACGCACGCATGCACATATGCACACACCGTAACACAGGGCTTCGCCACAGGCCCAAAGCAACAGGGCCGCCCCCATGGCAGAAGCCCCTGGGACTCAGCCGTTGCACTCAAGTGTTTTTGTCACCGGGTCAGAAAGCTGACTTACACAGCCCGGTTACCCTCCCAGGCTTGCCACCCCGCCCCCCGGTGCCCGGGCAGACAGATGGGTACCCGCCAATGTTGACTGTCTCCCAACGCGGCGGACTGAGCCGTGACTTCCTTCTGACACCTCAGAAGCTTTGCCAACATGGGAATGGTTTTCTGAAATCTGAGGGGGGCGGGGGACCTCTCTTCCCACTAGGTGTGGTGACCCCAGCACGCCGTGGGGGACGCGCCTGAGGCCCGCCTGGGCTTCACTGACGGACCTTGCCTCCGAACAAAACGACAGGATGCAAAAGCAGATCTCATCCCTCGCCAAATGCTTCGTGCTCCGCTGTCTACGGTTTGCTGCCTGGCCCTGGGCAAATCTCTCCCGTCCCTGCACCGCAATTGCCTGCAATTAAAAAAGCGCTAGCCGGCGTATTGCGTCAGAAAAGCCTGCAAGCCATGGCTGTCCACGGCAGACATTACTAGTCAGTGCCAGAGCGCCTAGCCTCGGAGGCCGGTCTTCTCCACGCACTGCGGCGCGCGGCATCTGACAAACCACTGCAGGGAGACAGTGATTTAAAACCTATGTGACAGCCGGCTGCTGGTGGCGCCTGCTTGCATCCTACCTACTCAGGAGGCTGAGCTCTGAGGAGCACGGCTCAAAGCCAGCCTGAGCAGGAAAGCCCAGGAAACTTTTAGGTCCGTGAAACAGCAAAATGCAGAGAGTGGAGCTGCAGCTCAAGTGGTAAAGCACCGTCCTTGAGCGAAAAGGCCAAGTGAGAGCATAAGGCCCTGAGTTCATGCCGCACCGCTGCCACACACACACACACACACACACACAATCAATCAATCAATCAATCAATCAAAACAACAACAGCAACAAATCAGGTCGTGGTTAGAGGCTATTTGGTGTCCCAGGTGGAAATTGCAGTTCTTTCTCGTTGTGTCTCGGTGTCGCCCCTGAGGCCCAGTCAGGCTGCTCTGGAGCCTCCTCTAGGAGGGCCTCCGGCCGGCACACAGCAGGACAGGGGAGAAGCAAGAAATTAGTGACCACGGGAGGGGTCAGACTGCTCAGAGGAGGCCGCCCGCCCTGCTGCAGCCCTGGGGGGCGTGGCGCTGGAGAACGGGGCTCCTCCATGGCTTTCCGGGCAGCGGGCAGTGCATGGGGCCTTCTGTCTCCATCCTTGGGGCCTGTATGCATCACACAAGGCCCCAGGCCCCCTCTTTGGGATGGGGGCTAAGAAGGGGTCTCTGCTTTTCCGTTTCCTCCCTATCTTGGAAGCCAATCTCCCCGGCCAGTCTTAAGGAACCTTGTGGAAGAGTCAAGTCATTGCTGCACTGAGCCTCAGTTTCTTTAATTGTCCGACAGAGATTGAAATATCACCCTCCTTCCCCCACTCCACCTCCTGGGGCCTCATCACGAGGCCCCGTGTGTCCGCTGTGGCCGTTTCTATATTGTGCCTCTGTGTTGTTCTTTCGCTTGAATCGATGCCTGCGATGGAATGTCACAGAACAAAGGAATGTATCCGCAGGCCTGTGTGTGCGCATGCAAGAAGTGGTCAGACTTGAGCAATTGCACCGATGTTGATTTCCTGGCCTTGTAACCATGGTTACTTCCGAGGCCACTGATGGGAGAAACTAGATCTCGGGTACCAGACACCTTTGGCTACTGTGTTTTGCGATGTCATTATCTCGTGGCGGTGTTCTTCGTGGAGAGCCATGGAAATGTCCAGAGCTCTTTCAAGCCTTACCCGTGGGGCTTGCTGCCCACGCGGATCGCTCCCTGGCTGCCTACAGGGGAGGACATGGCTTACGGGAAGGGAGACGGAGCCCCTGCCATCCCCATGAGACTCCACCTTCCAGGCCAATTGTTGCCTTCAGTTCACTAGGGGAATTCATTTCTGGGTGCTTTGTGTTCCAGACAAGAACCTTGTGTCCCCCAACCCCCAAGGCACTCAGTCTTCAGCACCTTCTTCCTTCCAGACCCCTCGTGTTGGGTGCCAAAGAACCTCCGCTTCATGCACAATGGCTTCTTCGATTTCTGCACACAATGGGAATGTGGCCTAGGGCTAGAGTGCTTGCCTGGTACACAAGAAGCCCTGGGTTCGATTCTGACTCAGTACCACATACACAGAAAAAGCCAGAAGTGGTGCTGTGGCTCAAGTGGTAGAGCATTATTAGCCTTGAGCAAAAGAAGCCCAGGCCCTGAGCTCAAGCCCCAGGGCTGGCAAAAGGAAAAAGAACAGTCTTTAAACCCATTTGTCTACCATTCCCCCCATCCCTCTGGGAAATGGATTAATCCCAGGACGCGTTCATTCCTCTCCCATGGAGGGAGACCTGCAGGCCCGCAGCGAGCCTCGCTCAGCCAGGAGGCTTCCGCTTGCACCCTAGTGAAGCTGTGCTCACGAGACGACCCCCAGAAATACGTCAGCCAGAGATTCTGCCGCGAACCCCAGAGGCCAAGCCCAGCTCAAGGGAGCTGAACGTGAATGGGGCTCGAGGCAGGAAGGACCCCTGGGTCGGAGTGGGGAGGGGAGGCGGTGGTTTAAAAAGTGACCCCGCGGGCTGGGGATATAGCCTAGTGGCAAGAGTGCCTGCCTCAGATACACGAGGCCCTAGGTTCGATTCCCCAGCACCACATATGCAGAAAACGGCCAGAAGCGGCGCTGTGGCTCAAGTGGCAGAGTGCTAGCCTTGAGCAAAAAGAAGCCAGGGACAGTGCTCAGGCCCTGAGTTCAAGGCCCAGGACTGGCGAAAAAAAAAAAAAAGTGACCCCGCGTCAAGGCTCTTTCTGAACATGTGAAGCTTTGAATACACACTTGCTGCCTTCCAATCTTTTTTTTTAAGTCACTTTCCTTACAAATCCTAGCATGCTCACTGCAGGTTTACCCTAAATCCTGTCACCTACAAACAACCATCGTCAGGATTTGGGTGGGCAGTCCCCAAATCTTCCCAGGTCCTCAGTCACAGGAGACAGGCAGCATGCCTACATGGTCTTCACACGCCGTCGTGTGCAGATCTTTAACTTGCTTCATTCACGCGGACCGAGACATGACCGTGGGCATCTTCCTCACTGACTTCTGTCCTTCTCCCTGTCTGACTTACAGCCAGCACAGATACCACAGGGGCACTGGGTTCACAGAATTTCTCATAGACTCTCTCACTTCCTGAGAGGATGTCAGGATGAGAAGCAAGGAGAAGACCCACCCAGGTTCATGCCACCAGGGCTGGGGCTTGAGAGGCAGCTGGGAGAACGCTCTGTTCTTTACGAAGGAGCAACGCTGCCCTTCCCTCCTTCCTGAATCCAGGGATGTCTGAACACCTCTACCACCACTTCTCACTCAACACTATGGAGTCTCCACACCAAGTTCCAAGGCAGGCATCACTAATCGATCCCAGCACCGCTTCCTGACTACAGGGGAGTGGGGCTGAGCTTCTGCGATGCCCCTGGCTGGCCTCCCCTCATCCGACTCCTACAGCTCTCTTCTTTCATACCTAAGGAAGTGCCCAGACAGGAAACCGACCCGTCCAGTGGGAGGTTCGGAGCCAAAGCCCGTGCCCGGTTCTCCTCATCACTAGGCCACTCTCTCGCTACCCCGTGCCACTGTCTCTCCAAACGGAGTGCCCCTCGGGACATCGGTGTTGTCGATCGAGCAGCAGCCTCGCCACAGAGGGCGCCCAGCTTGGTCGACGCCGACTGCCAAGAGCTCGCAGGGATGCCCGTCTGCAGAGGGCACCCGGGTGGGTCCAGGAAGCGGGCCCTGAGTCGTCTGTGCAACTCACTCGCCAAGCGTTCACGGAGCACCCTCCATTCCTGCAGGGACCGGGCAGGTCCGAGCGCTAGCAGCCGGCCCCCGTAGGGTGTGGAGGGGAAGACCTCCTTTCCTCGCAGTTTGGTTCCAATGGAGACTCAAGAGCCAAGCGGTGGGGTCGCCACTGCCCCCTGGGGGGCGGAGTGGGAAACACTGCAGCTTGGGCTGGACCTACAGAGGTTGTCCAGCCCAGGGCCAGCTCCCCAAGCCCCGGGGAAGGCCTAAGCCCAGGGAGCTGCCTGGCCTGCTTCCGTCTCCCAAACCCACCAGCCAGACAGACGCCCTCGGAGGAGGCAGGGGACCCCAGGGGGCCCTGTGCACTTCCCGCAGGGGCACGCGTACAGGACTCCAGGCGCCCCCTGACACAAGGGAAGAGTACGCCGCCGCGGATTCTGAAAATCCAGCCAGGGGTTGCATTCTAGGCACCGGTGCCCGATCTGGGGGGGGGGGGGGCCTTGGGATGTCTGTGGTGCCCCCGCCAGGGTGCAGTGAGGGAAAGACGGTGGTGATGAGAGGTGAAATGGGGTAGCCGGGGTAAGGCTCGTGTGGGACCTAATCAGAAAAAAATAGCCTTTAAAACCTGCGAGATAAAGCTAGGTGTCTGTATCTCACGCCTGTCATCCCAGCTACCCAGGAGCCTGAGATCTGAGGACCACTGTCCAAAGCCAGTCTGGGCAGGGAAGTCGACGAGATTCTTATTTCCAATGAACCAGCAAAAAAAAGCTGGGAGTAGAGGTGAGGCACACGTGAAGTGGTAGCATGCCAGCCTTGAGCACAAACGCGAAAGGACGGGTGCCCAGACCTTGAGTTCAAGCCCCAGTACCAGCGCACATGCACACGCTATAGAGTGGGCAGGCCTATGACCTTCGAATCCACGAATCCAGATTCACCCGTGTGATGATGCGGTCCTGCGGGTGGATGAAATCAGTGGCCGAAATGGCCACTTCCGGCCCGTAGGGAAACACACCGTCCGTACACCGGGAGGGCGGAGTGGTAGGTTGTGAAGGAAGAGGATCACCTTTGGAGCCCGGGACATGCTCTTCAAAGCCCAGTCCCACACCTGCTGGCGGTGTGACCAGGAACAAGTTCCTTGACCTTGCTGAACTCCCCCCTCCCCCAGATCTACCCCCCCCCCCCGCATTCCACGATGAGAAGGATGCGTTTCCAGGTGACAGAGATGGTTATTCCAGGTCCCTACAATTCCCTCACGCCTGCCTCCACCTCCCGCCCACCCTACCAGAGGGGATCGAAGATATCTAATGTCTAATTTTAAAGCCAATTTGTATGTTTAGCGGTTGTGGGTTTTATTTAAAGGCAGGAGGAGAATGGGGGGCTCCAGGGAAGTTTCTGCTCTGCCCAAGTAACTAGCATTCATTAAGCCATTAAAGCAAGAGTTTCTCCCAGCAGATTCCCGCGCACGTTAGAGGAGGAAATGGGATCCGGCCTTGGATTTGCATAATCGCCGCTATTGGCTGCCCATTACCATGCTGCTGCGGCAGAGTGCAGAGGGGGCAGCCCCTTCCTGGCCCCCCGACACCCCTGGTGCCCAGGGCACCACGGGGGCTCTCTTAGACTAGTGCTTTAATGATTACTGGAGTGGCATTTAGCCTCCAATTAAGAGCGAGAAGAAAAGCAGCGGCCAAATGGGGTGAATGTTCTAGAGAATATATCCACTTAGGAGAAACCCGGAGCCTCAGCAGGCACACAATACCCCCCTCTTGACTGGAGACGGGGTTTCAGAGCCTCCCAGACCCCCCCCGCCCCCCACCCCCCCCCCCCGCTACTGACTGGGAAGGAAGTGGCTGCAGACCTAGAACTGTGCCAAGGTCTCCCTTTGAACCGGGGAGGCGTGGCGGAGCCTTGTTCTCCTCCGGGCACCGGCCGGGCCTCCTGCCCTCTGCGGTTTCTGCACGCCCGTGCTCCCAGCCAACTCCTGACGGCTTTCCCAGAGCTCCAGGGGAGAAAGGAGTCTGCACCAGGGAGTGGGGCCCCCCCGGGGCTTTGGGGCTCCAGCGCCTGCCTTCGTATCAGGGTCTGCCTGGAGATGGGAGCTTAGCGAAGCCCGCCGGAGCCTTTCCCTCGCCAGCCAGGCATCCGGGACCCCCTCCCGCCCTGCCTAACCCGCAACTCTGCAGCCGGCCTGACTTCCACTCAAGGGCAAGTCCAGGCAAAGGCCCCCGCGCGGTCCGGCCTTCACAAACCCCATCTCCTTGACGCTGGCAGCCCCGTGAAGGTGGCGGAATATCGGAGAATAGGGAGCTTTAGAAAAGCAGTTCCCTGCCCAGGAGTGCTTCTTCACCCTGGCATTTCTCAAAGGACGGGGGGGGGGGGGGCAGGTGAGCGGACATTGTGTCTCTCCTGTGCTTGTAGCGTTCTGCCCTCGCCCCCCCCCAATGCTGCAGCCCCCCCAAGGCCCGCCCTCTCTCTCTGGCCTCGGAAATCCCCCTCTTTGTGAAGCTAGAAAGAAGGGAATGCGTGGGGGTTGAATGTCTTTTTGACTAATAAGGAATGGCCTGGAAGAACAGTTGATCTCTTTATCATAACTAGCTTGGCCGCGTTTCAATCCTGGGGGAGAACACCGAATAAGAACCTTCTATGTTCTGCCAGCAGAGGTAGGACAAGCCTGTCACTTTGTGCCATTCGGGATGAAGGATCCATTTACCTTTTAATTTGCACCTTGATGTCTCAGATTTTCTGTTGCAGGAGGGATAAACTGGGATCTGGCTGCCAAAAGGTTTTAGGGGTCCCTTGAGCTTGAGGACTCGGCGGGAGGGGGGGGGGCTAGGGAGGAAGGTACCGGAGAACCTGACCTCTCTCTCCCTCAGCCTGTACTTCTGTCCCCCAGAACATTCCGGGTGTTCTCCAGTTTCGTGCACTTAACTGCACTCAGCTTCTGCAGTTGTCCCGGGACAGACGGCTCGGGCTACGATGAAAGCCAGAAGGAAGGGCCGCGGGGGGGGGGGGGGGGGGCACCTGCAAGAATAGTGAGCTTCCGTCTGAGGACGGAGCTTACAGTGGGACGGGGGGGGGGGGGGGGGGGAGGGTAGTGAAGGGCGACCCTGCTGGGATCACTGTTTGTAGAGAACCCAGAAAGCTGGGGAGTGGACTGTGACCCCCGCCCCGCGCCTGTCCAGGGCCCTGTGGGGGTGTCGCCATCTCCCCGTGAACTTGGGTGGGGGTGGGGGCGGGGGATGTGACTCCGTGGACCTCTTCATTTGCAAGCACCACACTGTCCCGGGTGGGAATGAAGAATTCATTTTCCAAGTCACCCACCCAGACAGACGTCACCACAGTCTGTTTCCTGGTTAAGGAGAAGGAAAGGGGGAAAGAGGGAGGAAAAACGTTTGGGGCCCAGTGACCCCCGTGGTCCTGGTGGGAGGGAGCCCAGGTGGCTGGGTCTCCACTCTCTGCCTTGGTGTTTTACATCCGCTCTGTTGCCATGGTTACTGGGAGGGGGGGAACCGGACTCCTCTGCTGCCCCCTGGCTCTGTCACGTGACTTGCTTTGGCCAATCAGATGCTCACTGGCCTGACCCAGGCCAGAGTGGAGGTGACTGAGGGCCATGGAGTCGGGTGGGAGTCAGGGCGGCCTGCCTGGGGCAGAGAACCTCACGTCTGAAGAGTCCGTGGTCCCCAGGGCCCGGGTGACCTTCAGGAGGAGGAGGAGGAGGAGGAGGTGCGGTCTCTGGTGGGCCACCTCCCCGGGTCTGAAAAACAGCATCTGAGGCTGGGATCTTTGGAATCCAGAAACGGGTGAGAGGAGAGAGAGAGAGAGAATTGAATTGAAGGGCGCTCTCCTCAGAGGATGCTTTGGCAATGAGCATTTGCTTTGGCCTACTGGAGTCCCCGCAGACGTTACCTAAGGAGCTGGAGGGGTGGGCGGCGGGTCTCTTCTCTTGGTCATGGATGTGGTCAGGTGGAAGCTGGTCGCCGCCAGCGCCTCGCACCCGTGGCTTTGGTGAGGGCCGTGGCTCTGTGAAGAATGAGAAAAATCAATTTCCACTGCCCACCGAGTGTTGTTTGATTTATTACTGCTGGAAAAAGAAAGGCTTTCTCTCCCCAGCCCCAGCCCCACCAGGACTGCCTTACCGTCCGCTACCGGGGACTCTCTAAAGAAAGCTGGGTGTCTTCAAACTGTTGGTGTTTCGATGACCTTCCCTGGCTCCCAATTTGCATGACCCTCGTTTCACTGTTGCTCTTCTTGCTGTGTCTGTCCTCGGGCTTGAATTCAGCAGCCCCGTGCTGTCCCTTAGATTTTTGTTTTTTTTTACTCAAGGCTCTCTACCGCTTGAGCCACTGCTCCACTTCCGGATTTTTGCTGGTTCATTGGAGATAAAGAGTCTCACAGACTTTCCTGCTCAGGCTGGCTTTGAACCGTGATCCTCAGATCTGAGTCTTTTGAGCAGCTAGGCGCTGACACTTAACTCCTCGTTTGTTTTTAATTACAGAAAAGACAGCCTGTGGGGTATGGGTGCTGCAGGGAGCGGGATCCTGGAGGGAGGGAGGGAGGGAGGGAGGGAGGGAGGGGAGAAGAGGGAGAGGACAGAGTCTGAAGTGAGCCTGGGACAGGTGCCCTGTGTAAGGAGCCTCAGTTTCCCCGCTCTGAGCCGTGCCGGGTTGGGGGGGCGTGGGGGGGGGCTCCCCACAGATCCCCTTGGCACTTTGGTGTGTGGGAACCCTGCCCGCTTTGCTGGGCTCTTGCTTCCAGCCCTCGGGACTTGTGTCTCCTTCTCTGAAAGAAGCTCAGCGCTCGGCCTCTAGAGCTGCTCTGCCCAATGGCTGGGGGGGGGGGGGGGCTGGAAGAAGCTGGGACAAAGTGTCCCCCTGGTCAGCTCAGGGGTGACCCTTAAAGATGCCCGAGAGCCCCCCCAATCAGGACCCTTGCTAAGACCCCTAGGGGTTCCAGCAGGGGCGGGCACAGCTGGCCTGCAAGCAGCCCTCGCTGGGCCTCCTCTTCCTCCTTCCTGCTTCTAGCTCCTCACCGGAGCTCATAGCTCACTTTCTGGAAAACACCCTCAGACTATCACCAGCCCCCAGCCCCCACCCATGGCTCTGCTCCCGAGGAGTCTCACGTAGAGCCCAGTCCAGTGGGCTCTCCCGTCATCCCGGGAGGCCCGGGATGGGCCAAGGCTCGGGAGGCCAAGGGACGAGGATCACTAGGTAGAGGCCGAGTTAGCAGGACCCAATCGCAGGATCCAAATACAAACCTAAGAGCTCGAGTCGTGGCTCGAGTGGCAGAGCACGCACCTGCCTGGCGTGCTCAAGGCCCCGGGGGCCGTCCCTAGTGAAGAGAAACAGAAGGTCCGTCTAGAATCCGATCCTTGCGTCTCACCAATGTTTTGCACGCTGTTTGATTAGCTTCTCCAGGCATCGCATTGAGTGTAGGACATACATGCTTTAACCCTTAGAAGGAGGTGTGATGTTAAAATGGGGCTCAGAGAGGCCACAGCACAAACTACACACACACACACACACACACACACACACAGGCTCCGCCCACCCAGCGTGGCTGAGCTACCACTCAAGTGAGAGGCAGGCGAGACACTGAAGTCAGCTCCTGCCCGCCCAGCCCAGAGCCCTCCTGCCCATTCCTGGCTTATCTTCATACAGAGGCCACAGTGGTTACCGTTTTTCTGGTATCAGGTCTTGTACTCAGAGCCTTGCACTTGGCCTGGCTGGTGCTCCACCATGTGAACCATGCCTCCAGCCTGGCTTTTTTGCCAGTTATTGTGGAGACAGTGTCTCACAGACCTTTCTGCCCAGACTGGCCTCAAATCTTGATCTTCCCACTGTGAACCTCCTGAGTAGCTAGGATTACAGGTAAGCAGCTGGCTCAGAACGATCTTCTGAAATGCAGCCGTTCAGTATGTCCATCGGGGCTGGGAAGGTGGCTTGGTGGTAGAGTGCTTGCCTAGCATGTGTGAAGCCCTGGGTTCGATGCCTCAGTACCACATGAAGAGAAAAAGCCAGAAGTGGTGCTGTGGCTCAAGTGGTAGAGTGCTAGCTTTGAGAAAAAGAGGCTCAGAGACAGTGCCCAGGCCCTGAGTTCAAGCCCTAGGACTGGCAAAAACAAACAACAACAACAACAACAAAACCCGCACGCATCTGATTATGCAGCTATACATGGATATGAAATGTTAACGGCCTTCTACAACCTACAGTAGGGGTCAGCGACTTCAGGGAATGGAAGATCTCTTCTTCCTTTGCTTCTTTCTTCTTCCTTTCATTTTCAACACAAGTCAATCTTTACTGAGAAACTGCAATACGACTACGTAACAATCTGGTTATAATAAACGTGCCTTGAAGAATTTGGCTCACACCTGTAATCTACTTAGGAGGGGCTGAGATCTGGCGATCACAGCGTGAAACCACCCTGGGCAGGAAAGTCTATGAGACTTTCATCACCAATTCACCACCCCAAAGCTGGAAGTAGAACTGCGTGGCTCAAGTGGTAGAGTGTCAGCCTTGAGCGAAAAAGCTAAGCAGCAGCATGTAGGTCGTGAGTTCGAGCCCCAGGACCCATACATGGGGAAAATAAACAGTACAGTTTACACCCAGCTGAACTGGCTCAGGATGGACGAGCGGTTGGTCCACGACTTTGTGCTGACACGTGTCTGTTCCATGGCCCTTTAGCTCTGCCGCAACAAATGAACGTTGGCTGCTTTTCAATAAAACTTTATTCATTAAAAAACAACCAACGGGCCGTATTTCACCTGCCTGCTACAGGTTGCCAAACCTTGCTCTGCAAGACGGCCACCAGCCTCCCGCTGGCCTAGGGAGGCCGGTTCCTCCCCTCCAGCCCGCCTGCACAGCCAACTCGGGGCCTCACTGGCGTGTCCACAGCTCCAGCGACAGTCCTCAAAGACACACACCGAGACTGCGTGTCTGTGTGGCTTCCTGTCCCCATCCCCACGGGCCTGTGTCTCCTCCGTCACTCCCTGAGTGGGAGGGGCCTGCCTGCCATATCTGCTGATCCCTGGAAACCCCTCCCCACCTTCCCCCCCTCCTTCCCCCTCCCCTATAAGAAGTATTTGAAGGCTGAGGGAGCCGAGCTTGCGTGTCAGGGGAAACCTCCAGCTAATCCTCCTCTGGTCTCTATCCCCGTCAATTACCCCGTGGAACGGGACGTCTCATGGGAGGGTTTGCCTGGGCAAATCCCCTCTCATCCCGGGCCTCCTCCGGGCCTCCCAGCCCAGACCTCCACGTTCAAGGCTAAAGACAGCAAGAGGAGGGCCGTCTCCCAACATGGCTGTGAGATTACCCACTTAATTAAAGAAGGATTTAGGAGTCAGGTAACATCTGGGAGGCAGGTGTTCGGGCTTTCTTCTCCTTGCCTTTTCTATTCAGCTCGGAGAGAGGCGAGGAATCACGTCCGTCGCTCTGATTGTGGCTCGTCTGATGCATGGTCTCTCAGTGCGTAGGGAAGGAGGCCTCTTCTTCTTTGCTGCCGTCCCCGGGTGCTTTGTAAGGGGGAAGGCGGAGATGCCCGGTCCCCAGCCAGCTGTGCGTGGAGGTGACAGCTGTGCGCCACGGGATGCTGGGGGAGGAGCCACCCCCGAGCAGATGCCGCTGGAGGTGTGGCCGGCCCTCCGCGGTGGAAGGACCTGGTGCCCAGTTCAGCCACCCCAGACGGGGCAGCCAGCCCGGGCATGAGAAGACCGGTCCAGACGGGGGATTCCCACCGCTGGGGCGTGGGCCCTGTGGACGGGCCTCAGCCTCAGCCCGGGCAGCTGAGGGTTTCTGCAGCATGGACGGCGATAATATAACCGTGGGACGGTGAGAAAATTCACGTCGTCCGGTGTCTTTATTGAACCTATTTGGAGGGCAGCTTCCCTGAGCCACCGTATCTGCAGCGCTTGCTTCACTGCGTGAACAGAACGTGGCGGGCGCTCCTGACGACGCCCCTCCCCCACTCGACGGAGACCCCACCCTCTCCCGGTCTCCCCCCCCGGGGCTCACGCCTGGCGTCCTAGCTACGCGGGAGGCTGAGGTCTGAGGATCGAGGTTTGAAGGACAGGAGAGTCCATAAGACTCTTATCTCCCAATTAGCAAAAAAAAAAACTGGAAAGGGAGGTGTGGCTCAAATGGTAGAGCACCAGCCGAAGGAAGGAAGGAAGGAAGGAAGGAAGGAAGGAAGGAAGGAAGGAAGGAAGGAAAGAAGGAAGGAAGAAAGGGAAGGAGGGAGGGAGGGAGGGAGGCCCGTCTCACTTGGTGGCTTCTTGAGACGCAGTCCACCCACAATCAGGCACACAGGGTGACGACATGACCTAAGCAGCCGTAGCCAGGACGGTCTGAAGGTTGTAGGCCTTTGTGTGAGCTGTCCTCATTTCCCCGGGGTTCCTCCTCACAGCTAAATCCTATGTCCTTCAAAGCTTGGCTCATGAGTCTGCTTTCCAGGGAAACCTTCCTGACTGCCTTATGTAAATCACAACACACACACACACACACACACACACACACGCATGCACACACACATCCACACACGATCTTGGTGTCCCTTCTCTTTCCACTTTCCTCAGCCTCCAAACAGCAAAGGACAGCCCCTTGCCTCCGTCACACTCTCTGTGATCATGTCTCTCTCCGCAAGGATGGGGGCCACTGTGTTCCATTTCTGGGGTGTCTCAGAGCCCCAGGGGCTGCTGCACGAATGAAGGAGGAGTTGCTGGGTGGGGGGGGAGGAGGGACCGACGAGATGCAGGAAGTAGGACAGCCCACCGTGGGAAAGGCGTCACCCACCTGCTAGGGACAGTCCCCAGGACACCAGATTGGGTGCTGGTGTGTGTCGGGGGGGTGGGGGGCAGAAGGGGTGCATATCCCTGCACCCTGGCTCCGGGGTGCTTCCTCTCATCCTCGTGACCCCCCTCTGCACCAAATACAGTTGGCTGGAAGAGTCACACCCTGCCAGGCGCCATGGTGGCAGATGTTGGGGCTTGGGGACCCGGATCTCCCGGAGCTGCCGGAGCTGGCGTACCCAGTACCCTCCACTCCCTGGAATCGGAGCTTTCTGCTCACGTGCCTTCTGTCTAGGAAAGTGCTTGTGTCGTAGGGTAATTACCTGAGAAGCCGCATTTTGAAGGATGGAATCTTGGAGTCTGTATTAGAATGCTAGCGGCCTGCAGGCAGCCAGTTGTTACAAAGGCCTGCAGCCCGCACGCACCCTTAACACTGTCAGGAAACGGGCCAAAGAGGAAAGATGGAACAAAAACCATTCCCACAAACCAATCCAGCTCCAGTGGAGAGCTGACTTGGGGCGCCATGGTAACGGGAGATGAGTCACAAAGACAGAGACACATGGCATGGCATAAGGGTGCCTGGTCTGATCTGACCCTAAAGAGGGTCAGGTCAGGGGGCAGGGCCGCAGGAAGCTCCCAGTCCCAGGCACTTGACTGACAGGTTCAGTCACCTATAGGCCAAGGGCCCACCCCTGTCTCCAGGGATTCAGGAACACCTATCACCTGGGGGTGGGACTTCCCTTCTAGGAATTCAGGCACACCCCTCAAGACAAGATTCTGGATAGTGCAACTTACCGTGTGACCTCCACGCTACACTTGGGGTTGCCGGCGGAGCTCTGCAGCACGCCATCTGAAGGCTTTGGGGAGATCCTGAGAGAGAGAGGCTTGTTCTGGGGCCGGATTTTCTTTTAGAAGAAATAGAACGAGAGCCACAGCGGTGTTCTGAGCTGTTGTTCTGAGTTCTTCCTGGTTCTTCCGCGATGGAAAAGCGGCCTCTTCTCCCCCCAGAGCCCAGGTTTGCGGGGTGTCGGAAGCTGTCTCTGCCAGGCATGGGCCCCAGACTCAGGTGACCTGGGCACCGCCATGGGTGCTGGGCCAGGAGACATCAGTGTCCTCTCCCGTGGGAGCCAGGGGCATTGAGAAGGGGCTGCTGAGGTGTCTGCTCAGGGGAGAACGGATGGTCAAGCCAGCCATGGTGGGGCACATGTGTAACCCCAGCTACGCAGGAAGCACAAATAGGGGGATCAATGTTCAGGCCAGCCTGGACATAGAAAAGCAAAACCCTCGTCTCAAAATAATGAGAGGGAAAAGGGTCAGGGCTTGGCTCAAATGGCCAAATGCTGAAGACTCCGAGTTCAAGTCCCGGGACCACCACAACCAACAATGACAAGCAGAAATGAACGGCCAGTTCCCTGACCAGGAGATGCGGTGTTTCCACGGATAACAGGCACGGGTGACTCTTCCCTTGCCTCCACTGGGCCCATTTGGGACGGCCGAGATCAGAGGCTTTCCTCAGAGAAAACCTCTGGCCCCGTCCATCCCTGGCCGGGGCTGAACAGAGCCCACGGCTGCCCCTGCCTTGCTCCTACCCCGGGGGACCCCCGCTGTCTGACTGAAGTGAGGCGTGAGAGGGCAGCTCCCAGAAGCCCAGCGTGGACTCCCCCCCCCCCCCCCGCCCCGCCCCGCCCCAGGAGTTCTCATTTCCCGGCGTTCAGGGCCGCTGCGCCCTCTGCCTCCAGGGGGCGCTGAAGAGGCCTGAGCGCGAACCCGGGGGCTGTGCTACCCAGGGGGTCCTGCCCACACCCGAGGCGGGCACTTCTACTTGATGGGGACCCTCCGTCTCCTTCTACAATCCAGACGCTCACAATCCACCCCAAAGATGCTTCAGAAAGCCTTGCTAATACACCAGGTGTGTCAGTGTCCCTGCTGGTCCCCCAGAGGAAAAGACAACAAAGGAGGGGCTTTGAGGGGGTCACAGGGGCAGAGAAACACAGGGAAAGGGAAGGAGGGAGGAGGGAAAGCAAGGGGAAGAGAGATGGGTCTGTTGTAGGCACCCCGGCTTGAATGTAGCAGCGGGGAGATAGGGACCCCTGGCCCCAGCTTTCCACAATGTCCTGAGATGTAGCTAGACAAGGAGTGGGGGACCCTGCAGATGGCTGGGCCAGCCAGGGAGGGGTGTGGGAGGCAGAGAGGGCTCCCCTGGAGATTTGCCTAGGCTTGGAATGTGTGTGTGTGTGTGTGTGTGTGTGTGTGTGTGTGTGTGTGTGCTGTGCCACTACTGGGACTTAAACTCAGGGCCTGATTGTGTCCTTCATCTTTTCTTGCTCAAGGCTAGTGCCCTACCACTGGAGCCTGGCTCCACGTCCAGCTTTCTGGTGGTTCATTGGAGATAAGAGACTCTTGGACTTCCACTCTGACTTTCAACGGGTCGATCCTCAGATCTCGGGCTCCTGAGTAGCTAGGATTGCAGGTGTGAGCCATCCAAGGGCTTGGGATCCTGGAGGAGGAGGACTTGGAGATGGAGCGGGGCCGGGCATGAGTGTCTCTGCCTTCCTCTTTGCACCCCGTCCCAGTTGCCCAGACGGCAGGGGCTGAGCGGGTTAATAGCAGAGCCTCACACCAGCTACCACCAGGCCAGCGCCGGTCAGGTTCTGTTGGTGGGAATTGAGTTAGCGTGATTTGCCTAACAATAGCAGAGCCTTATCTCCAGCGCGGTTGGAAATTCCCACTGATTATGGGAGTCTGATTTGTGCGGGGAGGGCCTGGGAGGGGTCCCGCGGGAGCCACAGCTGCAGAACAATGGCCCGGTGACGCTTCTTTCTGTGGGGCCCAAACCAAGAGAACCTGAGAGGCTGGGAAGAGGTAACTGGATTCCCACAGGGAGAGAATGCACAGATTTTTCCCTGAGCGGGAACTCAAGTATTTGTTCCGTGTGTTCGCTCAGTCCCAAGCCAGAATGCCACACCTGGGTCAGGCGCTAGCTAGGCCTGGGCGCCCGCCATCCCGGGAGAGCGGCCTGGAAGGGGGTCTTGGGTGGGTGTCTGTGGACACCAGGGGGAATCGGGCCCCTTGGGGGGTGGACTGCAGGGAGGTGGGCAGCGAGCTGGTCCACCCTCCCTCCAGCCTCCCCTGGTTTGCCCCTGGGAGCACTGGGAGCACCTTGTGGCTGGAGGCTCAGCTGGGCCGGCCTACATGGGGAAGCTTCTACGCGGCCCTGTGAAGGAGACCAACTGAAACAGGGCCGCGGTGATCTTAACCTGGGCCGCCAGGGCGCTGACTGTAAGGCCGGGGTGACAACTCAAGATATAAATGTCACTTCCATTCCGCAGAATATTGCACACGGACCTCTGCAGAGCTCAATTTTCCTTTCCTTTTATTCAGCCCAGGGGCCAGATTTAGGCAGAAGGAAAGGGGGGAAAAAAAGAAAAGAACAACCCAGTTCTGTGCTTCAGCTTAGGTTTGCTCCTAATACATCAAGGCTGAACTATCACAGACCGAGCACTGATGTTCATGCCTGTAATCCTGGTCACAGGAGGCTGAGATCAAAGTTGGAAGGCAGCTGGGGTAGAAAAGTTGGAAAAACTCTTATCTGTAATTAACCAGGAAAAAAAAAAATAAGCTGGAAGTAGAGCTGTGGCTCAAATGATAGACTGCCAGCTTGAATAAAAAAATGCAATGGGAGCACAAGGTCTTGAGTTCAAGTCCCAGTAAGGACTTAAATATCTCTTAATGACTAGGCTGCACCCAACAATTAAAAAGTCCAAGAACCAGCTCTCAATGGGATATGAGTTTCTCCCCACCCCCTGAGTCTTTGTATGCGGCACATAATTTCTATTCTAATCAGGAAAAAAGCAGATGGGCCCATCTCTGGGAAGGAGGTTTCTGTTTGGGTTGCTATTTTGAGAAACCATTGTAGTACATGAGCTCTGGGATCTATTAATAAGGCTGGCACTGGCAAAGCTCTTCTGAGCAGTTGTGTCATGGGCAGGATCGAGGTGCGATGTGTAATGCCTGTCCTGTTGCTTATGGAGGTGACGTTCCCCCCCCCCCCGCCCCCCGCAACTTACAGATGGGAAGACCGAGGCCCGGTGCTTAAATTGATGCGTTATGCGTGGCCCAAGACCCGCTGCTGGCCACGTACTGCGAGACGCAGGAGACTCCCACGGAGGATTCCAGCGTCTCCGGAGTGCAGAATGACTCTAAAGACCTCAAAGGAGGTGGCCATCGCTTTGTTGTTGTTTTTTTCTTTTGTCAGTAGTGGGATTTGAACTCAGGGCCTCACACGTGCTTGTCTGGCCGGCGCTCTACCACTTGAGCCACACTCCCAGCTAGTTTTCTCCTCCCAGACAGGGTACCTGGGCCTGGATGCAGCTACTTTTTAGGCTTCTGCCTGTTGCTGAGATGACGAGTGTCTGCTCCCACATCTGGCTTCACTTAGTAGAGACGAGGTCTCATGGATTTTCCTGCCTGTACCGGCCTTGGAACGCTATCCCCCGTTCTCAGCCTCCTACGCCGCTAGGATGACAGGCTGCTCGGCAGAAATGACTGTTTCCTACGGGCCCGTCGATCATCCACGCGCAGGCCGGCGAGCCCGGTGCGGGTTTTGACCGCACAACACATTTGCTTCTGCCTAGGGCAGCCAGCACGGGTCCTGGTGCGCATCTGCCTGGCCAGCCCGGTTGGATGTGGAAGGACCCCCCCGCGTGGGGCAAGCGTCCTTCGGGGAGAACCGGAAACGGCCCCTGGCCCCCATTCCCCCAGGAGTCTGGGAACCAAGTTCCAGCCTCCGTAGACCTCGAGGGTTAGCTCTTTCCCGTGTCCTGCTGGGCCCCGGTGACTTCAGTCTGCAGCTGTCCTGGGGGGGTCCCAGGACCCCAGCCCTGAGCATCGGAGGGCACAAGGGAACACAATGGGTCCCCAGGGCACCCCTGGCCTTGCAGGACGGGCTCTCTCGTGGGTGACCCACAGGACCGACCCCTCCGTGTAGGATGCTTACCTCCGGATCCAAGAGCCATCACGGCTTGGCACCGACCCTTGACCTCGAGGAAATGCTATCTGCGCCGTCAGCCCGCTGGGTTAGTGCTTTCCTTGTGATTTCCGGGGCTGATTCCTATTGATTATCTGCTCTACACTCCGCTCATTTCCTACCCACCAGACCTCTTCTCTGAACAGTTCCTGACAAGGTTTGACTTGCTTATTTCTCCCACCCCCTCCCCCCCCCCCCCCGCTGAGGATTTGGTGTTATGCATTCAAGACAGCTGGGACAGTCAACAGAGAGTTTATCTGCTTTTTTCTTTTTCAGCCATAGATTTACCCATGAGTGCCCCTAGTCACAGACAAAAATCACATGAGGCGTGGAGCCTTCTTTAAGATGTATTGTAGCTGGGCGTGGTGCCTTCTACTCTTTTTTTTTTTTTTTTTGGCCAGTCCTGGGCCTTGGACTCAGGGCCTGAGCACTGTCCCTGGCTTCTTCCCGCTCAAGGCTAGCACTCTGCCACTTGAGCCACAGCGCCGCTTCTGGCGGTTTTCTGTATATGTGGTGCTGGGGAATCGAACCTAGGGCCTCGTGTATCCGAGGCAGGCACTCTTGCCACTAGGCTATATCCCCAGCCCTGCCTTCTACTCTTAATCCCAGTTACGTAGGAGACAGGAGATGGGTGGGGATCTTAGTTTGAGGTTAGCACAGGCAAAAAAAATAAAATAAAATAAAATGTAATACCCACCTGAATCAACAAGCCGGAGTGGTAGCTCACTATCCTAATCTCTGGTTTTTACCAGAGACAGAGATAGGAAGATCTTGGTCCAAGGTTGGCCACAGGCAAAAGCAGAGGAGGCTACTAGAAAAATGAAGCAAAACAGGGGCTGGGAGTGTGTCTGAGAGGTAGCGTGCCCTCCTCGAAAGTGTGAGGGCTGGGTATAAACCACAGTACTGAGACAGAGAAAGGAGCAGGGAGGGAGGGAAGATGGGAGGGAGGGAGAGTGGAGGGGAGGGAGGCCTAGGAAAGCAGCCTGAGAGATAGGACGCTGAACGAAGGACCTGGCTATAAATGACGTACATTCAACCGCATAAACCTCAGCTTCAAGTGCTAAGAAGTCCGACGCGATTTAAACAAAAACATGTTTGTGCAAGTGGGCGGCCGGTACTGGGGCTTGCACTCAGGACCTTGCTTGTTCTTGCTCGGCTTTTTCTGCTCAGGGCGGATGCTTGACCATTTGAGCCACAGCTCTACTTCTGGCTTTTTGGGGTATTTCATTGGAGATGAGTCTCATGGTCTTACCCGCCCTGGGCTGGCTTTGAACTAGGATCCTCAGATCTCAGCTTCCTGAGTGGCTGGGATGATGGGCACGTTTTGGCTGAATGCTAATTCCCCCCCTTGGGAATGGAGTCCCCGCTGTGTGCACTGTGGCCCTGACTCTGCCGTGTCTCACTCTGTGGCTTTGGACGTGTGTCCCCCACCCCCCCAGCCTCGCTGCTCCCCTCTGGGACCCTCCCTCACAGCCCTGTTCTCCAGGTGTCACCGTGGTGTGTGGCATTCTCGGAAGAGTGGCCTAGAGGAGTTTGGGCCTGGTGGTGCACTCCCGTAATCCCAGCTGTGGGGGACGTGGAGAGGGAAGGCTCTTGGTTCTGAGGCCAAGCCAAACACAAGTTAGCTAAGACCCTATCTCCAAAACCAGCTGAGCACAGGGGGCTCATGCTTCTGTTCTTAGCTAAGAGTCAGGAGATGGAGACAGGAAGACGGTGGCTCCGGGCTGGCCCGGCGAAAGCATGGGACCCTCTCTGAACAATAAACAGAAGCAAAAAGGAGATGGAGTCAGGGGGTCCAGTGGAGGCGCACCTGCCTACCAACCACGAGACCTGAATTCAAAGCCCAGTGCAAGGAGGAGCCAGAGGAAGGAGAAAGGAGGGAGGGGGAGGGGAGGAGGGAACCGGAAGCCTCAGGCTGGGTGGTAGAGCGCATGCCCGGCGTGCACGAGGCCCTGGCTCCGCCCCAACGCCCCACAGAAGAAGAACGCGCCGTGTGATCGCCAGGACCCAACAGCAGCTGCTCCCGACACCCAGAGAGGAGCCCCGCAGAGTGTCCCCTCCCGGCTGGACACCACCCCCTCCCACCCCCGGTGTAACTCAGACCGCTGCAAGGGTGTGGCCCCTCACCCGAGTCGCTGGAAGGCTTCTAGAGCAAGAATGCGCAGAATTGGGCTATGTGGTTGCAATGGCCTTGAGCCAGAGGAGTCCAGATGTAAGAGCCCTGAGCCAAGTTGCTGATGGTGGCCCTGTGGGCCTTCCTTGGGGAATACCACCACACACACACACACACACACACACACACACACACACACACACCAATGCCGGAGCCCAGGTGACCACAGGGAGTGTCACTGCCCTTGGGGGGCGGGGGGAGCAGCCCTAAGACGCTTTGCAAGGCCCCAGCTTCGATTGGCCGCCAGGCGTCGGAGGTGACAGGGCTGCTCTTGGGGGGGGGTGCCTCCCCGGCGCCCCCACGAGGTGCCTCACATCTGTCCAGGAAGAGATGAGAACACTCGGTTTTCACCTCACACACGTGAGCAAGACCCAGGAGCCTCGCTGCAAAGCCGTGACGGCCCGCAGGGAACGCCAGCCTGGGGGAGCAGAGAGGAGCTAAGGAGGGGCCCCGCCGA
This sequence comes from Perognathus longimembris pacificus, assembly GCF_023159225.1. NCBI lineage: Eukaryota > Metazoa > Chordata > Mammalia > Rodentia > Heteromyidae > Perognathus > Perognathus longimembris. The sequence continues at coordinate 8,991,846 of NC_063167.1, forward strand.
GGACTCCCGCACGCAGCAAAGACCGGGGGGCTTTGCCTGAGGGAATTCCAGAAGGATCTACCTCGTAGGTGGGTCGAGACGGAGGGGAGGTGTTGTCAAGCAGGCAAGGAAGGCAGGGCCAGGCGTTCCCAGAAGAGAGAAAGACCCAGAAGCACGAGGGATGTGTCCGGGAAGGGAACGTGATGGGGTAGTCGAGGCGCTGGGGCAGAAGGATGCGCGGCTGAGCTCGATCGGGATCGAGAAGCATGGGAGAGCGCGTGGAACTGGGGCACCTAGGTACCCCTCCCCCGCCCCCTCCCCCCCCAGTTCACGCGTGGGAAACTTAATCCCCAAACTCCCGTGCTCATGGCCTCCGGGGGCCTTGGAGGTCAGGTAGGGGTCAGGCGGGAGTTAGGGTCCTCACTTCTGGGCAGCAAGGGCATAAAAGGAGGGTTTACTAATCCCAAATCAAAAATAAAAGAAAGGAGATACATATTCAGTAGGAGATACCTATCCCAAGATGTGTGGTAAGCAGACACTGGGGTGGCACCTGCCCGTCATCTTAGCTACTCAGGAGGCTGAGATCTGAGGAGCACAGTTCAAAGCCAGCCTAGGCAAGAAGATCCTTGAGACTCTCGCCTCCAATGAGCCACCAGAAAACTGGAAGTGGCTCAAAGTTGATAGGGCACTAGCTTGGAGCAAAAGAGCTCAGGGACAAGGCCCCCGGCTCTGAGTTCAAGCCCTATCTATGATGGATCAAAAAAAGTTGTTGCAAAGAATTGCCCTTCCTCTCTCCATGGGTGAGGCTGTCAAGAAGGTCTTCCAGAACTCTCAGGCACAGAAAGGAAGCTGTTTCCACAGTCACAATTTCTTCCTTACCACGCAACCTCAGCTCTCGGCTTTTGGGGGGGGGGCCTTCCAACTGATTATATTATGCCCACCTTTGTGTAAAATCAGCCATGAGTGGAACAATTGTTTCAGGACAATTGGAAGCAGGGAAGTCGTGTGGACACCACTGAAGAACTTTCTCTACCTTCCCGTGACAACTCTGCCGTGGACCAGGTTCGTTGAACCAAGTTTGATGTGTGTCTCAGTTAAGAAAGACTCGTATTGGATGGCTAAGGTCAGACGTGCACCTTTCCACTCCACGTGTGCAAATCCATCCCATCCCCGGAAGCTGCCCCCTGCGCCCCCAGGGGGGCAGCCCCACTCAGCTGTGGGCGGGAGCAAGTCCAGGCAAGCTTCCTGAGAGAGAGAGTGTGTGTGTGTGTGTGTGTTTCTTTGAAAAGCAAGGTGTGGCAGAGGAAGGTTCTGGAAGAACTCTCCCCCTCGGTGCGGGGAGGAAAGGGTTTGAGAGAAACTTCGCAGCCAGGCCTGTATCCACCGATTCAACACCGCCATGGGCAGCGGGTCTGATGTGGCCCCGGTCCATGTCGAGGGGAGGGGGTGGGGGGGGGAGGAGCCCAGGATGGCCTGAGGCCCAGGGACCCTGCCTTGGAGTAGGAGAGTACCTCTTGCTCCTTCGGCTAATGTTTCACCCGTGCGGGGCCAAGCTCCCCGCCACCCTGAGAGCTAAGGACAGCCAGCGACGACGCGGGACCTTCCCCCCCCCCCGCCCCCACCCTTGAGTCTTCCCCTCCCCCTCCTCTGAGCAGAGCACGGAGGGAGGGGAAGAAGGAGCCGTGCACGGACGCACAGCAAGTGCAAAGGCCCTGTGGAGGTTACGCTGGACATGCCACAGGCGTACAAGGAGACCAGAGAGGCCAGCGTGCAAGGCACAGCCCAGGGAGGGCACCGCGCGGGTGAGAATAGGCGAGATTCCACTTTGCACACCATGGGTTTATTTCTACATGGCTTTTCTTTTCCTGATTGGTTCAGTGTGGCCAAGCCAGGAATCCTGCTGGACCCGGCGGGGGTGGGGTGGGGGGGTGGGGGGTCCCTCACTCAGCTGGCCACCCTGGAAGGCCGCCCCTCCCACTGAGCACCGCAGGAAGCCTGCTAGGGAGGGGGAGGCCCCGAAATGTCACCTCCCCGCCAGGCCGTGTCCCAGTGAGGTTTTGGCAAATGCCACTTACATAACCGCGCGCGGAGAGGTCAGCCCCGAGGCATTCTTTCTGATTACACTGAAAAAACCAATCTAGTCTTTAATTTCCTCAGGTGCAGAGGTGGCCATGCGGGCTTGTGGGGTCTGGTGGGGTGGGCCGTGGCTGCACCCGGGGGGGGGCGGGGGGGGGAGAGGGGAGGGAAGAGGGCAGGCTTCCTTCCAGTGCAGCGGCCCAGAGGTGCCCCTGGGGCCTGGGCTCTTCAAGTTTCTCCAGATGCAACTCTAAACACAGCCTCTTCTGCTGAGTCTTCAGCCAGGGGTCAAGGAGAGCCCGGGGCAGGGTGTCTCCACAGTGCTTAGAAGTGGACACACACACACACACACACACACACACACACACACACACACACACACCATAGTGGCTTTGAGGGGATGGAAGCTTCAACTTTGCTATGAGAAGTCTAACCATTAGTCTTGCCCTTCTTGGATCGGAGGGTGTGTGAACATTGTGTATCGTGCATCGTGTGTGTGTGTGTGTGTGTGTGTGTGTGTGTGTGTGTGTTGCCAGGATTTGGACTCAGAGCCTCATACTCCGTTGTCTGGTGCGTCACCCCCTGAGCCATGCCTCCAGCCTGGCTTTTTGCTGGTTGGCTGGAGATGGATCTGTCTGCCTGCCCTGGCTTTGCTCACGAGGAGACTCCCTGGATGGAGCCAGGCGCGGATACGCAGCTGAGCCCTTGGGCCCGCGCGGGGCCCGCGTGGTCTCGAGCTCGAGGGGCTCAGCACGGCGCTGCGGGCGGCTGGCACCGCCGAAGCCCCCCATGCGGGGCTCCGTGCCACCTGGCAGGCCCCTCTGGAGACCCCAGGGTGCAGTCAGGAGGGGCAGCAGGCCTGTTCTGGCCTGGCCTGGGGCTGCCCACCCGTGGGGCCAGGGGCCCAGGCCACGCCACAGAGGGCGGGGACAGCACGGCACCCCCCTAGGGCTGCTCCCCTCGCCAAGGCCACTGGGCAGACGCCGGGACGCTTGGGGCTGTACCAGAAGCTTCTCCTCTGGTGTCCCAAGGCCCCATGAAGCCACATGGGCCACCCAGACCAGCCGTGGCAGCTTCCTGTGCAGGTGCCCTGTGCATGGCACGGCTGAGAACCTTCCAGCACCCCCACTGGCCCCTGCCACGTGTCCTCCACGGTGACAAGAACTGGAGGTCCAGAACATTCTGTCTTCATCACCGCAGCCGTTTGGCTGCCTGGGGGGAGCTGCGGGGAGCCACTTCCCAAAGGTCAAAGGCACCATGGCCTCCTGTGGTGCAGCCCCAGACCAGGCCCGTCTCGCCGCCCCGCAGAGCCCAGGGCGCCCTGCGCAGCCCGGCCACGCCCCACGGCGGGCGGCGGTGACGGCGAGCGGGCCTCCGTGCCGGCGCCCCCTCCTCAGGTCCCGGTGGACACGGGGGATCCTGTCACTTCCCTGTCTCCTCTCAGTGCCGGCTGCCAGCGTCGGAGCAAGGGAGCCCTCCCCACGGCAGCGTGGGCACGGCCCCACTCGGAGGCCCCTGGGCACCCCTGCACGCTGGAGAAGACGGGGGGACTCCCAGAGCCCACGCTCGGGGGCATGGAGGGGACAAGAGGGGGCCAGGTGGCTTGCGTGCCCTGCTCCCCTCCCCCCGTGGGGCTCAGAGCCCGCTGTGCGCCAGGCGCTGTGTCAGAGGCCTGTTAGTTCTCTGTTGCTAGGCAACACAGGTGTCCTACCTTCCTGTGGGTGATGGGGGGCTCGGCAGCCCCCCCCCCGCCCGGGGGGCAGGGGTCACGAGTCCAGGCATTGGCTCCCGGCATTCTCACCATTAACCACCAAAAAGAGAAAAAGCCAGAAGTGGCGTTGTGGCCCAAAGTGGCCTTGAGCCAAAATTATTCAGAGGCAGCCCCCCGGGCCCTGAATTCAAACCCTGGTGCCGACGGGCACCATGAAGGAGCAGGAGGAAGGGGAGGAGGAAGCGGTGGGGGATGGATCCGTCCGTCAGGGTGCGGCCGCCTAGCGGCACCCAACGGGTTCCTGGGCTGCTGCGAGCTCTCTGCAAACCGTCACCCAGCCATCGACAAGCGCGATCTGGGCTGCGGAGCTGTCCGGGCTCGCAAGCACTCTGTGCTCGGAAGCCCCTCGCTCTCCAGGGAGCAGGACTAGAGAATAAGTGAAGAACGAGACAGCACCCCGTGGCAGGCCTGAGTTTGTGGCCCCGACGCCTAAAACGGGCTGGTACGCCGTTGATGCCCAGAAACCTTTGCAGACCTTTGCTTGTCCCTTCGTCTGGAAGGAGTTGCTTTCTCCCTGTGCACGGAGGAAAATAAAATCCAGAACACGTAACTGGCCGGGAGAACCCGGGCACCCTCCTCAACCGCACGCCAACCTCCAAGCCTGGCTTAGCTCGGAAGCATCGCCCTGTAGTCCCGGCTTCGAGGTGCGGCGGGGCGTAGACGTCACCGTCAGAGGGCGGGCCCGTAGTGACCTGAGCCTCGCACACGGGAGGGCTTAGCCTTTCTTTGGGGTGTGCTGATGATACCTCAGCCACTGCTCGGGGCAATAATGGGGTTTCGAGTAATTACACACCCCTCAAATAGCAAACCCAAACCACCCCAGTTATTGCTCTGAGCTGGAACAGATCTCAGCAGATCCGTTCATACACAGCTGTTTCATTTAAAAGATGTTGGCAGAAAATTGCCTGTGGGCTATGCCGGACACCCCAGCTCTGGGAGCTTAACTCCTTCCGCACCTGAGCCCGCCCAGTCCTGCACCCTCAAGCCCTCTGCTTCTCCTCTGGGCTGCTTTCCCTTGGGTCCTCCTGCCTTCCTCTCTCTTTGGTGGAGAGCTTGGGAAATAAAACTCAATCCCACAGCTGAAAAGTCTCCCCCCTCCTCTCTCTCTCTCTCTGGATGAAATTATTTTTAAACTGGTACATCAAATTATACATGTTAGCTGGGTGCCAGTGGCTCACACCTGTAGTCCTAGTTAGGAGGCTGAGATCTGAGGATCATGCATGAGGGAGGGAGGGAGGTTCAAAACCAGCTCAGGCAGGCAAGTCTGTGAGAGTCATATATCCAATTAATCACAAAAATCCAGAAGTAGAGCTGAGAGTCAAGGGGTAGAGTGGTAGGTAGCCTTGAGCACAAAAACTCAGGGACCGCACCCAGGACCAAAGTTCAAGGTCTAGGATGGCAAAAAAGAAAAAGAAAAAGAAAAAAAGTACATGTTAGTAGATGTATAGGTGATGCCTTGAGACCTGTGTACATGTGCAATCACACGTGCGCATAGACACACACGTGTAATCGGGTTTAACAGAACCCTTTCCTCAAGCGCCTATCGTTTCCTTCCATTGAAAGCATTCAGAGCCCTTCCAGAAGATTCTGAGGTGCACAGGACATGCTTGTTTTCTGTGGTCAGTGCAAGAAGAGTATACACAGGAACTTGGGAGTCAGGCCTCACTCTGGCTTGGTACCCGTGGGCACCCCTCCCCCAGCCCCCGATCGCCACGCCCACCCTCAGCGTCTGAGACCAGCTCTGTGCCCCGCGCCTCTCTCTCCTCATTTCCCGTGACCGCCTCTCGTCCCGCGTCCACCCACACCGCGACGAGAGACAGCATCGTGTTCTCCCCGGGGCCGCGTCCCCCACCTCCTCCGCCGCTCACGGCTGGGCGCTTGCGCTCCCTTTTCCTGCTTGGCTTTTCTGTCGTGTGATTCCGTCCATGGGTAGCATCAGCCACTCGCTGCCCGGCCTGTAGGTCGAAGAAGGTCAGTTGGGGGTGGGGGAGGGGGGGTAGTTCACAGGGTTTCGCGTGGCCTTGGTGGGGGTGACACAGGGACCGAGTGGTCCCAGGGGATGCCTGGAGCTGCCGCCTCTTCCACCATGCGCACACTTCGAGGTCCACCATGCTCTGTGCCTCCCCTCCTCCACCCCTCCTCCTCCTCCCCTCCTCCTCCTCTCCTCCTCCACCCCTCCTCCTCCTCCTCCCCTTCTCCTTCTTCTTCTCCTCCTCCTCCTCGAGACTCAGGGCCCCAAGAGATCCCACCACACCTGTTCTCAGAATGAGCCTGTGGTCTCTCAGCCCCGCCCCCCTCCAGCTGTGCACCCGACTGATGGAAGCCCACCCCAGACACAATGCCCAGCTTCCAGGGACAGGACTGGGGCCTGCCTTGCCCTTCACATGGGGCCTGGCAGAGAATGACATGCTCGGGGGCTGATGCAGTCTAAGAGCAGGGCTGGGGGGGACAGGGAAAGGGACTTCTCCAGAGAGGAGCCCAGGACCTGCTGGAAGGCACTCGCCCTGCGTCCTCAGGGGTCTTCGTGCCAGTCTGCTTCAGGGTTCTGAATGAAGTAACTCTCTGGCCTTTGATGTTGGAGCACCACTGAGGAATGGAAATGTTTGTGGAATTTAGAAGTCCTCGGGCTTTTTAAGGGTGGCCTGCATGAGGTTGGGCAGGCGTTCCCATCTTAGGGTTTTTTTTTGTTGTTGTTGTTATGATTTTGTGCTGGGCTTGGGGCTTGAACTGAGGGCCCGGGCACTGACCCTGAGTTTCTTTTGCTTAAGGTTAGCGCTCTACCACTTGAGCCACAGTGCCACTTCCAGCTTTTTCTGAGTAGTTTATTGGAGATAAGAATCTCATGGACTTTTCCTGCCCAGGCTGGCTTCGAACCGTGATCCTCAGATCTCAGCCTCCCCAGTAGCTAGGATGACAAGCGTGAGCCACCGGTGCCCGGATCCATTTAGGGTTTTACAAGTCATCAAGGGAACCACTATAAATAGGTTGGAGTTCCTCTCATTCTTTCCTCATTGGCATAAAAGTTTACCGTGCCCTGTTCTTGTCTGGTTCCGCAAGAGGATTTAAGGAGAAACAAAATAGCTAGAAAAGAAAGCTAATACTTAGGCCAGGAATGACGAATAGTAGCAGACATGGCATAAATTCAAGCCGTCCCAGGCCCAGACCTACACAATCAATTAGCACAGATGCCATAATTCAGGCCTCCCCTACCCGTAGCAGACATATATAATCGATCACAGGATTCATCCCCGGAAACCCAGTCACAGTTCAGGGGACTTTCAAAACTGCGATCACTGTATTTTCTATTCACATAGGCCTCCCCTTCGCAAAAAGAACAAAAGGCAGCACAAATAATCCATCTCAATGATCTTACTATCAGCCTGTTTGATTTTTAAGTATCAGCAATAAATACATTGCGGATTATTAATGGAAAAGCATGTTTAGGAATTGCCGCTATTACTGAACAATTGGATGGAATAATTACAGTAATCACTGGGTAATTAGATCCTTCCTGGTCTCTGAGAGGAGCATGTGAGCTCTGGGACTGACTCCTCCGAAACAGGAGTTCAGGTCGCCAAGGTGGCGATTGTAAGTTGGGGGGAGTAACCTTCAGGACAAGCCCCCAAATAAAGCTCCCACTCCTTTCTGAATGCTGTCAACTGTTGGCTATAGAATCCCCCAATGTAAAAAGCAGCTTAAACTGGGGAGGAGGATTTCTCACCAAGCAAGAAGTCCAGCGGTCAGCAGAACTGTCCTGTGGGCAGTGGCCACCCAGAGGTGGCTCCATGGTCACAGGCAGGCTGCTGGTGCTCCAGGCATCTCATTTGCACATAAAGCAAACTCAATGAAGACAGCAGCATTTGCCTTTTTGAGTCAGGAGAGCCACCGTAGCTGCAAGGGAGTCTGGAAAGGGGAGGAACGTGGGAAATCCTGGCTGGCCAAGCTCCATCCTGGCCCTTCAGTTTTCCTGAACAAGCAGAGGTTGAGTTAGCAAGCAAGGAGAGCCTGGAGAGGCTAGTACTGTCTATAACGGATACTTGGGGCCTATCCCAAGGTCCCCCTTTTTTTTTTGTGCCAGTCTCTGGGTTTGGACTCAGGGGCTGAGCACTGTCCCTGGCTTCTTTTTGCTCAAGGCTAGTGCTCTTCCACTTGAGCCACAGCGCCACTTCTGGCCATTTTCTATATATGTGGTGCTGGGGAATCGAACCCAGGGCTTCATGTATACGAGGCAAGCGCTCTTGCCACTAGGCCATATCCCCAGCCCCCCAAGGTCCCTCTGAGCCACGGCGGGCCTGGGGGACAAGCTCTGGGTTCTCTTCTTGCTCCTGGCTCATTCATTCCTTTGACACATATTGATCCGGTGCCTCGTGGAGTCTAGAAGGAGAAGCAGAGTTACCTGGGAGTGGGTGATGGAGCAGGGGGAAGGCCAAGGAACTTCCTGGGGAAAGCAGTGTCTATGTCAAGAGTGTGGACTTTCCTGTCTCCTTCAGATGCCAATAACTCCCACAGTAAAGGCACTCCATAAAGCTTCGAACTCCACAAGAACCAGGCTTCTCACTGCCTTCTTCCCTACTTCAGTATTTCCAGTATTTGGCCTAAGGTACCTAATCAAAATCCACTTAAATCTATTTAAGAATAATGTGTTTAAGGCTATCCTGTCATCCCAGCTTCTCAGGAGATCAGGGGAATTGCAAGCAAAATGTGAAGGAAATTCTATCTCAACCATTAAGCTAGGTGTGTTGTCTCATTCCTGTCGTACTAGCTAGGTGACAAGTGTAAGTGAGATTGTGCTCCAGGGCCACCCAGACATAAACACTTGAAAAAATAACTAAAGCAGAAAGGGCTGGAGCTGAGGTTCAACCGGTAAGAATGCCTGACTAGCAAGTGCGAAAACCCAGGTTCAAACCCCAGCACCACCAAAAGAAAAAGAAATAGGTTGGGAATGATGCTTCCTATTATGTTAGCATGCTTCTCAAGACCTCTTCACTCATCACAAGGAGCAGGGAGGGCAACAGAGCCTTCTAGAAGTAGACTGGCAGACGCACCCCCCCCACACACACACCCTGAGTGCAGTGAACCCACTCGGGCTGTGTGGACTGAATGGGTGCCACCCACTGCTGCCTGACCACCCCGCTGACCCAGAAGAGCCTTGAAGAGGGGCATTGGAGCTAACCCCCAGCAATGGGAACAGCCAGTCATTCAGGGACCTGCAATCTTCTGCATCTGATGCATTGACCAGGTGTAGGCCCCAGAACAGGGGCAGGGTGATGGCTTTGTGAAGTCACAGTAGAGTTACGCCAGGCAGAGGAGCTGGGTGCTAGGTGCTGGGTGCTACTCTCCAATATACCCTATTTGAGCCATTTCAGCCTTGAGGCCAGACCACCCGGAGGCCATCTGTGCCCCTCTGCCCCAAGGCTCTCCAGCAGGCTGCTCCTCTGCTCCTGGACCCCTGTGGGTCTGTCTCTCAGCCCTGCCAGGGCTTTTCAGAGCTGTGCCCTCCTCAGCAAGCCCCTCCCTGACTGTCCCCTCCCTCCAGGGCACCGCCTGCACCTCCCCATCTGTCTTTGTAGCACCTGATCCGTCTCACTCATGATACCACTTCCCCATCCCCCCCCCCAGGTTCTTATGCCTCACCATCCTCCAGGGATGCAAGCACCCAGAGGAGAGAGGTTCCTTCGCCCTTTTATACCCAGCCCTTTAAACAAGGCCCAGCACATACTGCATGGCTGGTGATGGTTGCTGAATGCACTAACCAATGGGGTTCTGGTTCCTCCTCGTCCACTCCACTCGTGTTGTCTCTTACTTCCAGCATGAGCGGTGTTAAACCTGGCCCAGCTATGCAGAAAGAAAGCAAAGTGGCCTGTGTCTGTCAGCGTTTCATGACCACAGCGAAGCACCCGAGGTGCTCGGCTTGTAGGAGGGAAGGTTCATTGTGGCTCATTATCTGCGGTTGCTTAGCTCTGTGGCCTTTTGCCGGCAGGAGAGGAGGACGGGTGAACAGCATGGGAAGGATGTGATGAAGGAAATCACTCATCTCCTGGCATCTGGAAGCAGTGAGAGAGAGAGACAGAAGGACACTGAAGGAGAGGGTGAAAGAAGAGAGGAGAGAAAAGAAGAGGGGAAGGAAGGGAGGGGAGAGGAAGGAAAAGGAAGGGGGAGGGAGAAGAAGAGGGGGCAGAGGGGAGAGAAAGAGAGGAGAGAGAAAAGGGGTCCAGGATCCAGTCTCCTCCTAAGGACACATCCCCAATGACCTACCTTGCTCCCGCCAGGCCCTACCTCCTAAAGTCTCCACCTCTCCCCAATGGTGACAGAGCTGCAGACCAAACCTGGGCCTTGGAGGAAGTATGCCCGGCCCAGGGCACAGCCTGGGGAGGGGAGGGAAGGTGTGTTCTAGAGCCAAACCCCAGCCCTGGCAGCCAACAGGGAGGTGTGGGGCAGCCTGTTTTGCTCTGCCTTGTTAAACAACATCCCTGAACATCCCTCGTGGTCCTGCGTCCATGAGAGAAACACCACACACACACACACACACACACACAGTGTTTCATCTCTGAAGCTGTTTGTGTGCTGTGTAGAGCCAGCGTGACCCCCGCACACCCGTCTCCACGCCGTGAAACCCTCCGGGGGCCGGCTACAAGGAAGGATCAGATGGGCCTCACCGTCCGCGATCCGCGAGGGGATTCCCTCCTCTCTGTGCGTTCTTATCTTTTGTTTCCTCTTTGGCTTTTATTAAAGTAACCCGTGTGCATAAATTTAAAAATCAAAGCGTACTAAAAAGGCCAATAATAGAAAACACCAGTCTCATTCTCCCCCCACCCCCGCCCCTTCCTATCCTAATTCCAGCTCCCTGGAGCCAATGGCTGGGCACCATCTTCCACCGCCTTCCCTCCCTGGCTCCATCGCTCAGGATAGTTGGTGCGGGGCTCCTTCTCACTTCATTCATTCCGCACGTTGTCTCGTAGTGGAGTCCCACGATGAAGCGAGCATGGGCACTTCTGATTATCGAGTGTGAAGCTCTGTACTACACAGGGCAGATTCCGCTCTGATAGGGGGAGGTCCTGCTAACGTTTTTTCCAGGACGGCCTTGAGTTGTCCATCCTCCCAATAGCTGCCGCCTGTGTAGCTGAGACTGCAGGCGTGAGCTACTGTGCCCTGCCCGCGTGAGGGCTGTTCAGTGAAATGCTTTCCCGTGGTCTCCTAATCTGACGGATAAGTTTAACTCTCCATGCCCCTTCCTTCCACACGCTTTCACACTCTGTCATTTTCCTTGGTCTGGATTGGCTCAGGGGTTGTGGGGTCTCAGCTTCAATAACCTCAACACTACAGAGTACCCCCAGACCCACTGAGTTACCCATGGGGGCCGCCCTTTCAGCATCTCCCTGGAGAAGGGTGGCTTTCTTTTCCTTTCCTTTTTCTTCCTTCTTGCTTGTCATTTATTTGCTTATTTAAGATGCCAGTGCTGGAGTTTGAACTCAGGCTTGCTTAGCTTTTTCATTCAAGCCTGGTGCTCTACCCTTTGAGCCACACCCTCTCTTCTGGCTTTTTGCTGGTTAATTGGAGGGGAGGGTCTCTCACACTGAAGTCACATGGTGACCCTCAAATCTCTGCCTCCTGCGTAGCTAGGATCACAGGCCTGAGCCAGCAGCATTCAGCTGACAGTGTGGTTTTCATGGGGTTCAAAAGCCTCCTGCTTACCCCGTCCACATTCTCTGCCCCCCAGATGTGGAGAGCAGCTGTTTTCCAGAGAGATCTGGCTCCTTGCCCCCATTAGCAAACTGATGGCCAGTGGAACCCTGTGGAACCCAACAGCAGCCGCCACCCTGGCACCTGCCTCAGCCTCCTCATCTGTAAAATGGGGACAATTCCTAGACGCCCCCCTGGAAAGGTGGCTGGGGTCAGGCTGCGACTGAAGGGGCTGCGACCCAGCGCTGGCGAGTCTGGCGTTCTCTCTTTCCTCGTCCTAACTTGACAGGCAGTAACTGCCTGGCGCTCTTTGCATTTCTCAGCTCCGACTACAAAATAGCGCCTCCCTGGGCTCCCAGCCCAACACCCCACGTGCTGGAAGGAGCGTGCTTGTCTCGCAGGCCTCCTTGTGGGTCAGAGCCAGGATCTCAATGAGATGATTCTCCACAAAGGAAGTGTGAGCAGCTGTGGCTGTGTTTTTGCCCCATCTGGATGGGAACCAACTCAAATGACAGGGTTTTCCAGCGAGAGGACATAGGGCTCTGTCCCCCATCTCTTCTTGGCTTTCCTCAGGTTGGCAGCCTGAGGCACTGGCAGTTCCATAGACAGGAACTTCACTGGGTGTCCAGCATGTCACCATGGTAACCAGTTGGGGGTTGGCTAGGTGGATGAGTGGAAGGATGGGTATAGGCTTCAGTGGTGGATGGAAGGAAGGAAGATGAATGGATGGATGAGTATACACTTGGATAAGTGAATGGAGGACAGAGGAACAAAGGAAAATGTATGGATGGTGGATGGATAGAATGATGGATGGATGGGTGAATGGATGGATGGATGGATGGGTGGATAGAATGATGGATGGATGGATGGATGGATGGGTGGGTGGGTGGGAGGGTGGATAGAATGATGGATGGATGGGTGGATGGATGAATGGGTGGATGGATGGATGGATGATAAGTGGATAATGGGGAGTGTATGGATTATAGATGATGGGATGATAGGATGATGAATGGATGGATGGATGGACATGTAGATGATGATTGGATGGTGAACAGATGATGGTTGGATGGTAGATGGATGGATGATGGGTAGATGATGGATGGATGATGAGTGTGTGGATGGTGCATGGATGGATATGAGCAGATAAATGATGGGTAGATGGATGGATGGTAGATAATGGTTGAGTGGTGGGTGGATGATGGATAGATGAATGGATGATGAGTGGGTAGATGATGGGTGGATGGATGGCTAGGTGATGGGTAGATGGATGGAAGGACGATGGGTGGACTGATGATGAGTGTGTGGACTAATGGCAGATGGATGGTGGATGATGGCTAGATGGATGATGAGCTGCTGGATGGATGGTGAGTGAATGGGTGATGGGTAGTTGGTGGATGAATATGTGGATGGATGGATGGATGGATGGATAGCAGGTGGGTGGAGGTGTGGATGGATGATGGGTGGATGATGGGTGGTGGATTGGTGGATAGAGGAGTAGATGATGGTTGAGAGGTGGATGGAAAGATGATGGATGGATAATGAGTGGATGAATGGTGGACAGATGATGGATGGATGGATGGATGGACACAGATGGATGGACAGATGGGCAGATGGATGTGGTATCCCTGGTGAGCCATAGCTTCCCACATTGTCCCCTGTGTGCTCACATTCTTCACGACACTAAGAGTGCTTTTTAAGAGGCAAGTGTGACTCAGATCCTCCAAGCAGCAAACAACAAGAGAGATTCCACGTGCAAAGACATTAGCTGTGAGAAAGGAGCTAGAGAAGGTTGGAGGGGGGGAGGGGGCTTTCAGACAGGGTGCAAGCCAGACCCTGCGAGGTACAGAGAGAAAGAAGGCCAGACAGAAGCTTCTAGACTGGGCAAACTCAGGGTTCTCAAGGCAGAGTCGTCATCAGAGCAGGCCCGTGTCTTCCCAGCATGGGTCTGAGCACACCCTGCCCTGTCCTGCTCCTTTGCTTGCAGGACCCTCTGCCCTAGGGCAGCAGGGGGCCCTGTCATGGGAGGTCACGAGGCCCATCTCTCCCCCCACAGAGAGGATGCAGGTCCTGCAGCCCGGGTCTTACAATCGCACTTGGGACGCATGGTCACATGCAGAGCCCCAGAAAGCCAGGCACCAAGTAAGCCTGGCGGGCCCAGAACTTCCCAAGTTATTTGACTGTGGAGATGTTGCTTTTAGAGTGGTTCTGAGGGTTAGAGAAGAAAGGGTAAGAGAACGGGAAGAGGAGGGAGGGAAGGAGGGAGGGAGGCAGAGAAACAGAAGGACAGAGACAGAGGGAGACAGAAATAGAGAGAGGGACAGAAAGAAAGAGAGAAAGAGGCAGATGGAAGGAGGGAGGGAGGGAGAGGGGGAGGGAGAGGGGAGGGAGGGGGAAAGAGGGAGGGAAGGGGGAAAGGAGGAAGGGAGGGAGGGAGGGAGGAAGGGAGGGAGGGAGGGAGGGAGGGAGGGAAGGAGGGAGGGAGGGGGGGGAGGGAGGGAGGGGGGGGGGGAGGGAGGGAGGGAGCTGCAGACATGAGCAGACCTAGCACGGATAAACTACCCTGATGGAGCACTGTGACTCAGGTCCTGCTCTGTCCCATCCCGCCCTGTCCTCTCCTGTGTACAGTAATCTAGTGACCCAGCCGTGTGCGACTGTCACCTCTCTGGAGCCAGGGTCCCTGGCCGTGCCTGGGGGCAAGGAGTTCGCTCTTCACGGTGAGCCAGGGCCTCTGCTGGCCGAGCCACGGTCAGCGCTGGCTTTTCAGCATCACCTCATGCGGAGCAGCAACCTAGGCGATTACAGCTCGGCGAACTTCATTATCCCCCGCGGCTCAGAGAGGTCGAGTGCATGACTGGGGTGGCCCCCGCCGGCGTGCGGCAGACCCGCGCGAACCAGGGGCAGCCGCGGGGGCCCTGGCAGCCAGCACCGGGCGGCCACATTCCTCGCTCACTCACAGGGACGTGCGCTCCCCCCCCCCACCCCAACCCACCCCATCCCTGGGGGGCGGGGGAGGGGGGGACTGTTCCTAACTGGCCGCAGATCACAGCACGAAGCAGGCTCATGGCCTGGAAAGTAGGGAGCCATGTTTCTTTTTTTTTTTTTTTTTCTTTTACTGCCTTTGTTTATGGAGGGACAAATCATAGCTGTTTTCATTTGTGTTTCTAGCACAATAAAAATAAAAGATACGCTGGCAATCTGTTTAAAAGCCTATGTGATTCTAGAATGGGAGCTGTTGGATTTATACCACCCACTGATCTCGCGCGCGCGCGCACACAATGAAATCATGGTGCCAGCCACCCGGCCCTCCCGGAGGTGCAAAGTTGTCCCTTACCAATCAAGGCTGGTGTGGGGGGGGAGGGGGTCTCCAAGCTCAGGGGCGGCAGAGCCAATCCCCTCCCCCCCCGCCCCCCACTCCAGCAGAGGCAGGACCCTGGCTGTCTCTGTCCTGCTTGGCTCAGAGCCTCAGGTCTACTGTTCTCTGGAGTCGCAGCCATGGGACCTGCTCCCCGGGGGAATACCTGCCCTCCTCCTCCTCCTCCTCCTCCTCCTCCTCCTCCTCCTCCTCCTCCTCCTCCTCCTCCTCCTCCTCCTCACACCTCTGCACAGAGGCTGAAGCTGCAGATGCCGGCTGTCAGGGAGCCCCACTCTTGGGAGCACCGCCGTCCCTCCAGTGCTGGGGAAGGCTCGGGGAAGCCAGGCGGGGCCTGCAGACTTAGGGTCGCAAAGTCCCTGTCATTTTCCAGCCCCCTGGGCTGAGGCCGCAGCAGTCAGGCTGGCCTAGTTCAGCCACGTGATCGATGTCTGAAGTCAGTCCTAGGCAAGAGCATGAAACCCAGAAAGCAACGGAAGCCAAACGGGCTGGAGTGTTTTGCCTAGCATATGTGCAAGGCCCTGGATCCCATCTCCAATGCTGGGGGGCGGGGGGGGGGGTGTGGGAAGAAGCAAAGGAGAAGGAGTAGAAGGGAAAGGAGAAGCTGTACAATGTATACAAGAAATTAGCGTGGAGCTCATTTCTGGGGAACCTTCCTCCTCTCTTTTCCTGTCTGTCTCCCTTCCCTGATGCGATCCCACTAGGCCTGACATCCAGAAAGTTCCGGGGCTTGGCTTTCGCAGGCGGCCCTGTGCACACCTGGCTTGGGGGATCTGCAGAAATGGACACAGCTGGTGTTCCAGGTTTGGAGCCCTGCTTCTCTGCTTCTCTGGAGCAGGAAGCCCAGCGGCCGATCACTGACGCCCCAGGGGGAGGGGCGGGAGCCAGGGCCTGCCTGGGAGCCGCAGCTAGAATGTCACCCATCAGACGGCCCAGCCCCTTTCCTCATGCGGGCCCCTCCTCTCCAGCAGGCTCCACCTCCTGGCTGAGGCCACGCCCCCTCCGCCTGCAGGCCCCGCCCATCCACGGGTCTTCCCCCCCTGAAGACCACGCCCCCTGCCTGCTGGGCCCTCCCCGCCCATCTTGAATTGGTCAGCACGGACAACCTTAGGGCCAGGCATCATTCCAAAGGGCCAGATGGCCTGGCCGGGTGCATTTGCCCAGAACTCATGTCACTGGCAAGAGATGACACATGTGAGCCTCCAAGAAACGGCTGTGACCTGGGGCCAGGGGAGCCGGGGCTGGGACTGCAGCCGCGGTGGCCAGAAATGCTGCCTTCCCTGCCCTCCACGCCAGACGTGGCCATGCAAGAGAGCTTAGCCTCCGCCCCTGTGGAGGGGGGGGTCCTCACCCCCGGTACCACCCGAGGCCTGCTGGGAATGCAGATTCTCAGGCCATCCCCACGCCTGCCCAGGCTGAGCCCCGCCTCCCATTTGGTCTCCAGGTGAGCCCTGTGCCCTGTGGGTCACTGCTCACGGGCTCCCATCCCTGGACCAGAGAACGGTCACCGACATGGTCACCGGGCAGGCTGGCCCACCGGGCCAGTGCCCCAAACACACGATGTCATGGGAACCAGGACCACAGGCCTGGCTGACCAGTCCACCCCTTTCCTGATCTTGGGGGTGGTCACAGACTCACTAGAATACCAGTTACTTGAAAGGGCATGGTCGTGCATGCCTGTAATCCCAGCTCTCCTGACACTGAGGTAGGAGGAGCTCAAGTTCAAGGCCAGTCCAGGTTAGATAGGGAAACCTTGTCACAAAAACAAAAATCCGTGACTTTCTCCCAATGAAATATTTAGTCACCTTCTTCCCCATCAGGCTGGTTTGTTCATTGCCTAGTCTGGGTGAAACTCCCTGGATACTTCCTCCCTCCATCCCTCCCTCCCTTGATCTTCCTTCCTTCCTCCCTCCCTCCCTTCCTTCCTTCCTGTCCTTCTCTCCTTTATTTTCTGGGTGTAGGTGCTGAGGCTTGAACTCAGAGCCCGGGCACTGCCTTTTAGCTTTTTTACTCAAGGGTGGGGCTGAACCACTTGGGCCACTCCTCCACTTTCTGGATATTTCAATCCAGATTCAGCACAACCACACCATCCTCTCCAGAGTTTGGCTGCCAGCAAGAGGGGTCTGCTTTTATCCCCCCCACACACACACACTTTGGAAAAGCTTTATTGACATACCATTTATATTCCATACAATTTACCCATTTCGAGTATACAGTTCTGCCAGGCACTGGTGGCTCACGCCTGTCATCCTAGCTACTCAAGAGGCTGAGATCTGAGGGTTGTGGTTCAAAGCCAGCCCAGGCAGGAAAGTCCATGAGACTCTTCTCTCCAACGAACCACCAATAAGCTGGAAGTAGCCCTGTGGCTCAAGTGGCAGAGTGCCAGTCTTGAGAAAAAAAAAAAAAAAAACTTAGGGACAGCACCCAAGCTCTGAGTTTGAGTTCAAGCCCCAGAACAAGCACCCCCGCCCCCCAAAAAGTATACAATTCAGGTCTGCAGCTGAGGCTGAAGGAGTAGAGCATCTGCCTAGCAAGCACAAGCTCATGAGTTCAAACCCCAGGGCTACAAAAGGCAGAAAAGAGCAATTGGGGAGCCTCTTAGGGTGACGCAAGCCTGTAATCTTAGCTACTTGAGAGGAAGAGTTCGGGGTGTTGTGGTTGAAGTGCAGTCCAGGGTATGAATGCTCACAAGACTGCCTCTCACTCCGAGGCTGAGCCCGTCACCCCGGCTGCGGGGAAGCATACATGGGAAGATCAAAGGCCAAGCATCAAGTGAGACCCTACCTCAAAAACAGCCAATGGGAAACAGGGCCTGGCTCGCTGGGCCCTGAGTTCAAGCCCCCGAGGGCTGCCAAACGCAAAGGAAGTGTAGAATCCCTTGGGCCTTGGTGCATTTGCTTGTTCACCAAGCTGGTCCCCATCCATCATCACCATCCTCCCTCACCCTGGAAAGTAACACCGCACCCCCTCCCTTGTCCTCTCACCCCAAGGCACCCACTCACCCACTTCCTGTCTCTATGCATTTGCCTGTTCTAGAAACTTCTCCCACAGGGAACACCACACAGCGTGAGGTCTTTTGTACCTGACTGCCCACGTGCAGTGTGGTGTTTTCGAGACGTGGCGGCTGGGGCCGCAGCCCCTCTGCGTCTGTCACTGAATAGCTGGACATCGCCCGGATCCCGCGTGTCCGTTTATTAACTGGCGGGAAGCGGGGTGGGTACCTCCGCTCGGGCTACTGTGGACAGCGCTGCCCTGGGCGTGGTGGATCAGCATCCAACCCCACGCTGCTTCCCCTTTACGTGTTCCCATGGAAACGGCTAAGCGGTGACACCAGCACCGGTCACTAGCGCTGAATGTAGAGGAAATGATTGAAAGATACCCAAATACCGGGCTGGAGGTGCAGCTCAGGGGGTGAGAACCTGCCCTGCAGGTGGAGGCTCTAAGTTCTAACCGAGGGAGGGCGGGAGGGAGGAAGGGAGGGAGAGAGAAAGGGAGGGAATTATTTTTCTCTTGGATCTAGCAAGAGAGTGAGACTCTCAGGGAGCAGGGATTGGCATAGAATGGAAACGCAGCTTGGCCATTGCGATACTTGGTGTAGGACTCCAGTGTTGGGTTGGGGATAAAAGCAAGGATAACAAACTGACCTCTTTTCTGTGAACCTGGGAAGAGGCCCTGGCTCCCTGGGCCCCACCGCCCCCCCCACCCAGAGCCTGAGCCCCATGAGGCCTCCCAATCCACTCCCCACCCACCGGCTTCTTTTTCAGTCAGACCTGGTGGGGGTTAATTGCACTGGATTGATTTGCTCCTACCCCCTCCCCCACACACCGGTGCCTGGAGACAGAGAGCAAGAGGAGCTGTGGCAGGCAGACCGCGGGCATGAAGACAGCTGAGACGGGTCAGGAGACCCCGGCCTTCCCGGTGTACGTAGGAGACAGTTTGGACTCATGGTCAGTAAATACACAGGGATGGTAATGATAAGAACTGTCATGTGCCGTGTGTTTATCCCCCACCCATCCTGTCCCCATCTGAGCTCTTTGTGCATTCCAGAAGGTGCTTTTACAAACCAGACCAGAGGGCTGACTCAACTGAGTCTCTAACCCCGGCTCAATGTGTGAGACTGGGTGGCTGGTATTATGACCCAGCATGCAGTATCTCATTTAATCCTCTTTGCAACTCCACAACAAGTGCTGCGCCATGCGTATTTTCCAGATGAGGAAGATGAGGTCGGGCCTGAGCCCAGCTGAGAAGGGGCACTGCTATAGGAAGCCCTGTTGCACTGAAATTCCATTCAGTGCCAGGATGGATGACTACAGTGTCTGAGGGGTGCAGCCATCACAGAATCCCTGAGGCTGAGTCATTGATAAAGGAGAGAGATTGCTGTCTGGCAGCTCTGGAGTGGGCAGAATTCCAAGGTTGGGGGTGGAGGAGCTGCCTTCCTGCAGGAGCTACACCATCCCACAGCCAAGAGCACAGGGGGGATGAGAGCCGGAGGAAGAGAGCACCCGGACCAGGCCCGACCTAGAACATGGGGCAGCGCCGTTGGGTCTGTCCCTCCCACATTATCTGTCACCTACTGCAGGGGCCGGTGACCGGAGCTGCAGGAGGGTCGGAGGTGTGCCACAGAGAGGAGAGCTGGCTCCCAGGAGCAAGCAGACCGCTATGACAGTACGCAGCCTGTCCCAAGATAGGCAGGGGGGAAAGCAGAGCCATGGAAGCGGCCCTGACCCATCCGCCACTCCACTGAGGCCCCGAAGCCCAGTTACTGTTCAGTCAGAGCTACGTCCGTTTCTGTCCCGAGCACGGGTGAGCAGAGGTGCCAAAGACAGAGAGATAAAAACGTGTGAGTCACCACCATTCCAAAGCCGGCCACGGCCCTTGGTGAGTGTGAGCAGGGCACGGATCCTTAAAGGATGGAGAGGAGGTTGTGAGTAGAAGAGACCCAGGCACTCCTGGCAGATGGGACTAACAAGGCGATCAGAGCATGTCGCTGCGGGAAGCAGGTTGGGGCTGACGGGTAGCTGTGGCACTGAGCTCCCATGGCTCACGCCTGTCATCCTAGCTACTCAGGAGGCTGAGATCCGAGGACTGCGGCCCGAAGCCAGCCCAGGCAGGAAAGGTCCGTGAGACTCATCTCTGATGAACCACCTCAAAACCCGAAGTGGCGCTGTGGCTCAAAGTGGCAAAGCACTGGCCTTGGGCCAAAGAGCTCAGGGACAGTGCTCAGGCCCTGAGTTCGAGTCCCACAACCACTACCACCAACAACAACCACAATCCTAATGAAAGGAGCCATGGTCATTCGTTCTTTCTTTCACTCATGAGCGCATCCGGGGGCTGTTTGGGGCCAGGATTTGCATTCCGGAGCCTGGGTGGTTTATGGAGCGGAGGCTTTGCAGAGCTCTTCCCAGAGCTGGGGACCCCAGGGGCGCGGTGCCAGCGTGTGGGGAGGGCGGGGGCTGCACCTGGCAGCCCGCGGTGAGGCCGAGCAGCCCAGGCCTCCCGTCCCTCCTGCGGCACCCCAGAGCCGTGCTTGGGCTCCTCGGGGTCTCCTCGAAGCCCAGCTACCCCTCAAAGGGTCCACTCCAAGCACCATTAACCTACAGATTTGGTGATTTCCATTCCAAGACGGGAGGCGTTGGGGGGTCCCATGCCAACCCTAGCAGGGCATACAAGGGACGGTGGCACAGCCCCTGAGCCTAGAAGGTGCAGGGTCACTAGATGACGAGCGCGGGTTTCACATACCCAGAGCATCTGGTCTCTCTCTCTCTCTCTCTCTCTCTCTCTCTCTCTCTCTCACACACACACACACACACAGAGCACCTGGTATCTCACACACACAGACGCAGCCACACACACACAGAGCATCTGGTATCTCAAACACACACACACAATACACACACAGAGAGCATCTGATATCACACACACAGCCACACACACACAGAGCATCTGGTATCACACACAGAGACACACACAGAGAGAACATCTGGTATCACACACACACACACACACACACACACACACACACACACAGTATCTGGTAACAGCTGGGGCACAGCATGGACTCAGCCAGAAGACAGGGCTCTGAATTCGGCTTGCTCGGGGCTACCGACTTTGTCCCTTCCCTGGGCCTCACACAGACTTCCATGTGTGCATTGGGCGGTGATATCACGAGATTCACGTGAGCTAGCGGAGGGAAGAGGCTCAGACCAGCCAGGCGCCCGCAGCTCACAGTCCTGTAATCCTAGCTACTCCAAAGGCTGAGATCTGGAGGATCGCAGTTCAAAGCCACCTTGGGCAGACAAGTCTGTGAGACTCTCAGCTCCAATTAACCAGCAAAATGCTAGACTAGAGGCATGTCTCCGGTGGTAAAGCGCTATCCGTGAGTGAAAAAAGCTCCATGAGCTTGAGGTCCTGAGTTCTCTAAAAGTCCAAACCCTAGAACCAAACATATATATATATATATATATACACACACACACATATATATATACACATATGCGCATATACATGTATGTGTGTGCATATATGTATATATGCGTGTGTATATGTATATATGTGTCTATATATTTATATGTGTATATGTGTATATATATGAAGCCAGGCACTGGTGGCTCACGCCTATAATCCTAGCTCCTCAGGATGCTGAGATCTGACGACCATGGTTTGAAGCCAACCAAGGCAGGAAAGTTCTCAGGAGACTTTTATCTCCCATGAACCACCCGAAAACTGCAAGTGGTGCTGTGACTCAAAGTGGTAGAGCACTACTAGCCTTGGGCAAAAAGAGCTCAGAGACAGCGACCAGGAGCTGACTTCAAGCCAGGTTCTGCATGTGACACCCAGCATGCACTGCTACTAAATGGCAGACCCCAAGGACTGTCTCCTGACTGAGGTTATTTACCCTTCCCAATGAAGCTGCTTCTTGCAACCGGAAATGGTGGCGTCAGCGGCGGAAAGCAAGCGCCCAGGCAGGCCTTGCACTCGCGCCCTCTGCCCAAGGTCGGGGCCACCAGAGGCCGCCTCTGGAGGCCCCCAGAGGAGCAGACTTCCCTACAGAACTGCGGACCTCGAATGAAAATAGATCACCCTGGGACCGGAGCGGTTCGTGGAGATGATAATGAGAATTGCTCATTAGGACCTGTCTTCTAAAGTGCATCTGGGCTTTTAATAGCAGCTACCACACATCTGCTTAGCCCGATGACAGCTCTCCCCGGCCGGCTGTATTTTAAACCCAGATCTTCCCCCCCCTCCCTGCCTTCTCCCGTCTCCGCCATCTGCTGCTGGGGCAGCCTCGCCCTGCGTGCGGGAGTCACGCGTGCAACCGGCAAACACCCTTCTTCTTGCTCGGAAGCCCCCAAGCGCACCGGCGGCCAGTCTCCCTCCGAGTGAGGGCAGCCCCGTCCACCGTCGGCTGTCCGGCCTGGGCTGGCTCGACTCTCGTGTCCCCGCTCCCCCTGGAACCTCCTTACGAGAACCTGGCTTGGAGATAAGATCCTTGCAGGCCTAACTGGCCCAGGTCCTGACCCACGGCCTTTGTCGGACACGGTAAAGGGCCGTGTGACCGCAGAGACGCAGGCTACAGTGATGTGGCCACAAGCCAAGGGATGCCAGGGGTTGCCCGCCACTGCAGGACTCCGTGGGAGCCAGCAAAGAGTCCCCCCCGGGGCCTGGCCCTGGTGGGGAAGGGGCAGCAGGGCTGACGAGGGAAGGTAGCTTTTGACTTCAGACTTCCGGCTTCCAGCGCTGTTAGAAAACACACATCCTGCGGTGCAGCCCCCCCCCCTTCCCTGTGGGGAGCCTTTCTCCATTCCTCAAGCTTGCCCAGTTCCCCCGCCCAACACCACACCCAGCTGCAGGCCATTCCTTCCACCTAGGATGCTCTTCCAGCTTCTTCCCCCCCCCACCCCGCTCTTCTTCCGATCGCCCGTCCAGCCCCTGCACAGATGAGGCAGGAGCCGTACGCTGCTTCCTCGGTGTGTCAGATGACAGTCCTGGTGGAAGGATGACACAAGTCAGCTCCGGGAGGTCCACATCCTGGGAGCTCTGAGCAGCGCCCCTTGCACAGGGACTGTATGTAAGAGTTTCCTCGTTGAACGCGAGGGTTCCCCTGGCCCCGGGATTTAGCCGGAGCTCCTACGCGCCCCTCACGGTCCCTGGGCACAGTTGGCACTCCGCAGTTTGTTGATGATAATAACGTACATCCCGTCAAGCCCTGACGGCAACGTGCCTGGAGCCCCAGCCCACACTGGCTGGGCTGGGGGGGACAGGAAAAAGGCCCCGTGGCCGTGGACTTGAGTGAGAAGAGGCGGGACGGAAGCAGGAAGCGGAACCCACCGGACCTCCCCCACGGTGGACTCCTGACCTTGTCATGCCCTTGTCTTGGATCTCAAGTTCAGGTTCCTTTTTCCCAGGTCCCCCCTGGCCAATCAGCGTAGCACAGACACCCCCCCCCCCCGAATCCTCCCCCTCCGCCTCCCCCAGGTCTGCAGCCAGGCTGCGTGAGTGGGCTGAGAACGAAGGGAGA
Organism: Perognathus longimembris pacificus; assembly: GCF_023159225.1. Lineage (NCBI taxonomy): Eukaryota > Metazoa > Chordata > Mammalia > Rodentia > Heteromyidae > Perognathus > Perognathus longimembris. Next base: position 9,015,240 of record NC_063167.1, read on the forward strand.
GAAAGCTGCACCTCAATTAGGCCACGGAACCAAAATAGAAAGGCCCGGAGTGTCCCCCGGGGACCGGACCTGGGTCCCCGGGCTCCAGGCAGGCCGCTCCGCCGTGGGAAACCGACCAGCCCCACTCCCCAGAAGATGACACGGCCTCCCAGCTCTTCCCCTCCTGGTGTGAGCACAATTTGGGGGACAGCCCCTGGACTCTGGACGGAGGCCCAGCAGGGCCCTGCCTGGCTCTCTCCAGCATGGAGATTGCCCGAGACATCTCCTGTTGCGAGCCCTTGGCACGCACTGTGATTTTTCCATCTTCACCTCTAGGAGGGTTTTAGGGACCCCCCCCCCCCCCCGCATGCCCGTGGCTCCGGTATTAGCCGGGTCTTCCCGCCACATTTCTAGGAGGCAAGTGTGGATGGTGACTGGGTTTGGGGCTGGGAGGGGCTGCCTGCCCTCGGATTCTGGCTAATCCGTATTTCCCCGTTTGGAGAGCGGCGGCCACATTTGAGTTCTCGCGTCTGTTGGACTCGACATTGGCAAACTGCAGCGTTTAGGCGAGGGCTGGGGGCGGCCGGGCTTCCAGAGCTCACAGACCTGCTGGAAGAGCCAGCGCTCCTAGGAGCCTGGTCCCCTTGGTGGGCGGCTGGGCTCTGCCGGGCTCTTCCAGGCAGCCGCCTCCCTCCCTCCCCCCGGCAGCCCCTGCCCCTAAGGTAGCCAGTGCCCGTCCCGAGGAAGATGGAAAGTTCCGATTGCTCCTACGGAGGTGAAGACTTTGGAGTTAAGATACAGGGAGAGTTGAGACCCGGCGCTGCAACATAGGTGCTGCGTGGTGGCATGGGTTGGATAACTCAGCCTCTCTGGTCTTCAGTTGTCTTATCCATAAAATGGGGTGAAAGCCATTGATATCCTTATGGGCTGCAAAGTACATAAAGGAGCTTTGGGCCTGGCCCAGCGACTGGCCCACCATCAGCGCTTTACCAGTGCAGAGCCGGGAAAACCCCACTGTGGTCCTTGGCACTGGTGTGGTGGGCTTTTGTTGCTACAGGTTGCTTTGTTTTGTTTTGGGGAGTACTAGGATTTGAACTCGGGGCTCCCTTGCTTGCCAGGTTGGAGTGATACTGCTGAACCACACCTCCAGCTCTGCGTTTCGCTGGCCAGTTTGGGGGCTGAACTGTGACCCACTCCCTCCCCCCCCCCCCCCCCCGAGGTTTCCTGTTTCCTAGTCTCAGGAACATCTCCCTCCAGGCTGACCTGCCTCCACCGTCCTCCCAGCCTCAGGCTGGCCTCAAACTGTGGTGTTCCCATCCTCTGACGCTGGAACGAGGGGGGGTGTGCCTCCACACCCAGTCATGGGTGGAGATGGGGTCTCACGAATGCTAGTGCCCAGGCTTGCCTCGAGCTGCGATTTCCCAATCTCCGCGTCTCCCCGCGCCCCCCCCCCCCCAAAAGCAGATAGGATGACAAGCCGGACCCGCCACACCCTGCTGGGACTGTGCATTCCTGACAGCCAGTGACCCTGCCATCCCCGAGTTCACGCCCGTCCCCCCACCCCACAGGTTGGGCCTCCACCTGGTAGGCTCAACTTCCCCAGGAGTCATCATAGCTCTGTGATAAACAAGGTGCTTCCTGTTGCACCAGAACAAAACAGCAGAGCGGCCGATCAGATGACCTCCCGGCAAACCACCTGCCAGCTCGAGTCAGAACCGGGAGGAAACCGGTGCGGGTGGCTCACGGCTGTCATCCTTGTGACTCGGGAGGCTGAGATGTGAGGATCGCTGTTCAAAGCCAGCCCCAGCAGGAAAGTTCATGAGACGCTTACCTCCAGTGATCCACCAAACAAGCCCGCAGGGCCCAGGTGTGAGGCCGTGGCATGGAAGGGAAGTTTTTAAACAAACCCAGGACTGTCTGTGCCAAGCCTCCTGGCATGCATGCCACCCTCCAGAGAGGGCAAAGAAACTTTTTATTTTTTTTACCTGCAGAAATGTGAAGTCTTGCTCTGGAACAAGAATCCTACTTCATGACCGCTTGGAGATCGTTTGCTTTTCTTTTTTTTTTTAATCCTTTTTTGTTGCCAGTCCTGGGGCTTGACCTCAGGGCCTGAGCACCGTCCTTGAGCTTCTTTTTGCTCAAGGCTAGCACTCTACCACTTGAGCCACAGCGCCACTTCCGGCTTTTTCTGTATCTGTGGTGCTGAGGAATCGAACCCAGGGCTTCATGCATGCAAGGCAAGCGCTCTACCACCAAGCCACGTTCCCAGCCCCATTGTTTGCTTTTCCCAAGCCACTGACTGAATGTCCACCTGGCCCTCTGTCTCCAGCGCAGTCTCCTAAGGGAAGGACGGGGCAGGGGTGGGGCTACCGACCTCCCCACCCCATGCACACCCCCTGGTGTGCTCCCTGGGGGGGGGACTGTTTCCGCCTTTCACCCACAGGCAGTGAAATCATCTCAGAGTCTATAGATAATAAACCTCAAGGCCTATAAATAAACAGAAGATCTCAAAGGACCTGCCTGCCCACAACATTGCTTCCCACAATGCCCCGGAATCAAAGACCCACCTTCTCCTCGGCCTGGCTTTGCCCCGGAGCTAAGGAACGGCATCGGCATCAGGGACCCCTTGTGTCACCGGAGGCCGGGCCGGGCAGCTTGGGTTGGAAGCTGTGTTCTCTCAGCTTCTTCAGAGGGAGGGTGTTCGCCATCACGCTCATGGGAACCCAGCACTTTTAAGGGCCACGCGGGGAAGGGTGTGGTGGCACACTCCAGCCATCCCGGCACCTGGGAGGCTGAGGCGGGAAGACCGTGAGGCAAAGGCCAGCCTGGGAGACCCTGCCCCTAAGAACGTGAACAAACTCAGACCTTCCCAGATCTGGCATCTGTGAGCCGTGGCCTGGGGGGGGGGGGGGGGGGGGAAGGGGTTCCTGGCTGACGTGAACGTTTTTCTCAGTAGCTCTGGGGTTGGGCTTGGGATTTGATTTTTTTTTTTTTCATTTCTAGCAAATTCCAGCTGAGCCCTCGGGTGCTGTTGTAGGGACCATAGGCGAGCCCGTCTTCCTCCCTAACCATTCAAGGTTTCTCAGGTCTGAGCAGACAAAAAGCGCCGGTGGCTCAGAGCCGTCAGAGCAGAGGTGGGTTTCCGCAGGGAGTGGGGCTCAGCCTTTGGCTCCAGCAGGTGCTCAAGGACACCACTCCCCCCTGCAGAGCCCAGCCCCCCCTCGTCCCTTTCCCGCCACTCACCACCATCCTACACACACAGATAAGGAGATGACTGGGGTGTCCCAGCTCCAGAGCATGACCTCAGTGTGCCCGGGAGGCGAACGTCTCCAGACATTGCCACGCATGCTGGGTGTGTACGCCCCCACGTGCTTCACCTGTGCATGTCTGAGTGTGCAGGTGGGCAGGGGACTGCAGACTGTGACTCCGATTGGGACAGGGACTGGGCTTTGGTCCCCCAGTATCTCCAACACAGAAGACAGGGTCGGGGCTTGCAGGCACACATGAACGCTGTGAGAGGGAGAGAGGGAGGAAGGGAGGGATGGGTGGGTGGATGGATGGATGGATTGGTGGATGGGTGGGTGGATGGGTGGGTGGATTGGTGGGTGAGTGGGTGGGTGGGTGGATGGATAGGTGGATGGGTGGATGGGTGAGTGGATGGGTGGGTGGGTGAATGGATGGGTGGATGGATGGATGGGTGGGTGGATGGATGGATGGGTGGGTGGATGGATGGGTGGGTGGGTGGGTGGGTGGATGGATGGATAGGTGGATGGATAGATGGATGGGTAGATGGATGGATGGTTGGATGGGTGGATGGGTGGGTGGGTGGGTGGATGGATGGGTGGGTGGATGGATGGGTGGGTGGATGGATGGATGGATGGATGGATGGATTGGTGGATGGATGGATGGATGGATGAGTGGGTAGATGGTTGGATGGATGGGTGGATGGGTGGGTGGGTGGATGGGTGGATGGGTGGGTGGGTGGGTGGATGCACCTGCCATCCTTACTCGCTGTCTTGGAATGTGGTCGTGAGGACCTCAGGGCACTGTCCACTCACCAGCCAGGCTCACACATATAATCCTGGCTACTGAGGAGGCTGAGATCTGAGGACCAAGGTTCAAAAGCCAGCCTAGACAAAAAACTCCATGAAATTCTGATTTCCAATTAGCTGGCAAAAAGCCAGAAATGGAGCTGTGGCTCAAGTGGTAGAGTACCAATTTTGAGTGGAAAAACTAAGGAACAGCACCCAGGCCCTGAGTTGAAGCCCCAGGACCAGCACACAAAATAATTATTCAGCTGGTCTCTGGTGGCTCACGCCTGTAATCCTAGCTTCTTAAGAAGCTGAGAGCTGAGGCTCACAGGCCAAGGCCAGCCCGGGCAGGAAAGTTCATGAGACTCTTCTATCCAATTAGCCACCAGAAAACAAGAAGTGGCACTGTGGCTCGAAGTGGTAGAGCACTAGCCATGAGCAAAAGAGCTCAGAGTCAGAACTCAGGCCCTGAGTTCAAGCCCTATGCCTGACAAAAAAAAGCTGTTATTATTATTATTATTATTATTATTATTATTACCATGATTATAATTCACTTACTGCTTGGTGTTAGTAGGTGACCAGTAAATGTTATCTATTTCCTCTTTTCTCTTCCCTCTTTCTCTCCTTCCCCTTGACTTACAAATATCTTATTGGGGGGGGGGGGAGGCAGGGTAACATTGTATCCACTAAGCCCTGTTCCTAGAAAGATTTTATTTACTTACTTGTTGGCTTGTTTGTTGCAGTCATAATGAGGCTTGATCTCAGGGCCTTGCTCTCTCATTTGGCTTTTTCCACTCAAAGCTAGTGCTGTACTGCCCGAGCTATTCCTCCGCTTTGTGCTTTTTGCTGGCTAACTGGAGATTAGAGTCTCAGGGAGTTTCCAGCCTCCTACCCGGGTTGGCTTCAAACCTCATTCCTCAGATCATAGCCCCCCTGAGCAGCTACGATTACAGCCTGGAGCCACCAGCGCCTGGTGAGAAAGCTAGTAGATCCTATAGCGACTAGATAATTCTCACCTCTGCTCTGCCTTTGGGAGTCCTTGCCAGGATTCCCCCAGCCCCTGCTTCCTGCCTGCTGGGACCCCAGAGGCTCCCGGCCACCGCTGTCCCCATGAGCTTGTCACCCACTCTACCTCCAATTATCTTGAGCATGGCGGTGTCTCCCCTGAGCTAATGCTACTCTGGCTCGAAGAAAGTAATCACACATGTCTAGTTGGCTCACCCATCCATGGTTAGCAGGAGTAAAAGCAGGCTTTCCATTAAACATGTGTGAAAAAAAAAATATATAGTGTTGTCTTGAAATTCTTTGGAATTTCACACACACGTACACACACGTAATGGGGCCACAAGGAACCCCAGTTTGAGAACCACTGGAGCATGGGGTCTCTCTGGAGTCTTTTTTTTTTTTAAGGAGAAGCTCCTGGAAACGTAATGAGTTTTTGGGTCTAATTAGAATGAAGTGTGTGTCTTCCCTCCCTCCTTCCTTGTCCCCGTTAATGGTCTTCATCATTAGGACAGATTCGTTTCTCCGGGCCTCTCTTCCTCTCTCTCATTATGGTTGTGTGGTGGTGCAAGCGGGTGTGCATGGAAGCTCGTCTGCTCTGTGGATGGGGGATCGTTAAGCTCATCTGCTCTGTGGATGGGGGATCGTTAGGACATGGCGCTGGCACAAGGAATAAATAACAAAGAAGGAGAGAGACAAAGTGCGGCCAACAGGAATGAAAACAGCCTCTTTCTGGCAGCCTTGCTTGATGACCATTGAGAATCAGGAAGTACTGGGTGGCCTTTGGCGCGCGAACACGCACGTGTGCACACGCACACACACAGGTATGAGTTCCTGGGGCTTGAACTCAGGGCCTAGGTACTTCCCTGAGCTTTTTTTGTTCAAGTCTGGGGCTCTACCACTTGAGAGAAACTCCACTGCCAGCTTTTTGCTGGTTAATTGATTATAGGTGTTTCGTAGACTTTGCTGCCCGGATTGGTTTAGAACTGTGATCCTCCCATCTCAGCCTCCCGAGAAGCTGAGACGGCGGGCGTGAGTCACCCTCTAGCCCCGTTGGGAAGGCCGAGGCTTCTGCTGGCTTGAGCGGGGCTCTCAAAGGTATGGAGGGCTCGGCCGGCTGGGATTGGTGTTTCCTTCTCCTCCTTCTTTCCTGCTCCACCCTCTCCACCTGCCTGTGCTGTCGGCCAGAGACACTGTCTGGAGAGGCTGCCTCCCTCCTGGACCTGGTACATGGGAGCAAATTCAAAGGAACAAAGAGAAGGAGAGAGGAAGCAAGGGACCCCAGACTTGACCTGCCCAGAATGGCTTGTTACCCCCATTCCGTTCTGTGGCCACTCACCGCCTATGACCCCTGTGTTGGAAATCCTGGGTTATGGCGGAAAGCACAGGAAGTGGCCGTCAGGGTAAGGTCGGGTTTGCCACAGTAATGTACAGGCCCCAAATCAACTGCCCATGGCTCTCAGGAGGAAGGCTCTATCCCACGCGTGCCGTGTGTCCCGCACAGCTCCGGGGTGGCTCCGACCTCCGTGTCACCTGCACGCAGGACCCCCAGCCCGACAGGGTGGCCGCTGTCTTGGAGGTTGTCAGAGAAAAAGAGAAGAAGGTGCATTGTGCTGACTCTAGAAGCTTCTGCCCAGCAGGCACACATCAATTCTGTTCTCATTTCATTGGCCAGGGAAAGCCACAAGGCTGGACCTGCCGTCCATGGCAGGAAGTGCTATCCTTACCCAGGGAAGGGAAGCGCTCTCCGCAGTGGGGGGCCACGGTGCCCCTACAAGATGCAGACAGGCAATGCCGGTGGGACAGGGAGGGAGGGGGAGAGGGCCTTGCCCGTCCTTCAGGGGTGGATTCAGTGCCCTTAGGAATGGCGTGATGGAGGAATAGCGTCCTGCCCTTCCCCATCTCGGCCACCTGAGAACACTGTGGCTCACCGGCACAGACAGAAGCCGTTCCACGCCTGGTGCTAATGGCTCCTGCCTGTCATCCCAGCTACTCTGGAGACGGAGACCTGAGGATCACAGTTTGAAGATAGCCCAGGCAGAAAAGTCCCTGGGAGACTGTAATCTCCAATTAACCACTCAAAAACCAGAAGCGGAGCTGTGGCTCAAAATGGCAGAGCACCAGCCTGGAGCAAAAAAAAAGAGCTCAGGACAGTGCTCAGGTCCTGAGTTCAAGCCCCACAACCAGAAAAGAAAAATCCTTTTGCTATACAGCCCCATCCACTCATTCGTGACATTTGTAGCTTCTGGGGCTCCCTGGCAGGGCTGAGCCACTGGGACGGGACAGAAAGCATAGTATGTGGCGCTTCGTAGGAAAGTTTGTCACAGAGCAAAATGGGCAAGAGTGTGGCAGATGGACACATCCGTGAAAATCAGCCAGTCTCAGCCTCCTAAGACCCTGTGTGACTTCTCTCTGCTGGAAAGTTCCAGAGAAGCCCAGACCCCCAACATCAGAGCCCAGATGCTGACACAGGGTTGCCACGGGAACCCAGGGGAGGGTGGGGGGAGGGGGCTTCTCGGAACTTTGCCTGGCAGCCTCCTTTCCCAGCTCTTGCAAGTGTAGGTTTGGGGTAAGCGAGCCAAGCTTGGTCAGCTGGAATGTTCTAGAAAGTGGCTGATGTGGACAGCTAAAATTCCTTACTTTCAAGGAAGATTGAGCAAGAGCTTTTTCTCAGTTTCCCTGGGGGAGGGAAGATCTTTCGGTTGGGCACAGCCACTTCCTGATGGAATTGTCTGTCTTGCAATGTCATCAGGTCTCCATGAACCCCCTCTGGTCCCCGGAGCGGGGGGGGGGGGGGCTCTGTCCTACCTCAGAATGTCCACAGCACCGGGGCCACATCTGCAAAACCATGACAGACGGCCAGAAGCAAAGCTCGTCAGAGCAGGTTTAAAAGCCCTGTGGTGGTCGGGGTGGCTCAGTGGTAGAGCACCGGCCTAGTACGTGTGCAAGGCCCCAGGTTCTATGTTGGGCACCAGAGGGGCGGGGGGGCACTGGACACACAATCACCTTCCAAAAACAGCTCAGAGGGGAAACCTTAAAAATACCCCATTGGGCCGGATGCCCGTGGTTCACGCTGGTAATCCTAGCTACTCAGGAGGCTGAGATCTGACGATCACGGTTCAAATACAGCCTGGGCTGGAAAGTCCTTGAGACTCTTATCTCCAATTAAGCACCCAAAAAGCCAGAAGTGATAGAGCACTAGCCTTGAGCACAAAAGCGCAGGAACAGCACCCAGGACCTGCATCAGAAAGTAAAATAAAATTTCCGTAGGCCACCATTCCGAGCAAAGTGCCTGAGTCAGAGGCCCTGTGGCTTTTTCAGTGCAAGACCAAAGTGCCCACAGTGTGACCACCGTGGCCCTCGGGAGTGGCTGGGCCTGTTCCCCGGTATTAACGGGCATGAACACACTTCCTCGCACATCTCCTACCCGAGCAAGTCTCAAAAGCACCAAGTTAGGATGGTGTATTTGCATGGGGAAATGTGGAATACTACTACTAAAATAATATAATACAAAAAAAAAATCCGAGATAGTCTGTGTGATACTATCCAACTTCTGGAAAATTCTATGTTCATTTCTCTGTGGGCAGCAGGATTTCCTAAGCTATTTACAGTGTGTGTGTGTGTGTGTGTGTGTGTGTGTGTGTGTGTGTGTGTGTGTGTACCAGGGGTTGAACTCAAGGCCTTGAGCTCTTGTTCAGCCTTCTTGCTCAAGGCTGACACTCTACCACTTGAGCCACATCTCCTGCCCAGAGTTTTTACTGGTTAAGTGGAGTTGGAATCTGGGACTCTTTTGCCCAGGCTTTGGTTTGAACTTCAAATCTCAGATCTCAGCCTCCTGAGCCTCCTCTGTCTGTCTCTGTCTCTGTCTCTGTCTCTCCTGCTCCCCAGCTGGTTCCTAAGCAGCTATGTGCGGCCTAGAACATGTCTTCGTCCTTTGTGTCTTCGTCCTTTGTGCCTCGGCTCCCTCATCTGTAGAATGGGGCGCCTGTCACTGGCCCCGCTGTGTAGGACCCCGCGAAGCCAGCTGTGCCAGGGATGTCCAGGCGTTGCACATCCTGTGGCTGGGACTGTTTCCCCGGTGGGTGCTATTGATGGACCCATCCTCATTCAGTGCCCCTCAACCCCCGCCCCCCAGCTTCCCAGTATGAGTTAGGGGTCCCACTGTAGCCTGTGCTTTAATGTGACTATCCTGTCACTAACTAGTTGGCTTAAGTTATTATTTTTTTGATGCCAGTACTAGGACTTGAACTCACAACCTAGGTGCTGTTCCTTAGCTTTTCCACTCAAGACTAGCGCTCTCCCACTGGAGCCGCCATTCTTCTTCCGGCCTTTTGCTGGTTAATTGGAGATAAGGAGTCTCAAGGACTTTCCTGCGTTGAACCACCATCCTCAGATCTCGGCCTCCTGAGTAGCTAGGATTGCAGGTGTGGTTCCACTGGTTCCCGGCTTGGCTTGAGTCCTTGCGGGAAGCTAAACTTCTAGAACGCACTGTGGCCCCTGTCTGGCCCCTGTGCCTGGCGTTGGAGGCACGGTGGGCGCTGAGGGAGTGCGTGACTGGGCAGTGAGTGTCTGAGTCTGCAGATTTCTCCAGGGCCTCAGGGCCTCTGTTTCCTTTCTGATCACCCATGAGGAAATCTACCCTGCTCTGGCTGTGTCTGTAACTTGGACAGGCCGGTGCAGGACTGGGCTTTGGGCCCTGGAGGTACGATTGCCTCTGGGGCCAGCCTTGAACCTACGACCTGGGGCTGACTTTATCCCGGAGGTGAGAGTGGCGTGCTTGGGTTTCAGGAAGCAAAGGCTCTTTCTGCTGACGAATGAGGTCGAAAGTGTATCACCGACCCCCTCTGCTGTGTGTCTGCTCATCTCGTCCTCTCTCTACCTCTCTGGCGGCCTTTCCTGTTGTCCATGGCTCTTTCTCCGTCCACGTGGCCAGTACCAAGGCTGCAGCGATGACGGGGGAGGGGAAGGCTGTTGTTGGCTTTTTCCCTGCCTCAGTTTCCCTTGCTTCTCCCTGAGCCATGATGGGCACACACTCACACACACCAGACCCCAGGCGACGGTGCCAGCCAGGAAAGGCAAAGCACTCTCGATGCGCCTAAGCAGCTCCGCTTTCCTCGGCTGGGTCTGGAGCCGTGGCAGCTTCATTAGCCAAGCTGCCGGGTCAGCAGGCCTTCCCATGAACGCCCATCGGATCCGCTCCCGTCAGATCAGATCCCGCTGACACCTCAGCTGCGGAAGCCCCCAGAGCCCAGCCCTCAGCAGCCATCTCCCTGGGGCACGGCCCTGTCCTTGTCACCAGCAGTGACCCCGCTGGGGGCTTAGGCTGCAGAGGTTCAAGGCCGGCTGGGTGGTCCAGGGCTCTCTGGCCTATTCATGAACTGCCAAGTTCTGCAGCAGATGCTGGGGTGGCTGGACGCCCCGCCGCTCTCTGGGCCACCCCGCCCCCCTCACTGGCCCTGGTGTGAGATGTCTATCCGCTCAGGGCTTAGGGCCCTGACTCTCCAGGTCAAAGCAGTGAAGGGGGCAGTAGGAGAGGATGCTTTGGTGTAAGTAGCGAGGAGGAATTCTCAGAGGAGGCAGCGGGTTAGCTGACACTTGAGTGACAGGGGGAAAAGATGCCCAGGCATTCTAGAACAAGGGACAGAGAATGCAAATGAGAACGCAGATGGCTGCCTTTGGGGGGGGGGGGGGAATGGTGGAGGCAGATGGGGAGGAAGTTGAGCTAGAGTAGGAGAGGTGAGATGAGAAAGAAGAAATGCCTGGTGGGACTAGGGTAGGCAGGGGAACTTACTAGAAGACACAGAGCTTCCCCACCCCTGTGGAAAGAACTTCCTGTCCCCAAGATTCTTCGCACCACCCACGTCCCACTGTGCCATTCTCGCGAGATCGCCTGGCCAAGTCAGGACAGGCGAAGTCCTCGAACTCAAGCCCTGGGTTTCCTGACTAGCGTGAGAGGCAGAAGCCAGAGATGGGGGCAAGCGTCGGATCTGCGGCGGGTCCCCACCCCGAGAGATGGGGCTCCCTTCCCGGGAGAGGCCTCATGGCTAGCGTGAGGTCCTGTCCAGAAACCCAAACACACACACACACACACACACACACACACACACACACACCTGGTCCCGTGGCTGCCTCTCTTTGGGGGGGGGGGGGAAGGATCCTACCTCAGTCCACCACCCAGAAGCTGAGGAAATGAGAGCCACCAGCCAGGTGACCAGGAAACGACCCCCAACCCTTCTCCGGAGACACTTTCCAAAGGAGGTTCACCCCGACGCCCCTGCCCGCACCCAGGCAGTGCCCTCCGCTAGGGACGCAGGGACCCGCAGGGCGCAGGCTCTGGGCCCGAGGACAGCTCGGCCACGCCGGGGAGGAGGGGGGGACAGGGGAGAGGGGGGAGTGGAGGGGGGGTGCCCGGAGCCGGCGAGGGCTGGGGACGCGCTTTGATGGACGCAAGTCTTCATTGGCCAGAAGATCCCGAGTTCCGAGAACCGCAATTTCATTTGTCTTCTATGTGATTTCCAAGGGGAAACTAATATGCAGCTACACCAGGAAAATACAGGGCCTTTCACCAGCTTCCCCGCCATTTCAGAAAGTGGCCCCATCCAGCCCACGGGGAGGCGAGGGAGGGCGCGGTGGAAAATCTCAGGGACGGGGAGGGAGAGCAGGGACGCCCACCCACCCACAGTGGACGGGGGAGGGAGGGCAGGGACACCCACCCACCCACTGCAGTGGACGGGGAGGGAGAGCAGGGACATCCACCCACCCACAGTGGACGGGGGAAGGAGAGCAGGGACGCCCACCCACCCACAGTGGACGGGGGAGGGAGAGCAGGGACACCCACCCACCCACAGTGGACAGGGGAAGGAGAGCAGGGACGCCCACCCACCCACAGTGGATGGGGAGGGAGAGCAGGGACGCCGATCCACCCACAGTGGAAGGCAGCCGCCCTCAGAGCGCATCCAATGAACTAATCTGCTTTAGGACACAGCCACGCTGATCCTCACTGTCACGTCAGTTATAAACAGTCTTTCCCTCCCTGCTCCGCGCTCTCTTCTTCTCCCTACCGCGGTCTTGCTTGTCACCCACTCCACTGAGGATGCTATGGATAGGAAAGAGCAAAGGAGGAAAAACAACACAACCAATCCACCAGGCATGGCGGTGCAACCTCCAACCCCAGCTACTGGCAGGCAGAGGGAGAGAGGATCGTGGTCTGAGGCTGCCCCAGGGAAAAGCAAGAGACTCTATTAGGAAAAGCAACGGATAAGACCACAGGACTGGGGGGGGGGGGGGGGGACTCAAGGGGCAACGTGCCTTCAAAGTGCGAGGCCCTCAGGCCAATCCCTGGTACTGAAAAATAAAGGAGGAAGGTGGGGAGGGGAGGGGGAAAGGAAGGAGGGGGGAGGCAGGGAGGGAGGGATGGAAGGAAGGGAGACAGGAAAGGGCAAGGGAAGAAGGGAGGAGGAACGTGGGAGGGAAAGAAGGAAGGGAGGGAGGGGGAAAGGGAAGGAAGAAGGAAGGAAGGAAAGGGGGAGGGAGAAAGGGAGGGAGTAAAGTGAGAGGGAGGGAGAGAAGGAAGGAAAGAAGGGAGGGAGGAAAGGAGAGAGGGAAGGAAGGAGGGAGGGAGGGAGGGAGGGAGGGAGGGAGGGAGGGAGGGAGGGAGAGAAGAGGGGAGGGAAGGGAAGGGAAGGGAGACGGATGCTCACAGTCTCACTATGCGCGTTAAGCCGAATGCAGAATCTAAATAGGAGTCGTCATCCTCCTTGCGGCACTGGGGTTTGAACTCAGGGATTTGCACTTGCTAGGCAGACCCTTCACCACTGGAGCCACATGCCCCGTCCTTTCCCTTCTTCTTCTTTTAGCGTCCATTTTGCCTGGGTCTAGCCTCAGACCCCCACCTTCCTACCTGCCTATCTGCAGCTGGTGCCGTGTGCGGGAGCCGCCCGGCCGGCCTGGCCCCTCATCCTTCTTTTTGCTGAGAAAGCGTGGGGAGGGGCTGGCTTTGAGCAGTGCCCCCCCCCAGGCCCGCTGGGCATCAGCCATGATTTCCCACCCCCCACCTCGCCCCAGCCCCACTGGGGGTCCCCCATCCCCCACAACCCTCGGCGCTCAGGCACCTCTGCCTGGGACAGGGCTCCTTTCCCAGGGCACTCTTGTTCCTGATGTGTGGGGTCAGTGGGCACAGAGCCCCGACACTGGGGTCGGGGCGATGTGGGAACTCTGTGAGCCCCACTTTCCCCTGTTCCTGGTACAGCCTCTGCACAAAGCTGCTTTGCTGGGGCGGAGGCCTGACTCAAGCAGTAGAGCCCCTGCCTGGCGAGCCCGAAGCCTTGAGTTCAAAACCCCAGCACTGGCGAGAATAAAGAACAGGAATGACTTCGAGGCTGCTTTGCTTTAAAAATCAAGTTTTGAACATTTAAATAGAAACAACATTTAATTCCTTTTTAAAAATAAAATCCCAGCCCCATGACTCTCACATGAATGGATCACGTTTATTGAACGCGAGCTCTGGCCCGACGTTGTTCAGAGCTTCGCAGGTGTTGGCTGTGGACACGCTGACCAGCCTCCTTCCCTGCCCACTACGGGCAGTGTAACACACACCCCCACATTGCCCCTAGCGAGCCCCTAGTTGGGAGCTGTTTACAAGGATGTACAGGGCACCGGTGGCTCACGCCTGTCACCCTAGCGACTCGGGAGGCCGAGATCTGAGGATCACGGTTTGAAGTCAGCCTGGGCAGGGAAGCCCATGACACGCTCATCTCCAAAGAAGCAGCAACAAGCTGGAAGTGGCGCTGTGATTCAAATGGTAGAGCGCTAGCCTGGAGCAAAAGAAGCTCAGGGACAGCGCCCGGGACAGAAGAGACGGTGGTATCAGGGGTCGGGGTCTCTGGCTGTGTGGCCCTGGGCCGTCGCTTTCCCTCTCTGGGCTTCAGCTTCCTCCAAGGCTGGCAGAGCGAGACAAAGGTCGGGTGGCTTTCTGTGTCCCTGCAACTCGTGTGTGCTCGCCTGTGCGTGCGTGCGTGTGCGTGTGCGTGTGTGTGTGTGTGTGTGTGTGTGTGTGCTGGAGCTTGAACTCAGAGCTTCTTGCTCCCGCGTGGCTTTTTATCACCCAAGCCAGCTCTGCTTCTGGATTTGGGGTGGGTCGTTGGAGACGAAAGTCTCTTGGGTTTTCCCACCCCGCTGGCTTCACAAGGCCAATCCTCAGCGCCTGAGTGGATGGGATTACAGGCGTGTGCCACGGGGCTCCCGGCTCAAAGGCTCCATCTTTACAAACAGAGAGTGTGGCTTCCTCCTCCGTTTCACAAAACCCCCGTGTTTGGTTTGCTTGTTTGTTTGAATGGAGAGCTTGGGGTGAGATGCCAGCTCTTCCCACGGAACCCTTGAAAACATCTGCTTCCCCCAAGCCAGCTCCAAAGATAGAGGAAGGACAATTCTGGGAGAAGGAGGGTTTAGAAAAAAAATCCTAATTGGCCGTGCTGGGATGTGGGGGCCCTGACGTGCAGCTGCCCCGAGAAGCCGGGCCCAGGCCTCCAGCTCTTTACCCATGCTGTTCCTTCCCTGCAGGGCCTGGCTCTCCAGAGAGCCTCCGGGGGACAAAGTCCGGCTGCTTCCTGACCTTGCTGGGGGCCTTGGCTGCACCTCCTGAGCGCCGTGTACAGAGGTGCTGGGGGGGGGGCTGGGTGTGCCGGGGAGCCGGCGGGGCAGTGGCTGGCACGTCTGCACGCTGGTGGGCAGTGGGCAGGCATGCAAAAGCCCGTAATTATGGCGAGAGCAGCGGAGGACGTGTGTGGACAGCCCCCCAGAGCCTCTGCCGAGGGAGGGCCCAGGACAACGGGCGGAGTGGGGGAGGGGCCGCACCACAGCCACGTGACCTTGGCGAGCTCTGCCGACCTTGTTCTGTCCATCAAGGACAGAGAGGAGGTCCCGGCAGCCCTGAGTCGGGCAGGGCAGGCTCCTGGGCTTTGCCTGAGCAAAAGGTAGCTGGGGGCTGGGGGCTGCCAGGTCCCTGAGGGGTGGTTTTGTAGTCTGACGGGGCCCACGCTCGTCATCCTAGCCACTCAGGAGGCTGAGATCTGAAGATCAAGGTTCAAAGCCAGCCCGGGCAGAGAAGTCTTGTCTCTTATCTCCAATTAACCACCAAAAAAAAAAAAAAAAAGCCAGATGTGGAGCTATGGCTCAAGTGATAGGGCATCAGCCTCGGGCAAAAATGTTAAGGGGTAGCGCCTTGGTTCTGAGTTCAAGTCCCAGTGTTGTGCCAAGTTGCAAGACCACCCCCAAGAAGACCACCAAGATTCAGACACTCCGAAATGCAAAAGCAAGGCAAGGCTTTATTTAACGAGCTGCCAACTCGGGCCTCGTCCTACCCACCGACACAGCGGAGGTTAGGAGGAAGCCCCGAGCTGTGATTACACAGGGCTTATAAAGGCAAAGAACAAGGTTACAACAATCAGCTGTGCAAGCAAGATTAGAACACAGGTACAAATCTGATTGACTCAGGGTTCGATTCTAAAATGGGGTTCACGTGGTGGGGCCTGACTTCAAAGTCTGGCACCTCATTTCCCCCTTTTTCTTTTTGGTACCTTGGGAGCCAATCATGGCTCCATTCTGTCCATTTCAATGGCTTGCATGTCTAGGGGATGATATAGAGGTAAGGCATGGGCCAGTAGGGCCAAAAGTAGTATCCGAAAATAACTCTGGTCCCTCGGTTTTAAAGGGGGGCTGATGGGTGAAGATCATCAATCTTCTGTAATTTCTTCAGGCTGACTCAGGGACGTTGACCTTACCTAGCCAGGAACCTATAACCTTAGTCTACTTTTCCAAGGGACTGCAGGATTACTGCAAACTGAAAATTAACTTTCAGCTATACAGACTTACCATTAGCTGTATAGTGTTTAGTATCCAAATGTAAGCAACAAAATAATACATAAACTTCTCAACTGTGCTCTAAGGGTCGGGTGGCTATACCCGTATTCCTGAGCAAGCTCAAAACTACCTAAAATAAGGGGGTCACCTCACTTTGGAGTGAGCTGCCAAAATAACATTAACACTAGCCAGGGTAGTAAGGAAAGAAGGCAAAAAGAAAATTATAACAATATTCAGTCTAACTTTCTTTTCTTGAGGCGAAGGCGAAGCGGCTGAGTTGGGTGCTTGGAGACCTCCCATGTTCCATCACGGTAGTTGTCATCCAGGGCAAAGGGGTCAGCTGGCCTGGCGTGGGAGCAATGGACCCAAGTGGCGATGCCGTCTAGGGTCCCTTCCACCGTGGTTCTAAGGAGTTTAGTCTCCTGGGTAGGATTTCTTTCAGGATCTTCTTAGCCACTACATTCGCAGTCTCATGCTTTGTTGGATAGACTTCAACCCATCCTGAAAAGGTGTCTACAAAAACTAGCAAATATTTGTAATTTCTGTGAAATCTACTTCCCAATACACGCCTGGCCTATTCCCACAGAGGCGAGCTCCTTTAGTAATCTGTTGATTGGGGGCATTGGTAAGCTGACAGATCTTGCAATTTTTAACAATATACCTTTGCAGGCCTTTAACAGATCTCAATAAGGACACAATCTCAGGTCTACAAGCTTTCTTTACTAAACAGATGTATGAGCTTAAAATTCTCACTGCCAGTCAGAGCTTTGAGTAAATGCGGGGGGTGAGATTTTAATCTATCCTCTCATTTGACAAACTTACCCTTACTAACCACTATCACAGATGACTGGCAAATTCCTGCCCAGTAGACAGACATGGGCATTGGAAAGGCATGCTTATGAACTATTCTTCTAGGACTTCCCGGCTTTAACTTTTGAAAGGCCAACAGTAGTGACTCTAGGATCTGACACCATCTCTGCCATCCAAGCAGTGGCTTACTGCCTCTGGATGCTCCATCACTTTTGTCCCAGGAGGAGTGACTTTCGACTTGGACTCAGGGCCTGAGTGCTGTCCCTCAGCTCTCCAGCTCAAGACTAGCACCGTACCACTTTTGAGCTCCACACTACTCCATTCCCAGCACTCTGCTGGCTGATTAGAGACAAGCCTCTCACAGGGACCTTTCTTTGCCCGGGCTGGCTTCGAACCGCAGATTCAGATCAATGAGTCTTATAAGGGGCCACTTTATTCCAATTATAAGCAACAAGGTGGTCCACACAGAAGTAGTTTTTAAGCATGCTCTCTTACCTGGAACTTATTAAAGGTCAGTATTAGATCTTGACAAACTTGTAGGAATCACCTGTGCTTCTGTGGGCCTGCTGGAAACTGTTACAAAAAACCTACAAAGAAGCTGGAATGGCAATTAAAACATTTTGGTAGCCATAATTCTCCCTTTCTCACTTTGCAATAATTATTTAGGACAATTTTACTTCCAAATTTCTTATCTAGAAATGTATTCTTGATTTCCAAAGCCTTTTTAACACTAACACAACACTTTAGCTTTTATCTGCATCGGAAAAACTGAAGCTCACAGGCAATCTGAAACCAGGTGCCGCCCTTTGCTTGCGGGCTGCTTGTTTCAAAAGAGCCTTTTTTTTTTTCTTCAGTCCCAGTTACTGCATGGCATGAAGAACTTTGAATTTAAACTTAGTTTTGCATCATACTGCAGTCTTGAACATGTTCACACTCACACATGCACACACATACATTTTCAAAAGATCTTAAAGCACGCTGAATAAGCATCGGCTGTACATTTTAAGACAAAAACCTTTAACAAATGATTTTAGCATTCTCCAGCCTCATTTTCCAGGGCTTGATAGTCTTAGTAAAACATTTTAGCGCACCAAACAATTTTCTGCTTAAGAAGGCTGGGTGGGGGTCCCCCTAGAGTTCTTTCTGTGGACACTCACACTCTGATTGTGAACCATTGCCTGTACATCTTTCCAATGAGCTATGCAGGTTTGACACAAAAGAGACTGTTAGACTTACAAACAACACAGAGATGACAGCGCAGCATGGTGAGGTCACTCCCTGCCATCTGTGGGTGGCTTGGGCTGGCCCTACGTCCACCCCGTCGGCGGCTGCGGGTCAGGACTTGGACTTGGGGCTGATGCGTCCGTGTCCTGGGCTGTCGGCGCCGGCGAGTTGACTGGGCAGGACCCTCCGGAGCGGAGGGCACAGCTGAAACATTTTCCTCAGAGTCCTCTTGTAGAGTTAACTGGGATGGGGAGTATGGAGCAGGAAATATTTCCTCCTCCGTGCTTCCTCCCTATGTCAAAGCTCCCTCAATTTCCTCAAAGGTGGACCATTCTGACTTGCACAGGGTGATCCACTTTTCCTTTTTAAGGGCCACACCTTGGTTCTGAGCTATCTCCTTAACCTCCCTCCAGTGAGCTAGGATCAAGTCTAGGGGGCTAGATGGAGGTCCTCAAGATAGAACGTTATCCATAGCTCTGATCAGAAGTTCAGTCCAAAAGGCTACAAAAAACAAAACAATTAATACAAAAGGAGGAAAACACAGGCCTAAGAACAAGAAAAGCTACGAGTTGGAGATCTCCCAAGCTGGCCCACAACCTCCTACAAGGGTGCAGAAGGAATGGACCCGAGTTGGCCCACAACCTCCTGCAAGAAGGAGTGGACCCGAGTTGGCCCACAACCTCCTGCAAGGGTGCAGAAGGAGTGGACCCGAGTTGGCCCACAACCTCCTGCAAGGGTGCAGAAGGAGTGGACCCGAGTTACGAGTTGGAGATCTCCCAAGTTGGCCCACAACCTCCTGCCAGGGTACAGGAGGAGTGGACCCAAGTTGGCCCACAACCTCCTGCCAGATAAGCAGAAGGAGCAGACCCAAGTACAAGGTGGGCGGGTTGAGTCTCGTTTAGGAGGCCCTCCTGGTCAGTTCCGGCCAAAAACCAAACTGACTCGCGCCCTACAAGTATAAGCAAAAGCAAAACAGACAAACAGACAAATTACAGGACAAGACAAATGAAGAGCGCTGTTTTCTTACCTTCGGAGTCTGGGATCTCGGGGTCTCTGGGGCTATCCCGGACGAAACCCCAAATGTTGTGCCAAGTTGCAAGACCACCCCCAAGAAGACCACCAAGATTCAGACACTCCGAAATGCAAAAGCAAGGCAAGGCTTTATTTAACGAGCTGCCAACTCGGGCCTCGTCCTACCCACCGACACAGCGGAGGTTAGGAGGAAGCCCCGAGCTGTGATTACACAGGGCTTATAAAGGCAAAGAACAAGGTTACAACAATCAGCTGTGCAAGCAAGATTAGAACACAGGTACAAATCTGATTGACTCAGGGTTCGATTCTAAAATGGGGTTCACGTGGTGGGGCCTGACTTCAAAGTCTGGCACCTCACCAGTACTGACGCGTGCGCACACGCACACACACACGCACAGCACCTGTTTGGGGGCTTACTCGAGCACGCTTGCTGAGCCTGGGATATGCTTTCTGACATCTTTCTCACCCGCCAACAGGAGAAAAGCCAGCCTTGTCTGAACAGCTAAACAGCACCTTGGTGGTGTGATGTCTAATTACCGTTTGCAGGGCACTGGGAGCTTTTCCCAGGAAAGGCTGGCTCAAGCTCACGGCTTTGGCGCTCATGCCTAGCCACCGCGGGCCCGGCCTTAGGAGAGACAGGCACTCACTCGAAGCTTCGGAGGGTGCGGCCAGGCCAAGCATTTCTGGGCTCACTGCTGGGCGGGCCAGAGCGCCATGCTGGTCTTCGGCAGCATTTTTTTGTTTCCCAGGGGAGGTGGGCAGCAGAGGCTCAGCACATTCCAGGGTTTGGGGGTAGGGGGGGGGATGGAATAAGGCATCAGTGGTCCTGGGAACTGTAATCCGCCTTTTTGTCATGCTCAGACCCAACTGCTTTTGGAACCTCACCCTAGCTGTGCAGCCAGTTAACCTCTCTGGGCCTCAGGACTTAATAACTAGGGATTAAAATGACCTATTATGCATAGAGGGCTTTCCTAATATGAATGATACTCTTTAACGATCGCGATCTTGTCTCTGTTTGCTAACTAGACTGGAGTGTAATTCTGACAGTGGCCACTAGAGGCAGCAGAGGTCCGGTCCTGCGCGGAGCCCTGCAAAGCATTCAATCCCTCTCTAACTTCTGAGAGTCAGACTACTGAACCTACGTTTCTGTACCAGTCACCTTGAATTAGTCCTTTTCTCTCCTTTGACTCGGTTTCTTCCTTGGGAACATAAGGTTTGGTGGGGGGGAGGGTTTGGAGGGGTGAATAAGCGGCATCTCAGGGGTGATGGGAGCACTTGAATGGCACCTGTTGCCCAGGTAGCATGAGGGGTCTTAATACAGACCCCAGAGGCTGGAGTCCTGCTTCTGGCTGTGTGGCTTTGAGTACGTAACTCGTAACTCGACCTCTCTGTGCCTGCCTCCTCTCCAGCAAAACGGGACTGATTTTAACAGTACCCTTCCCTTTGAGGGTTGTTGGCTTAAATGAATACGTAAACATTCCAGAGCAGTGCTTTGTGCATAGTAGGGGCTGTATAAACGTGTGTTAAAACAATAAGTTGCAGTACCCTGGTTTTATTGAGTTTTTATTTGTTTTGGGGGGAGTGGTTGGTTTCTGTGTGTTTTGTTTTATCTTGGTGGTAGTGAGGTTTAAACACAGGGCTTGGGGCCTTCTGCTTGCTCAGCTGGTGAGATACGGCTGAGTCCTGCCTCCAGCCCTTGCTTTCATTTTTAAATAAGATACAACAATTCCGTTTCCTGCAAGAAAAAAAAATCCATCCTGACTGAACTGAGCCCAAAACCTGAACTTAGAGGAGAAGGGCGGTATGTGGTCCTCGGGGAGGGAAGACTTGATCTGCTCGCTGCAGTAAGAATCTACCTTGGAACTTCACCGCCCAGCCTGTGGCTCACACCTGCAATCCTGGCTACTCAGGAGGCTGAGATCGGAGGATCACAGTTCCAAGCCAGCAAGGGCAGGGAAGTCCATGAAACTCTTATCTCCAATTAACTACCACAAAGCCAGAAGTGGAGCTGTGGCTCGGGTGGTAGAGCAGCAGCTTGAGTGGAAAGACTGTCAGGGACAGTGCCCAGCCCTCAGATCAAGCCCCAAACTGGAAGAAAAAAAAAAAAAGTTGGAAAAACCATCTGTCTGGGCTGGAGGCATGGCTGGGTTGGTAGAGAGCTAGCCAGTGAGCCAAAGCATCAGGTACTGAGTTCAGGTCATGGTGTTGCACCTAAAAGAAAAGAGAAAAAAAAAAAAAGAAAAAGGAAAAGCAATCTGTTTTGGAGCTGGGTATGAGGATGCATGCCTGTAATCCCGGCAGGATTGTAAATTCAAGGCCAGCTGGGGCTACGAGGCAGATTGCAAGGCAGCCTGTGCTCCTGTCAAAGGTGGGGCGGGGGAGGGAGGGACAGAGGGGGGAGGGAAAGGAAAGCAAACTAGCCAGCCGGAGAGGCAGGACTGGAAACACTTCAGTGCGTGGTGCTGCACCAGGGCTGTCGGCCTCAGAGGCAGACCCCGGGCCCAGGGCCCCTCTAGGTCGGGTGAGGGGCTGAGAGGGCTGTCAGAGGGCCCCGGGGAGCCGTGACAGGCCCACAAAAGTCTCCAGCCTGGTGGACAGATGGCAGGACGGACCTGGAGTCCAAGCCTCCATCCTCCACGGACGGGGTCTGGGTAGGGCTAGGGCAGCCCGTCTAATCCTCCTTGTGGCACCTGCGTCCCAGGGCTGCTGGGACGGCCGGAGGAGGAGCTCGGCTGGGTCCCCACTGGTGGCCTGAGCCACAGAGGCAGCAGCCGGGGCTGGCCGAAGGGCTTTGACGTCCTTAGCAGTGATGTCACACTGCCCTGCGGGTGGAAATAGCGGGGGGCACGTGTCTGTCCTCCCAGCCCACGGGGACGTCCGTCTGTCCCTGTCTGGAGGACTCGTCCTATGCCAACAGGGTGAAAAGCTCACCCTCTGCTGGGTGCTGGTGGCTCACGCCTGTCATCCCAGGGTCGTGGGTGGAAGTCGGCGCGAAGAGGAAAGTCCCCAAACCGGGGCGGGGGGGGGGGGGGGCAGGGGGGGGTGGAGGCGTGTGCCGTGGCAGACGCCAGCCTCCAGGGGGAAAGCCCGGGGATAGGAGAGGTCCCACGCCCCAGGCCACACCTCTTCGCACCCCCAGGAATCCCGCCAGGGGCTGGGGAGGGGGGGTGTCTCAGAACCCTTGGCCTGCTCCTCGGGGTCAAAGGTCACGGCTTCGTCTCGGAGGCTTCTGTGGTTAACTGTGGTCACATGTTGGCCGGAAGACCGCGGTAAAATATTGTCTGTGATGATTAAGAAACACGGCCAAGAAAACAGAAACCCGAAGACGAAGAAAAAAAAAAAAAGAAATCCAGTGGGCTCCAATGGCCAACTTAGAGCAGACGCCAACTGTAATAATACGGTCTCCAAAGGGGTGTTTCTAGGACTCATTCCTCCAGCCAGCTATGTCTTGTAGGCTCGTCCTGAGCTGCAGGACACTCTCCTGGGAACCGCTGGACCCGCGTCCCACGATCCTCTTGTTTTCTCTGTCAGCATCCTGCCAGCCAGAGGTCAGCTCAGAGCAGACAGTTTGAACTCTGGTCGCCCCTGGCTGGACCCCGATCTTCTCCTGTCCCCTCTGCCCTCCACTGCCCTCTAAAATGAGTTGCCAGGCTGGGGAAGGGTGGCTCATACTTGTCATCCTAGCTACTCAGGAGACTGAGATCTGAGGATCGTGGTTGGAAGCCAGCCTGGGCAGAAAAGCCCCCGTGAGACTCCTATCTCCAATGAACCACTCAAAAACCAGAAGTGAAGCTGTGGCTCAAGTGGTAGAGTGCTAGCCTTGAGCAAAAAAAAAAAAAAAAAAAAAAAAAGCTCAAGGGCAGCACCTAGGCCCTGGGTTCAAGTCCTATAACCCACAAAATAAATAAATAAGTACATAAAATAAAATGAGCTGCCACACTGGGAACTGGTGGCTCAGGCCTGTCATCCTAGCTACGCTAGAGGCTGAGATCTAAGGGTCGAAGTTCAAAGCCAGCCCTGACAGGAAAATCCATGAGATCCTAGTCAATCCTAATTAACTACCAAAAAAGCTAGAAGTGGGAGTTGTGGCTCAAGTGGTGAAAGTGCTAGCCTTGAACAATAGCAACAAAAAGCTCAAGGACAGCACACAGGAGTTCAAACCCCAGAACAGGCACCAAAAAAAAAAAAAAGTCAAGCAAAGGTAGGAGGCTCCAAGATCAAGCCCCCAGAACCGTCATTCACTAACTAACTAAAAATGAGTTGCCACAAGGAAGGGCTGGATTGGGGCTGTCCCAGCTCCCTTTCCTGATTTCCAAATCCTCACTTTCACAAGTACTGTGGTGGAGGCCAGAGGCACCAAACCCCAGAATCCAGGCTTCACCACCATCAGGCCCCAGTACGACGGGACGCCCAGCCCCTAATTTACAGGAATAAGAACAACTTCAAGGCAAGGACCGGCTAGCCACGCAGGGCCCGGTGATCTAGCCGTGGGAGCCCCTGCAGCCGGCTGTGTTGGGGAGACCCACCCTGGACTGGTCTTTGGTGTGGGACCTGCCCGGGCTGCTCCCAGCAGGAAATGCTTTGTCAGTTCTCTGGCTGCTGGGTCTTGCCGAGCTGAGCAGGAATGTCTCCCGGCCAGCCCAGAATGTCCTTGCGCTCAGAAATGTACCTCGAGGAAGAAATCCCTCCCCACCCAGGCAGATGGTGTTCTGGGAGAAGCCTGTCTGCCTGTTTACAATGGGGGGAGGGGATTTGAGGGCCTGCGGCTTGCTGGGGACCCCTAGGAAACTACAGAAGGGGGATCCAGCTGCCCTCTGATATCCTGATTGTCAATATGGGGCACACACACACAGCGCCAGGACCCCAGTAGAAATCCCCCAGGCTGGGACCTATGGACCCCGTGCACCTGCTTGTAGTCCTCAAGCCTGATGAAGCCAAAAGGTCTAAAGGTCTGTAAGGTACAGAAAGGATGTGCGAAGGTAAGGGGCAGGCTAGACAGAAACTTCTAGATGTGCTCACCTGGGAGTTGTTTTCCCTCCTCCTCCTCCTGTTCCCCTCCCTTCCCTTCTGAAGTTTGGTTTTGCTTTGGGTGGCAGGGGGCCTGGGGCTCTAAACTCAAAGCCTCCAGCTTGCTAAGCAAGGAAGGGTGACACTGCTCAAGCGAGGTCCCCCGGCCTTCTTCCCTTTTTAGAGTCATCAACAATCCAAACTTAGATCTCCCATTAAAAAAAAAAATCGGTAGCTAAAGAAAGGGAAAGGAACAAGCAAGAGAGGAAAAAAAAAATCAGAAACACATTTCCCGTGGCGCCTGTGCGGGAAGTGCTGTGCTGGCATCTTCCTTGCCTTAGCCCCCAGCACTCCCTAGCGTCTCCCCAACACCAAACCCAAGACACCCCCATCACATCACACCGGTCCAATTGCGCTGCGGTGCCCCTTGTCCCGCGGGTAAAGGGGGGGAAGCGCACCTCCTTCAAGAGGCGGAAAACAGAAGGTTGACTAGGGTGCCAGGTACTTCGGAACCCGTGGGGAAAGGGTGGGAAGCGTGCGCTCCTGAGCATTTATGTGCAAATGGAGTAGACGGGAGACGGAGCGGCACCCACACGCAGCCCGCCCCGCTCACCCACAGTGTCTCCAGGATCCACAGCCAGGCCGGGCCGTGGAGGCCTCGGAGCCATCTTGCTTTTGCCCCCTTCTGCCCCTCACCCCAGCAAAGGCAGAGGACTGGGGATCCCAGCCCTCCAGTCACCGGTTGTGGGTCTTCCTTTCTTCCCGTGTGGCGTGGGGGTAATATTCTGTCCCCACAGCTGGGGTCACCAGCCACACATGGCATGCCCACCTGACCTCCAGAGGGCAACTGGGTTTCCCCACCCCCTCCCGCTAGGGGGGGAGCACACAGGCCACTGTGGTTGCAGGGGGTGGGAGGAGATGGGACTGTGAAAGGTGAACTCAGACTTGAGGGAAAGAGATTCCGTTCCGAGGCTTTTGGGGAGGTAGATGTAGATGTAGATAGATGTGTGATCTGGAGACCTTCCCAGCTCAGGCCTGGGCTGGCAGAAGTCACGGGTTAGAGAGCCAGCCCTGGGGTGGGCACTGGAGGCAAAGGACTGAGCCCCAACTCACCTGGTTTCACTGCTTTGCCTCCTGGTTGTCTGCCATAGTGGGGGACCAGACAGACCCGCCTCCTGGGAACCGTGCAGAGATAATTAGGCCTTCTGAGGAGCGCTATAATCCCCAGATCAAAGGGGGCTCCACTTTATGGGTGCATCGGCTGCCACTGAACACCCACTCTGCAGTGGGCTGGAACTTGCCGGCCCTCCAAGGTGCTGCCTCCTAGGGGGAGGGGCTGGTACAGGAGCCCTCCCCTCCCCTCTCACCCCCCTGCAGTCCAGGCTCTCACACACACAAGGAGGAGGACTAGGCTCACCCCCTGCAGTCCAGGCTCAAACACACACACACACACACACACACACACACACACAGAGGAGGACTAGGGCTGGAATCATCCATGCCCAGTTTTGTAGTTTGTTTCCAGGCTCTGGAAGTAAGGTGAGGTCACAGGGGCGCCCATCACAGTCACAGTACACCCTGGGGGGGGGGTTATCCCCCACCCCACTCCCTAATGAGTATGCATTCACCTAAAGTGGGTGGGGGGCCAGGCTGGCGCTAGTAGTTCATCCCTGTAATCCTAGCTACTTGGGCGGCTGAGATCCGTGGATCATGGTTCAAAGCCAGCCGGTTCAGGAGACTCTCATCTCTAATTAATCACCAAAAAGTTGGGAGTGGAGCTGTGGCTCAAGTGGTGGAGTGCCAGCCTTGAATGGAAAGGCTGACCGTCGCTCTGAGTTTAAGCCCCAGTAATGGGAGGGAAAGAAAGAGGAGGGAAGGAAAGGGAAGGAGGGAGGGAGGGAGAGAGGGAGGGAGGGAGAGAGGCAGGCAGGCAGGCATGGAAGGAGGGAGGGAGGGAGGGAGGGAGGGAGGGAAGAAGGGAGGAAGGCAGGCAGGTAGGGAAGGAGGGAAGGAGGGAGGAAAGGAGGCAGGCAGGAAGGGAGGGAGGGAGGGAGGGAGGGAAGATGGAAGGAAGGCAGGGAGGGAGGGAGGGAGGGTCACAGAGGAATGACAGTGAAGGAAAGGTCTCACCTAGGAGGTCACCTTTTTCTACTCAGTCCTTCTGCCCTCTCCTGGCCACTTCCGGGGCCTCTGGCTCTTTGCACCGCGGAGGGAGAGGCGGGGCCGCAGCCTTTCCGCGGTGCACTCGCTGGGGGTCGGGTCCGCCACTTCCGACCCCGGGTCCCCGATTGATTTCTCGGGACGAAGCTGCCGGCGCCCCGAGCGGCCGGGCGCGCCAGGGGTGGCGGAGGCGCTCGGGCGAGTCCGGGCTCCTCGGGGGGCGGGGCCGGGGGCGGGGCCTGCTCGGGGGCGGGCCTTCTAGGGGGCGGGGCCCGCTCGGGGGCGGGGCCGGCGGCGCAGGCCAGCCCGGAAGCGGCGGGAGGGGCCGCGGCGGGACTGGAGTCGTTCCCACGTGAGGACTCGCGGCCCGGTTCCTCGCGTGCGGCGGCCGCGGACGGCCGGGCGTCCGGCCGGACGGAGAGCCGAGGGCCGGAGCGCGCGGCGGCGCCCGGATGCGGGGCTGCGAGCCGGGCTGCCCGCCGTCGGAGCCCCCCGGGTAGGCGGCATGCGGGCGGCCGACGCGGGCTCCTGGGAGCGCGTCCGGCAGCTGGCGGCGCAGGGCGAGCCGGCGCCGAGCTGCGGGCCGGGGGCCGGGCCCGCGCGCCTCCCGGGGCCCGCGGCCTGCGAGCCGTGCGCGGACGCGCCGGGGCCCGGCGGTCGGCTCGGCGCCGGGGCGCCCTCCTCGGGAGCGGATGACGACGGCCGCCGGCCGGGTAGGTGCGCGCGGGGCCGGGGAGGGCGGAGGGAGCCGGGCGGCCGGGGGCCGCGGGGTCGGGCGCTCGGCGGCGGAGGGGCGGGGGGGGGGGGACGCCCGGGGCCGGCGTCGCGGGTGGCAAAGTTGTGGCCGCGCGCGGAGCCCCGGGCGGGTGCGGCCGGGGGGCGCGCGGGACGGACTCGCAGCTCTCTTCGGCATCGGAGCCTGTCTCGGGGCTCCCCGGCTCCGGGGTCGCCACCGCCCCCCCCCCACCGGCTGGGCTGCAGCGAGAGGTCACGGCCACGCCTGCCGCTGCGGTCCCGCGGCGCCGGCGTGGGAACGGGGGCTCCGCGGGGCGCGAGCTCCGGCGGCCCCCGGCGCCCCACCAAGTCCGGAGGGAGGCAGCCCGGCGGCCGCCGCCGCCCGCGGGGACGTCGGCCCCTCGCCTCGGCTCGGAGCCCGAGATGGCCGCGTTTCTCACACACTTGAACTCTGGGTGATGCAGAGAGAAATCGCCTCGGTTGGAGGCGCAAACCCTGCGATCTGATTGCATCTGGTTCGCCGCCCGCCCCCGTGTTCACGGTGGGGGAGCCCCCATGCCATCCCATCCCATTCCATTGCGGTGGGTCCCGGCCCCTCCCTCCTCCCACACCCCAAGTTAGGGACCGGACCCCTGGGCTTCGCTGGGTTCTGAATGATGGACGCTTAAAGGCTTTTCAGAGAAGACTCAGTCATCACCAATTTGAAGTTCTCAATACTTTTTTTTTCTAGGAAAAACGAGGCGGGGGGCGGGCACAAGATTGTTCCTTATTTATCATTTATTTGCTGTGTTGAGATTTGCATACATCGTTTCCTGGAAGCCGCAGCACCCAGGGGTGAGGCCTGAGAGAGAATGCAGGGGAGGTCTTGCACTGTGGTCATTCATGTTAGTCTTGGTGCTAACGCCGCCCATCATTTTCCAAAACCTGACACCAAATACCTGGCTGGGAACTCACAGGCTTCCTTGCCTGATAAGGAAGAAAGCACTCCAGATGCCCCCATGCTACCGCGGGAGCACACCAGTCTGGGGGCTTGAACTCAGGGCTTGGTGCTGTCATTCACTGCAGTTTTTTTGCCCAAACCTGGCACTTTACCACTTGAGCCACACCTGCATTTCCAGCTTCTTGGTGGTTAATTGGAGATAGGAGTCTCAAGTTTCCCTTCTGGACTAGCTTTAGACTGTGATCCTCGGGTCGCAGCCTCCTGAGTAGCTAGGATTACAGGCCACTGTAATTACCACTGAGCCACTGGTGCCTGGTCAGAGCAAGTAGGTTGTAAATAGAACAGGGACCCAGAAGGAACCCTATGGGAGTCTTTGGACAAGTTAGTTTATGTCTTTGAGACTCAGTTTACCCATGTGTACAGTGGACATAATCACAGTGGCAAGCAAGGTTGTGATCATTCAAAGGATAGTGTCTATGACACTCCTACCATGTATTACAAGACAGCTTCATTTCTAGGCTTACTCCTCTTGTTTCAAGTTGGACCCAGAGTCCCGGGACTCTGGGTGATTCTGTCTGTTCATCTTCTCCATGCTCCTGAGCTGTGTCCTGACATTTGGCCTGTCTGTAAAACATAGTGGAAGCCAGCTACTGGTGGCCCACACCTGCAATCCTAGCCATTCAAGAAGTTGCCATCTCAAGATCACAGTTCAAAGCCAGCCCAGACAGGAAAGTCAGTAAGACTCTTAGGTCCAATGAAACACCAAAAAGCCAGAAGTGGAATTGTGACTTAAGTAGTACAGCTCCAGCCTAGATGAAAAAATTTAGGGGCCTCGTCCAAGCACTGAGCTCAAGCCCCCCTCCCCCCCCCAGCCTAGGTGGGGTATTGAGGGGGATGGACATTGTTATTATGTAAATTTGGAAGGTGGCTGGGTGGGGAAGGAGCTGTTTATTTTGTATCTACTTAGGCTCCATTCTTGTATTCCAGATGACAATTTCCTAATGACACCTCCTAGCCTGGAATCTACCTGTAGGTAGTTGTTTTCTGACACTCATTGTGTTGCTGTAGGGGAGAGATGTTTTGGAGATGACCTTTCCTTAATTGCACCTGGCATTCATGGCTGGAAACAGGTTGAACCCAAAGCCTAACGAGGATGTTGTGTGAGCTAGCCCGGTGCTGGTGGCTTCTGCAGTCGTCAGAGCTGTACTGGAGGCTGAGATCCTGTGGGTCAAGTGGTGGAAAGGCAGCCTTGAATGAAAGAGCCGAGAGACCGCACCTGGGCCCCGAGTTCAAGCCCTCCTACAGAAACAGAGAACACATTTAAAAGTTCCGTTTTCTCTGAGTTGTTGGGTTGTTTTGCGGTGCTAGGGATGGAACCCAGGGCCTCGGGTGAGCTAGGCAAGTGCTCTCCCTCCTGAGTCACAACCCTAGATTACCATCTCCAGTTTTTAAAAAACACACGCAGAT
This sequence comes from Perognathus longimembris pacificus, assembly GCF_023159225.1. Lineage (NCBI taxonomy): Eukaryota > Metazoa > Chordata > Mammalia > Rodentia > Heteromyidae > Perognathus > Perognathus longimembris. The sequence continues at coordinate 9,044,484 of NC_063167.1, forward strand.
TTTGGTGAGGCTGCCGGCCGGCTGGACACTGAGGACAGCTGGTGTGGAGGTGTTTCTCAGACCCCTGGCTGTTACAAGGAGTTCTCCTCTTGGGAGCACCGAAGCGGTTCTTTGACTTAGAACCACAAGCTGGCATTGTTACTGAGATAAAGAGGTGTGTGTTGGGGGTGGGGGGAGTGGTTTGCCCTGGAATCTCAGGGCTCAGTTTGGGAAGCCTAGAGGTGTCGGGAGGGGGCTGGGAATTGACAGAACGACGTCCCTGCAGGGTGACTGACATCAGCACAGTGATGGGCACAGGGCTGCCCACAGCCTCCCGGGTGAGAGGACTAGAGACCCAAGCAGAAGACACCGGGTGCTTTGGAGGTCTGCACCTGCTGCGGCCCCAGTTCCGTGCAACCTTGAGCGACTCCCCCACCCTGTTTCTCTGTTAGTGGGGTGGTCATAGTTGCCTGAGGGTTGGGGTCCTTCCATACTCCCCCTCACTAGGTGAGCCAGGAGCTTACCGAGTGTTCTTCTACTAGGAACACTGATGAACTTCCTGGGTCTTTTAATCAGTCACATTCCTTGGGCACCTGCTCTGCAGCAGGCACTGACATGGAGGGAATTGGAGCTTGCGTTCTGAGGGAGATTTCCCGTAGGCAGATGTGCACCGGGGAAAGGGGTAAGTACTTTGTAGAAAAATGAGGCTAGGCGGGGTCAGATTGCTGGGCGAGGTTACTGTTGGGTGCTTAGCTGGAATGGAGAAGAGAATGACAGATGTAGGTGGGGGCTTGTGGGTGCTGATTCCCTGAGAGCCAAAGGGTATTGCTCATCAGCTAAAGAGACAATTCTCTTTCTTTTTTCTTTTGTGCCATTTCTGGGGCTTGGACTTGGGGCCTGGGTGCTGTCCCACACCTCAAATCTGGTGCTCTACCACTCAAGTCACAGGGCCACTTAAGTTTTTTTTTTTTTTGGCCAGTCCTGGGCCTTGGACTCCGGGCCTGAGCACTGTCCCTGGCTTCTTCCTGCTCAAGGCTAGCACTCCGCCACTTGAGCCACAGCGCCGCTTCTGGCCGTTTTCTGTATATGTGGTGCTGGGGAATCGAACCTAGGGCCTCGTGTATCTGAGGCAGGCACTCTTGCCACTAGGCTATATCCCCAGCCCCCACTTAAGTTTTTTGATGGTTAATTGGAGATAAGAGTCTCATAGATGTTCCTGCCCAAGCTGGCTTTGAACCTCAATCCTCAGATTCTCCTGAATAGCTGGGATAACTGGTGCCCAGCAAGCCACATCATTTTTGAAAAGGTGATAAAATAGCACTTGAGTATCTTTGTATGCTGGGCACTTCTGAAACATCTGAAGTAGGTTGTTTTTGGTAGTGCTTATTAACTTTTGTATGTCATAAACACTTGTGTTCTTCCTGCTCTGCTTGTTCTTTTTTTGTTTGTTTGCCAGTCCTGGGCTTCTTTTGCTCAAGGTTAGCACTCTACCACTTGAGCCACAGCGCCACTTCTAGCTTTTTCTGTGTATGTGGTATTGAGCTGAGGAATTGAACCCAGGGCTTCGTGCATGCTAGGCAAGCACTCTACCGCTAAGCCACATTCCCAGCTATCTTGCTGTCTCTAGACCCTCCTACCTGAGGCTTCAGCACCAGGCACCCAGCAGTCTCTTAAGCGCTGAGCAGAGTGCTAGTGTACATTCCTCGGCCTAGCCCTGGTGGGGTGTGGTTGGTAATCCCATTCAAGGCGAAGGAAATTGGTGCTTGGGGGGAAGTTGAGGGACTCAGTCAAGGCCTCTCAGCCCTGAGTGCACAACAGACTGTGGAGCCCCTAGCAGTACGGGGAAGGAGAGGCCTTGTGTTGTTCTTATTAAAATAGGAGCTACTAGAACTTCCAGGTCTTCCTCCCCCCCACCTTAAACTTTTATCTTTTAAAAACAAGAAGTTTGTTATCCTCACATTCCTCGTTGTTGGAAGCCTGTGCCGCATTTGCTTATCTTGGGCTGGTGGCGACCCTGGCTGTCCCTGGACATCCTGGTGCAGAGTGAAAGCATCCCCATTCAGATTGCTTCAGATCTTGTCCCTAGGAAACCAGGCCACTCTGTACCCCGTGTTATGGTTCAGTGCTTTGGGCTGAACTTAATCCTTCTGCCAGGGCAGGTGGCACCCCAAGAGGGTACAGGGCACTGGTTTGGGGAATGGAACAAGCAAGCCCTGGTTAGAACTCCTCACTTGTGGTCCTTACTAGCTTTATGTCTCCTTAAGTAGGTCGCTTCACTTCCCAAGCTTCCGCCTGCACTTCCGTCAAATGGGGTCCTATCTCCCGCCCCCTGAGTGCTGCCGGGGATGTAGCATCCTTGGAACCTATGAAGCCTGATAGTACTTTTTTTTTATGGTATTGGGGCTTGAACTCAGGGCTTGGGCACTATCCTTTAGCTTCCCCCCCCCCCCCCTCAAAACTGATGCTCTACCACTTGAGCCTCCTCTTCCAGCTTTTTATTCAGAGATAAGAATCTACTTTCTTATCCTGCCTGGCCTCCAGCTGTGATTGTCAGATCTCTGCCTCCTGACTGGTAGAGTTACCGGAGTGAGCCACTGGCACCCAGCTGTGGTAGTACCTGTGCCGTAGGAAAGAGCGTATTGAACGTGGAAGTGTGTGCAGCGATGGATGTGTGTACATCTGTAGTGTGTACTGGTGGAATGTGCTGAGCGGTGCTCACTGGGATGGCTCCACGTTTGTCTGCTCTGTGGAGTCCTCGGGGAGTCTCTAATGGGCATCGGAGTCTTCAGGACCCTGTAATATTCCAGTCGTGCGGTCTCCCTGGAGGAGGGAGAAGGCTTGGTCTCTCCTCCTCTTCTGAGGAGTGAATGCTTGCCTTGCCCAGTGGAAATGGCACTCACCATCTGAGGTTGCCCCGCTCACCCACAACGAACATGCGAAAGGGGCAGGATCTGGCTGTAGACAGGTGTTGGTGCAAACACTTGGGTAAAGCTGGTCAAAGCAGGCGCCCCAGGAACCTAGTGTGCTGCGAGTCCCTGAGGGCTGAATACTCCAGAGAGGCAGTGGAAGGAGAGGTGTGTGTGTGTGTGTGTGTGTGTGTGTGTGTGTGTGTGTTTATTGGAATGGACTTAATTGCTGCAAAGGCAGTCTGTGCCGCCTGTGCCAGATGAGTGCCAGTCAAGGAGGGGGGGCGGGGGGGTTGCCTCCCATCCCCCCGGGCCATCTCTTCTGCACCCCCTGTGCCCACCTCCACCAAGGGGGGAGCTTCAGGCTTTCTCTCGCCTGCTGCTTGGACCTCTTCAAGAGACGCCAGCTGGAGGACCGCGCTCCCGTCCATTCCCTGCGGCCCTGGTCCATCGGCCTCTGCCCACCGGCGGCTTCCGAGGAGGCCGTGGGTTCTGGGGGAACTCCCGAGCAGAAGGGAGTGGCAGGTAGGTGGGCTCCGCCTGATGGCCTGGCCCAGCCTTGGTGAGGGAGGGTCTCCAGCGGTGTGTGTGTGTGTGCTCTGTCTCCAGGCTGGGTTTTTCTGATGGTATCAGGAAACGCCCTTCCGCCTGGCACCTGGTGGCTGTTCTGCGGGTTCCTGGATTAGGACCTGGATTTTATCAAGGTGGTGCCAACTCCCACGCTGGTTTGGTGCTGTCACGTGATCGTAGGCATTGAGGGTGTTGGGGGAACCTTTAAATTGTGCAGAAGCTTTGCAAAGCTCTCCCTGGGGGGTTCACAGAAGTAAAAACAAACGCGCTGCCATCTCCTGGGAGCTTCTCCAGAGCCCTTCCAGTCTCCCCAGCACTCCCGACTCTGAACAGTGCCCTGGGAGCCCAGGCCAGAGGCCCAGCTGGGACCCAGGAGCGCCCTACCCCAATGCCACAGCTGTCCACACCCTTCTACCCCCCACCCCCATCTTGCCGATAAGACTATGGTTGCCCCGGGTTCCTCCCGCAGGACTGCCCTGCCCTGTGGTTTCCGCATCAGCTAAGACATTGCTCACGGGCCACCCTGGCACCACGGAGGCAGAGAGTCATGGGATTTCCCCCTGGGCACCTTTGGCGGCTGGAATCCTGGCACTAGCTAGTCCCTCCCTGCCGACCCCATCCTGGACATTCAGGAAGTCTGCCAGGGTGAATCCACCTGTTGCTCTGCAGGGGGAGGAAACTGAGGCCCAGGGCAGAGAAGAGACTCGGTTCCCAGATGCTTCAGTGGCAGGTAGCTCCAGAGCTCACCCTGCCCTTTGCCTTTCTGGGATGGGGCTGCTATCAGAGCCACATGCTCTAGTTTCCTTGCATCTTGGTGTAATCATTAGCCCCCCCTACGGCGTCTGAAGTGCACAAGAAAGTAGATGTGCGTCCTGCTTGAATCTCATTTTTGTCTTCTCTGCTCCCTGCCCTGGCATGTGTTCTCGGGGTCTTGTTGAAAGAGATGGTCACAAGACTGCCCCGTGGGAAGAAGGCAGGGTGCTGGCATTCCGCCTCCAGCCCCCAGCATTCCCTTGTGGCAGCCAGTGTGTTGTCCCTTGATCCTGGGGCAGCCAGAGCTGGGTGCTGCCGAGAAAGAGGCCACCTCCTGTCTGCTGATTCACCCGTTCTCAGGTCCTGGTCTCCAGAGCCACTGGTGGAGCCTGTTCTTCCAGCCTCCCCGGCCCGGCCCCCTCCATCCTCTTTCCCTGCCTCCAGTCTTCCAGTCTCCTTTTGTTGTGGCTCTGAAGGTTTACCGGAGGCCCACGCATTTGCGTTTCCTCTTGGCACCATCTCTCAAGCCATGGGGTTGGGGGGGGGGTGGGGATTTCTGTGGGGCTTGGGTGTCCTCTCCCAAGGAGCCCCAGATGAATGGGCTCAAACACAGGTTCCAGGGTGCGTTGGATTCTGCCCCTTCGTCTCCCTTTTGCATTTTTACCATTCATTCATTCATTCGGTGCTGGGGATTCAACTCAGAACTTCGTGCACACTAACCACATGTGTAATCCTTGAGCGATACCCCAGCCCTTCCCTTTATTTTTTGCATTGAAAAAATTGTGTTAAAAAAAAACACATAATACCAGATTTAACCATTTTAGCCATTCATTGTTGTTTTTGCTTTTGTGCTGGTACTGGGGCTTGGAACTCAAGGTCTGGGCACTAGCCTTACGTGCTTTCTATTACTCAAGTCACAGCTCCACTTCCGGCTTTTCACTAGTGAATTTGGAGATCAGAGGCTCATGGACCATTCAGATTGTGAGCCTTATAAAATCTCAGCCTCCTGAGCCACCACCACGGGCTCAGCTTCTGCATCTAGGTGGTCAGTTCAAGGTCATTAAGTACACTGGCCTGTTGTTACAGGTGTCACCGCTGTCCACCTGTCATCTCTGGCTTGAGCAGATGCTTCCCCACCCCACCCCCAGCAGCCCCTCTTCCAGGTCTTTGGGGTCTGACAGCACTTTTACCATCCTGCCTCCCAGCACCAAGTACTCAACTCCCTACCCAAGTACTGTACCCTTACATCTTGCACTTCCTTTACATTTGCACCTGAGCTGGGCACCTGTGGCTCAGGCCTATGACCTTGGCCACTGGGAGGCTGAGGTCTGAGGATGGAGCCAGTGGGCTAAGTGGGCTAGGACTTGTGGGAAGTCACCTGTTCTGTTATCTCTTCTCCTGTGGTTAGGGACGCCATGTCCTTAGGGCACTCACTGGAGGGGCACTCCACATTTTGGCTGTTTAGCTGGCCGGGGTGGGGGGTGTCTGAGGCTCTTATCACTTGTTTGGTTTGGGACAGTTCCTTACCCCCAGGGACCCACCTTGAGCCTCAGGGGCCCCCGGGGCTTCCTAGTTATAGTGAGATAGCCTGCCCTTTATTCTGCCTGTGGGAGAGGTGGTAGTTGCTGCCTTCCTGTGGACTGACACTTCTCCCTCCTAGGGACACAGGGCTGGGGCTGGGTGCCTTGTGAGGGCGGCAGCTAAGCTGATTTCCCACCTGAGGGCTCTGTTTCTCCGCCCCTGAGCCCTGAGCCCCCTCCAGCTCTCCTCTCCCATAATCCTGGGAGGCTGAGCCCTCCAGGTTTGTGGTTCTGCAGGTACTCCCTGCTAATGCTGGGCCCCAGCCTCAGCTGGTTTTGGGGGGTGAGGGACAGGCCTTCTATCCACCCATGCAGCCTAAAGGCTTGCATTTGCCCCCCACGCCAGCCCCTGTTCTTCCTGTGCCCCCTTCCGCCTTAGCAGCCCACCAGGAGGGTCCCGGATCTTCCTTCTGCAGGGCTGGGGCCCCTCTGAGTTCTGGGGCCGATGCACATGGAGACTACCTCTCGGCTGACCGCCCTCTCCCACCTGGGCTCTGTGGTTCTTCAGATATGGGGTAGAAGCATCTGTTCTCATAGGGTTTCTTCTCCTGTACCCCAAGAAAAACGTGGAAGGGACGCTCTTTTTTTGGGGGGGGTACAGCACTGGGCTTGAACTCAGGGCCTCACATTGCCACTTAACTTTTTCCATTCAAGGCTGGTGCTTTACCGCTTGAGCCACAGCTCCATTTCTGGTTTCCTGTGGTCTAATTGCAGGCAGCCAGCAGGGGTCAGAGGAGAGGACCCCAGCCAGACCCAGCAAAGCACAGGGTTTGAAGTTGGTGATGGGGGAGAGGAGAGAGAGGTCTTGAAGTTCAGCTTGCCAGTAGGACAGGAGGATGCTGACAGATTATAACACAGAAATAAAAGAAAAGCTCTAGCCCTGCCACAGTTTGCATATAGTTCCTGGGGTTCATCTTGGTGGTGGTGGGAGTTGAACCCAGGCCCTCAAGCACGCTAGGCAGGCACTCTACCCACTAAGCTATAGCCCCAGCCCGGCATCCTGTGTGATGTTTCTCCCCTTTATTCAAGCCTGACACTTTGATTGTACAGCTACGAAGCCTGGAATTTCTTCTCTCTCTCGGTGCTGTTTTCTCCTGGGAGGCGTGCAGTAGGATCACACAAAAACACAAATGGGCCAAGTGCTAGTGCTCATCACACCTGTAGTCCTAACTGCTGGGGAAGCTGAGATCAAGTTCAGGGTTCAAAGCCAGCCTGGGCAGAAAATTCCATGAGGCTCATCTCCAATTAACCATCAAAAAACTGGAAGTGGAGCTGTCACTCAAGTGGTAGAACACCAGCCCAGAGTAGAAAGGCAAAGGAACAGCACCCAGGCACTGAGTTTGTGCCCCAATACTGGCACAGAAATAAACAGGAGGCCCCTCTCTGGCTAGGGAGTGCGGCCCAGAGCGCTCTGGTCTCCTCTGTGCCGGGGCGGCTCTCCCTCACGCACCTTTATTTCGTGGGATTCCAGTCTGTGTTGTAGCTAGCCTGGCTGCTGGGGCCGTGGTCCCTCGCTCCTGCCGGAGGCTGTTCGCTTCCAGAGCCCCTGCCTAGGTGCTAGGTGTCCTTGAAGGCGGGCAGCCTGGCAACAGGTCAGCCCTGGTCACGGCTGGTGACAGTTCCGCACCGCCCTTGTCCCGCGCCCGGCTCCGGCTGAGCAGCTGGCGGGACTGTGAGGGCGGAGTGTGCAGAGCTTTGGGGTTCTTTCCATTTACATTTTTCGAATACTTTTCTCCTTTCCCTGGAGGCCGCCGGCAGCCTGGAAGCTGTGACCTTTGAATTGTTGGAGGAGTTGGCCTGCATCCGTCTGCGAGATGTCGGTGACTGAGCAGGAAGGAAAGTCAGGTCCACAAGTGAGGAAGTCGAGGAGGCTGGAGGGAGGGGGGGCTAGGTTGCAAAAAAGAAGGGGATCCCTAGGTCGGAGGACCCAGATGGGCGTCCATTTATGCCGTCACCAGCCTCCACCTCCGGAAGCGTCCCTCCAGACACCTCAGCAAAGAGAGCCTCACCAGAGGGTGGGACAGAACATTCCAGATGCCTCGTAGGCTCCAAGGGCAGTGCCAGCAAGCGGAGCTGCGCTTACAGACCTCAGGCGGGGTGGCTGTCAAGGGAGGACCCCGAGCGGAAATAGCAGAACTTGCCGCTTGCCAGAATGTTCTTTCACGTCACTCCGTCAGTCCTTGTATCCACCCTGTCAGACAAACACCGCACCCTAAAGATGAGACACAAGCTGGGCGCCTGGAGTCCCAGCTACTCCAGAGGCTGAGATCTGAGGATCACGGTTCAAAGCCAACCCAGGCAGGAAAGTCCGTGAGACTCTCAGCTCCAGTGAACCGCCAGAAAAACCGGAAGCAGAGCTGTGGCTCAGGTGGTACAGTACCAGTCTTGAGCAGAAAATCGAAGAGACAGCGCCCAGGCGCCGAGTTCAAGCCTCAGAACCAGCACCAAAAGAAGGGAAAAATGAGCTCCATAGAGGTGTTGGGGATAGGGAGGAGCCCAGACCCGGGGCTCGCAGCTCCTTCTCAGCCCTGGCCGCCGTGCCTCACCCGGAAGTGCCGTACGCTCCCCCCCCCCCTTTTTCAGTGTCTGACAGCAGCCCAGAGCAGCCAGGCTCTGCCCTTGAGTGCGTACGGTGTGGCGGGGCTGGAAGGCCGGGGATGGGACTGTGACCAGGCCGAGCTCAGCCGCAGGGCCTGGGTGCCCCCCTCCTGCACTGACTGACTGGCAGGCGCAGACCCGTAGGGGGCCTGGTGGCTGGGCTGCCGTCGGGGCTTCCTTTCCGGGTGGGGTTATTAGTGACTCTGGGCGTCTCAAGTTCGTTTCTCCTCTCTACCAGATGAGTTCGGAGGCAGGCACGGCGGGAGCAGAGGTGAGAATTAGGCACTGGAGAAGGTTCCGATGCCTCTGGGCTCCTGGCGGGTTGGTGGTGTGTGCCCCTTCTGGGAGGAAAGCTGCTTGTGAAGCCCATCCATCACCTGTGCCCCTGGGGGCTGGGGGGGGGGGAAGTACAGACCTTTAGGGGCAAGAGAACAAGATGGGGGCCTGGAAATCGGTCACGCAGTGCCTGAGGGGTCCCCTCTTATGCTTTGGTTGTATCACAGCTGTCCAGGAACCTGATTCGATCTCTTGTCTGTTTCACCCCAAGGGGAGGGATGCCTGTCCCTGCTCTGGTCCATTCCAGAGGGCAGTGTCTGCCAGGTCCGCTGTCTCTGTCTTCTAGGACCTTCAAGAAGAAGGAGTTTGGGCTGGGGATATAGTCTAGTGGCAAGAGTGCCTGCCTCGGATACACGAGGCCCTAGGTTCGATTCCCCAGCACCACATATACAGAAAACGGCCAGAAGCGGCGCTGTGGCTCAAGTGGCAGAGTGCTAGCCTTGAGCGGGAAGAAGCCAGGGACAGTGCTCAGGCCCTGAGTCCAAGGCCCAGGACTGGCAAAAAAAAAAAAAAAGAAGAAGAAGGAGTTTTGTCTCCACCAGGCCTCTGCCTCCCCATCTCCCTAGCCTTTCCTCCACCTCTCCTTTGCGAGGCCCTGGGAGCCAGTGAATGTCACACCTGCGTGCTGGGAGGTGTTACCTGGGCTCTGGGGTGAGGTCTCCCAGGCTAAGCCTTTGAACTGGCTTTTTTTTTTTTTTGGTGCTGGTCCTAGGACTTGAACTTAGGGCCTGGGCACAGTTCCTGAGCTCTTCAGCTCAAGGTTATGGCTCTACCACTTGAGCCACAGCTCCGCTTCCGGCTTTTTTGTAGTTAATTGGAGAGGAGAGCCTCAGGGACTTTGCTGACCGAGGCTGGCTTTGAACTGAGATCCTCGGATCTCAGCCGCCTGAGTAGGGTTGCAGGCGTGTGTGACCCCTGGTGCCTCTGGCTTCTTAGCATCCTTGAGGGGCAGCGGGAGCCAGTCCAGAGAGAGCTCCGGGATCGGGGTTCTGAGCAGCCCAGGCTTTGTGCTGCAGGCTACACAAGGGGTGCACTCGTGGGGTACCCAGAGCTGCAGCATGCTGTTGGGGTGCCAGCATGGGGAGCCCAGAGCCAGTCCTTCCTGGCCCTGCCCTGCTTTCTGGGCGCAGGGTAATTTATCCATCGACCCCCTGGGCAACAGACCTGGAGTGTGGGAATGGCCCGGGCCAGGAGGCCCCTCCCACTGGAGGCCAGGTGGGCGGGCAGGGAGGGGGGGATGGCAGGGGAGGGAGGCCGCCTCAGTCCCCTGCCCCTGGGAGAAAGCCCAGATGGGATGGCGCCCTCCCTCCCGCCCCACCCCGCCCCTCCCCGCGTGCTCATTAGGGACTTTATTGGTAAACAGTTTAGAAAGACGGCCCTGCCAGTTTTTGTAAGTGAAGCATTTAAAGTATGCAGAACATATTTTACTTCTTCCTGCAGCAGCTGCTCGGTTGGGCTGGAGGACCGGGAGTGAGTTATGGAGCTGTGCGGTGCCCGGGAGGGCTGGCGGGCTCCCGGCCCCGGAGGGCAGCACCGCGCCGGGGTTCCCACTCCCGCCCCTCCCCCAGGGTGCCGCCCGGGAGGTGCGCAGGGCACCCGCGCCGTGCCGGGCCCCTTCTGGAGCAATGCCACAGCCAGCCGGGACCGCCATTCTCCACACGAGCACCGGGGGGGGGGGGGGGGACGTGCCAAGGCCCCCCAGCCATCGAAGGACAGGGCCAGGATGTGAACCCGGAGCCTGGGTTCAGAGCCCATGCCGTGTTACCGGGCAGGCAGGAGGGGTGGAGGAGCGCAGGGTCACCTGAAAGCAAGGATGGCCTGGGACCTGCCTCAGTTTACCTGCAGCACAGTGGTCCTCCAGCTCTGCTGGTTCAGATTCTTCCGGAAGCTGGGTCTGCTGGCTGCCGGCTTCTCGTCTCCGTGTCTGCCGGTGCCTTGAGCCCCCCAGCGGAGGCCTGAGAGCAGACGAGACCCCCGGCCGCTTCCCGCAGAGTGGCCGGGGGTCGGCTGTGTGGATGGGACCCCCTCCTCTGGCCTCGGCCTGGCTGTCTGTGATGGGGGCTGATGGCAGAACCCGTCCTCTGCCTGAGCTTCGGGGGGTGCCCCTCCCATCCAGAGCTCCACGGGCCCCCCCAGCCTTTACACCCATTCTACGGCTGTCACCCGCAGTAACGGGTGCGGTGCAACCTTGTGAGCTTTGCACCCAGTGCCTGGGGGGTGCCGTACCCCCCTTGGTGAGGGGGAAATCGAGCCTCTTTCCTTTCCGTGTCTCCGTGAGTTCATTTTCCGAGGGGATGAGGAGGGAGGAGGACTGAGAGGGAGCCGGCGGGGAGGCAGCCCCTTCCCCGGTGCCTCCCTCCCCGAGCTTGGGCCTGGGGAAGGGGAGGTCAGTGCCTTGGCTGGGGTTGTGGAAGCTGGCAAGGTTCCGCTTCTATCCTGCCACAGCCTGGCACTTAGGTCTGGGAGCCCGGTCTTCCTGATGGGCCCCCGGGCCAGGGAATCAGCCAGGCTTCGGCCCGGCCTCGCCCGCACTTCTGCGTGGCTCGGGAGGCAGATCAGTCACCTGGGCACGGTGCCAGGCAGGGGCTGACACAGATCTGGGGCTCAGCCCCTCGGCAGACCCCAGCAGCTGGTGCGCCAGGACCCCCCGCCTGCTGGGGAAGAGCGGAAAGGCCCATCAGAGTAGCCAGGGCTGAGCCTGAGCCCTGGGGCTGCCCGGGGCTTCTGGCTGGCCGGCCCAGAGGAGGGGGCTGTTCCTGCAGTCAGGAGCGGCTTGTGCTCCCAGCGCTGTGGGAGGCACGGCCCGTCCACTTTGATCCTCTCATTTGGGAGGGAAATGTGCTAGCTTGAAACATAGTGGGTAGCCTGGAAGTTTGTGGGGATTAGGGACACCTGGTAAGCTGCGGCCCCCCTCTTCCCCCCAGAATTCAGTTGTAAGGGACAGAAAATGCAGCTCAGACTGGCTGGAACAGGAGGAGGACGGTTGTTTTATGCCAGTGAAGAGTCCAAGCCTTCTGGCGTGATGTGATCAAGGACTTGGGTATTCAGTGACTCCAAGTACACCATGGTGGCCTGGCGAGATTACGGCGCTGGAGCCAGACTGCCCCGGGGGTCAGCCCTGGCTCTCCTCTTCAACTCTGTGACCTTGGTCTGGTCATTTACCTCCTGTGCTTCATATCCCTGCCTTGTCTGTAGAAGTGTGTGTGTGTGTGTGTGTGTGTGTGTGTGTGTGTGTGTGTGTGTGTGTGTGATAACTGATAGAATCTTCTTTGTGGAGATTAACCTAGGTAAATACAACTGGTAAAATTACAGTTTGGAGCTGAGGTTGTGTCAAATGTTAGCAAAGGTATAATTGGTATGGTGATACATGGCTAGTATAATGTTATTATTTAGACCTCATCTGGGGGAAACAGGGCTCATAAACTTACGACTCACTGGAAACGTTAAAGAGTACCTCCTGTTGCTAAGGTGGCGGCTGCGGCTCCAGCCATTCATGCCACTTTAGAGATAAAAGGTGGGCAGAAGGCAAAGCCCAGTTTTCTTCAAGGCCCATCCTCCTCAGGGACTTCTTTCTATGCTTCACTGGTCAGAACTAGGCCGCGTGGGCATGCCTAGCTACAAGGGAGGCTGGGCCCGTGCCCTCTGAGGGAGACGGGCCACCGAAGGGCAGGGTTTGTGTCCCAGCTCCCAGGGCCACCTGGTGCGGGGCAGTGTGCCTCCTGTGCCCTTGGGGAAGAGGCACCTGGGGCCTGTGGTCTCCCAGCGGCGTGGCCTCCCCTGCTGACCTGCCGAGGCCGGGGGACTCTGCTGACGAGCCTGGCTTGCGTTAGGCGCCTGCCCTTCCCCTGCTCAGGGGCCCGGGGGCTGGGCGGCCCACCCCTGTGCTGGGACTCTGTAGAGCTGGACATGGCCACACCCCCTTCCCGCCTCCCACCAGCGCCTGTGCAGAGGTGGCTGCCGTCCGCACCGCTCTGCCCAGGCCTTCGCCGCCGGCGGCACCTGCGCACCTGGGTTGCAGCCCATGTGACCAAGACACCGGGCAGTGCAGCTGCGGACCAGAGCCCGGGTCTCCGTCCTCACGGAGAAGCGCAGAAACAGGAGCGTTCGCCCGCGAGTCCCTCTCGCCCGGCATGGTGGTGCACTCCTGTAATCCCGGCACTCAGGAGGCGGAGGCAAGGGATCTCTAGTTCCAGCCCAGCCTGGGCTACATGTGAGCCTGTGCCTCGTAAACCGAGGAGCAGAGGAGACAGGGACCGTGAGCACCCAAGGTCACACAGCAAGGGAGCACCTCTGAGACAGAAAGCAGATTCCCCCAACTCCAGTGTGTTCCTCCTAAAGAAGGCAGGGGGTGCTCGGTGCCCGGAGGTGGGGCGGGCCGTAGGTGCTGGAGACACCCCGGGGCACGGTGCCGGGCGCGCACAGTGCTTGCCACGGTGGCTCTTGAGAAGTTTTGCTCTTTGCGGTGCTGGAGACTGCATCTCGTGCACCGCTAGGTGTTCTGCTAGCTGGGCCTCCACCTCTGCTTGATGACAGGTGGAGCGGCCGGGGCCCAGGACAGGGTGCCACCGGGGTGCCAGGAGCCAGGGGCCTGGGCCCGGGTCGACTGCTCCTGGAAGAGCCGGGCGGGGCGGGCGGGGCGGGCGATCCGGCGCCCCGCCCCGTGGGGCAGGTGCGCTCTGTCAGCCGGGTGCCCGGCTCTCCCTGAAGTTGTTTTTCCAGCCTGGCCCCCTGGGGCTCGGTCCCTGGGCGCTGCACCTGGTGTGCCGCCCTCGGGCTCCCCAGGCTTGTTTGGAGCCTGGCCGCGGGGGCGGGGCTTCAGCCGGTGCACCTGCTAGGAAGGTGAGCTGAGACCAGGGCCGGTCACGTGCCAGCCCCACCCCTTGACCTCTGCTGAGCACAGGTGTGGCTTCCCCTCCCCCCCCCCCCGCCGCCCCAGGGCCTGCTTTTGGGGGCCCCCTGCTTCCTTGTGGGGGTGTCCCCTTGTCCCCTCCATTGGGACAGAGCCACTTGGCCTGGGCACTGTGGGGGCCGTCTCACACTAAAACTTCACCTGACCCTGGCCAGAAGTTGGCATCTGGGGCTTTTTGTTTGTTTTGGTATAAATCTGCCACCCAAGCCGGGCAGCCCGCACAGGCCTTGAGAGCCGGGACCTGGAGTGGGAGCCGGCGGCGCTCGGTGCAGATGGGTTGGCTGGGTGCAGCGCAGGCCTGCATTTGAAGCCAGGCCTCTGGGGACCCAGTGCACAGGTGACAGTAAAGGACCCAGCGCAGGGCTGGTTCGGGAATCCCAGGAGCCATGACCTAAGAGAGAGAGAGACTAAAAACAGGAGGAAGCAACCACCCGATCCCTCCCCCCCCCCAATCTGGTCATGTAACGTTGGCAGTCACTCACTCCATCCTGAAATAGACCGGGCCTCCTGGTTCCTTCTACTCAGGCCTTCTTTCCATGGTTCTGCTCGAGGTGAATGGGAGCCAGGTGTGGCACTGGGTACAGGACACCACAGGACCAACAACAAAAGCGGTCATAGTCCCCTCCCCCCATCCCATCCCCAGGCTTTGTTAGCAATAGACAGATGCCCACGGGTGCTTCCAGAATGTCACATGAGCGTGCCGTAGGCCGGGGGCTCCAGGGCTCCTGTTGACCCCAGACCAGGTGGCAGAGGTGTGTCGCATGGAGGAGATGGCCAGGAGGAGCGTGTCCTGTGCAGTCCCGCTCCCCCACACAGCGCCTCCGTCCCTGTCCTGAGTGCGAGTCTAGCGCTCAGCCTGGGGTCAGCCGGGCCTGGCTCAAATCTGCCAGTTGTGACTGAGCCCTTGGGATGACTTGATCTGTGAGCCGCAGCACCCTGGTGTGTACGGTGGGGGTCACGGGTGCCAGCCCCAGGGCCATCATCGCCCCTGGATGGGCACCCGGGGGGGGGGGGTGGGGGCCGGGGGTCTTCGGCGCCCTTGGTGCAGAGGGACAGGAAGTCGGCGCCCTGGGAGCCGCCCCGTGTGACCTGTGCTCTTGTCCCCTAGTGCTGCGGGAGGAAGTGGCCCGGCTCCAGGAGGAAGTTCACCTTCTCCGGCAGATGAAGGAGATGCTGGCCAAGGACCTGGAGGAGTCGCAGGGCGGCAAGGGCCCCGAGGTCCTCACGGCCACCGAGCTCCGGGTCCAGCTGGTGCAGAAGGAGCAGGAGCTGGCCAGAGCCAAAGAGGCCTTGCAGGGTGAGTGACGCCTCGGGGTGCTGCGGCTCTGCCGGGACCCCGCCGCCCGGCCCAGGGTTCCCCGCCGCCCGGCCCAGGGTTCCCCGCCGCCCGGCCCAGGGTCCCCGCCGCCCGGCCCAGGGTTCCCCGCCGCCCGGCCCAGGGTTCCCGCCGCCCGGCCCAGGGCCCCCGCCGCCCGGCCCAGGGCCCCCGCCGCCCGGCCCAGGGCCCCCGCCGCCCGGCCCAGGGCCCCCGCCGCCCGGCCCAGGGCCCCCGCCGACCGGCCCAGGGCCCCCGCTGCCCGGCCCAGGGTCCAGCCCTATTAGGGTAGTAGTTCACATGCCTGGGGGTTGGGGTACATCTCCCTCCCTCCTCTGGGGGGGCCACCACGCCCTGTGGGCACCTCCCTCAGAGCCAAGGTTTACATGGGCACCTTTCTGGGCTGGGTCTCTGGCCCCGCATCCTCGAGGCCTCTTGCCTCTCCTCCCAGGGTCTCTGATGGGGAAAAGCGCGTCCCCCCACTTCCCTGTGGGAGTGTTCCGAGCCCCTCGCATGCTGGGCCCAGCACCGCTTCCCTCATGCCGGAGGGGGAGGGGGAGGAGGAGGAGGAGGAGGAAGAGAAGGAGGGCGGCTGCAGAAAGCCCACGAAATCGCTAGCTGCCTGCGTGGCGGGACAGACACGCGTGTTTCTCGATGATTCACGTGGCTCCAGCGTGATGGGGCAGGACGCAGCTTCCCCCGGCTGAGCAGGACCCCAGCTCGTCCGCTCACGGAGTCTGCCGCGTGCTGACGTAGTTCCAGCCCTCCGCGTGGGGTCCTGCAGGATGCAGGACGGGACAGGGGCGGGGAGGGGGAGGGGGAGGGAGTTCCCCGGTAGGAGGCTCAGTGAGCCCCCCCCCCCCACATGCCGGCGAGGGCCAGATCGTGGGTGACTGGATCGTGCGGTCTTAGGGAGACCTGGTGAGCTGTTTATTTCTAGTATTTTCTTTCTTCTTTTCCTTGTGCTGGTGCTAGGCATTGAGCTTGGATGCTTGGCTCTTTTCACCCCCTGCGCCCAGCCCAGCCCCCTCGCTCCAGGTGCGGCTCCTTGCTGAGAGTCTGAGCCCTGTCACATCTCAGCTCTCAAGGACACGCCACGCACCCCCATCCTGCTAGGCGCTCCTGGCCACCCCGCCCCCCACTCTCACCACAGATAAGGCCCCAGAATGAGACTCCAGAGGCAGCGGCACCCCCTGCGCCCACATTCCACATCCCCTCTGGGTGCGGTCACCTGAATGCAAGAGGCAGGCACGCCTTAGCTCACTGAGGCGATGGCAGACTCCGGAGTCAGACTTGAACCTGAATCCCAGCCCTAGCTAGGACTTGCGGTATGACCTTGGGTAGATTCCTCAACCTCTCTGAACCTGTGCATCCTTTGCTAGGGATCATGATGGTAACCGCGTCCCTCATAATTGGATCTATTAATAGAAACTACTTCCTAGGCCGTGAGGGTTAAATGAGATAGAAAGCGCTTGGCTCTGTGCCTGGTACCATTAATGCAGTCTTAGTGGTGCTCAGACGGGAGGACTTGGCCTTGCTTAGGGATGTGGGTTACCTGACCCCCATCAGGGGTGTTCAGACCGGAAGTGCCCGCCGCCACCGCATGCAAGCTCAAGGTGGCAGTGTCCTTGAAAGGCAGGTCAGGGGCCGCCTCGCCCCTGCGGTACTACAGCGCCATAAATAAGATGCTTCCTGGCCAGCCGGCCGGAGCCTGGGCTGCTGACAGATGTGGGCAGGAGGGGGCTGGGCGAGGAGAGGGAGGAGAAGAACAGAGCCAGCTGCAGACGTCCGGCTGCAGCCCCATCCCTCCCACCCCCATTGGGGTTTGGGTGAAGCCCAAACTCTCCCCTGTGGGAGAGAATTAGGGGTTCAGCGCCCAGACCCCTGCATGGCCCCATAGCAGTGACCAGATTCTGGGGGGCACTAAGGGGGCTTGGGGGTCTTCCGTTGATCTCGTGGGGGCGAGGGCAGAGGGTTTGCTTTTGGAGTTTGGGGTTCGAGGCAGAAGTCCCAAATGACAACACCAATGTCCTTGGTGTCCGCTGGTGGGGCGGGGAACCTGGAGCCTCTGGGACAGCCCGGGGGCCCTGTGATCCTCGCGACCAGGACGAGGGCTTCTCTCAGTCTTTGCAGTCTCTTAACATGTGGAGGGTTTTCCACAACAATAAGTACTCTTTGAGAACGTAATTTTTAATGACTGCATGATGTTCTCCCGAATGGAAGTACCATGATTTACCTAGCCATTTCCTATTATCAGACATTTAAGCGCTCCCTCACTCCTTCCCCTTCCCCCCATCTCTCTCGCTTTCCCCCTCTTCCAGGCACGGGTGCTGCTGGCGGGCACCATCATAGAACCCGTGTTCTTTGTAATTGACCTGTCTGTAGCTTCTCCGTGTAGCAACCAAAAAATGACAGGGACCCGGTTTCCTCTTGTAGAAGGCGGAAGATCTGCTGGGGCCTTTCCATACCTCGGTGGGAGCTGCCTGCCCCAAACTAACCTCCTAGAAGAAACCAAACTGTATTAATTTGCTCATTCACCAAATGTTCCTGGACAGCTTCCGTGTGCTGAGACCTGTCCTGTGCCGTGGTTTGGACAATTCCAGGCCTGTCTAGAATCTGGTGATTTGCCTAGAAACTATGACATGCTTACCCGTGCAAGTTAGATGGACACATTCTATTTCTTTAAAGGCCAGTCAGGCCTGAGATGAGCTAATAAGCCCATTGGCGTGGGGGTCCATGCTTCCGCTGCCTTTTCAGACATAGCTGGCCTGTAAGTAAGAAGTTTCCCCCCAAGGGGGTTGACAGAAGCCCACCACGGCACTCTTAGCAGGTTAGACACCTGTCATCGTAGCTACACGAGAGGTTGAGCTCTGAGGGTTGGGGTTTGAAGCCATCCCAGGCAGACAGATTGAGAGACTCATCTCCAATTAACTAGCAAAAAGCCAGAAGGAGATTTATGGCTCAAGTGGTGGAGCACCAGCCTTGAGTAAAAAAGCTAAGGAATACCACCCAGGCTCTTAAGTTCAAGCCCCCAGTAAATAAATAGTGACTTTATCTCCTGTCTCCTTCCCCACATCCACGCTCTATTCTTTGTCTCCTCCCTCCCCTACAAGACCTGTTCATCTTCTGTCTAACTCATTGCCCAGGGTTGGATTTGTTCCTCTAGATCTCCAGATCTAGCCTGGTGACCCTCAGGACTGATGTAGGGGCCCACCCAGAATCACTCCTGTCTCGCACCCCTGGTGTGGAAGGCTTTAAACTCCATGGAAGCTTCCAGAATGTTTAAATCAACAGACAGAACTTCACAGATGCCCCTGGAAAGCTTCTCAGGCCCCAGATGCAGCCCAGTGGCCCATCACACGCGGTTAACGGGGAGAAATGTCCAGTCTTAGGGTGTGGCTGTCAGCCAGGCAAGGGGACTCCAACCTCCAACCTGGGCCACGCTTCACATTGTAGACAGAGACCTAAGAAGGACACATGTCCTAATGCACAACTGTGTGTGTATTGGGGCTGGGGGAGGGGCAAGGAAAGTACTGGGATTTGAACTCAGAGCCTTGAATTCTTGCTTAGCTTTTGTCCCTACCACTTGAGCCACATCTGCACTTTCTTGCTTTTGCTGGTTAATTGGAGATGAGTCTCACAATGTGGTTTTCTGCCTGGGCTCCTGTGGGACGAGGTTCCTCAGATCTCAGCCTCCTGAACGGCTAGGATTCCAGGCATGAGTCACTAGCAGCAGCCACAACTTCCGTTAGCTTTTGGGGAGAATTTTTTATTGGTGTATATTGGTTGCACAAAAGGGATATTCACTGTGACCTTTCCAGATGCACATTCATTGCTAATGCGCAAATGTTTTTAAAATAGCGATAGGGAGATTTATAGAAAAGTTGCAAAGATAATCAAGTCCCGGATAATACCCGGTTTCCCCTTAACTGCTTTCATTGCATTGTACAGATGCTTTTAAAACAACCTTGTGCCCCTTGTTTGCTGGCATCTCATTGGCCAAAGCAGGTCACGTGACCAACTCCATCATCTGGTGGGCGGCTACTCTGCCTGGTTGCTTGGCAACTATTACTACCATCACCCACCCGGAGCCTGAACTCTAATCACTACCTCCCTGACAGCACACTTGGTCCTTTGTTTTTGTTTTTTATGTGGTTGGGTTTTATTTTTTTTATTTTAAATTTTTGATGCACATAATTGTACATGTTTATAGGGTGTGTAACATGATGTTTTGACTCAAGCATACGTAGTGCAATGTGCAAATGAGGGTGATTGGCTTTCAATTTTTATTACAGTGTGAACGTTCAGAATCCTGCTCTGGCTATTTTGAAATACAGGATTCCTGAGTGTCCGCGGTAGCCACCCTGTTGTGAGGGGGGGGGGGTTGGCGGGGGTTCACGAGGACTGACTTCCTTCACTGTGATGTGGGAGGGGGGAAGGCTGCCTCCCTCCCCCCAAGCACCTCTCTCTTATCTCTTCTTGCCTGCTGGGCCGAGTACCCCCTGCAGCCTCCTTCGCAGATGCCCTTCCAGCATCCCAGTGCGCACCCTTCCAGTGTGTCTGCACACCTGAAGCACACATGGCCGTTCCCCAATCGTCTTGGAAATAGCTGAAGACAGTTGTCCGGGGTGCCCGGCACACTCTCCAGCGCTGACCCACACACTGTACTGGGAAACGTGTTGGGCCGCCCCAGCCATTCTTCCGTTGGGGGAACCTGTGTTGTATTTGGGATAACGGAGGTGTGAACGTATCCGGGCGTTTGGGGGTGACATTCCTTCCAGCTGACACCTGGGAAAGTCACCAACACTCACCTTCCCCCCCCCCCCCCCGCTCTGCCTGTGTCAGCCCCCGCTCTTCCCAGCAGCCTTTGCTAGATGAAGAGTGTTGACTAGCCTCAGTTTCCCCAGCTACAGAGCAGAGGTGAGAACGGCTCAGGGAGTTTTCTCAGGCTTTGTAATGAAGAGGTTTTGGAAGCAAGATTTGCTCCCCCCCCCGCCCCCCTGTGTGCTGCCACTTCTTTGGGGTCCTCATAGCATAGAGGGGAAGGGCCCAGGATAGGGAGGCAGGGGAAGAAGGAGCAGACCTGGGGCTGGGTGTCGTGCAGAAGCCCCTGGAGGCACCAGAGTTTGTTGGTTCCTCCCTGTCGTTGCTGAGGAGGTTGTCCTTGGGGACCAAGGCCGCTCTGAGCCCGGGAGCCTGCGGCTCGCTCGCCTCGCCCCGCCTCTTCCTTCCCCTGGAGTTGAGTCAGCACCTCAGCCGGGGATGCCAGCAGCCTCAGCCACAGGCCAGGCCAGGGCTGAGGCACAAGCAAGAGCTACTGGTTTAGACTTTTCATTTGGGGCAGCGGCCGGCCCAGCTGAACGGAAAACACAGTGTGATTAGAGATAAGCCCGCCAGGCTCTCTGATACTGCTCCAAGAGCCTGGCCTGGGGTCTAGCTAAGTCCCCTGCCAAGATAGAACGTATAGCCTTGTATGGGTCCTCACACCGGCCTCTCAGTGATCGGCTTTGGGAACAGAATGAAAATCCAGCCTCATGGCCTCCATCCTCAGGGAGGCCCTCTGGCTCAGGCCCAGGTGGGGTTGTTTTCTGAACAGGCCTGAGATGGCCTGGGGGGGTCCCTGCTCTGGTACCTAGCAGGTGTGTGTGTGTGTGTGTGTGTGTGTGTGTGTGTGTGTGTGTGTGTGTGTGTGTGTGTGTGCAGTTTCTGTGCACCATTTGTTCTTTGGTTTTGTTGTGTTTTGCCAGTCCTGGGGCTTGAACTCAGGGCCTGAACACTCTCCCACTTCTTCTTTTAGCACTCCTCCACTTGAGCCACAGCGCCACTTCTGGCTTTTTCTGTGTATGTGGTGCTGAGGAATCGAGCCCAGGGCTTCAGGCATGCTGGGCCAGCACTCCGCCACGAAGCCACATTCCCGGCCCTCTGTGTGCCATTTGTAAAGCACAAAACCATCTGTCAAACCAGAAGAAGCGGCAGCTGGGAACAGGTGGCTCACACCTGTAATCCTAGCTACATAGGAGGCTGAGATCTGAGGATGGTGCTTAAAGCCACCCAGGTAGAAACGCTCATGAGACTCTTATCTACAGTTAGTCAGCAAAAAGCCAGGCTGGAGGCCTGGCTCAAGTGGAAGAGCACACTAGCTGTGAGTAAACAAGCCAAGCAAGTGTGCGGGAAAGGGGCAGCGGGGATCCGGTGGATTAGGGGAGGGGAGGATCACTTCTTTACTCCCCTAGGACCTTTTTCTGCAAGCCAACTTTAACAGGTCACAGAGGGCACCCGGTGCCAAGTGGGCAGACCCTGGAGTCAGGCTGACTGCAGGGGGTCTGGACACCCCGTCCTTTCCAGAGCTCGGCATTCAGGGCTCCTGGCCAGCGTTCCAGGAACAAGTCCGTGTGGCCTAAAGCTGATGCGCTGTGGCCGGGCTCTGGCCCAGCTCTTTAAATAGCAATGGCCATGCGGCTGACCAGCCCGGAAGCCGTCCGCATCCGTGAGCTGCCCAGGGCTTGGGGACGCGGAAGGACGGGCTTTTTTTTTTGTTGTTATTATTATTGAGCCAGCCACTGCCTCGTGCCAGTAATTCCTAGCTATTCAGGAGGCCAAGATCTGAGGATTGTGGTTCAAATCCAGTCCAGACAAGAAAGCCCAGGAGACCTTTATGTCCAATTAACTACCCAAAAAAGCCAGGAATGGAGCTGTGGCTCAAGTGGTAGAGTGCTAGCCTTGAGCAGGAAAGCTCAGGGAAGCCGCCAGGCCCTGAGTTCAAGGCCCACCCAGGACCAACACACACACACACACACACACACAGAGCTTGGAAACTTATTAGGATTTGGTGGATGTGGCTGTAGGTAGTTTGCATGTATGACCGGGAGCTGCCGAGCCTGTTGATTCCATCTTGAGATGGAGTGGGATGAGGGCGGGAGACAGAGGTTGTGGTGTCCTAGCCGCCCTGGAGATGGGGGTCTGGCTAGATGGGGATGGACACACAGTGTCCATCTGGAGCTGGGACCTCTCTCGCCCACCTGTGCCCAGATGGGACAGAGTACTGGAGACAGAGGGTCCCTGTCGGGGGCTGGGAGCACATCGGGTTGCCTGTTCTAGCTCCTGGAACCTTCTCGTGCCTGAACGGCATTCCTGAGCCCCGGCTTTCTGGCTAGATGAGCCACCAGCCCTGTCCTGAGCGCTGACCTTTGTCCCTCTCCCTGGCATGTGGCAGGACCGACCCAGGAATGTGCCTCCCGCCGCACACGCCCCTGCCCCTGAGCCACCCTCAACATCTGTGCAGGGAGAGCCTGGGTGGCTCTGGTGGCACCCAGGGGAGAGGCCAGGCCCACGGAGCCTGCACGGGTCCTGGAGCTCGAACTCAGAGCCTGGGCGCTGCCCCTGAGCTGCTTGTGCTCACGTCTAGTGCTCTACCACTGCAGCCACAGGGCCGCTTCCAGCCGGCCGGTTTTCCCTGGGGCTTCAGGAGGAAATGTCCTTCAGGGACCTGGCTCTGAGGCGCGAGGAGCCCGCCCTGAAGGGGCCTTGGCCACGCGGGTGGCCGCTCTGGGGACTGGCCTGCCACTGGCGCCGGCCAGTGCCTCCACCCGGCTGCCACCGCCCAGAGCCCGCCTGCTGCCAGGGCTTCCTCGCTGTTCTTTTCTTTCTTTCCCTCCCTCCTTTCCTCCCTCCCTTTTTTTTTTCCCCCTTCCTTCCTTCTTTCCTTTTTTCCTTCTTTCTTTCGCTGGCTCCTGCTCCTCCCACAGGTTTCAGGCCAAGCATTCTGGACCTTCATGGCCCAGAGCTTGGGTGCCCAGTGCCCCTGGTATTAGCAGGCTGTAGATGCCGGCTGGGGGGCGGGGGGGGGGGGGGAGCGGTATCTGGAGCATCCAGCGCTTGGTTGGTGTGGCTCTGGGCCCTCCCCTCCCCTCCCCTCCCCTTGGGATCTTCCCCAGCAGCCAAGCCCTTCACAGCAGGTGTCTCTGTTGTTCTTCTCTGGCAGAAGCCCCATCCCCAGGCTACCCACTGAGGGAAGGGGAACTCTGAGGGAAGGGGAAGGGTGAGGGTGAGGCATTGTAGCCCTGGAGAAGGGGCGTCCCTGGCAGGGCCTTGGCTGGCTTTACCGGCTTCCCCCTGAAAGGGGAGCCAGCACCCTGACTTAGTAGCCTCTGTGGGTGCTAGTTAGCCGTGACAAAAGGGCAAGGAAGTAGGCCCAGTGGGGGTAGGAGGAGGAGGGAGAAGACAGGTCTCCCCCCCCACCCCCATGAGGCTCTGTGCCAAGCTCCTCTTGAGCCCAGACAGACTCCCCCAGATCCCCCACTGAAGTTCTGAGTAGCTGGGGACCCTTCCTTGGGGGTGGGATGGAGGGGAAAGAGTTGCCCTCCGTCTCCCTGGGTTCAGCCCAAGTTCCCAGGAAAACCATCAACCGGAAGAGCCCGCCATAGCTTCCAGGCCTCCTTGAGGGCCCAGACCCTACAACCCTCCTTTTGCAGGTCACACTCTCGCCTGGGGGCGCTTGCAGCCCCAGTGAGAGGCCGGACGAGGCTCTGGGCCCCTCCAAGTCTCCTGAGAGAGAGGTCATAGGTGAGTGGGGCCGGTAGGGCTAGGCCCTGCCATCAGCAAGACACTTCCGGGCTGTTCTGGAGCTGCTGCACCATCCCGCCCTGCCATTGTTCATGCACGCGCATGCACGCACACACTCACTCAGTGGCACATGGCCTTGGCTTTCAGGAATTTTCACAAGGCCTCATCCCGTGGGGGAAGCAGAGGTTTCCAGGGGTGAGAAAGGGAGCTCAGGACCCTCCAGTCCTGCTTGCCCTTGGGCAGGTCACACGGCCTCTCCTCCCCGCACACTGGCAGCTCTGGCTGAACCCGCCCTGAGGCGGTTTACCACCTGTGGTTGTGACTGAGGTGTGCTGGGGTTGAGGTTAGGTTACTAAGTGGCTGTTTATCCATCCATGCTAAGGTGTCACCAAGCTGGGAGTGGAGGAACGGCTTTGTTAGGGCTCGGTCCAGACTGCGGGGATAAACCTGGACCTGGAGCTGGCCCAGGCACTGGACATGCACCCGACAGGTGTGGGGCAGCCGTCCTTGACAGTAGAGGGGGAGGTGAAGAGAAAGCAGCCGCGGCCCCCCCCTCCTCACGGGACCAGGTCCTTTCCCCGGCTCCCCCTTCCTCTGCTCTCGGCTCGCACGTGTGCTGGGGGGGGAGGGGGCACTTGCCACCGGGCGCCGGGACCTGGGAGGGCACGACAGGCCGCACTGTTCTTCTGGGGGCTGGGCCATGAGGGAGAGCATGGGTGTGGCAGCAGCGTCCCAGAGCCGTGAGGGAGCAGGGCAGAGCCGGGAGGGGAACGCATCGCAGCCACACCTTGGGAGCCCTGCGACCGGAGGGGGAGGCTGGCAGCTCCTCCTCCAGAGACCTCCACGGGCGCCCGCGGCCCCGGCACACAGCATCCCCGCGGGCACTGGGACGCCCGGGGCAGCCCTTGCTCCTGAGGGTCAGGTTCCCCGAGGTTGGAGCGGTGGGGACCAAGAGAGGCCCAAAGACCTTCTTCCCAGCGGGGAGGGCAGGGTGGCTTCTGCCTCAGCTAGGAGCTGGACCTAGCCCTCATCCCCAGGGCTCGTCGGGGTCCTCTCATCGACTCTCCGCTCCTGACACAGGATTGGAGGTTTGGAAGTCGCCTCTCGGTCCTCCAGCAGAGTTCCGTCCATAACCCGCCCCCTCCCCGGGGCTCACACTGTAGATGTGAAGGCCAGTGCATGCTGTAGGTGTGAATCCCTGTGGCCCTAAAGCTGTAGGTGCGAACGCCTCAGGCCAGTGTATGCTCTAGGTGTGAACACCCCAGGCTAGTGTGTGCTCTAAGTTTGGATGCCTCTGGTTAGTGTGCACTGTAGGTGTGAATACCTGTCTTTGTGCAGATCAGTCCCTGCTGGAGTCACTTTGTTACTGCAGAAGAGAACCAAGAAGTAGATCTGTAGCGCTGGCTCCCAGGATGCACTGGCAGGGAGGAGCCTTTCAGAATGGAGATGTTCCCACGCCGTCGGAGGTGTCGTTGTGCTGGTTTGCAGCCCTGTTGCTTGTGTGTGTGCACATGCGTGTGTATCTGTAATGCAGTCCTCCCTCGGGATCCCTGGAGAATTGCGTCCAGGGCTCTCATCCCAGGTACCGACATCCCTCAGGAACCCATGCCCCACGGTGCGGTGTTTAAACGCGTTTGTCCTCCTCGGCTCTGTGCACCGGAAGTCCTCCCTGGAGGAGGCGTAACGCCCAGGGCAGCAGGGCGTAGCACGTGCAGGGGCCGTCTGCGGCTCTTCCCACCCCTGTGTGCCATCTGCAGCCACCTACTGAGTGCTGGTGGAGCTGCGTGGGCCCGGGGCCTGGGAGGGGTGCCGGGAGGCAGGGACCCTCGGGCACCGTGCACAGCTGCGCCCCCAGGGAGGAGCCGGGGACCTGGCGAGGGTCGGGCTTTGGGTCTGGACAGTGGACGGCCACCAAGTGTCACTGGAACATCTTGTCCTGGCTGAGCAAGGCTGGGCTGGAGCATGGGTGAGGGTGGGCAGGACCGAAGGACCCAGACACCCCTGGGTCCAGAAGGCGCAAAGACAGATGAACATCTGGAAAGGGAGGCTGGAGGTGACTGGTCAGTCTGGGAGGAGGAGGAGGTAGGAGCCACCAGCCAGGGACGGGCGGAGCCATAGCAAGGGACGGACACTCGGTCACCCAGGCAGGAGTTGGACTGAGGCATAACAGCTGGCCGGGTCACCAGAACTTTCCATGTCATGAAAGACCCCCGTTGAGAAAGGAACCCTTCAGAAGAAAGGAGAGTCGGAACTCGGGCCGTGCCTCTGCGTCTCTGGATGCCGGCTCGGGCTTGGGGTAGAGAGGTCCGGGCAGCCATTGTGGGAAGCAGGCCACAGCGCAAGCCCAGTCCTAGCGCACACGGACAGCCTTGGAGGGCTGGGATGCGGCGGTCCCTAGGGGGAGGCGATGCTTGCCCCTGGCACTTGCCCCAGGCACTCCTCAGTCCAGCACTGCCCAGTGCTGGCCCTCGGGGGCGGATAGGAAACTCCTGCCTTACTCTAGCAGCATTTGAAGTGAAAAGCTGCAAATCGCAGGAAGCCCTCACCTCCTGTCTTCTTGCTTGGTGAACTCGGAGCAGCTCATGGTGCCGGCCTGCAGGAGCCTTGAGGGAAGCACAGGGGCCCCCGTGCCAGCCTGGGGAAGGGGTGTGAGGACACAGGGGTCCCCATGCCAGCCTGAGGGACGGTGTGAGGGCACAGGGACCCCTGTGACAGCCTGGGGGAGGGGTGTGGGGCACAGGGGCCCCCATGACAGCCTGGGGGAGGGGTGTGAGGGCACAGGGACCCCCGTGCCAGCCTGGGGGAGGGGTGTGGGGCACAGGGGCCCCCATGCCAGCCTGGGGGAGGGGTGTGAGGGCACAGGGACCCCCGTGCCAGCCTGGGGGAGGGGTGTGAGGGCACAGGGGCCCCCGTGCCAGCCTGGGGGAGGGGTGTGAGGGCACAGGGGCCCCCGTGCCAGCCTGGGGGAGGGGTGTGGGGCACAGAGGTCCCCATGCCAGCCTGAGGGACGGCGTGGGGGCACAGGGGTATCTGTCACAGTGCCCAGTGTCCCTGAATGGGCTCAAAGGCACAGAGGGCCTGTTGTCACCTTATTTGCTGTCACTGCTGGGAGTTGCAGCTCAGACTTGTGTAGCCGCCCCTCCCTCCGCCCAATGTCAGGTTCTGGGACTGCCATCCACCTATGACTTCTGCATAGCTGTCGTCACAGATGGGACTCTCACCATGCCTGGCTTATTTGTTGAGATGAGGGTCTCAAATAATTTTTTGCCCAGACTGACCCAAAACCATGATCCTCTGGATTTCTGTCTTCCAAGTAGCTAGGATTACAGGGTGAGCCACCACTCCTGGTCCTTTATTATTCACGTTCTTATTCTTAGTTTTTTTATTCATGTGCCCTAGCCCCGTAATTGGGGCTGTAGCCATGGCTTTGGGGCGCACACGTGCCTCCTCTGAGCTCCTCTGCTGATGATGGCAGTTCACCCCTCCATCTGCCCCACTGCACACGGGACCCTCAGGAGCGGCTGTTAGAAAGCGCTGGCGGCGGAACCTGTACGTACCGGCCACCCCAGCCCCTCCGCATGGGCTCAACGCCGCTGCCCAGAGCAGGCTTGGGAAACAGCAGACGAAGGGCGAGGCTGGATTTGGCCTGTGGGCCGGGCCGTGGTGAGCCGCCTCTGTCCTCGGGACACAGACCTGGGCTTCCCCAGCTGCCGTCCGTGCTGGTCCGGGTGAGAGCTGTGTGTCGTGGAGCCAGTGGCCAAGTCTGGCTCTGCTTTTCATCTGGGCGGGGTGCGGTGAGACCTGCCGTGTGGAGTTGTTGTGCCAGGAGGGGGAGGCCGAGCGTTCCGCCCGCCATCCAGGGCAGCTCTGGTTACACGTTAACCGTGGCCTCCTCCGGCTCCAGGCTGGATCTGCGCCGTGGTGCGCGCTCTGCTGCCGCTCTGCCCCGGGGTTGGGCTACAGCCGTGGACAAGTGGACCTGAAAGAGGAGGGGAGCCGTTCCCAGGGGGCCCAGCGCTGCTCCCACCCCCACAGTGCTGATGACAGCGCACCTAGGCACTGGGTGGCCTGGTTCTTACTGTGCGTCAGGTGCCGTGTGTCTTGGTACTGTACACCTTGGTGCTGTGCGTCTTGCTGCTGTGTGCCTCGGAATTGTGCGCCTGGGCATCTTTCACCTTGACAACAAAACGTCTGGAGACCCAACAACCTGTGGCTCTGGCCGGGGTTGGAGGGCCTGGGTTGCGGGCCGTTGCGTGGGGCCTTGTGCTGACGCAGCTCGTCATGGTGGGAGAGGGTGGCAGAGCCTGTTCCCTTCCTGGTCACTAGGAAAGAGAGAAGAGGATGCCCCAGCACCTCAAGACCACCTCATTTGGAAGTAGGGTATTCTCAAGTTTCACTAACCTGAAGCGGGTGGAGTAGGTGGGGCTCGGGCGTCACGTGACCAATGGCTTTGTTGACGGGAGGGCAGCCCCTGGAAGCCCCAGATGGTTGGAGACTGGATCCAGCCTCGGCAGGAAGTGGTGCTGCTGATTCTGTCCCCTCAGGCTCAAACCTGACCCTGTGACCTTGGCCTTGCAGCCTGACCCTGTGACCTTGGACTCCAGAAGTGTGTGGCAAGAATCCCTTGCAGGAGTCCCAGCTGTTAGCCTGTTCCACTCCGGCCTTGGAGCTGAAGGAATATGGGTGCCGGAAGTCACCCCAGCAGCTGGGATGGCCTTGCCCCCTGAACTGGAAGCCTGCTGCTTTCTGTTGACCTTCAGAGCTGGAGTCCCCCCCACTTAGGCAGCCTTGCATGAGGTCGTGCATAACAAGCCATTCCTGAGCTCAGGGAGACCCAGCCGTCGCCCTAGGCAGGCACTGCAGGGTGTGCCTGGGTCCCAGGTTTTTAGGGCTCAGATTAATTCCCTGGGGCAGTGGGACCCCATGTCCCCAGCCAGCACATCTGCATGCTTCCTGTCACCTGGATGTCCCGCCATGCCTTCCCTGAGGACAGGGGCTGTCATCGGGCTTTGGTCTCTGACATCGTCCTCTGCTCCAACCCCTGTGGTGGCTTTGGACTCCAGCCTTGTTGCTCCTGGCTCTGGGATGGGCTGTGCCAGGCACGGCCGTGAGCACCTCCTGGCTGGTGCACCGCTGTGCCCAGCAAAGTGCCCAGCACACGAAAGCCGCCTTCTCCAGACGGCAGGTGTCTGCTGAGCGGCCCGGGCACCCACTGCTCAGGATTGCCGTCCCTTAGGCCAGGAGGTCGGGGGAGTCCCCTGGGCTGCTCCCTTGGGTCAGGAGGTTGGGGGTGTCCCCTGGGTTGCGCCCTTGGGTCAGGAGGTCGGGGGTGTCCCCTGGGCTGCCCCCTTTGCCTCGAGGAGGTCAGCAGTGGTAAACCCACCCTGTCTCCTGCACTGTTCATAAAGCAGAGTGAGCGCCAGCATCCTTGAGCTCATTTGTGAGCTCCAACCCCAGTTCTCTCCTAGTGTCTCCTCCATATGCCCCTTTCCAGAAGCTTCTGTTACCCAACCCAAATGCCCTGGGTATCTGCCTCTGGTTCACATCTACCTTTATTTGTTACAGGCCCCCCAAAGATCTGACCATTGCCATGTTTTCCTCTTGCATTTACACAGTGTGTGTGTGTGTGTGTGTGTGTGTGTGTGTGTGTGTGTGTGTGTGTGTGTGTCCGGCCCCTGGGGCATGCACTCAGGCCTGGCTCTGTCCCCTGGCCTTTGCACTCGGGGTTGGTGCTCTACCACTTGAGCCACAGCTCCGCTTCTGGCTCTGTGCTGGTTGATGGGGTTGGCTCTGA
The DNA here is from genome assembly GCF_023159225.1 of Perognathus longimembris pacificus. Classification (NCBI taxonomy): domain Eukaryota; kingdom Metazoa; phylum Chordata; class Mammalia; order Rodentia; family Heteromyidae; genus Perognathus; species Perognathus longimembris. The sequence goes on from NC_063167.1 coordinate 9,073,786, forward strand.
GCTGCGGTCCTCAGCTTCCAGTAGCCAGCATTACAGATGTGAGACGCTAACTCCCGCTCACCCTCAGGTCTGATTTTGCCGGCCGCCCTTAAACAGACCAAGTTCCGCAGTGTGGCTCTCCTGCTGGTGCCCCGCTCAGCACAGGCATGTGCCCGTGTCCCCTGCAGCGGAGGGGACCTGCCTCAGCCTGCAGCCGCCCCGGGCCTCTGCCGGGTGCTTGGGAGCTGGCGTGGGTCCCCACTCCACTCGGGCAGCCGCTGTGGGGACGGCATGAGGTGCTCGGCCGCTCGGCCTTTCCGCCCTTGGCGTCCCAGGCCCCTCCCCTGTCCAGGCGAGCTGGGGGTCACTCACCCCTTTGCTTTCTTCCGGAGTCTGGCAAACGGGATCTTAACCTGGGTGGGGAGGGGGAGGGGGTGGCTGTCTCAGAGGCAGAGGTGGCGATTCAGCCATCTTGGAACCATGGGGCCCAGCACGGGTCAGCCCGGGGTGGGTGTGCTGCGTTCATGGGGTGCAGGGCATGGCGGGAAGGCCCCGGCTCCCTGCTGGAGGCCCCAACCCTGGGAGGAGCTCGTAGCCATCCACACAGGTGTGATCAGAGCAAGAGTGTGTAATGTGTGGCCCCGCACAGCCTCTGCCTGTGCCCTGGGGGACGGAGGGTCCCTGAGACACCCCACTGTGGGAAGCCGTCCAGTCCCACGCCCAGGCATGGTGTCCGCCTCCTCGCCCTCTCCCGGGAGCCAGGTCACCCGGCTGCATCTCCTTTCCTGGTTCCCCAGCACCTCCGCGCTTGGCCGAGCCTGCCACCCGGAATGTTCTCTCCCAGCATTCCCTGCATCCCCGAGCGCCTAGGTCCTGCCAGGCCTCTCCTGCCCTAGACCCTCCCCGCTCCGATGAGGTGAGGGGCTCCAGCCCCATCTTCCCGCCGCAGTGCCGGGAGTTCTGAGGGGTTTCTGTCTTGGGGTTCTCCCGGCCCCAGGGGGCTGGGCCCAGTGCGGATCCTCAGGTGGCCTCTGGGGACACGAACGGCCCCTGGGCCGCCCCCTGGGATGGAGGGCCCGCCTAGGCTGGGGGTTCCACAGGCCCTGGCGCCTCCCGGGCTGGCCAGACTTGGGGCCCAGTGTGACCCCAGGACAGACACCGGGAACTGGCACCTGTTTGCTGCGTGGCATTGGGAAAGCCGCTTGACCCCTCAGCTCCTGTCGGGTGGAGGAGTTTGCTCTGTGCTGCCCGGGCGCACGGTCAGTTCCAGTCCAGTAGCAAGCCTATGTAAAGTGGTTTGTTTTGGAATGAGGCAGACAGGAAATCAGAGCTTGGCTCTGGGACCAGGAGAGAGGCTGGCCTTGGCTCTTCCCCAGTCCTCGGTCCTGGCCCGCTGGGTCCCCAGCAAGGGCTAGGGACACCCCATGAGCCCCTCAGCCAGCCTGAGGCAGGGGGAGGTGAGCACCCCACCCAGCGGCTAGCTGACTGACTCCCTGACGTTCCAAAGCCTGCCCCTGAATTAGGTCTTACATCTTCACGCTCCTCAAAACGGAGGTGTGTTGGCTGCACTTGACATGGCGAAACGGAGGCATGGGGCATCGGTGATTCTTCCAGCTTGGAGGAGCCTGGATCCTGACCCAGGCTGTCAAGTTCAGAGACGGCACAAGCAGTACTTGTCAAGGCCCTGTGTTAGACTCTGAGGTTGTTGGGAGAAAGAAAGAAAGAAAGACATTGGTCCCGAAGTCGGGTGGACTCGCAGAGCTTACCGCTGTATGGCCTTGGGAAAGTTGTCTCACCTCGCTGGGCCTTCCTTCATTTTTCCATGAGAGAGAGAGGATACTTACTCAGGCCTCCTTGGTGGGGTCCTTTGAAGGGAAGGGGAGGGCAGCCCACAAATGTTTGTTTACTTCTTGTCCCTGGCTTCCTGCAGCCCCAGGCAGGCCTTGGCCCTGGGTTCCTGGAGGACCCTGGGTTCCTGGAGGACGTTAGGAAATGGTTTTGGCTGCTTGCTCCTGCCTGGGGAAGGAGCTGCCTTGAACACTTGCAGATCGCAATCTCCTGGAGCCCCTTGCCAGGTCTTTTATGTGACTGCTGTATTTCACAAGAGCCCCGGTGTTTGTTTAGCAGTGGGGTGGTATTTTTAGCACTTAGGAGGCTTTCTGAGCTTCCAGGACCCAGATGAAGCTTAGGGATGGGGCCCCAAGTGCATACAACCAGGACTGGGGACCCGGGGGTGCCCTGCCCGGGCCTCCCCCTGCTCCTGGATGCCAGCACCTCTGCCCGCTTTCTGATTTGGGCTCCCAGGGACCAGTGGAGCGGGTACAGTAGCCCCTGCCTATGGGAGGCGAAACACGGCTCCCCAAAACGGCCCACTGGGTAACCCTGGCACCAGTGAATATGCCACCCCCAGTGGCAAAAGGGACTTTGCAGATGCGATTAAGGATTTGGAGATTATCTGAGATTATCCTCGGCACAGAGTGACCACAGAGGTCCTGGAAGAGGCAGGCGGGTGGCACGGGAGCGGGGGAGCTGTGGCTGCGCCTGTGGGACTCGGGCTTCGGACTCCAGACGCAGAAAGCCACGGCTGGGTTTGGAGATCGCCACCGATGGCCACGCTGCCTGCATGGAAGGGGCCACGAGCCCAGGGGTGCAGGCCCTCCACCAACCAGAGCGGGAGGGAAGCCAGTGCCTCTCCTGGAGCTTCGGGAAGGAGGGCGGCCCTGCCAGCATCCTGATTTGGGCCTAGTGAGATTGTGACCTCCTAGAACTGTGAGGCAGTTTGTGGGGTGTGGGGGGAGGGGTGTTCTGGTACTAGAACTCAGAGCTTCGAGCTCCTGCTTGGCTTCTTCACTCAGGGCTGGTGCCTTACCACTTGAACCACAGCTCCACTCCTGGCTTCTTGATCATAATTGCGGAGATGAAAGAGTCCCCGGGACTTTCTCGTCCAGCCTGGCTCTGAACTGGAGTCCTTGCATCTCGGCCCCCTGAGCAGCTGGGATTCCAGGTGTGATCCTCTGGCTTGTGATGGCGGCGTGTGTCTCTCCCCAGAGCCGCTGGGAAGCGGGCGGCACCACTTAGGTCGTCCTGGCCCACGCCGGTGGGGGGTGTCGGTGGAAACGTGAAGGGCCTGGCTGTGCCCCTGCTCGGTGCAGAGGTCGTTCGGCCCGTGGCATTTACCCTGCAGAGAAAGGCCCAGCCGGGGTTGCGGGTGTGGCGAGGGCTCAGGACCCTGGACTGGAACCTGAGCCGGTGAGGCCATGGCACATCAGGGTGAGCCAAAGGGAGAGTCCCTGGCCTCAGTTTCTTTATCTGTTAAAGGAGGAGAGCACCAAAGTGGCCTTGTGAGTCGACTGTCATTATCCTCAGAGCTGACCCAGTGGCCAGCGCCATGGGGACATGCTGTTTGGTCAGCTGGACAGACTGCTCAGCTGGAGGAAGTCCGGCCTCTCGGGCAGCCTCAGCCCGACGGCATTCAGCCACAGGGTCCTTCTGGAAGATGGAGTGTCATGATTGCTTCTACAGTGGGCAGCTCAGGAGGGCAGGAGATTGCTCCTGACAGCATTCCCTCCCCACCTCCACCCTCACCCCGACCCCCACCCCCCCCCCCACCCCCGGTCCCACAGAGTTGAGATCTCCTGGGACAGCAGTAGGGGACTTCCTGTCTCTGGCCATGGTGACAGTGGAGGTGACAAGTAACCCTGTGTACCAGGTAGAGGGGCGCAGAGAGCCTGCACTGGCTGTCAGGCTCCCCCTCCCCCCCCCCACCCCAACCCACCTGTGGGATATAAGCAGTACACACACACAGAGATCTGACCACTGCCAGGCGTCGGGGGTGAGCACCCCGGGGTCCCCAGGGCATGTCAGGAGTCCCAGCAGTGACAGCATTGAGGGTCAGGAAATCCGCCTCCATCTGGACTGCAGGTTCCTAACCTGACGTGGCTGGTGTTGTCTGAGGGACCCTGATCACTGAATTTTCCAGCACCTGAGTTTTCCTGTGCAAACAAACAAACAAGCAAAAATGCTGAGCACTGGTGGCTCACACTTGCAATCCGAACTCCTCAGGAGGCCTAGATCTGAAGATCACAGTTCAAAGCCAGCCGGGCAGGAATGTCTTTGAGACAAAGTCTTTATCTCCATTAACCATCAAAAAGCAGGAAGTGGAGCTGTGGCTTAAGTGGTAGAGTGCCAGTCCTAAAACCTAAAGCACAGCATCTAGTATCTGAGTTCAAGCCCCAGGTCTGGCACAGAAAAACAGAACCGCGTCACCCACAGACGAAGATGTGCAGTAGGGGCCAGGGCCACACGCCGGGAGGGCAGAGATGGTTTGCACTGGGCTCCGCACAGCTGCTGGCATGGCTGTCTCCACCTGGGGGGGCGGGGGAGGGAGCCCCGAGCTCTTCTGGGCTTAGGGTGCTGTGGAGAAATGCACTGGTGCTGCCGGCTGTCCCGTGGGAGAGTACCCTGGCGTCTCATGTTGGAGGAGTATCCCAGAATCCACTTGGCCTAGGAGTCCCGGATGTTTCGCTATCCAGGCCGCGGGGATGGCGTCTCTGGCTCTAGACTTGTCTGTGTAGTGAAAGGAACCCCCAGGGCCACAGGCCGGGTCCTCGTATCACTCTGTTGTCCCTCACCCTTGCTTTTTCACTCAAGGCTGGTGCTCTACCCCTTGAGCCGCAGCTCCGCTTTCAGCTTGTCAGTGTCCATGTGGAGATGAGACTCTCTGGGATTTGTCTGCTCCCGCTGACGTCAAACCACGATCCTCAGATCTCAGCCTCCTGAGTCCCTGGGGTTACAGTGCCCACTTCACATCTTGGACCAGGCACTTCTAGGACATCTGGGGGGCTGTGGAGTTCCTGGCCCGGCTGTGCCGCCGGGGGAGCCTGACACGTCTCCTCTAGGTCTGGGAGAGACAGGAAGGTGTCCCTTTGAGGGCAAGCTCTGGGGAAACTGAGTCTGCCTTGTACACCATTGCGCTTGGTAGCTCCTTGTCTCACTGGATTTGGGGGTTCAGGTGCTGCCTCCAATACTCATTAGCTGTGCAACTTTGAGCAGGTCCTTTGGGTGCCATGCCTCGGTTTCCTTCTCTAGAGAATGGGGTCATAATTACACCTCCCACCTTGAGAGGTGGGGCCATCAGACTCTCAGCCCAAGCTCTGTGCAGGACACAAGCCAGGGGCCTGCAGTCCCTGCCGGTCACCGCAGGTAACGGCAGCGACGGTCCTGCACGGGTGCAGAGGTGAAGATGTGCAGGCTGGCCTGGGAGACTGAGGTACCACCTCCCCTTCCCCCCAAACACAGGGAGCTTCTCAGCAGAGGCTCACACACATGCTGCAGGCGTGCTGCAGGTGTTATCCCGACGCGTGTGTCTGTGATCTGTGCCACAGATGTTGCTGAGCATCAGCCCGGTCCCCAGGAGCCCGGCCTGACTCCCTGCAGGCCACAGGACTGTTTATAGGGCGGCCACCAGACAGGTGCCACCTGTACACCTGCTCCCTGCCCTCCCTCTTTCCTCCTGGGTGGAATTCTTAATGCAGTGACAACCCTGGTTCCCAAGAAACTGCCATCCTGCTGGCCTGTCCCCTCCCTGCCCTCTCGGGCAGCACCGAGGCCAGTGCCTTCTCCGCTTTCCTTTTCCTGCTGGGTCTTGGGCAGCAGACAGCTGAGGTGGGGTGGCTGAGGACTGAAGCTCTGAGCTCAGCAGATGGCCAAGCCTTGAGTTCTGGGGGCCTCAGCCAGACCTGGAGTGTTGGGTGACCTGCCAAACCCCCTCAGTGCTGGCCAGCCTGAGAGCCTCACCCGGGAGTATTCATAGGTCAGAGCTGGGTGGCTCACGCCTGTAATCCTAGCCACCCAGGAAGCTGAGGTCTGAGGGTAGGAACTTCCGTGAGACTCTTTATCCCCATTGAACCACCAGAAAGCCAGAAGCAGAGCTGTGGCTCAAATGGTACAATGCCAACCTTGAGCAAAAAAGCCAAGCAAGACCATGAGGCCCTGAGCTCAAGCCCCAGTACTGGTGCATGCGTGTGCGCGCGCACATACACACACACACACACACACACACACGCACGCAGGGGCTGTAGCTCAGAGGCAGAGTTTTTGCTTAGGACTGAGAAGCCCTGGGTCCCCACATTGCAAAGACAAGGACAAGGCCAGGTGCTTCCCTTCTCAGTGTGTGTGCCTGTGTGTGTGTGTGTGTGTGTGTGTGTGTGTGTGCTCATGCACGCGCACGAGTGCGCCCCTCCCCTCCTCTGGGCCCCAGGCGGGTTCAGGGAGGCGAGGCCCCGCCCACACAGGCCAGGCGGGTGCCTCTCATCCTGCAGCTGCTGTCTGGGTCGAGGGCTTGGGTAGCAGCCAGGAAGGCCGGGCCTGGGCTGGTCCAGTGGCGTCGGCGCGCCCCTTTCTTCCCCCATCAGGTGGCATTCCATGCACACAGGGGGCTGGCTGCCCAGGGGGTGAGGTGGTGACGCCCCATGGCTTTCCTTCCACGGGCTTGGGGGGTTCTCTGAGCCCAGTCTGACAGAGCGGTAAACCATGGAACTCACAGTAGGGCCGGGGCAGCGTGGGGAGGAGAACAGATGGCTGGGAAGGACGAGGCGGGCCTGGGAGGGGACGGGGGTCACTACTGACCCTGTGGTAGCTTCTGGGGCGAGGCTGGAGCCCGGCACTGGGATGGAGGTCCCTGTGGCAGGTCCTGGCGGGCTCAGGCAGAGCCCTGGGCGGCTGCTCTCCCTGCTCCACTCGGCCGCTGGGCCTTTGGGAGCAGACTGCGCCCCTGTTCCTCCACATGAACACTAGCTAGCTAAGCAACAAGCGGCTTGTTCTACGAGGTCTGTGTGGAGCAGCTCCCGTGGGGGAGGCTGGGGGCCTTGGGTCACCGAGGACTGGCAGGGACAGGCCCCCGCCGCGGAGTTCCTGTTGTTGTTGTCTTTTCTTCTTGGTGGTGCTGGGGTTTAGGTTCAGGAGGGCTCTGCTCTTGCTAGGCAGGCAGGTGCTCTATCGCTGTGCCACGCCTCCAAGCCCCTTTTGCACTGGTTCATTTTTTTTTTTTTTTTTTTTGCCAGTCCTGGGGCTTGGACTCAGGGCCTGAGCACTGTCCCTGGCTTCTTCCCGCTCAAGGCTAGCACTCTGCCACTTGAGCCACAGCGCCGCTTCTGGCCGTTTTCTGTATATGTGGTGCTGGGGAATCAAACCTAGGGCCTCGTGTATCCGAGGCAGGCACTCTTGCCACTAGGCTATATCCCCAGCCCTGCACTGGTTCATTTTGAGATCGAGTCTCTTTCTGACCCAGCTGGCCTAGGCCTGGATCTTCTTGCTGACTTTTCTTGTTCCAGCTGGAATGACAGGCACACACCACCATGCCCTGCTTCTCTGGTCAAGATAGGGCCTTGCAGATCTCTGCCCCGGCTGGTCTAGAACTGCCATCCTCCCGAGGTTCGTCTCCCGAGTAACGGGGACGCCAGCTGCCATGCCAGGCCAGCCTCCTTCCCCTTTCATGTGGTAACTGTTGCCCACGGAAATTCAGGAGGGTCTCGGGAGCCAGGCGTGTCCTAAGCCTGGCGGCTGGCCGCTGCTTGCCAGGACACCCCACTCGCGTCTCGTACCGGAAGCCAACCCCACCCACGCACATTCTCCATTTTGCTGTCGACCCCGGGTGCAGTTCTGGACCCTGGAATGCCAGCCTCTTGCAAGCTGATGGGGGGGGGGGTGGTGGCTTCAGGCCCCAGGCAGTCACTCAACCCCTCCGAGCCTTGCCTACCTGTTACAGACTCCTAAAGATGCCCGGTCCACTCTGCCTTCTCAGCTCCAGGTTTGCTGTTGTCCTCCTGACTGTCCTGGTCACCTGAGTCCTCGATGCCCGCCGTGGGCCGAGGGCCCTGAGCAAGGCGCTCCCGTCACCAGTTGGTTTGCCTGGCCAGCCCCACGGCTTCCTGTTTTCCCTCCCCTCCCGCCTCCTGCTGTACAGGCTCAGCTCCACCCGGCCTGCAGGTTCCCAGACGAGCTGGGCGCCTGCTGCCTCTCCACCACCCACCGTGAGTTCAGCAACGGTGGCGGCCCTGACGCCGGCCCTGGGCCGTGCCTTGCCAGTGCCCTGCACACGGCCACCGGTCACGTCTCCCTCTAGACCCAGGGTTCGCTGATGAGTCAGGGCGCAGCGCCGAAGCCCTGGCAGGAAAGGAAGGAGACGAAGCCGGGCGTGTGCCCAGCAGCCCGCCGTGGGGCCATCGCACGAGAGCAGAACCCCAGCCGGAGCCGGGGGGCCGAGTAAACACAGCCGGCCAGTCAGGGCCCAGCAGACGGGGCAGCCACAGCCCCCCGAAGATGTGGGCCAAAGGCAGAGGCACAGGGAGCCCTCCATGGACCTGAGTGGCCCACCTTTACTTCATGGACGTTTCTAGTGACGACTTAGAAGTCCGTGGAATAACGGATCCCAGGCACGCCCCTTCCTCCGTGGAGACTGGATCCTCCGTCCACATGTGCCCTCGAAGCAAGCCCTAAGTGCACTCCACCAGCTGCACACCCGTCAACACCCGACGGTACGACGTCGGGCCCTTGAAGAGCACCCCCCCCCCCCCCCAGAACACAGAGCAAGCCTCCTGCAGCTGGATGACGGCTTTTGGAGCAGTCCTCTGGGGAGAGGCTGACTTCCGAGGCCTGGGCCTCAGGTCGTGCCGGCCACGTGGTGCCTGCGTCCACACAGCCCCTCCGGTCACCCACGGGTGCACCCCTTTGAGAAGCGGCGTTCTCTTCTGTGGGCCACGAGAACCCGGGAGTCGGGCCCTCCACCTCGCCGTGTTCGCAGCTTCCACCCCCAGAAAATGGGTCAAGCAGCACATTTGTGTAATGTACACCACTTCCGGCCCCACCCCCGGTGGCTAGCACCGAGATTCAGAGGATTGGGATTCAAAAACGAGCACGGGCAGCCAAGTCTGTGAGACTCCCGTCTCCAAAATGATCAGCAAGATGTCGAGCTAGAGGCGTGGCTCGACTGGTACAGCACCAGCCTTGAGCAAGCTAAGTGAGCCAGAGCTCCTGAGTTCAAACTCTAGAAATGAAGCAGGGTGGGTGGGTGGGTGGGTTTCACTTCCAGAGCTCAGCATTTGGGGCACAGTGTCTCAGGAACAGGCAGGGCCCCCTACCCAGCCTGTGACCCCAGGCCTGGCCCCCGACGCTCAGTTCAGCCAGCCGTCGGCCCCCAGCTGTCCACTGGGATGGGCTCCGCCCAGCTTCCAGGTCAGCGCAGGTCAGACATGCCATCACCCCGTCTGATGTCCCCACCGGGCTGTGCACACCCTCCCCAGGGTGACTCCGCCCTGCCCCTCTGCCCACCCCACCCTGCCCCACGACAGGCGCCCACAAACGCAAAGTAAGTGAAGCCACCCGCGGGAGAAAAGAGCCGCCGGAAAAAAGAAATGGAGCTTGGAAGGAAAACTGAGCATGTCCGTTTTCAAGGCGGAGGGACAGAAACTGACAGAGTGACCGGAGGAGTGGGGGGGGAGTGTGCTGTGCGTGGGTGGGCCGGGCACACTGCTGGTCTGCCTCCCCAGCCCCTGGCATTGTAGGGGCTTCCTAGTGAGCACCCCCCCCCCCGAAGTATGGGCCAGCACCTTCCCAGCCACCGTGGCCCGGGCCTGAGCTGCAGAGCGGCCCCCACTGGCCTGTTGTCCCGCAGGCTGCCGGGTTGTGCAAGGCTCCCGGGCCTCACTGGCCCCTTGGCTGCAGCCCCTCGGGGGCTGAGTGATTCCCCCCGGAGAGGGTGCGCAGGTACCGTTGGCGATCTCCAGATGAGGGCTTCCTGGGGACAGAAGAGGGGGAGCGAGCAAGGAGGGGGCCGTGCTGTAGAGGCCAGGGCAGGGGACACAGGGATGCCCCAGGAAGCGGGGCAGGGCCGGTGACGCCGGAGCACCCAGGACTGAGAAGGTTAAGCAGCCCCAAGAGGCAGCGCAGCCCCTGGGACCGTTCCCCAGCACCTCCTCTCCTGCCCCCACTTCTCGCTTTGGCTCCTCTGCTGCCTCAGGGCCTTTGCATGTGCTCCACCGCCTTTTCCCCAGGCGTTCCCAGACAGCCACCCGCTGCCTCCAGGCTTCTTACTCCTTCTGCCACCTCCCAGCGCTGACCCCAGTGAGTATTTAAGTCACCAGGTTCAGGTAATAATTAAGTGTGGCGGGGGGGCCTGGCTCCCTGGCACCCACAGTCTCCACCCCCCGCAGACCTCATCCTATCTACTCAGATTCCTCGGCCCTCGCTCCTTCAGCGCCGGCTTCTGGACACCCGTGGTGGTGGTGGTGACTGAGTGACTGTAGACTGGCCAAGTCCTGCTCAGGTGCAAGATCCCTGTGTGTGTGTGTGTGTGTGTGTGTGTGTGTGTGTGTGTGTGTGTGTACACGCCTGTGTGTGCACTTCGGGGTGAGGGTTCCTGTATGTGTACATTGGTGGGGGGTGTGCATGTGTCTTGGGTCTTGAACTCAGGGCCACTGGCTCTCCCTTGGCTGTCTTACTTAAGGCTGACGCTCTTCCGCCTGAGCTAAAGCTCCACTTTTCCTGGTTCACAGGAGATCAGAGTCTCACAGACTTCCTGTCTGGGCCGGCTTCGAACCATGCTCCTCAGATCCCAGCTTCTTGAATAGTGAGGTTTACAGGCGTGAGCCACCAATCCCCGGCTGCCTTCTTGCCCTGAGGCGTCCTCTGTAGCTCTTGTGTTCTTTGTTCCGTGTGGTTGGAGTTGAAGCCTTCAGGTTCTGGGGAGACCCGAGCACAGCCCCCAGGGCATGGTCGGGAGGAGGGGGGTGGTAAACTCTCCTTCCGTGGGGGTGTGCCGGCCTTAGCTTTCATGTCACGTGGGGCTGTTAGGGCCCCGTGGCCTCCCCCTCGCTCGCCTGGACGCGTCCACCATGACCGTCCCCTATATCCACTAGGACAGGCCGGAGCCCGCCTGAGCCAGCTGGTCCTGGCTCCCACTGCTCATGTGTGAAATTGAACTGGAGGGTGTAGCAATCCCGAATGCAATCTTTCATCTAATTACGCTCATTAACATTTAAATGTATAATCATTAGTGTACCTGGGCATGGTGGTCTAAATATTTTGTAGAGGCCTTAATTACCATACGCTGAAAACCCGCCTTCTCCTCCCCAATTAAAGGGCCAGCGTCAAGTGTCCAGCTAGGGGCCAGACCTGTGACTACCCAGGCCCTGCTGTCTTCGCCACACTTGGGCAGGGGGGGGGCAGGGGGGACCAGTCCCTGCACCTCTGGGTGCCCAGAGGGGGGTGCGTGCATTCCCTGAGACACACACACACAGCAAGCCAGCTGCCTGGGGTCCACTCCCTGTCCCCAGGGCAGGCCTGAGCCCTGCCTGTGTCCATGCCTTTGGATGCCCCGGCACCACCCTGTGCCTTTGTGGGCCGTGGTGAATTAGAAACTCCCCGGGAGGGTGTTGTCTGTCCAGGCACTGTTGGTAGCACTGGTTTGGAGCAAGGACTCCCCTTCAGAGACTGGAAAACAAACAGGCCTCCGCCCCCCCCCCCCACTTCCCTCCTTCCTCCCCATCTGTGCCTGAGAGCTCTGAGCCCTTCCTGGGACCGTTGAACACCCCTCCCCCAACACAACACACCTCACAGTGCCCCAGAGAGGAGCAGGAGCCCCGCGCCCTGCCCCTGCCTGTGATCCCAGCTCCCGTGGGATCGCAGTCCAAAGCCAGCCCGGGCGGCCCAGTCCGTGAGACTCCTATCTCCAGTGAACCTCCAGAAAACCACAAGCGGAGCTGTGGCTCAAGTGGTAGAGTGCTAGCCTTGATCACAAAAGCTCAGGGACAGCACCCAGGCCCTGAGTTCAAGGCCCACTACCACTGGCACAAAAGAAGACAGGAAGGAAAGTCCAGGTGAGCGGGGCCAGCGCCTGCCCCTCACTGCGACAGCGTGAGGTAGCTGATGGAAGGAGGGTTGTTCTGGCTCACAGCTCCAGACGCTCCCGCCCATGACTGTCTGACTCACCCTGGCCTCGTCACGCGGGAGCGAAGCCACACACACACACACACACACACACACACACACACACACGGAACAGTTTAGACTGGGGGGGGGGGTGGCTCCTGATCCTTCCAGTGGCCCCCAGTTGGCTAAAGACCTCCCACTTGCCTTTCCACGTGAAGTGTCCACTTCCTTCCCAGGAGCTGGAACAAAGCCTCCGTGGGCCTTTGATGGGCAGGCAAGTCCCAAGCCATGGCAAAGGCTGAGGCCGCCTGAAAGCAGCTAGCCGATACGGCAAGGCGCGGCTCCAGCACTGGCTTTGGGACGTGAGGGGCAGGCAGAGGGAAGTGCGAGCTCAGAGTGTGTTCCAGGGTGGCCGTCACGCAGCCTGGAACACACAGCCCCCCTGGAACACACAGTCGGTCCCATCGGAGCCCTGTCTTTCTGAAGCCCTTCCCGGCCCACATACTCAGGGCCTGCGACCCAGCATTCCCTAGGGCGGGGAAGGCCCGCCCCCGAAGGGACCACAACCCCAAGCTCTACACACCAGGAAGCTGAGGCGGAATGAGATTTCTAACCGAGGCTTCCAGCTCAGCGTCGGGAGACCTGAAGCAGGACATTACCACTGAGTGTCCTTCTCTGGGCCTCAGTTTCCCCAGCTGTAGAGAGAGATCGAGCCAGAAGAACGGCACCTCACATCGTGGTGGGTGGAGCCCTGCTGCAGATGGGTGTCCCAGGCCTCTGGTCCCCCTCCCCTCCCTCCTGGGCTCCCCTTTGGGACGGGCCTACCAGGTGGGGCAGTTGGGACATCTGGCCAGGAAACCATCCAGAGGACGGGCCCCTGGTCTCGGGAGCTCTGGCCCCGGGCAGCCTGGCTGTGGCCGTGAGTGACCTTGGCTGGCTGGGAATCTGCAGGTGGAGAGCCTGTGGCTGGGGGCAGTTCCAAGCGCTGTTCGTGCCTGCGCACACGCACGCACACTGCCCGCGTGCCCTTCCAGCGGCCACGGGAGCCGTCGTGGGGCTTGCTAGCGGGAAGCCAGGCGGAGGTGAGGGTGCCCCCTCCCCCCCACCCCCGCAGCCTCACTGGCTTGTGGGGGGCGTGGCAGGCTGTGGGTGGGGGGAGGAGTGAGCTGGTCAAGGTCACGTGGCCTCTGTGGACGTCTGGAAGCCCCTTCCCCCTGGTGTTGGAGGCAGCAGATCCAGAGGGCGGTGCTGGGCCAGGTGGGCCCTGCCCCTCCCTGCCAGGGCCTGCAGGCAGGGGGTGGCAGCCCAGGAAGCTCCTGGTCCGTCACGGGGAGGCCTTCCTAGAAGCTGGAAAGGCGGCTTAGCTGTAGAGTGCTTGCCTCACATGCATGAAGCCCTGGGTTCGATTCCTCAGCACCACATATACAGAAAAGGCCAGGAGTGGCGCTGTGGCCCAAGTGGTAGAGTGCTAGCCTTGAGCCAAAAGAAATTCAGGGACAGTGCTCAGGCCCTGAGTTCAAGACTTCCTAAATACGCGTGAGAATTAGGAACAAGAACCTACCATGCCCAGCACCTCCTTGGGGAAACTGAGTCTCTGCAGGCCCAGGGATGCTCAGGTCTCCCAGCCAGGGTGGCAAGTCAGGCCTCGGGCCTGCACCGCAGCCAAGCTGCCCTGCATTGTGATATGAGCACGTTTGTGGGGCGTCTGCTGATATCCCCCGCGATCACCACACCCTGTGAGGAGCACCAGGGGCTCACGCCTGTATACCCAGCCACTCGGGAGGCTGAGATCTAAGGGTCTCCGCGAGAGACCCCTCTCCAGACCACCAAAAAGCTGGAAGGGAGCCGTGGTTTGGGTCATAGATCGCCAGCCTTGAGTGGAAAAGCTAAGGGACAGCGCCCAGGCCCTGAGTTCAAACCCCAGACACAGACAGAAAAGCAAGTGAAGAAAAGCTGTGCGGGGAGTTCATGGAGCTCCCTGTGGACAGGGCTCCAGAACCCATCACCATCTGAAATCTGTTCCCCAAGATTCAGCTTGCACACTTTCTGGGTCCCCAACCTGGCGGGGTCCAGAGCCCCCAAGATTTCCTCAAGCACTCATGGAATCCACACAGTCATGTGTGCACAGATAGATACACGTGCAGACACACACACACACGCACGCACGCACGCACGCCTGTATGGGCAGGCACGCCCCCTGCTGGACTGGAGGTGAAGGACAGAATGGCCCAGCAGTCCCAGAAGCCCCTGTACTGCCTGCCATTCCCTCAGAAGCCAGGAAGGGCTCAGGAATGTGATGCTGGGGTGTGAGGGGACCCCCTGCTAGACCCTTCAGCTGCCCGGAACGGAGTCCTTAGGATGAGACGGGCGTTGCCCAGGGCCATGAGGGTCCCCCACCCTCGCGAGGCAGCCCCTTGTCCCCAGGCAGGAGGGGAAGGCCTTCTCCTTGCTCCTCCAAGCCAGCCTGACCCAGCTGCAGGCTCCAGCCCCCCAGCACACCTGGCTGTGGCCTTGGTTGCCCTGTCACACGGGATGCTAGGGGGCCCTGGGCCACCGGCTCCCTAGGGAGGGCAGCCAGCATTGCACATGGCCACTGGTAGAGATGTCGTGGCCCCTGGGGATGGCCTCCTGACCAGATTGTGCGTCTGGATGCCAGCCTTCCTGAGCTGTCAGTAGCAGGTTTGTGCCCCAGCCCAGAGCCTGCGGAGCGCCCCCTGCTGGCAGAGGTGGAGCAAAGGCCCTCCCTGCCCCGGGTCCCCACCCCTTCCCTGTCCAGCCCAGCAGGTCGGAATTCCAGCACTGTGACCTCAGCCAGGCCCGAGGACAGAGGAGCTGGGAATTCAGTGTCCCGTGGTCCTGACGTGAGGTCTCCCCACTTCCTCTACCTGCTCTAAGGGCAGGCGGATGGAGGGGGCCCCCAGAGACACAGCCCTCGGGCAGCATGCCAGCAGCCTAGGGGCGGGGCCCGGGTCCCCAGTGCCCTTGTGTCACACACAGCCCACGGGACAGGAGGAAAGGCACAGCCACCGCCAGTCCCGTCAGGGAGCCAGAGGCCCTCGGATGTGGGGGCCACCGACGGGGGGGGGGGGTCACACACACCTGTGTGACTTCAAGCAAAGGACTGAAGCACTCTGGGCCATACAGGCTGGAAACTTCCAGAGTCAGGGACGCAGGGCTGGCCTTTCATTCCCACACCACCCACCACCACACAGCTCCCCCGTCCAGGAGGGGGGCGACCCGTCAGAACAAGCAGCAGAAGGGAATTGTCATGGGCACCACCGAGAGCCCCTGGCCCCGCAGTCAGCACCCCTGCCCAGCCCAGGGCACCTGCAGATAGAATCACTTTGTGCCTGTGTGGATTCCCCCTTGCTGAGCACTTTGGAAGGGGCAGTCCCAGGAGCCAAGTAGGGTTCCCTGATCTCCTTGTGTGGAGAGATCGCCCCTGGTCATTCAGGCGCAAGGAGGTGGCATCTGGATGGCTTCCGCCTTATTGGTGCTTGCTTGTAAATAATGCCGCCCTGTACCTTGATACACTGGTTTTTGAGTGGTCGTGTTTCCATTCGTAGGTTCACTTGTTTTTTTAAACGTTTGATTTTCCGAGAAGGTGCCAGGCTGTTTCCCAAAGGCTTTGCATCATTCTTCACCCTCCCTCCCCGCCCCGTGGTGGGAGGGGCCCTGCCTGCCCACGTCCTGGCGCTCTTACTGTGCTCTTGATTGCCTGTCTCTCACAGCTAATGTCCGGCGTGGTTCTTGTTCTTGTTGGCCCGTCCTTGGTGGTGAACTACTTAGCTGAATTACTCATCTTTTAAATTAGGATTGCCTTTCTATCGTTGAGTTGTAAGAATTATTTATGTAGTCTAGATGCAAGTCCTTCATCGACCATAAGCTTTGCAAGTGTCTCCTCCCGGCCTGCGTATGATCGCGTCACTTCTCCGTGGTCTCCGTGATGCAGAAGTCCTGGTTTTGGTGGCATCCCGTTTAGTTTGTTTGGTTTCTGTTCTGGATGTAAGTCCAGGCTCTCCGAGTGCGGGGATTCTAGCCATGCACAGTGGCACTCCGCAGTGTGTATGGCTTTGCGGCCTGCGATTCCGTGATACATCTCACACACTTCCTGGGAAGGAAGCAGAGCTATGAGAGGGGCTGTGGAGATGGGCTGGGTTGTTCCGTGGGCTCAGTGGGGCCCTGGGACTCATTACTGCCTCCCAGGCTGGGGAGGGTGGGTCAGGAGCTGAGCAGAGATCTGAGAGGAGGAAAGGGAGTGTGGACACAGGCGGTCCTGGGTTCAAATCCTGAGGATGTCACTCGTGGGGTCCTGAGGCACTTCAGCGTCCAGACTGTGTCTGGCATGGGTGGGGGGGAGGGGTGTCGGTGTCAGGAGCTGACCCTCCCTTCTGTCCCCAGCCATGAAAGCCGACCGGAAGCGCTTGAAGGGCGAGAAGACCGACCTGGTGAGCCAGATGCAGCAGCTCTACGCCACGCTGGAGAGCCGTGAGGAGCAGCTGCGGGACTTCATCCGCAACTACGAGCAGCACCGCAAGGTGGCGCTGCCCAGGCCGGGCCGCCTTCCCTGGCCCTCCCTCCCCTCCCCCTCCATCCCCACCGGCTCCCCTGCATCTCACCCCTCCACCCTCCCCTCCGTTCCTACCCCCTCCCCTCCTCCCTTCTACTCTCTCTGGGTGACCCCGGGCTCCCTGACGCCAGACTCCCCGTCCGCCTCTCTGGGTGACCCCGGGCCCCCTGGCCCCTCTCTGGGGTGACCCTGGCCCCCTGGCCCCCGCTGCAGGAAAGCGAGGATGCCGTCAAGGCCCTGGCCAAGGAGAAAGACCTGCTGGAGCGGGAGAAGTGGGAACTGCGGCGCCAGGCCAAGGAGGCCACGGACCACGCAGCCGCGCTGCGCTCCCAGCTGGACCTGAAGGACAACCGGATGAAGGAGCTGGAGGCCGAGCTGGCCATGGTGAGCGGGGCCCTGGGCTGGCCCGGCTGGCCCTCCGCCATTGGGTGCCTGAGTCTTTGGTAACAACGCTGGGTCTTGAGCTCAGGGCCTGGGCGCTGTCCCTTAGCTCTTTTCACTCAAAGCTGGTGCTCCACCGCTTGAACCACGGCTTCTCCACTCCTCCTTTTTGGTGGTTCGTCGGAGATAAGAGTCTCACAGGCTTTCCTGCCCAGCCTGGCTTTGAACCGCGACCCTCAGTTCTCAGCCTCCTGAGTAGCTAGGACGACAGGCGTGAGCCACCAGAGCCCGGCTACAGCGCCGTGTTCTTAGGGTCACGTTAGCTGACGGCCCCCGCGGGTCCTCGGAACCCCTTTTCTCCCCGCTTACCGCCTCGTGTTCTCATCAGGACCCACAGGGCGCTCGCACGAGGGAGGCGCACGGCGCACGTGCCCATCTGGGGGGGCCCGAGAGGGAGGCGGGACCCCCTTCTCACACCCCCTTCCCTCTCTGCCTCTCCCTCCAGGCCAAGCAGTCCTTAGCCACGCTGACCAAGGACGTCCCCAAGCGGCATTCCCTCGCCATGCCGGGCGAGACGGTGCTCAACGGCAACCAGGAGTGGGTGGTGCAGGCCGACCTCCCGCTGACGGCGGCCATCCGGCAGAGCCAGCAGACCCTCTACCACTCCCACCCTCCCCACCCTGCCGACCGGCAAGGTGAGTCCAGCCCCCCGGGGCGGTGTGGAGCGGAACCCGACCTGTGACTGAATAAGCCGGGAGAGGGGAGGGGGCTTCCGGCTCCGCCGGATCCAGAGGTTTCCGCCATGACTGGGCCCTTCCCCTCCCCCGTCTGCCGTGGGGACAAGGGACGGCCTCTCTGGAGGCCTAGGGCTGCCGTGGTCTCTGGAGCTGCCCGTGGTGGCCACAGCCCTGGCCAGTCCCCAGGGATGGGTGGCCAGAGACCAGCGGGGTGCACACTGGAGTGGAGGGGCCCAGGCTAGGAGTCCCTCCGTTGGACCCAAGTCCCAGCCCTGACTAGGGACATGACCGCGGCCTTGGCGGAGTCCCTGCGCTCGGCCTCTCCTGTGTCTGCCTGCTGCCCGCCACCTTCCTCCGGGGATGCAGAAGTTTCTGGAACAGGGTCTGAGTAAATGTCAGCCACCCTCAGCAGTGTCCTTGGGGGTGGCACTGTCACCCTCGGTAGGTGACCTGCAGGCTTTAAGAGCTCCGAGCAAACCCAGAGAGAGAGAGACAGCGCCCCCTCCCGCCCCAGTCGGGAGGTGCTGCCGGGCTCAGTCAGGGGCCTGGCTTTCACGGCCACGACCCAGTGGCAGGACCGCGCAGGTCCGCTTCCTCGGCGGGCTGACAGTTGGAGCCCCCCAAAGTGTCCCCTTTCTGTCCCGCAGCCTGTCTGTGTGCAGCAGGCCCGCCTGACTCCCCGGGGCAGCACAGGAGCCCAGAGGCGGCCACCCCACCTGTGACTCGGTGGGGCTGGTGCTGCTCTGTCAGGGGCAGGCAGGGTTGACGGACCCACAGACACTGCCACAGGACTTGGAGCACTGCCCCGGCTTCTTTTTGCTCAAGGCTGGCACTCTACCACTTGAGCCACAGCGCCCCTTCTGGCCTTTTCTATATATGTGGTGCTGGGGAATCGAACCCTGGGCTTCACGCATACTAGACACGCACTCTACGGCTAGGCCATGCTTTTGCTCAGACACCTCCTCCGGGGAGCCTTCCCCACCCAGCTTTGTCACCCAACCCCTTTTCCCTGCGGTAAACGGGGTGCTCCCCCCGCCACTGACCCCCCCACCCCCTCCCGCCACTACGGTGGCACATCTGTCACCAGGGCAGCAAGAAGAGCAAAGGCCAGGCGCAAAGCAAAGCGCAGATCCCCAGCCCGGCTGCTAGGGCCGGAACAGGGAGAGGGGTTCACCCTGAGAAAGCCGGGGTGCCTGTGAGGAGGCGGCAGGGAGGCCCCCCCGGAGGCCCCCACAGCCTTCCAGGCCCGGAGGGGAGGGGCCAGGCGTGGGGTACGGGGGAACCCTGGGCCTCCCGTCTGGGGATTCGGTGCTGAGGCGGAGCTGGGCGGATCGGGCACACCTCCGGCCTTCCCTCTGCTCCCCCCCACCCCCCGGGCACCTCGCTCACCCGCCCTCCCTGCCTTGCAGCGGTCAGGGTCAGCCCCTGCCACTCCCGGCAGCCCTCCGTCATCTCGGACGCGTCCGCCGCTGAGGGCGACCGGTCGTCCACGCCCAGCGACATCAACTCGCCGCGGCACCGGACCCACTCTCTCTGCAACGTAAGGCCAGCAGCGGGCGGGGCGGGCGCCCGGCCCTGCCCCTGCCTCGGTGGGAGGGAGGGAGGGAGGGCAGGGGAAGACACCCCGCTGTTTCCTCTCGTCCCCCCAGGGAGCCCTGTGGCGAACGCGTCCCCCGTTCTGTCCTCTCCTTTTGCGAGAAGCGGTGGATGTGGGGAGAGAAAGATGAGGCCGGGAGGGTGAGGAAGATCGAGGAAGGCCAGCCTGGGTCAGGCCGGCCGCGGGGGCTGTGCAGCCTGGACTTCCGCCCCACCCCTGGGCCCGGGCTGGGTGGGCCTCCCCTGGGACCGTGGGAGCCAGCCAGGACCCCCGCCCCGTCCCCTCGAGTGCCCGCTGCCACTCTTCCCCGGGCGTGCTGTCCGCGCAGCGTGTGAGCTTAGTTTCCTGTAGTCGGGGCCCAAGTGGCTTGGGCCTCGGCATCGGTGAGTTTGTTCTCACTTGCTTCCTTCCCTCGCTCTTTTCACCACTCGTGGGTGTGTGCTGGTGTAAGTGACTGACTAACCCCACAACCGCCCCACCCCCATCAGCCTGACAGCACCCCGGGGGGGGGGCGGAGAGGACAGAGCTTCCGGGACATGAACTTGGGGTCACACACGACACCCAGACCGATGGCTTCCATCACATGGCTGATGACTGAGGGGCTCCACAATCCTAGCTATTCAGGAAGCTGAGATCCACAACATTGCAGTTCAAGACCAGCTCAGGCATAAAAGTCTATGAGATTCCATCTCTAATTAGCCAACAAAAAAGCAGACTGGAGACGTGGTTCATGTAGTAGAGCACTAGCCACGTGTGAGAAACTTGAGCAAACATAAGGCCTTGAGTTCAATCCCCAGTAGCCCCCCCCAAAAAAAAAATCTTGCAATTAATATGGCATTGTTAAGCAGGAAAATGAAGGGCAAACACGAGAAAACAGAACAAAGCCAGTCCTTGCCAGCAACAGGATTGTCTCCCTCGAAAACTCAAGCAATTTGAGCTTATCCTGGGCAAGTTCAGAAGGAATCTGGGGGAAATCGCTTGGTGCAAATCAGTCACTTAGCTGGGGACTGCCGTCTCTGCCTATAGTCCTAGCTACGCAGGAGGCTGAGACCCGAGGATAACAGTTTGAAGCCAGCCTGGGTAGAGAAAGCTAGAGGAACGGCTCATTTGAGCTGTGGCTCAAGTGATAAGAGTGTTAGACTTGAGCAAAAAGAGCTAAGGGACACCCAGGCCCCGGAGGGAGGGGGATGAAAAGAAGAGAAAGGAAAGAAGGAAGGAAAGAAAACTCTTATAGAAGAAGAAGCATGATGGGAACTTTATTTCCGTTCACAATAAGAGCTGACAAACTAAAGACTCCTAAGAAGAGCTGGGCCGGAGCGGGGGGGGGGGGGGCAGGGTCCCCAAGACAGGGACCTTCACAGCCCACGGCAGGGCAGTAGAGGCCGCTTGCAGCCTGGCACCTCACTCCCAGATGAGATTGCTCCTTACTGAGGCTGTAAAGGAAGCCGATGTCCTGCTCTTGTCCCCCCGCCCCCCTCTGGAGAGGGTGCTAGTGTCAGGGCTTTATTGACGTAGAGTTCTCTGCTCCTAAGGGCCCGGAGCTGGCTTTGTGCAGGTGCAGAGGCCCAGCCTCCAGCCAGACGCCCAGTAACTTCCCCACACATGGCAGACGAGTTCATGTTCCCGGGGACTGTATTCTACCTTCTCCTGGCGGCCCAAGGCGGCTTGGAGGGCTGAAACGCTCCTGGCCCCGCAGGGGGCCCTCTCCCCGCCTCCTGTGCGGTGTCTGAGGCGGGTCCAGTCCCTGCCCCGCCCCCTGGCCCCCGTTGGCCTTGGCCGGCGTCTGCATGCCCATGCTCGCGGCTCCATTCTCTCCCGGATGGTCCTCCCCGGGGTACAGCTGGCCAAGCCACTCACCTTCATAGGGGGCCCAGATCTAAACTCTGAGCACCCACCCACACTTTGCCCCCCATCTTAACAGGAAAACTAGAAAGAGCTGGGAGACAGTCCCTAGATGACCCTCTGTTGTCAGGCACAACTCTGGCCACCTCTTAGGGCATGAAAGAGTGGGGGACGGGGGTCGATGGGTACTATGCCTGCAATTCCAGAAACTGCCAGCAGGAGTCTCCCTAGCAATGCCTTCTGCGATCCCCACGGGGCGGCAGGATTCTGGGATGGGGTGCAGCCTGTGGCCGTCACCCACTGTTTAAACGCCTCGTTCTCGTGCCAGGGCAGTGCATGACAGCAGTCTGGGAACAGCCTCCCTGCCCAAGGCTGGCTGAGACTCTGGGAAAGGAGGGCAGAGCTCAGTCCTGTGGGTAGGATCCCCCCCCCCGTGGGACCCCCTCCCCCCACCAAACGCTGCCCTGGTGGGCAGCCGGGGGACCCTGTAAGCCACCCGGGGTCCTGCCCGCCCCCACGCGCTCTGTGGAGGAAACACAAATGCAGAAAAGCATATTCTATCTAGATTATTACTTAAATATCGGGCTTCTAGTAAAGGCTTCGTGAGAAACGCTGCGTGGAACCCGTCCTCCAGTTCCGTGGACATGCTCGGAAGCCACGGGCGGCCGGGTTGTTGGTTGAGTTGAAAGCGAACAGTGGTCAGCTGGGCTCACTCGGCCCGGTCACACCTTGGTGAACCCCAAACCCCAGTGTCAGCACCTAGGAGACGGGGCAGGGTGCCCCCCAAGGCCGCGCCGTGGCGGCCTTCCAGGAAGGCCCCTCCCCCGCGTCCCGGGACCCCGGCCCCTCCCCCCCCCCCCCCCCCGCGACCCACGTGGCTGCCCTCTCATCCTCCTCTCCTCTGGCTACAGGGCGACAGTCCCGGCCCAGTTCAGAAGAACCTGCACAACCCTATTGTACAGGTAGGTGCGCCCCGGGTCCTCCCTGCACCCCAGCGGGACTCTGGCGTCTCCCCGTACCTCGGCCCACCCCCTCACCCTCCCAGGGCTCCCGGAAGGACTAGAGCCTCGCACTGCCCCCCCCCCCCGGGCCGGGCTCTGCCTGCAGACCCACCGGGGGCGCCGGGCTTGCTGTGCCCGGCCCTGTGGCCCGAATCCTTCTCGCTGGGCCCCTTGCTGTTGGAGCTGTGCCCATCTATAGCGTTTTCAGTACTCCCCTATCAGAGTGGGGAGCGGGGAAGACAAGGGACCTGAATTTGGGGGCTGCCTCCCTGGTCCTGGGGTCCCCTAGGGAAGGGGGTTCAAAGGCGGGGTGGTGGGGTGGTGCCTGGAGTCCCCAGGGGCCCCGGGGGTCACAGCCTGGTCTAATCCAGTCCGCACCCCGTCCTTCAGCCGGATCATACCCCCACATGTCTTTGTAGGGTGCATGGGACGGGGGGGGGGGCAGGTGCCATGCTCGGCCCCTAGCAAGGCCAGGCAGCTTGACGGTCCCGCCCCCCACCCCCCCACCCCCGTCGTCGTCACTGTCCCCACGTTGGACAAGGGGGGGCTGGGCTCCGAGAAGCCGGGGCCGTCCGTGCTCCCCGGCCCCTGCCGCCCCCCCCCCCCCCCCCCGCAGCCAGCTCTGCTTCCTGCCCAGGCTCTCGGGTGCCCATCGTGTGCCCCAAACAGGCGCGTGGCCGTGCGAGGGGCCTCTTGTCCCGAGGGGAGAGGCAGGAAGGACCCTGGGGTGCCGGCCCCAGCCCCGACCCCCCCGTGCCCTCCCCCCAGCCCCTCCGTGTGCCCCGTGAGTGAAGCTCACCTCTGTTCCTTCGTGTCCTTCCTCTCCTCCCCCCCACCCCCCCCCCTGCAGTCACTCGAGGACCTTGAAGACCAAAAACGGAAAAAGAAGAAAGAGAAGATGGGATTCGGCTCCATCTCCCGCGTCTTCGCCAGAGGGAAACAGCGGAAGTCCCTCGACCCGGGCCTCTTTGATGGTACCGCCCCCGATTATTACATAGAGGAGGACGCGGACTGGTGATGGCCCCGCCCTGCGCCCGCCGCCCGCGGGCGTGTCTGTGCGTGTGGACGAGCGAGCCAGTGTGCCTGGGCGGGCGGGCGGGCGGGGCGGGTGGGGCGGGGCGGGGGAGGGGCGCGTGGCCGAGCGCCTGGCGCCGTGGGGCCCCTCCCCCCGCGCGCCGCCGTCTCTGTAACCGATGTACATAACCACGGACCGCGCGTGGCCACGTCCGCTCTGCTGTCGTCTGCCGCGATGCGGTTGTGTTTGTTACTCTTGTTGGGTTTGTTTTTTTTTCTTTTTTCTTTTTCCATGTTCTTTTCGTTTCGTTTCGGTTTCCCGGTTTCTCCTCCTCCTCTCTCCTTCCCTCTTCGCCTCCTCTTCCTTTTTTATGAAACTTGAACACTTGAAGGACTGTTGTGTTGTTTGTAAATAACAAAGCCCTCGTCCACCTGGTTCCCCCAAAGACCCCCAGGGGGCCTGTCTCCCCCGGGATGGGGTCTGGTTCTTGACGCCCTGCTCCCCGCCCCCCCCCCCCACCACCACCCCACGTGGGAGCGTGTGGGACCAGACCCCGTCCTCGGGCTATGCCGCCACCCGCCATCGCGGTCAGGACGAGGTGGCTCCACTGAGCCCCGAGGGCCCGGCCCGGCTCCCGGCTCCCGGCGGAGGGGCCGGGGTGGGGGGGGGCCTGGCTGCATTTGTTCCAGTCAAACGGGCTCTTTTTTTAATGGCCTGCCTGTTTTTAAATTGTGTTTGCAGTTTGTTTCTTTCTAGGAAAAAAAAAAGAAAAAAAGAAAGTGGTTTCGTTTAATTTATTTGCACAAATGCAGAAAAACATATTCTATCTAAATTATTACTTAAATATCGGATTGTATATTTTTCCACGGGGTGGGGTGGGAGGCGGGCGTTTCTGTTCACTTCTCTTTTGTCTGTGCTCGCACCACTGCCCGGCTGTGCGAGGTAGAGCTGAGGGTGGCCGGCACCGGGCCCTTGGGTGGCCAAGCTTGCTCTGTCTGTCCTCTCCTGTCTGTCTCTCCTGTCTGCTGCTCGTGCATGCCAGGCTTGCCCACCTCCTTCCTACCCCGTCTCCTCTGGCTGCAGTCTCTCTCTCTCTCTCTCTCTCTCTGTTTGTCTGCTGTCCAGAACATGGCCTCCATGAGCACAGTGAACACCCTCACAGTCCCCCCTCGGGTGGGCCTGTCTTTAGAGCGAGGCTTAGCCCAGAGAGAGCGAGCCTGGGTGCACCCGTGGCCAACCTGCGTTCTTTTAACCACGCTTTGCCTCTCGGGATCCTTGGGCCCGGGCCTCCAGCTTGTCCTGGCAGCTTGGGCCTGTCACCCCCCCAGGAGAGGAGGGTTTGGTGGGTGCCTGTTCCTATCCGGGAAGCAGTGTTAGTCTCCCATGAGGCTTTGGGGGAGCAGCACTGGGTCCCCCCGAGAGGCTCCAGGAGGGGAGGAGCTGTGTACAATCTAACACCGGGCTGCAGGGGAACCGGGCACATCCGGCCAGGTCCCCCGCGCCCACAGCTTCCTTGTGTCTTCACCTGCGACCCCCTTTGCACTCACCCCGAATGACTAACAGCTCAGTGCACACGTAGTGGCCGAGTCTACTAACGGTAGAGCCTTCCAACCTCTTAGAAAGCAGCAAGCAGATCTCCAGAGGCGGGAGCCTTTAGAACAAAGAGCATCCTTGGTCCCCAGTCATAGAACAGACCCAGAGCCCGCACCGGTCAGCTCTCCTCCAGCCGGGCCCCGGGTGGCCAGGCTTCCCTGCTAAGCCGCTGGCTGGTGAAGCCCGCCGGCACGGACGATCGAGAGAGATTTTTAGGAAATACTTTTCCGAGACCCCATGATATATTTTTTTTTCCTTGCGGTTGCTGTTTATTTTTATGGGTTTTGTTTCCCCCCCCCCCCCCATACACTTCACAAAGTAAGATTACGACCACTCCTGGTAATAACTTAGTAGTTCCTTTTCATTTCAGCTTTTATAAATTAGGGGGTAATTCTAAAAGTTACAAAGGATGATTTATTTAAGAGAACTACGTCAAATAGCAAATGACTTATGGGTAACGTTAGATGAAAATAACCTTTTCCCGTGGGAAAAGTTTCTCAAAGGCATGGATCCAAATATAAAATATTAAAAAAAAATCTAAATAAAGCTTATTTTAAAATATGACCGAATTCTATGTGATTTGATTGTTTCCATTTCACTCAGGGCGGGGAGGCTGCGCCTTGGGAGGTGCCCCACCCCCCCACCCCCGTCCTTGGGGGTTCTAGGGCTGGGTCCTGAGTGGGGGTGACGGGAGGGGCTGAGGAAAGCTGGCTGGACGCTGGGCCCAGAGAGAGGCCGGGCCGGGTGGCCTTCCGGAAACTTCTTGTCTCTGCCACCCTTCCCAGTTGGGGGAGGTGCGGCGCCCAGGGCCCCCCCCCCCCCCGGGCCCGGGGGGGGCCCAGCAGCCTGCCGCCCCGCACGCCCGGCTTCCTCTCCCTTCCCGCCGCCCCGCTCGGCCCAGAGCTGGGACGCTGTGCATCCTCCCTAGGGACAGAAGCCAGGGAGACCGGGGACCTTCCCGATGACGGAAAACGGGGGCCGGGCTTTCCTGAGCCCCACGAGGTCTCCCCCGGCACAGGACCCAAGTGAGACTCCCCCAGTGTCTCAGTCAGGACTCGGGGTACGCAGGGTGGAGGTCAGGAACGCTGAGGGCTGTAGGGAACCGTGAGTCCCCCACCCCCCGCACTCCCCCAGCCCCACGCTTGTCAGCGGGCCTTAATCCTCCCCTGACTCTCAGCCAGGCTTGGGAACCGCCGGGCTAATTTGAGAGAAGCAGACACGTTTATGCTAGGAACAGCCCAGGCCTGGCCCCGTGCAGGCATCACTAATCGATCAAGAGCCTTTGAGTGGCTCAGATCGCTCTGTGCGCTGCAAACAACCGCATCGCCTCGTCTGCGTCCAGCTCCACGCGAGGCTTTTAGGCCTCCTTCGTGCTTTTTAAGTTTTATTTTTATCGGTGGTGCTGGGGACCGAGCCCTGAGCTTCGCTTGTACTGAAGTGGCATGTTCTACCACTGAGTTACACCCTCCACCCCGGTATCTCCCCAAGAAGGATCTTCTCTCATCTTGCTCTAAATGGTCCAGGTTTAGGCATCAGGCCGTCCAGGGCTTCAGAGTTCCCGTTGCCCAGGCTCTGGCCACTGATTGGCTCCGGAAAGTGCCGTTCTCCGGGCTTCTGTGTGAGGGTGTCCTGCGGGACAGTATGAGGCCCCCCCAAGTTCCCTCCCACCCTTGCTGACAGGCTCCAACCAGCGCAACCGGTAACAGTTAACAATCCTAACCATAATTAATCATGGCTAACATGTATTAAACACGGATGCGGCCCTGCGCTAGCATTAACCCTCCCAATTGCCTCTGTGAGCAGTGAGAAAACCAGGGTCCACCAGGGATCAAAAAGACGAGGTCTCGAGCCCAGGGGTCTGGCTGCACCCCAGCATCGGGGCAGGGAGGCAGGGAGGGGGCAAGCAGCTTCAGTCAGTGTCTCGGGGGGGGGGGGGGGGCCTGGCTTGAAGGCCTCTGCCCCGACCCCGCTGGCCAGTCCATGCAGCGCAGAGCTGCTTTGCGTTGTGATGGGGTCTCTCCCCCCGCCCCCCATGTGGCAGAGGGAGAGCTGCATGGCCGCCCTCCGAGCCCTGGTCCACCCCAGCTGTGGGAGGGTGGTCACCCCGGGGGCAGCGGGAACCGCCTGGTCCCCTGAGCCGGGAGGCGCTGTACCACCTTGCAACAGCAGGAAGCCACGCGCCGCAGCCATGCCTACCATCCTAGCTACGGCTGTTCAAAGCCAGGAGTGGCGCTGAGGCCCAAGGGGGGGAGGCTCCAGCCTTGAGTGACAGAGCCAAGCAAGAGCAGAGCGCAGGGAGCCGTCCCCTCCAGCGGCAGCCTACAGCAGTAAGTGGAGGCACAGACAAGGTTTCTGACTTCTCTAGAGGCATGCGGCCAGGCCGTGGGGGAGGCAGGCGCTAGGCCTGGGCGGGGCCTGGATTCTGAGAGGTGTCCGTCATCCCTGGCCCCTCCCACTCCACGCCCCTCCCACCGCCATGCTCTGCCTAGCAAGCTTTGGGCCAGCGTTGACCTAAGGCCAGGTGGCACCGGGGGGAGGAGCCCTAAATAGGAAGCAAGTCATGATGGGAAGCCGCAGACATGGCCTGCTGCCCGGGCCCGGCCCTGAGGCTCCTGCCGTCCCTAGCCCAGCACAGTAGGTGCTTTCTCAGAAGCGCTTCCAGGGGCCACCGTGCAGGGCGTCCCCGCGAGCCTCAGCCAGCCCCTGCGGGACAGTAAGTACCCCAGTCACCACTTCCCCAGGGTGCGGTGGGGGCAGCGTTGAGGGCAGATTCTGGGCACACTGTTCAGGCCCTGCGACTTGAAGCAAGTGGCCGAGCCTCAGTTTCCCCACCTCTACAGCGGGCTGAGAACGAGTACGGACATCTCGGTCGGGTGACGGCGAGCATGGTGAGGGCCATGTCACTCGGCCGGTCATGGCACTTGGCAGGCCGGTCCTTGGGATGGGGCGAAGGCAGAGCTGGGTAAGTCCCACAGGTGGCTCACCGTGGGCCGTGGCAGGCCTAGGAGACAGGTGCCGAGGGCGGGGAGAGTTCTGGGCGACACCCCACCCGTGCCCAGGGCTGGAGATGGGAGGGAGGCTGGCCTCGAGCAGGGCACCTGTGTCTGAGCCCCACCTGGAAGCCAGGCCGCCCCGCCCCCCGGCCATCATAGTTAGCGGGGGACACGTGGTACATGGCTTGGAGGTGGACGTACCACGCTCCCTTGCTGGGCCTCTGACGAGTACTGCAAAGAATGGGCTGGGCCGGGCTCGGTGGTAGAGTGCCTAGCCTATGAACCAGGCCCTGAGTTTGATCCCCAGCACTACTGAAAAGAAAATCATTCTTCCCCATCTAGTGATTCCCAGACTTAATTGACCAGAGACCTTTCGCGCGCGCGTGTGTGTGTGTGTGTGTGTGTGTGCGCGCGCGCGTGTACTGGGGCTTGAACTCGAGGCTTTGGGCACTGTCCCTTAAGCTCTCTTGCGCAGTGCTAGCGCTCTACCCCTTGAGCCACAGCTCCACTTGTGGCTTTTTGCTGGTTCTTTGGAGGTGAGAGTCTCACAGACTTTCCTGCCTGGGCTGGCTTTGAACCGTGATCCTCAGATCTCAGTGTCCTTGGTTAGCTAGGACGACAGGCGTGAGCCCCCAGCGCCCGCTTAGCAGTGTTTCCTCTCACTGAGTCGGTGGGCCGTGCGTGGCCTCTCAGGGCCCCTCGAGTCCCAGCATTCCCAGCTTCTCAGATGTCTAGGCACACCCCCTTCCTAACATTGGGGGCCACAGGAAGTCCCCGTGACCTCAGGTGAGGGGCTGGGGGCGGGGCTCAGGCAGTAGAGCACCCGCCGAGCTAGAGCTATCGCAAGGCCCTGAGTTCAAACCCCACAACTGCCCAAACCACAC
The DNA here is from genome assembly GCF_023159225.1 of Perognathus longimembris pacificus. NCBI lineage: Eukaryota > Metazoa > Chordata > Mammalia > Rodentia > Heteromyidae > Perognathus > Perognathus longimembris. The sequence continues at coordinate 9,102,303 of NC_063167.1, forward strand.
TTGTCGTGACCGTTCAACCGGCAGAATCTGCTGGCCTCCGGGAGGGGGCTGAGGAAGCCGGGGCGCCCTGTCCCCCCCCTTCCTGCTTAGGAACCCCGGGGATCCCAGGGAGGCCCCTGGAGAGGCCGAGTGGAGCAGACTCAGCAGGAAGGGCAGAGGCCCCAGCCCCAGGAGCCCCGCCCCCTCACAGCCCCGCCCCCAGAAGCCCCGCCCCCAGCTCTACCTGGCCTGCACTCCGTACTAGCTTGAGAGCTGATTTGCTGTCCCGGGTCCTCTGCCCTGAAGACCGCCTAGCTTCTCTGGGGAGTCAGCCTTCAGGCCGACCCAGTGAGGGTGAGCCCGCTAGGAAAACAAGTCAGCAAAAAGGCAGAGATGTGAGATCCTGGCAAAGATGGGTTTCCAGTGCAAATTAGACTCCAAGAAGGACTTCCCAAATGGGAACGCTGTGATGATAGCGCGACGAAGGTGAAGGAGGGTTCACCTCTGCGTTTGGGGGTGGAGAGAGCATCTTCCTATGCAGCAGCCCAAGCTAATCAAGCCAGGGTTTGAACTCAGGACCTTGCAAGACAGGCACTCTGCCACTTGAGCCATGTCCCCAGCTCTTGTATGCTTTGTGAAAAGCAGTAACTGCTCCGGTAACTGCAGTTTCCCCCACCCCCTCCATCTCTTCTTAGGGTTTTCCCACCAGCCTGGAAAGTTGTCGCCGCAGGAAACGTGGAGTGTGGCAGGCAGGGAGGGGGCTTCCGGGAGACTGAGGTCAGGGGGCCAACGCAGGGAGCTCGAGCCCCGGGCAGCACAGAAAGGACAGCCTGGATCTGATGAAGGCAGAGCCGGGGAGCGTCTTCACTCCCTTGGGGGCTTAGAGGGTCCCGGGTGACATGCCAGCCTGTAGGGGGCACCACCCCATTCCAGCCTGGTCCCCCAAGGGTGGCTGTCCACCAGGGGCCTGCTGTCCCTCACCGCAGCAGCTTGGGGGAGGGGGGCGGGGCCGGGCCCCGAGGCTCTCCCGGCTGCAGGATGGGCAGGACGCCGGGGCCCTGCTGGCCCTGCAGTGGGGGCCAGGCCTTAGCCCGACCGTGGGCAACGTCTAGGCCCGGGGCTCCAGGTGGGAGACCCCAGTGGCCCTGCAGGTGGTCAGACACCTCATGTGTTTGAGCCTGGCCCGGACTGATTGCTGGATGGGGCACAGGGGCCTGGCCTGTCTGACCTCAGTCAAACGTGACGTTTAAGCTCCAGGCAGGGAAAGAGGGGCCCTGGTGAGGGCAAAGGAAGAAGCAAGGGGGAGAGGGCAAAGACTTCTGGAAGCTTCTGCTAGGGCCTGGGGAATGGTACTCCCCGGGCTTGTGTGGCCACCAGCGCTGGCAATCATGGCACTCAGTCCCCCAGCTCCAGGTCAGGGGCACTGAGCCCACGACCCTGCTGCCATGCCCCTCCACGCCTGCCAACCAATCACAGGCCCTTCCTCGCCTGCTGACCAATCATCCCAGGCCCCTCCACGCCTGCCAACCAATCACAGGCCGCAGCGGCCAGCGAGGGCCAGGCTTGGCTAGCACCACATCCAGGTGCCTCAGCGCTTGCTAAACTGTCCCAAAGGGAGGCAGACACGAAGCGCCCCAAGTTCAGTGTGGATGGCCATGTCGCGGGCACCCCCATCTGTCCCCAGCCAGGCCTCTGGTCTTGTCACCTGATGTCCGTCTCTTCTGTGTCTCTGTGTCTCTGTGTGTGTGCCTCTCACTGTGACTCAGGCAAGGCCCTCACTCAGCAGATAGGGCCTGCAGCCCCGAGGCCGACGGCTCCCCACTCCACCCACATCTCCCCTTGGGTGGGTTTTGCAGCCCTGGCCGGGGTTCTTCCCTGATAATAAAAAACGGTTGATTCTGATTCGGGCGTCTCTGCACGGCAGGGCCGGGAAACAGAGCCTGCTGTGGGCAGTGCATGCCTGTGCCACTGAGACCTAAAACACAGGAGGGAGGCACGGCTCAAGTGGTAGAGCACCAGCCTGGAGAGAGAAGAAGATGAGCGTGGAGGCCCCATGAGTTCAAGCCCCGGTATTGGCACACGCACACACACACACACACACACACACACACACAATCTAAAGTATAGTTGATGACATTAAAAAGATAAATGGGTGCGCTCACAGCAGCGGAGGGGTACTGAGACACCGCGGGGAGGGGAGGGGATGGGGGGGGGGAAGGTCAGGAGAGCGCCTGCCTAACAAGTGCACAGCCCCGAGTCCAAATCCCAGAACTGCCATAAATAAATAGGTAAATAAATACATCGAGCAAACCAGCAGACTAAATGGCTAATTACTAGAGGGTATTTTTTCATGGAAAGTAGGTCTAAAGAAATTATTTATTGAGGGGCTGGGAATATGGCCTAGTGGTAGAGCGCTCGCCTCGTATACATGAAGCCGTGGGTTCAATTCCCCAGCACCACATATACAGAAAACGGCCAGAAGTGGTGCTGTGGCTCAAGTTGGCAGAGTATTAGCCATGAGCAAAAACACAAAGCCAGGGATGGTGCTCAGGCCCTGAGTTCAAGCCCCAGGACTGGCAAAGAAAATATATATATATTGAGAATGCAATACAGCCAGGGTAAGGAGAAATCCAGGAAGGAGGGAGAATCTAAGCCAGCCTGTCTCAGATGGAAATGGACACTAGCCACGTGGTGTTGCTGTTTAAATTTGGGTTTAAGTTTCAAATGAAAGGAGTTAAAAACTCCCTTCCTGAGTTGCCACAGTGCAAAGAGCTCCCCGGCAGCGGGGGTTACCCCTCGTGTCCGTCAGCACCGAGGGCTCCGCTGGGCTGTGAGCCAGGAGAGACGGAGTGTAAAAACTATCATGAGTCTCATTTGCACCCCAGAAGAGGAGAGCTGAGAGGGGGGAGGAGAGGTGGTGTTTTGAAGACATTCTGATTGGAAATATTCTAGCAATGAACCCTGATGTGCAGCAATTCAGAACTGATCTAGAACCATGGTGATGGAGCTGCAGAACACCGAAGGCAATGAGGAAAGAACCAGAGGAGTTGACAGGAAGACGCCACAGCTGAAGATGGAGATGATGGAGCCGTGTCTTCCGAGAGCCAGGGGAAAATAACTGAGCGGAGTGAAGTAGCTCACGCCCGTAATCCTAGTGACTCAGGACGCTGAGAACCAGAGGATCCCAACTCAAAGCCAACCCCAGCAGAAGAGTCTGGCAGGAGTCTTGTCTCCAGTTAATCAGCAGAACCCTGGACTGGAGGTCTGGTTCCAACAGTAGAGCACTGGCCTTGAATCAACCCCAGTACCAGCGCGCACACACACACACACACACAAGTTTAAGTTGAAACACACACACGTCTCTGAGCACAGCACGTATTTACACACCATTCTCAGCCACCTCACGAGAACAGGAGCACGGGGTTGGGGCTGGCCTCAGGGCGGAACCACGCTGGCCTGCGCATGCCCAACACCAGGTTGATCTCTCGCCTCGCCCGGTGTCCTCTGGTCTTCACGCTGTCCTGTCAGGCTGGGTTTATCCTCAACCCATTTCATAGGCGAAGCCCTAACATTGCAAACAGTTCCCCACCCCCCACCCCCAGCTGGGATGGCTCCCCCCCCCCACCCAAAGCATTTCACCTCCACAGACAGGCCGTGTTTGCGCAGGCTTTGGGAGCCAGGCGGGGCGGGAGCAGGCCACTGAGGCACAAAGGCCTCTCTGCTGCTCCCGGACACCACCAGTCCCGGGACTGTGAAACCAGGCCTCAGGCTCCTGAGACTACAGGAGCACACACACACACACGTGCACACACACGCTCAGTTGTTTTTTGTTTTGTTTTTTTTGCCAGTCCTGGGCCTTGAACTCAGGGCCTGAGCACTGTCCCTGGCTTCTTTGTGCTCAAGGCTAGCACTCTGCCACTTGAGCCACAGCGCCACTTCTGGCCGTTTTCTGTATATGTGGTGCTGGGGAATCGAACCCAGGGCTTCATGTATATGAGTCAAGCACTCTTGCCGCTAGGCCATATCCCCAGCCCATGCTCAGTTGTCATTCCCTCTTCCTGACCTCCCTCTCTCCTTCCTGTTCTACCCTTTCATCTTTGTTCTGTGTGTGTGTGTGTGTGTTTCTGTACCGGGGCTTGAACTCAGGGTCTAGGCGTTGTTCTAGCGCTTGAGCCACGCCTCTCCTTTCAGCTTTTTTATTTTTTGGTCCTTTTCAGGGCATGAGCTCAGGGCTGGCCGCCGTCCCTGAGTTCCTTTGCTGAAGGCTAGCTCTCTAGATAAGAGTCTCCCTAGGGACTTTCTCTGCCCAGGCTGGCTTTGAACCTCCACCCTCAGATCTCAGCCTCCCGAGGTGTTGAGCCGCTGGTGCCCGGCTACTTCCAGCTTTTTCAGTAGCTCATTGGAGATAAGGCTCCCGGGTTTCTCTACCTGGCCTGGCTTCGGAGTGAAATTCTCAAGTCTCAGCCTGAATCTGGCCCGGGTTTAGAGAGGCTCACTGTCCTCCCCGCCCCCCCCTCCCCAGTCTGTGCCACCTGCACTTGGCATTTTTGCCGGGCGTCCATGCAATCACAGATTGGAGGAAGGGGCTGGGAAGTGTTGGGGAAATGTTCTTGTTCTCTGTCCGAGGCTGCTCCAGACACAGTCTTCTGTGTAGGAAGGGGATGGCGCTGGGCCCCGTTTATCCCAAGAAAATAAATCACCCACGGGCCCAGGGGGGGAGGGCTGCTGAATTGTTTGCCATGGTGAAAAATTAGAAACAGCCCCAGTACTTGCCAACAGGAGGCAGGTGAAATCAATCACGAGCACGCGCTCTGGGAACCCCGGGCTGCCTGTCAGACCCGTCCCAGATCGCCACAGAGATAGCAAGACATCCTCAGCAAGTCGGCCACAAAAGCCCGGAAGCCCTCCGTGCTCAAGGAGGCTGAGGTCTGAAGGTCACGGTTCGAAGCCAGCCTAGGCAGGGAAAATCCATAGGATGCTTAGATCCGATGAACCAGCAAGGTGCACCTAGCAGCGGTAGAGCTCCGAGCCTTAATGGAAAAAGCTAAGGAGCAGCACCCAGGCCCCGAGTAAAAGTCCCGGGACTTGCAGAGGAGAGGAATGACGCACGTCTCCCGTGGCCTGGCGTGTGCCGTGCCAGGCTGTGGGCCTGGTCTGCATGTGGGTGCTTGTGTGGCCCCAGGAACATGTAACTAGACACGGACCGCTCTTGTTGGGAGGGGGGAGGGGGAGGGGGCTGGCGGGGGGGTGGTGGTGCGGGCGTTGTCCTTTTCTGCTTGAGTTTTCCTCCTGAACTCATCTCGTCGTTGTTCTTAGTCTTGCACAAGGGAGAAGGCAAAGCTGGGTTGGGAAGGGGTGCGACGCACGGTTCCTGGGGAGACCCACCCCGCCGCCCGCCCCCTCCCCGCCACGGTGGCCCTGTGCACACCGCCCCCCCCCCGCCCCAGCGTGGCCCCGCGTGCTTGTGTGTTGCAGACTCGGACGGCCAGGGCAGCCCCACGCGGCACAGCCTGGGCCCGGCGGAGGGCGAGGAGCCGGCCGACCGGCTGCAGCAGGTGGAGCTGGTCCGGAGCACGCCCATGTCGCGCTGGAAGGCGGGCGCGGTGCAGGCCTGGCTGGAGGTGGTCATGGCCATGCCCATGTACGTCAAGGCCTGCGCGGAGAACGTGAAGAGCGGGAAGGTAGGCCGTGGGCCGCCGGCGGGGGGGGGGGGGGGAGGGGGGACGGGGGTGGGGAGGGCTCTGCCTGAGCTGTCTCCTCCCCACCGTGAGCTCAGCTCACCCGGGGAACAGGATGGGGTGCAGGCTCGGTGCCAGCCTTCCCGTCCCCTGGTCCCCAGGGAGGCACCACAGCCACGGGGAGCCTGTGTGTGTGTGTGTGTGTGTGTGTGTGTGTGTGTCAGTGTGTGTCAGTGCCAGTCCTGGGGCTTGAACTCAGGGCTTGTTTGCTCAAGGCCAGCTCTCTACCACTTGAGCCACAGCTCCATTCCCTTTCACGGTGGTTAATGGGAGACGAGAGTCCCCCAGACCTTCCTGCCCAGGCTGGCTTTGAACCACAGCCCTCAGACCCCAGCCTCCTGAGCAGCTAGGCTGACACCTCTCTTCGAGCCCTCGGAAGCCGAGCTGAAGGCTCCGCCTGTGGCCGAGGGGCCCTGGCGGGGTGGGGTGGCAGGGACAGGAGGGGAAGAGCGGCACGGGGCTGGGGGGGGGGGGGTCGTCCGCGCCCAGGGCAGGGCGCCCCCCCCTCCCACCGTCCCCTCCCGGGCGCAGGTGCTGCTGAGCCTGAGCGACGAGGACCTGGAGCTGGGCCTGGGCGTGTGCAGCTCCCTGCACCGGCGCAAGCTGCGCCTGGCCATCGAGGACTACCGCGACGCGGAGGCCGGCCGCAGGTGAGCCCGCCACGCCCCGGCTGGGCGTGGCCGCTGGCGGTGGGGGGGGGGGGTGGAGGGGGGCGGAGCGGACCCGGGGGGTGGGCCATCGTGTTGGCCTTAGCTCCTTCCACCCAGAATATCGGCGTTCATCGCCAGAATGAGGAGAGCCAAGGTCAGCGCTCAGCAGGAGAAGGAAGGCCAGGGAGGCCAAGGGAAGGGAAACAGATACAGGCGAGAAAAGGGCAGGAAGGGCCATCTCCCTACCCCACCGTGGCCGGGTGGGGAGGCCCTGGGAAGCCACAGGGGGTGAGGGGATCACCTTCCCATCAGGGTCCCCCCACGTTGCCCGGAGCCCCCTCCGCCCAGCCCAGCCTCTAGCTTTCCTCTCCTGGACCGTGGGTGTGGGGCGATCCTCACTCCCCCAGCCTCCAGGAAAGAGATGGAGCCCCTCCCACCCCCGTGGAGGGGAGGAGCCAGCGCTGCAAACCCCACACTTTCTGCTTTGCATAATTATCTCCTTCGCTGGCTTCCCACCGAGTGCACAGCCTTAATTAATCAAACCTGGTGGTGTGTGTGTGCTGTTATTTGCAGGAAAGGCTTTGAGGATGAAAATAGAAAGGGCTGGGGGCGGAGAGTCAGGCCACTCACTAGACGCAGGAAAACCAAGTCGGCGTGTGTCCAGGACTGGGGCTCCCGGCGCCTTGGGGAGCCCCCAAAAAGCCAGTGACAGGAACTTGGGCCACAACTTGGAGCCAGAGGATCCAAAGCCGGCCATCTGGGAAGACGGGGCTGGGCGGAGGCTAGGAGGACGGGGAGGGGGTCCTGGGCAAGGCACCCCTTTCTGGGCTTCCCCCCTCCTAAGAGTCCCCAGGCATCACGTCCAGTTCCACCGCCCCCATCTCCAGAGCCTGCGCCATCTTGGATTGCAAGTCTGAGGACAGCGTGCTGGCCCGGCCTGTCCTGGCTCCACCTGGCCTCTTCTGGTTTGCAGATGGCTGTTTGCCTTGGCACTGGGCTCTCCCATGACAGAGAGGTGGTGGGAACATGGGGGAAGCGAGAGAAGGAGACAGAAAGATCAGCTACCACCGCCTGGCCTCAGAAACCCTAAGCACCTCCCACAGGCCCCAAACATCACCACAGGCCAGGAAGTTAGAAATTTGGGGGGATCCACCTTGGTCTCTGACCACACCCTGAACAACAGAAACTGTCCTTGTGCAGATGGGGTGATTATAAACAGGCCTCTCACTGGGCATCGGCAGTTCATACTACTCAGGAGGCTGAGATCTGAGGATCGTGGTTCAAAACCAGCCTGGGCAGAAAAAGAGATTCGAGGCTCTTATTGCCAATGAGCCAGCAAAGAGCTCCAAGTGCTAAGCTGAGCTCCACGAGCGGTAAATCAGCAGACAAGCTAAGGGATCGCGCCCAGGCTCTGAGTCCAAGCCCCAGCCAGGACTGGCACAGAAGGCAAGCAAGCAACCAAACAAACAAAATCCCTATTTCCAAAATAACCACTGCAAGAAAAAAAAAAAAAGGAAGTGGGGGCATGGTTCAGCAGCAGAGTGCCTGCCCAGCGAGCGTGAGACCACCACCAAAAGTCAATAGAAAATAAATTAAAAGATAAGGGCAACAGGAGACTCCGGCTTGCTGGGGGTTGGTAGGGATGAAGGGTGGACGTGAGCAGCCGCCTAGGGCCATCAGCAGGACCCGGGCAAGGTCTGCTATCTCCCAGGAGGAGCCGCTGCTCCTCTGTGAGCCCACCACGTGCCCTTTGCACCTAACACCCCCCTCTGGCCTCTCCTGGCTCCCGCTCACACGAGGCTTGCTGCTCTCTAGCTTACCTGGCCGCCCCTGGTGGTCCCAGGTGGGCTGCCGGGGCCTCATTCCTTCTGTGATGCTGCCACCCTCTGGTGAGCTGAGGGATGACACCCTCGCCGGGAGCCCCTGCGCCCGCTAGGCGCGTGGTCCAGGCCACCACCCTCTGTGGAGCCTGGGAGAAGTCCTGGAGGTGGCCGAGGGGTGGCAGGAGAGAGGACTGGGAAGAAGCAAAGCCTGGGCTTTAATTCTGTGACCCTGAGGCGCCACACCTGTGGAGAAAGCCGGGCCTTCAGCATAAGCTCGCCTGGGACTGGACGTGCCCAGAGCCCAAAGCCCTGGAGTGGACGCTCCGCGAGGCTATCACCATCGCCTCCTTGTTCTCCTCGCAGAAAAACAGGCCCCAGGGTAATGGAGGGGGTGGGACTAGGGAGAGGCATCTTGCTGAGGGGAGGGGCTCTGCAGGGGTGAGCTGAGGAGGGGGGGAACCCCAGCAGTGCTGTTGCCTGCTGCCTGAGCTCCTTCTGCCCGCCCTGTTTCTCTTGGTGTGTTTGAATAGGGGGCCTCCTTGGCCACCCTCCATCTTTCTTCCTCTCTCCGTCGCTGATCCTCGCATCTCTTGCTTGCTTTCTGTCCGTTCCGGCGCTGCCCCCGTCCGTCTGTCTGGGGCTTTCTTGGCCTCCTCCCCTCCCATTCACTCCCCTTTCCTCAGCAATGGACACCTCTTGCCTCCGCTCCTGCCGCCTCCCCTCACACGCCTTTCTCTGTCTCTCTCCCCACCAGTCTGTCCAAGGCTGCCGACTTGGACCATCACTGGGTGGCCAAGGCCTGGCTCAACGATATCGGGCTGTCGCAGTACTCCCAGGCCTTCCAGAACCACCTGGTTGACGGGCGGATGCTGAACTCCCTGATGAAGCGGGACCTGGAGAAACACCTGAACGTGTCCAAGAAGTTCCACCAGGTCAGCATCCTACTGGGGATTGAGCTGCTCTACCAAGTGAACTTCAGCAGAGAGGTGAGGACCCGGGCATGGGGCAGGGCAGGGCAGGGCTCTCCCCTCTGACATCCACTGCCCATCCATCCACCCATCCATCCACACATTAACCCATGCAACCACCCACCCATCCATCTACCCATATGCCCATCCACTCGTCCACCCATCTACCATCCATCTACCCATGAATTCACCCAACCATCCACCCCATCCATCCTCCCATCTACCTTCCCACCCATCTACCCACATGCCCAGCCCTTTAGCCATCCACCCATTAATCTCCCATCCCTATGCCCATCCATTAGTCAATCCATCTACCCACCTGTCCACCAACCAGCCATGAGTTGATAAATCCATTCAACTGCCAACTCATGCATCTGTCCTTTACTCGTCTATCTATCCATCTACCCATACATACATCCTCACATTCATCTACTAGGTTCCCCCATCTGTCCTTCAAGCCATCCACTCTACCACCTGTCCATCCACTTATCCATCAGTCTATCCGGCCATCTATCTCCTTACTCATCCATCCATCCATTTATCCCTCCGCTATTCTTCTACTAATCCATCTAGTCATCGATCAGCCAGCCACCCATCCCTTCCTTTCTCCATCTTTTCTTCAGACAACTTTATTGGGCTGGGGCAGTGCTCGATTCAGGAGATTTGGGGAGCCCTCATCCTGCCACAAGGGAACCACATGAAGTGACAATGCATGGGGAGGCTGTCCTAGGCAGGAAGCCTCAGCTTTGTAAGGGAGAGAAAGTTCCAGATGGACAGTGGTGGCTTCTCATACACAGTGAAGTGGGACTCCGAGCTGACGGAGGAGTTGCAGGGCGCAGGCTGGGTGCTGGGTGCAGGGTGAATGGTAACCAGGGCCTGCAGTGATAGGATGTGGACACTAAGGGACCCCAGAGTGCACTACGCCAAGCTGAGCATTAGCTGAGCACCTCCTCCCAGCCAGACCGGCTGGGACAGGCAGTCCTGGGCATGGGGGTCCCTCCAAGCCCACACTCCTGGCTCCCTACACCCCATAAAGTAGCAGCTCCCCACTTCTCAGCAGGCAGCCTCGGCAGTAGGACTGCAGGCTCGAGCAGCGTGGAGAGCTCTGCTCACACACGCCCATGGAGGCCCCGACCGGGGCGTGGACTCTCCCTCCACGTGTGACCCCGATGTCCTCTGAGCCCCAACTCCCCTGGTCTCCCGCAGGCCCTCCAGGAGCGCCGGGCCCGCTGCGAGATGCAGAACACGGATCCTGTGGTGTGGACCAACCAGCGCGTGCTGAAGTGGGTGCGAGACATTGACCTGAAGGTGAGGGGGGGAGGGGACTCGGAGTGAGCCAGGGGACGTGGGGGAGCCGTCGTGGTGCAGGGGGACACAATATGGGGCGGATAGTTGAGAGGGTCACGGTGTAGGGGGACACAGTGTTGGAGGACACAATATACAGGGAGATGGTGCAGGGGATCATGGTGTAGGGGGACATGGTTCAGGGGACACAGGGTAGGGAACATGGTGTAGGGGGAGATGATGTCAGGGGAGATGGTGTAGGGGGGTCATGGTGTAGGGGATACGGTGTAAGGACATGGTGTAGGGGGACACAATGTAAGGGGACACAGTATAGGGGGACACAGTCAAGGGGAACATGATGTAGGGGGAGATGGTGTAGGAGGTCTTGGTGTAGGGGGCACGGTGTAAGGGGTCACAGTGTAGGGGGTCTCAGTGTAGGGGAACACAGTGTAGTGGGCACGGTGTAGGGGGACACGGTGTAGGGGGATATGGTATAGGAGGTCACAGTGTAGGGGGTCTCAGTGTAGGGGGACACGGTGTAGGAGGTCATGGTGTAGGGGAACATGGTATAGGGGGACATGGTGTAGGAGGTCACAGTGTAGGGGGGTCTCAGTGTAGGGGAATACGGTATAGTGGGCATGGTGTAGGGGGACACGGTGTAGGGGGACATGGCACAGGAGGTCACGGTGTAGGGGGTCTCAGTGTAGGGGGACACGGTGTAGGAGGTCACAGTGTAGGGGGGTCTCGGCATAGGGGAACATGGTGTAGCGGGCATGGTGTAGGGGGACATGGTATAGGGGGACAGGGTGTATTGGGTCTCGGTGTAGGGGGACACGACATAGGGGGACACGGTGTAGACGATCACGGTGTAGGGGAACAGGGTGTAGGGGGTCTTGGTGTAGGGGAACACGGTGTAGGGGCCACCCATGCACATACAAAGCCCGTGCCAAGCTCCGTGCAGATCGGCGTCCATTTCAGAACAAATGGGTCATCAGGACACCCTCTTGTCCCTGAAGGAGGGAGCCCCACTCCACAGGCGGGCCCCTGTCCGGACCCATGTCACGGGGGGACACTGAGCCAGCCTCACCCTCCTGGGTAGGAGTGGGGTCAGAACTCAGGCACATTTCTGTTCCCAAATACGTGTGGGCTCCTGCCAGGCTCGGAGCTGCTCAGGGGACCTGAGGCTGCAGTTGTCGAGGCTCTGAGAGTTGGGGAGGGGCTCCCCACTGCTCTTACACAGCCGGTTCCCGGGAGAACAATTGTTGCAGTGGGGGCCACACCCCTACGTGGGTCTGGCGGCCCCGGGGCCACCCAGCCTGCTGCCTCTGCCCTCAGGAGTACGCCGACAACCTGACCAACAGCGGTGTCCACGGCGCCGTGCTGGTGCTGGAGCCCACGTTCAATGCCGAGGCCATGGCCACCGCCCTGGGCATCCCCAGCGGGAAGCACATCCTCCGGAGACACCTGGCAGAGGAGATGAGCACCGTCTTCCACCCGGCCAGGTGAGAGCACGTGGGGCAGGGGCTGGGCCTCCCACGGAGCTCCCGTTACCCTGACACACCTGGGGTGAGGTGCCTGTGGCCTGTGCTCCAGCCAGGGCCATGGTTCTCCCTGGTGAGGAGCCGAGGCAGCAGGACCTCCCTCCCTCCAGGAGTGATTCCTCCTCCAGGGCCACACTACAGGCCATGGGTGGCAGCAGCCGGGTGTGTCTTTCATGATGTCAACAGGGCAAATGGCACAGACTGATTTGTTTCCAAATGCCGAAACGAACCAACCTTGCATTCTGGGATAAATCTCGCTTGGCTCTACCAGTGAATAAGGATTTTTCTTTTGCTGAACTTGGTTTGCTAGCATTGTGTGGAGGACTTTGGCATGCGTTTGCATTTGCAAGGAATATCGATGTGTACTTTAAAAAATTTTTGGTTTGGGTTTTGGGGCTGAGGTCTCAATAGGAAGCCTCCTGGGTGGCTGGGATTACAGGCGTGAACCCTGGAAGTGGGCTCCTAGTTCACTTCTGGATGAAATCTCAGCTCCGCTTCCCGGGCAGCTCTGGTCTCATCCCCGCCTGGCAGCACAGGGGCTCCGCTTTACAGGGGAGAAGCAGCGTGGGGCAGCATTGGGGCTATGCTTTACAGGGGAGAAGCAGCACGGGGTGGGGGCTATGCTTTACAGGGGAGAAGTGACGTTCTCAGGGTCACACCGAGGGAACCACAGGCCGAGGGCTTTGGCTGCTCTGGCCTGGCTTCTAGGCAGAAGCAGCTTGGATTTGCTGAGGTCCATGGAGGTGTAGGTTCTGGGCCACAGCTGGAGCCAGCAGTGCAGTCAGAGAAACACAGTGGAGCCCAGGGGGGTTCCACAGTTGGCCTAAAATCCAGAAGAAAAAGAGAAGGGGCAGGTAGGAGGGTGGGAGGCAGCCAGGGCTCCGGGCTCCTGACCAGATCCCCTTCATGGCCGTTCGCACCGAGCCTGAGCTTCCTCACCTCCAGCCTGGCTGTGCCGACACAGGGCAAACCGCGAGATTAGACAGTGCCAGGCTCCAGGCGCCAGGCACTCATACCTGTGATCCTAGCTAAGAAACAGCTCTGAGGATCTCTGTGGGAAGCCAACCTAGGAAGGCAAGCCCCATGACACTCTTATATCCACGTCACAAGTAAAAAGCCAGAAGTGGAGGTATGGCTCGAGTGGTAGAGCACCAGCCTTGGGCAAAAAAAAAAAACCAACACAGCACCCAGGCCTTGGGTTCAAGCCCCAGTACCAGCACAAAACAAAACAAAAAGATAACGAAGACGGGCACGACAGCACAGAGAGCAGCAGACATCGCCAGAGGGACGTGGTTCTGTGAACAATCTAACTTATATACAAAAAAAGAAAGCCAGGGGGCTGGGAATGTGGCTTAGTGGTAGAGTGCTTGCCTCGTATACCTGAAGCACTGGGTTCGATTCCCCAGCACCACATATACAGAAAACGGCCAGAAGTGGCGCTGTGGCTCAAGTGGCAGAGTGCTAGCCTTGAGCAAAAAGAAGCCAGGGACAGTGCTCAGGCCCTGAGTCCCAGGACTAGCAAAAAATAAAAATAAAATAATAATAATAATAATAATAATAATAATAATAATAATAAGAAGAAGAAGAAGAAGAAGAAGAAGAAGAAGAAGAAGAAGAAAGAAAGCCAGCCCCAGGCTACAGTGTGCTGAATAGATTGTTCCAGAAGCTCCTTCATGGAGGGGGGGGCACCTTCATAACGAGTAAGCCAGTGGGGGGCACAGAGTTCCGCATCTGACTTGTCCAGATGCTGGGCTTCTGCTGCCTTCCCTCTCCTGGTAAGGTTTAGGCACAGAGGAGTCACGGCACAGGAGAGCCCCGCGGCCCGCCGCTTCGCCTCTGTGGCTGCTTGGCCTGCAAGCGGGGCGGCCGTGCCCCCGTCTGGGTGCAGAGGGAGGAGGTGGGTCACGGAGCGCTGAGCCAGGGGAGGCCCAGCCAGTCTCCCGGATGTCCGCTGTCATGGGGGGGGGGGGGGGAGGGCGTGCGTGCAGGCATGCTGGGTGGCCCTCTGCTGATGCCCTCCGCCCTCCGCTGTGTCCCAGTTCCACAGGCCTCCGGGAGGCTGAGCGGTTCGGGACGCCCCCCGGCCGGGCCTCCAGCGCCACCCGGGCCGGGAAGGAAGAGAACGGAGGCATCAAGTACAGGGCTGGCCGGGTAAGCGGGCCTGGGAGACGCCTTCCTCTCTCTCCAGGGGGGCCGGGTGTCCCCCTCCCCAGGCCTTTTGTCATCGGGGGAGGAGAAGCCGGGCCCCCCATGCAGCACACGGGGGAGACACCCAGGTGCCCCCTCAGGGGACCGAGGCTGCACAGGGCTTGGAGCTGCAGATCTGTGTTGGAACCCTGGGGTGGGGGGGGGAACCCCCAAAGCTGGTGGTTTGGGGGTAAAGAGAACATGTGCACGGCCTGCTGTCGGGCTCTGCTGCTCCCCAGTAGCTGGGGTTACAGGCTGGCATGACCTCAGTCGCCCCGAATCCTTCTTGTTGGGAGCACAAACCTCGAGGTCACGCAGCGGTGGGGTGGGCGAGGCCCCCCTTTCCCAGGTCTCAGGGGCTCACGTCCTGACCCTCATCCCCCTGACCTTCGACCTCACTTGTGTCTCCTCAGCTGCCCCTGGGGAAGATAGGAAGGGGGTTCAAAGACCCGGATTTCCACGACGACTATGGCTCGCTTCAGAACGAGGACTGTGGGGAGGACGAGCTCCCGAGCGGGCTGGAGCAGTGCCACCTGGAAGCCACCAACGTGTGACCCCGCGCCACGGGGCGGGAGGAGGAGCCGGGCACCGTGACCCCGTGACCCCGTGACCCCGTGACCCCGGGCACCGTCCCAAGCACACAGAGTGACCTCGGGGCCGAGGGGGCGTCTGCACCCCGGTGAGCCCCGAGGAATGGTGGGCACCGTGGACAGCAGCTCCCCCCTCCCCCCGGCCCGCCGGCACTCATGGCTGCCAGTGTCCCACTGCGGGACTCAGGACTAGTGACAGCGCCCGTGTCCCCGTTCCCAGCATGCCCAACTCCAGAAGAGCAGGCGGATCTCGAGGCCGAGAGGGGTAGGAGGGACCCCAACACCGACGGCCCCGAAGCCTGGGGCCTGCGACCAGCAGCCTGTCTTGGGGGTGACAGACTGGCTGGGGAGTCGGTCCACGGAGGACTGGTTGTTCCCAGTCCCCTGAGCAGGGCCCAGGTGCGGGGTCTACGTGGGGCGGGGCCACGCGGGGCCCATCGCAGAGCACAGACATCCTGTCACCATGGCAACAGGAGAGGGGACTGGAGCATCCCAGATTCGGGAAGCCTTTGCTCTCCAGGGAGGGGACCTGCGGCCCTTCTCTCCACCTGCCACTTCCGTGTTGTGCGGCGGCCTCGCCTCTCTGTGCCTCCCACGCCTCATCTACCCTACTCCAGCTGCCCCCCCCCCGCGGGGTGGGGTGGGGGATGGGATTAACACAAACTAACGTCCGCAGCACACACGCGTTGAGCCTCCTGGGGACAATGGGGACGCGAGCCTCACGTCCCGTCCACAACCGCGCAGACTGGACACGGGGCTGGCTGTCTCCAACCCTGAGAGAGGAAGGAGGGATGGGTGAGGCCGGCTCCCTGGGAGACCCCCCTCCCCCGAGAAAGGACAGGAAGTCCCTGTGGAGGGGGGACAGGCTCTGCAGACCCTCCCTCCGTCGCCTGTCAGTCACTGACTGGAGCCAGGCTGCTTCGCTGCCTTGGGGAACCACCAGAGGTTCCAACGGCTGAAGCCAGGCCGGGCCCGGCCAGCGGCTCGCGCCCGTCACCCCAGCGACTCGGGAGGTTGCGATCTGAGGATCGTGGTTCAAAGTCACCTCAGGAAAGTCCATGAGACTCTCATCTCTAATGAACCACCAAAAATCTGGACGGGGAGCTGTGGCTCAGATGGTACAGTGCCAGCCTTGAGCACACACGCAAGCTCGGGGACTGTGTCCGGGCCCTGAGTTCAAGCACAACACAAAACCAGTGCCAGGTTGGCGGTGACGGCCAGCCCAGCCTTGGAGAGCCAAGGGCTGCCCGTGGGAAGTTCACCACGGGGCCTCGAGGAACTTGACGCTGGCCTGTTCCCACCTGGGAGCCATGGCTTCCTGCTGGCCTTCACACGCGCAGTCTGCAGCGGTGGTGCGGGCAGGTGGCAACCCGCAGCCATCTTCCGCCGAACGGCCTCTGAGTGACACGTTTGTTCGTGTGACTTGGCTCTGTTGAGGTTCCAGAGCCCAGATCCTTACATCACTCAGCCACCCCACCTGTCCCACCCAGAGAGGAGGGGGGGGGGGAGAGAGAGAGAGAGAGAGAGAGAGAGAGAGAGAGAGAGAGAGAGAGAGAGAGAGATGCCCTCCACCCTGGTGGCAGCCGCGTCCAGTCAGAGGGGCCTGAATGCCGAGCCAAGGATTTGAACCCCACAAGCACCTGAGCTGTCAGAATAGTGCACAGCCCTGGGGGGGAGGGGTAGACACTTGGAGGCTCACTGGCAGTGACAGCAGAGCCCAAAACATGCCTAGCAATAGTGAGCTGGCAGGCTGGGGGACAGGAGCCACCTCGTGTGCACTTGGAGGGCCCGCGATGCCGGCGGGGCGTCCTGTCATTGAGATGCCCCGGAAGCTGGGTGCGTGTGTGGAGCTGGTGTCACCGCGGGGTGGGAGGGGCGGAGGGCACAGCAGCCGCCGCCCAGTTAATGAGGACAGCTTTGTCCCTGGGATGTCACAAACCCAGCTCTGTCTCAAGATTGGCAAAAGGCGCACGGGCAGAATTGGCAGAGGCCCGGCAATGGCCAGCAAGGCCGCCCGCAGGCCAGGGAGCCCGGCGTGAAGTCCTGGGCCTCGCCAGTCCCAAGTGAGCCCCTCTGAAGGCTGCCACCTGTGCCCCGGTGCCGGCCATTCGACGCTGGCCCGGGCTGGGTGTGAATCAGGGAAGGGAGACACCCATACTCCTCCAGAATCTGAACGGGAGGATGGTCAGGGGGACCCCCCACCTGGGGGCCTCGGCTTCCTGTCACCTCTGGAAGCTGCTGGGGCCCGGGGCTGGGCGGACTCCACCCATCTGCATGGCCCTGAGCAGAACCTGGGCTGCGGGAGGCCCCTGGAGCAGGCCGGGGTGGGAAAGAGGGGCCTCCGCACAGCCCGGCCGGCCTGGAGGGACTGGGAACAAGGCAGGGTGGGAACTGCGGCACGACGGGGCGCCCTGGGTCACCCCAGGAAGCTCCGGGCTGCACAGCACCCCACTCGCCTCAGGCAGGAGGAAGGTGTGCTCAGGCCCAGCCCCGCCTCGTGTGGGGCCAGGCCCTCCACGAGTGAGACCACGCCCCTCCTGTGTGGCCACGCCCCTCCGGCACAGCCCCGCCCTCCTGTGTGGCCCTGCCCCCCTGTGTGGCCACACCCCCACGTGTGGACCCGCCCATCCTCCTGTGTGGATCCGCCCCTCCTGTGGCCCTGCCCCTCCTCCTGTGTGGCCACGCCCCTCATCACAGCCCCGCCCTCCTCCTGTGTGGCCACACCCCCACGTGTGGACCCGCCCATCCTCCTGTGTGGCCATGCCCCTCCTCCTGTGTGACCATGTCCCTCCTGCACAGCCCCGCCCTCCTCCTGTGTGGCCACGCCCCCACGTGTGGACCCGCCCATCCTGTGTGGCCCATCCCCAGCCGTGGCCACGCCCCCTGCGCAGCCCCGCCCTCACATGTGTGGCTCACTCCTCCTGTGTGACCACGCCCCTCCTCCTGTGTGGCCCTGCCCCCATGTGTGGCCCCGCCCCCTGCCCCCCTGGCCCCCAGCACGAGGAAGGGGCCTAGTGGCTCTCAGGGAGACGCGTTGTGCGTGGATGGCGCTGAGGCTCGGGCCACGGCCCCATGACCCCCAGGAGCTCTAACACTGTAACAATAAACCCCGCTGCGCAGCTGACGAGGGCTCTGCCTTTCCTTCTTTTCCCTGTGCTTTGGACAGAGGACACGGGGTGCTGGGTTCCTCCGTAGGGAGGGGCAGGGTGCCAGCCTGGCCTGTGGGCTCCACCCAGAGGCACAGCAGCCCCGGCGGGGGGAGGGGGTGGAACAGAGAGTACAATCATCCCACAGCGTCCTGGAAAGGCAGGGTCGGGTGCCACACTCTCCCGAGGGTCGGGTGACAGTGGCCCGTCTGGAGGGGAGAGGCAGCTATGGGTGGACTTTGCAGATGGCGAGGTCAAGCAGTCCAGGGGAGATGGCACCGGGGTGGAGATTTCGGCAGATGGACAGGAAGGGGAAGAGGAGGCTGGGAAGCCAAGACAGCACATGCAAAGGGCCAGTGGCAGGAAGACCAGAGCCGTGGCTGGAATTGCTCCCTGTCCCTGGAATGCAGAGGGGAAGGGCCCACCCCCTGGGGGCCCCGGCGGGCCTCGGGAAGCAGCGCCTTTGCTGGAGGCCTGCCTCTCATAGGGTCCCCGATGGGTATCTGCCAATGCGCCATCCTGTGCTACTAGTTATTCCTACAGGGTGGGTGTCACTGGACCCATTTATCCTTCTGCAAACGGACCCTGCTTCCCCTCTGCCCTGGCTTGTGGGTTTTCCCAGCCGCAGGCTGAGGTCATGGACTTACAAAGTGGTACCAGGGTGGCCAGGGCACAGCCCCAAGGGGGCCCCCTGAAGTATCAGCTGCCTCTTCCATGAGCCCATGCAGACAGCCCCGATGCCAGAGGTCTGGTTTTGTTCTTGTTCTTTTTTACACAGGTCCGGGGGCTTAAACTCAGCGCCTGGGCGCTATCTCAGAACTTTTTTTGCTCTAGGCCGTAGCTTACAGCTTCGTGTGCGGCCTTGTGCCGATTAATTGGCAGTAAGAGGCTCACAGACTTTCCTGCTGGGCTGGCTTTGAACCACGATCCTCAGATCTCCGCCACCTGAGTAGCTAGGATGACAGGCGTGAGCACCAGGGCCCGGCCCCAGATGTCTGTCTGACTCCGTGCTGGTTACAGGAGGGGACCGGCTCCCGGGGGTGGGGAAGGCGCCCAGCCCTCACCCTTCCCAGGCTCAGACCCGCTGCCTCCCGAATCCCAGGCACCCCGGGGAGTCAGGAGAGGGTGGGTGGGGCCCAGTGAGGGCCGGGGAAGGGCTGGCTTGCCCGTGTCTCTTGCGAGCCAGAGCAGGGCCGAGTGCTCAGCACAAGTAGCAGCTGAGATTTCTTGGAGTGTTGTCCTGTGCTCTTACCACCGTGTGCCAAGGGCTTTGTGCACGCAGCTCATTAAACCCAACACCAGTCCGAGGGTGCTGTCCTCTGTTAACAACACCACTTTGCAGATAAGAGAACCCGCAGAGAGTAGGGGCTGGGCCAGCGCCCCAAAGGCACCTGCTCTGACCCCCCTCCTGCCTGGTAGATCCACCGAACCAGCAAACTCTCCACTGGGGCCCTGGCTTGTGGGTTTGGGCTGAGTGACCTTCAGCACGGGCAGTCCCGGGGCAGGGACAGAATGTAATGCCACTATCTGCCACTAGATGGAGACAATACCTCCCTCAGCCGCCTAGTCCAGCTGTCTTCTGGCATGGGGTGCTGGGGGGGGGGGGGGGGGCAGTGGATCACAGGGGCATGACCACTAGAGGGCAGCACAGGCATGTGAGGGGCCACGGCTCCCAAGCAGAGCCCTGGCCAGCCTGAAGGGCAGACTGGCTTCGCCATGCCTGGCCTCCTCCACGGCTTCTGTGGACCTGGGGAGTACAGGGCAGGGCCTCTCCCTCGGGGCGCGGTGACAGCCAGTGGCCTGGGTGCGGTGGCCTCCCGGCCTCCACCAGCTCAGGCCCGCTCCTGGGGCCTCCGTCGCCTGTCACGGGCAGGCAATGGCGGCCCTCTCGGGGTTGTCTTGGGGGTGGGACGGGAAGGCAAACCGGGGCCCAGTGTCCCGCGCGGAGGAGTTAGGATGTACTTCTCAGCTGTCATCCTCCTCATGCTTCTTCTCCCAGCTCCGGCCTCTTCTATTCCAGCCTGGCTTAGCCTTGTCTCCCCTCCCCTTCCCTCCCCCCACCCCCTTCCCCTCCCTTCTCCTCCCCTCTTCTCCTCTTCCCTTCTCCCCCTTCCTCTCCTCCATGCCTTCCCTCCTTCCCCTTTTCCTTCCCCTCTCTTTTCCCTTCTTTCTTTTCTTTCTCGTTCTCATGGTGCTGGGGACCCGGCCCAGCCCTTTGGCCCTCGTTCAAGCAGCAGCCTTTCTACAAAGCTGCGCCCGCCGCAGCCCAGGCCAGGCCTGACGGAACAAGCAGGCCCGGGTACCGGGAGAGCCTCGAGCAGGAATGTTCCCAGCGCGGGCTTGGTTATATATAGCTCCGCACGCCGTGTGCGGTTCTGGTTTCTCCCATACATCCTGGGGTTTGCACAGTGGGGAGCAGGCGGGGGGCGGGGGGGAGGGGTAACGTGCCGCTGGGTAGAACTGAGGTTACTTGGAAGGAGGGGCTGGTTGTGGGGAGGGTACGAATGACCCTTCCTTGAATCCAGGGGAAGCTTCTAGAATCTGGGTAGCGGCTGCCCAGGTGCACATACACACATTAAAACTTGCTGAGCTGTCCATTTGAGTTGGGGGTTGTTTCTAGTGTTTTTTTTTTTTCTTTTGTGCACCTTTCCAGGTACTGATTACATCATTTCAGTAAAAAGAAGAGGAGGAGAAGGTTCCAGAATGGAGGGTGGGGACACTCAGCCACCCACCCCAGGGGATTTCCCCAGAGGGCCCTCGGTTCCCCGAGGCGGTCCACCTGCCCCGCTCCTCCCCGGAGGTCCCGGCTGCTGCCGCCTTTAGCTCCAGGTCCCTAGGGCTGTGCCGTCCGTCACCTGCTGCCTCTTCCTATAAGTGACCCGGTCCCCCTGCCCCCCACCTGCCTCCAGCCACGACGGGGCTCCTCTGTCCCCCAGGAGGGGCCGGGACGTCCTGGGGGGCCTGGCAGCTGTCCGCATGGCCGCAGCGTCGCCCCCTCGTTGGCTGCCCAGCCCCTGCAGAGGCCGGCTCGGCTGGACTCGACCCCCATTGCGTGAAAGCCCTGCTGACCCTGGCCACCCCTACTCCTGGGGCCACCCACCTCTCCCCCCACCCAGCCTCTCCCATCCCAGTAGTTTCATTCCCCGTGAAGTTGGTTTTGTGTGGATTTCTGGGCAGTGCATGCCGACTAGCAAGGTAGAAACGGGGTGCGCAGGAGAGTTGGGCTCATGAGGAGGCTCAGAGGGAAGTGTCTACAGGTCAGGACGTGCTCGAACCCATAGCCAGCCGGGCTCCAGTGGCTCACGCCTGTCATCCCATCTCCTCAGGGGGCTGCGATCTGAGGATCACGGTTCAAAGCCAGCCCTGGCAGGAAAGTCTGCGAGACTCTCGTCTCCAACGAACCATCGAAAAGCCAGAAGTAGAGCTGTGGCTCAAGTGGTAGAGCGCCAGCCTTGAGCAGAAATGCCAAGCAGGAGCGCAGGGCCCTGAGTTCAGGCCCCAGGACCGGCACCCCCCCACCCTGCACTACAGGGCATGGAGGTTGAATGGCAGGTGCGTGACGACTCACAGGTAGTGGGGTGCTGTGTTCAAGCTCTGACACCTCCGATGACTCTGGGGACTTGGCTGGGACCCAGTTCTGGAATTTAAAATTTGCAGGAAACGAGGACACACGGCTTCCTGTAAACGCGGGGTCCCCTCTCCATTTTTGCTTTGCGCCACCTGAACACAGACCTGGTTCAGTCTTCAGAGAGGCCGGGCCAGTCTGTCCCCAAGCAAGCCGCCCCCCCCCCAGCCCCCCGGACCTGTCTGTCCTGCCCCATGCCGAGGCACGGTCGCAGCACCCGAGTCATTTGCCGCTGACTCTGGCGAGAGTCACACGGCAGAGACATTTTTGCTCAGCCACTCATCATGTAGGAGTGAGTCCGCATGCCGGGGGCTGGTGGCTCAAGCCTGAAATTCTAGCTGCTCCGGAGGCTGAACGCTAGAGGATCGAGGTTGGAGGCTAGCTCAGGCAGAAAAGTTCGCACAACTCCATCTCCAAAATAGCCAGCAAAAAGCTGGACTGGAGGCACGGCTCAAGTGGTGGAGCACCAGGAGAACAGTAGCACATTCAAGCCATATAGTACTGGCAAAAAAAAGTTTTCACAAAGAGCCCCCAGTAAGTGGGAGGCAGGAAGCCAGCAAGGGAAACTAATAAGGAGCGAAACAGTAAAATGCTGTGCTCTTGGTCAACTTAAAACAATGTTGCAGTTGTTTTTTTTAATTAAGACACTCTTGTTGAAAAAAAAAAAAAGTCCCCCTCCCCTACATGCAGAAATATACTTCTTAGTTTTCAAGAATAATCTCGGTTGGGATTATTCCTCTCACATTGTCTCTTTCTTCCTTCCCTTCCTTCTCCTCCCCTCCCTTCCCTCCTCCTCTCCTTGCACGGCTCCTGCTTGGCTTTGGGCTGGTCATGTTGGAGAAGGAGTCTCAAGGATTCTGCCGCTTCCTCCAGGTCTCCGCCTCCCGAGTGGCCAGGATTACAGGCGAGCGCGTGGCTTCCCGGGACACACACACAGTCACGCGCTCTTCTCCCGTGGGGCTTTCCATGCCGCTTCCTGGTTCTGTTCCTGGGTGGCAGCTGCTGGGACCACGCCCTCTGAGCCTGAGAGGCCTCAGCTGAAAGGCTGCAAAGTCTTCCCCCTGGGGCTGCTGTTGAGGATCAATTAACAGCAGTGTTTGCCTCCTTAGGGGCTCAGCAAACAGAAACTGCCCTGCTCCTGGCTGCCCAGGCCACCTGGCAATAGAAACCTCACCTTTCAACAGTCCTTTCCTGGATCTTTTCCCCAGGGAAACCCCTTAGGCCTTGGTCGGGGGACAGTGGGGTGATAGGTAGGTGAAGCTGGGCACCTCCTCCTGGCGGCTCCACCGTGGGACTCGCTGAGCTGGGGCAGGAACAGCCATGGCAAAGGAGCCGGCTGTCCAGAGGAGACAGCAAAAGACCCACGCTTCCTTTTCCCGCTACGGCGTCTTCCCCAGATAAGCCAGGGCACACCTGCTCCCAGGAGCTCCGAGGCCTCTGTGGGAGAGCCAGGACCTGCCGGGCTGGGCTGGCGGTGGAGCGAGGGGGGCGGGCGGCCCCCAGGATGGGTCCTGGTGTGGAAACGTTCCCAGGCTCTTCTTTGAGCTTGCAGGTCAGGGGTGGGAGCCGCTGCTGGACGTTCTCACCCCCGGTTCAGGCCTCTCCAGCCCATCCTGTCCTGTCCTGCAAACCACATCCCTCCTCAGCGGCCTGGGAAAGGCCCCAGACTCCTCGTGGAAATCTAGGATGAGTGTGTACCGCTTTCCACAGGCACACAAAGGGCCCCCTCATGCCTGACATAATGTGTTCTTATCTGGGGCTCTTATTCAGCCCACAAGTATTTACTAAGCATTTACTCCGGGCCAGGCAAGGGGGGGTGGGGGCTGCCTTCTCCACACAGGAAGAATAGCTCTGGGTAGACAGCTCTGTAGACTGCACCTGCAGTGGATCGTGATACTTTCCAGCTCTGGACAAACACCACCATCGTAAACCAATCCCAGCTACTCAGATCAGGAGGATGGTGGTTCAAGGCCAGACTAGGCCAAAAGGTCTCGAGACCCCATTTTAACAAATACAACAGGCTGGGTACAGTGGTGCACACCTGTCACGGCAACTCCCCGGGAACTTTAAATAGGAGGATGGAAGCCTAGAGCAGCCTGGACAGACACGTAAAGCCCCACTCCAGAATCGAAGCAGACAGGGCTCAAGGGGTGGAATGCTTGACTGGAAAGTGCAAGGTCCTAACTTCCAATCCCAGTCCCACCAAGAGGTTCGCGGTAACTGATTCGTGTTCAGAAGGGGAGGGCCACCTGGCCCTTGGCAGTAGGATGTCAGGACTAGCGGTTACCATGGCGATATCAACTTTGTCTCTTTCGTGGACCCAGGGACCTGTGAGGGTTCAGATTAAGAAGCCATGGGGCCGGGCGCTGCTGCTCGCCCTGTAACCCTCATCACTGGAGTCTGAGGTCTGAAGACGGAGGTTCCAGGCCAGCTCTGGTCTCGGGTCCCAGGGCTGGGAGAGCTGCCGGAGGGCCCTGCGCCCAGCAGGAGGCGCCTATTGTCCTGGGGGGGGGTGCCAGCTGGAACTTCAAAGGGTGGGCGCATGGCCCAGAGGGGGGCGACCTGGCCAGAGGGAGGGGCGCCCCGCCCTCCCCGGTGCCCCGGCCCGGGGCCATGGCTGGGGACCGACCCCTTCGCCCGGCGCCGGGCCGCGGGCGGGCAGAGCCGCAGGTGGGGGGCGGCTCGGCGGCGCTGGGGTCACCCCGAGCCCCGCGGGGAGCAGGGCCGGGACGCGGCTCCCCTCCCCGAGCCGGCGCGCGAGGCCGGCTGAGGAACGGCCGGGAAACCGGGCCGGGTCGGCCCGCGCCCCGGGAGCGACCGGCGGAGAGGGGAACCCGGGCGGACCAGGCTTCCTGCTTCCCTGTCACCGCCCGCCCCGCAGGGCACCGGCCTGGAGCGCCCCGACACCCGGAGCCTGCCCGGGACCGGGAGGAAGGCAGCAGCCTCCCCACGAAGAGATGCGGAGGGGTGCCGGGGACCCTACAATGTCCCGAGGGTCAGGGGGCCCCACAATGTCCGGAGGGATGCAGGGGACCCCACAATGTCCTAAGGGTCAGGGGACTCCACAATGTTGGAGGGACGCAGGGGGCCCCACAAGGTCCGGAGGGTCAGGGGACCCCACAATGTTGGAGGGATGCAGGGGACCCCACCATGTCCGGGACTCCTGGCCGGACACCCGATGCCCCCCCTACACACCCATCCCCAGGGCCCTCGGAGAGAGGCTTCCGGGGTCTCTTCTTTACTCCTATCCGGCTCCTCGCACCTATCGTGGGGGTCGGGGATGATTTAGCTCGGCGGGGGATGAGGGGGGCTAGGGGCGGCGCCTCTTGGGTCGGGAAGGCGGGCCCCGGCCTCCCGGGTCCGAAGGGTGGGATCCTGGCCGTGGCCTCCCCGGTCCCGAGGGCGGGCTCTGCGCCGTGGCCGCCCCGGTCCCGAGGGCGGGCCGTGGCCGTGGGCGGCGCCTCTCGGAGCCCAGACCTCTTGGAGACGCCGCCCTCCGCGCCCGGCCCCTCCCGCTGCGCCCCGCGCGCCCTAGCCGAGCTCCCCGCCGCCCCGGCCCGGTCCCCGAGCGGACCGCGCGCCCCGCCCGCCCCGCGCTCCGCGGACCAGACCCTCGGGGCCTCCAGCCCGCGGCCGATCGCGGCGTCCCGGCGGAGGCAGCCCGGGCTGGGGGTGTGGAGGAGCCCCCAGCCCGGGGCTGCCGGGCCAGGACGGAGCTTGACCGGCGATCGGTGAGTTGTGCGCCCCGGAGCGTCCGTGGGATCCGGGGGGGGGGGGGGAGAAGCGGGGCCGCCCGGTCCGCCTGGGGCGCCCGCCCGGGAGCGCAGGGCTCCGCACCCCGGCTTCGCGGCTGGCCTGGGGCCCTGCGGGCCGGGACGGCTGCCACCTGCCCGGCGGGCCCGGAGCGCTCGGCCTCCAGCGAGCACCTGCCGAGCGGACCTGGGGGCCGGGAGCACCGGCCCCTCCGCCCGAGCCCCCTCGCAGCCGGGGCCGGGCCGCGCGCCACCCCCGGTCCCAGGAGCAGAACCAGCCCAAGCTGGGGCTCGGGAGCCTCGGTGCCGTCGCCTGCGCCGGGGAAGGGCTGGGGCCTGGGGTCGGGGCGGGCCTGGCGGGGGCTTTAGGGCTCCGGGGAGAGCGGCCGCCGAGGGGTCTGGGCGCACCCCGTCTGATTCACCTTCCCGGCCACACCTGGACCCGGCGCCGTTTCCGGGGCGCTGCGGTGGCGCCGGGGGCCGCGGGGGGCTGCGCCCGGGACGTGGAGGCTGAGTCCGGCCCGGCCCGGCCCGGCCCCGCGGGCGGGGGGAGGGGGCTCGGGGAACCCAGATTCCGGGAGGGGCGTGGCGCGCGGGGGGCGTGGCCGCCCGCGGGAGCGTGGCGCGGGGGGCGTGGCCGCGGCCAGGTGACATTTCCGTGGGGGCGGGGCTTCGGGGGGCGGGGCCAGCGCCCCGCTGCAGGTGGAAGGGAAGCGATCGGCGGCGTCAGTCACCCAGGCCCCCGGCCCGGCCCGCCCCGGGACACAGAGGGCGCACCCCGCCTCGCCGGCCAGTCCCCCCACCCCCAGCCCTGGCTTCCAAATCTGTGAAATGAACTTGGGGGGCTCCCAGGGCGAGGTGGGGGCGTCATCCCTAGCACACAGCAAGAACTCTGCCATGAGGGGTGGACGAAGGGCAGAAAAGAAAGAACCCAGGAGCCCGAGAGGGTTGGACTAAACCTGGAGGGTGATGGAAGATGACCATGACTGAAACAGTTTTCTCATTTGAAAACAGAGCCACGAGGCCAGTGGGGATTGTGATTGTGATGGGAAAAGGGGAAGGGGTTTAAGAGAGTGCTGAGGGGTGAGAGTGACTGAAATCTGTTGTTAGCCATGTGTGGAAATGTCACAAACTCCCCTGTACAACTAATCCATGCTAGACCAGGCGGCCTCTGGTGGTGGAGGGTGGGTGTGTGGATGGGTAGGCTGGCTTCTTTAGGGGCCCACATGGACGGTGGAGAAACCCTCTGTACTCTTGGGCCCAGAGGAGGGGAGCAGAGGAACATGAACCGTATGCTGCCCTTGCTGCGATTACAGACTAAAGCTAGATTCCGGGGAGTGAGAAGCTTTGCCTTTCTAGATGCCTGGAAAGTTCTAGCTGCCTTGTGACTTGGGGGTGTGAAGGGTCTGCTTCTGGCCGCTGTTTTCCTTTGCTGCTCTTGTGTCTTCTCTAAACGTGGAAGGCCCAAGCTGGAAGGCTTGAACTCAGGGCCTGGGCGCTGTCCCCGCCTGAGCTTTTGTGCTCAAAGATGGCACTCTACCACTTGAGCCAGACACAGCTCCACTTCCAGCTTTTTGATAGCTAATTGGAGATCAGAGTCTCGTGGCCTTTCCTGCCCAGGCTGGCTACACACTGAGATGCTCAGATCTCAGCTTCTTGAATAGCTAGGATTACAGTTGTGTGCCACCAGCGCCTGGCAAAAGCTCTGTCATTTGATCAATGCATGTGGCCCCAGGGAAAAGGGACGCACCGCAGGCGCTGACAGGCTGAAGCCATCCGTCCCCAGTTCTCTCTCGATTCTTTGCAGGACCTTGGGAGACCTGCAGGTCAAATACCTGCTTTGGAGAGTTCTCGTCACCTGCCTTGGACAGGCCCAGCCCAGCATGACAGTGTCTGTCTTCTCTGTTGGTTGCTCTTATTCTTGAGAAAAACAGACTCCTGCGTGGTCTTCTGCCCTGCCCCTCCCCGATAGCCCCAGACGCTGGCCAGAGGTGTGTTCGGCCCGGGTCTGCTCTGCCGGCCTCTTCTCCACTCCTCAGGCTGAGCCCCGGTTCCTCCCTTCTCAGCCCCAGCTATGCCTCGAGGCTGCCCAGCCGGCCAAGTTTGTCATCTGGTGTTGTTTACTTCAGCCGAGTAATCACACAGCTCCTTTTCTCCCCTGGCCTAGATTTGTCGGATTTGAGCCACCCTGGGATTGGAATGCTGGTCACTTTAGATGCTAAGATACTGGTACCAGCAAGGATCTTAAACAACGAAGTGCAGTCTGCTGCCAGGCATGGTGGCTCCCTCCTACAGTCCTAGCTACTCCGGACACGGGGATCTGAGGATCCCAGCCCAATCCAGGATGCCTTCTTAACTAACAACACCTAAGCGCGGTCACACGCAACCCTCAGCCCGGCTACACAGAAAGCACAAGTAGGATTGCTGTCCCAATCAGCCCAGTCGTAAACATAAGACACCATCTGAAAAAACGAACTACAGCAAAAAAGGGAGTGTGGCTCGAATCCTAGAGCACCTGCCGAGCACGGCCCTGAATTCAAATCCCAGGGCTGCCCCAAAAGTCCAATCTGCTCATTTTACAAGTAGGGAAACAGAGGCCCAAGGAAGAGAAAGGGCTTGCCTGAAGTAAGGGGCGGGAGCAGACCCCAGGGTTCCCTGTGCTGTGCTAGATGACTTTAAGGATGTGGCTGGAGGGGCGGGCAGATGGTCACGAAAACAAAACCAGAACACTGTCCATCTCCAGGAGATACCGCCTTTATACTCCCAGTCTGCCTGAGATACCAGCAGGGGCCAGGGATAAAGAGGAGGGGCCTGCCAGGCTCACGCCTGCAATCCTATACACTTGGGAGGCTGAGATCTAAGGATCACAGTTTGAGGCCAGCCCCAGCAGGAAAGTCCATGAGACTGATGTCCAGTGAACCAGCAAAACGCCGGAAGGAGAGCTATGTCTCAAGTGGTGGAGTACCATCTTTGAGTATAAAAGCTCAGGGCCCTGAGTTCAAAACTCACGAAGGAGGGAGAGGAGAGGAGAGGGAAAATCAGATCCGAAAGTTGGAAGCCATAGTTAGTCATGAACGTCAGAGGCCAGGCCTCTGCTGGGGCCGGGCTGGGGTGGGTGTCCCAGAGGAGACCTCGTCACTGCTCCAAATGGGACTAGTGGCAGACAGCAAGAGGACAGAGCCCAGCGGACACGTGTACCGCACATCTCTGTGGGCTGCAGTCGTCTGTAGCTTCCCAAAGGCTTGGGGTGAGTTCTCTCCAAGTCAGCTGTGGGGTCATCTTTCCTGCCGCCCAGCCCCTCCCCCAGCAGGGCCCTGGTCTCGGGGAGCACGGTGTGCCCATCCTCCACCCCACCCCAGGAGCTCTGTCCACTTTGTCCCTTCCTATTCTGCCCAGACTATGCAAAAGCTTTTTTTTTTTAAATAATAAAGGACAGTAAATTCAATACCAGGGTTGAAACAATTAATGACTGTGTATCCATTTCAACAATTGGTTTGGGTTTTTTTAATAGAAGCAGCGAAATTGGACACCAGCTATGTAGCCAGAAAAATCCCTAGCCTAGACTCCTCGTAGAATCATTTTAGACTTCACAGAAAAATGTCAAGGGTGAAGTGGGAAATTCCCGTAAACCCTCAGCCTAAACGCCCTCACTTAGCATTCTCCACGTCCGCCACCCAGCGGGTCCCACCAGCGGACGCCCAACGCTGAGGATCTTCCAGGTCCTTAGACAAATGGATTCGTGTGTGCATAGAATCTATGCACTTCCTTCCCTCCGCTTTACATCTCCCATCGATGGATTGATTGATTGAAGCAAGGTTTCGCGAGGTTGCAAATGCGGGCCTTGAACTCCCTATGTTGGTCTCTAACTCCCCATCTCCTTTCTCAGCCTCTGAGTGCTGGGTGACAGACATATATATATATACTTCCTTGCCCAGCTCTCTATTTATGACGCAGTGTAAAATATAGCTAATTCCTGTACTGTATCTTTTAAAGAATAATGGCAAGAAGACTCTGGACATTTTTTTTTTTGTATGTGCTGGTACTAGGGCTTGAACTCAGGGCCTCACATTCTCCCTTAGCTTTTTTGCTCAAGGGTGGCGCTCTACCATGTGAGCCACAGCTCCCCCTCCAGGATTTTTTGCTGGTTAGTTGGAGGTAAGAGTCTCAGATGTGTCTGCCCAGGCTGGCTCCGAACCAGGAATTTTGGCTGAGGGTCTAACTCAGTGGTAGAGTACGTACCTGGCATGCCTCCATCCCTGGGTTTCACAAAGCGACATCAATCTCTGACTCAGGTCACAATCAGTGGGTATGAATGGAATTAATTTCAGCATACGTTGTGAGCTATCATAGAGAGCTTTGGCGATTGCTGCTGCAGGATGAGCTTGCAGGTCCCACTCCCCATTGCTGACCCCTTCCTTCCTCTCCCGCATGGTGACCCAAGTTGGAGAACCAGGGAAGTGATCTGCACCTGGAGGGAAGGCCTTGTCCCTGCCAGTGCGGGCTCAGGCTGGCTGGGTAGGAAGCTGGCTGCCTCCCCCTTGCCTGCTCACAGACAGGGGAGTAACAGCTGGGTGTGTGTAGCTTCCTGTGGTTGTTGCTGCTTTTAAAAACTAATTTGCTTTATTGTTATTATAGAGGTGATGTACAGAGGGATTCGTTTCGAGTCCGGTAGTGAGTACATTTCCTTTTGTAACTCTGTGTGCTCGATGTAATGACGCTTTCCTGGTAATCAAAGCAATAAAGCATTAGAGATGTCAGGGCTCTTAGGAGATGGCTGGGTAGGTGTGTGTGTGTGTGTGTGTGCGTGTGTGTGTGTGTGTGCGCGTGTGTGTGAGTGCGTACGCGCGTGCCATCCTGGGGCTTAAACTCAGCCTGAGCCCCTTAGCCTTTTAACTCAAGGCTTGCACTCTACCACTTGAGCCACAGCCACAGTTCCAGCGTTTTGGTAGCTAATTGGACATAAGAGTCTCGTAGACTTTTCTGCCCGGGCTGGCTTTGAACTTTGTTTCTCAGATCTCAGCCTCCTGACCAGCTAGAATGACAGGTGTGAGCCACCAGCGCGTCTGGCTGCTAGGTAATTTTAAACCATTAAAAATTCACCATGAAGTCCTCTATGACTTTTAAAAATTACGTAGTCAACATCTGACTTCTTATATTAAACTTTCCATGTCGGCACTTTCATTCAGACGGCCAATCGGTAGTTTTTATCCCATTCTGTAATGGATCTGATTTCAGGAAGGGTCCCTGGGTGCAGAGTCACCTCCTCCCCCCCCACCCCCGACCCCACTGATGAAATGGTGACCTGAGTGGTGTCTTATTGCAGAGTTGTTTGCATGGTAGCTATTGCCCCTCTGCCTCAGTTTCTCTGTCTGTCATAGTCTGACAGGACATCACAGGACTTAGAATGTGCTGGGGTAACTGGCTTGGCCATTCCCCCTCAGCTCCAGATACAGCAGCCCCTTCAAGGACGGTTCCCAGGCATCTGTGACTTCCGGTGCCAGCCGGAAGTGGCTGTGCTCCTCAGGAAAGTCCCTGAAGGCTTCTGCACTATTTTTTAGCCTTGGGGTTTACAAGAATCAGTTTTGTTTTCTCCTCCCGATGTGGAGTTCCCAGTAACCTATTCCTTCCCGGCATGACAACATGCATGTCCTGGGCAAGACAACACATGTGTCCTGAGTGAGACATTTCTCACATGCCATCAGACAGAGCTGGTGTGGAACCATGAACTCCATCTCTAATGGCTCAGTCAGGCATGGGCCCTCTTAGCTCAAGCTAAAACTGATGGGTGGATGGATGGATGGGTGGATTGGATAGGTGGGTGGGTGAGTAGAGGGATGGATGGGTGGATGGATGGGTGGGTGGGTGGATGGATGGGTGGATGGATGGATGGATGGGTGGATAGGTGGGTGGGTGGGTGGATGGGTGGATTGGATAGGTGGGTGGGTGAGTAGAGGGATGGATGGGTGGATGGATGGGTGGGTGGGTGGATGGATGGGTGGATGGATAGGTGGGTGGGTGGATGGGTGGATTGGATAGGTGGGTGGGTGAGTAGAGGGATGGATGGGTGGATGGATGGGTGGGTGGATAGGTGGGTGGGTGAGTGGATGGATGGATTGGATAGGTGGGTGGGTGAGTAGAGGGATGGATGGGTGGGTGGATGGATGGGTGGATGGATAGGTGGGTGGGTGGATGGGTGGATGGATGGGTGGGTGGATGGATGGGTGGGTGGATAGGTGGATGGGTGGGTGGGTGGATGGATGGGTGGGTGGATAGGTGGGTGGGTGGATGGGTGGATGGATGGGTGGGTGGGTGGATGGATGGGTGGGTGGGTGGATGGATGGGTGGATTGGATAGGTGGGTGGGTGAGTAGAGGGATGGATGGGTGGATGGGTGGATAGGTGGGTGGGTGGATAGATGGGTGGATGGATAGGTGGGTGGGTGGATGGATGGGTGGATGGATAGGTGGGTGGGTGGATGGATGGGTGGATGGATGGGTGGGTGGATGGATAGGTGGGTGGGTGGATGGATGGGTGGATGGATGGGTAGGTGGGTGGATGGATGGGTGGATCCACCAACTTCCAGCCATAAAATGAAAAATCAATGATACACAAGCCCAGAACTTCCATCCCAGTGAATCCACATTTATCTGGAACGATGGCTGTTCGCACCAGCTGTATGGATCGTTTAAAGAGCCAGATGCCAGTGGCTCACACTTGCAATTCTGGATATTTCATTAAATAGAATCAGACAACATTTGTATGTGGTTTCTAGTTAATTAATTTTTTTTCTTTTTCTTTTTGGTGCTGGTTCTCATAATCTCCCTTGCCTTTTCCCACTCGTAGCTGGTGCTCTACCACTTGAGCCACACCTCCAATTCCTCTATTTAACTTTTTTTGCATTTATATTTAACCTTTATATGGGCTGAGGTATAACACACATGCACAAGGCTCTGGTTTCTAGCCCCTCGCACCATAAGAAAAGCAACAGACTCACATTTTCATAAGAAGTGACAAGAGTTTAACGTTCTTATTATTCCACCTCAAAAGTAAGAGCATACATTCCTAGCAAACAGATCCAGCATTTTAATAACCAAACAGTACAATTCTATCTTACAGACTTGATTTTTGAGTCATAAAAAAATCCTTATCAACGATTTACTATAAGGACAAGATGGAACTGTTTTAGGACTTTTCTATTCCAAAGCTTAGGAAGTAAATTCGCAGAAATTCTATTGCCTCAAGTTGAAAGACAGTTAAGTTTGGAAATGGCTCTTTTCCTAAAATGTCCTTCCAAAGCACCTTCGTTCTTTCTCGCTCACTTTTTCCCATTCTTTCATGCCAACAAAGCCAGCCATTTTTCTTTTATCTGTGAACACTTAGCTTTGAGATTACTCCTATGGGGAAAAAAAAATACCTTAACCACAGTAGTAAACAGTTAAACGCTGAAAAAAAAAAATCAGTGCTCTTGAGCTCACAACCATCTTTCTGTTAGAGGTATATCTTTCAGAGGGGAGGACATTTTGGCCTTGTTGGGTGGAGCCGTCTTTGGCTCCGTGTAGCTCTCGGTCTGGTGAATCTCAATGAGTGTCGTCCTCGTCTGATTTTCCAGTGGCTCATGGTTGTGTTTCGGGGTATTCCTTTAGGCTAGTTTTAACGATGTAGTGAGGTAGAAGGTTGACGTCTTCCGTTTCACGCATCTCTCGTGTATCAGATCGACTTTAGTAGTGGAGAGTTGAAGAGAGATGCCGCCATGACGAGGCGTCCTTCTCTTCAGCTTGTAAAGCAATTTTCGTGGTGGTGCTAAGGTTTGAACTCAGGGCTTCCTGCTTGCTGGACAGATGATCTACCCTTCAGGCACTCCCCCAGCCCGTTTTGCTTTTCAGATAGTCTCACATTTTACCCAGGGGCAGCTTCCAGGCCCTGAGTTCAAGCCCCCCAATACTGGCACCCAAAAACAAACAAAAATCAAACTTGGGCTGCAGCCTGCACAGTCAGACCCAGCCTGGGCTGCGGGTGCCTGACTTCTTCCCGCGCTTTCCCGGGGATCCAGACTGCCGGCCGGGTTTGAGACTTCAGCTCTGTGGTTTCCAATTCTTGTTTTGCCACCCGCCAGCTAACTTTTGGGGGCTCGCTGCTGCTGACCCCCTCCCTAACCCAGGTCTGCTCGGTGGCTACATAATCTCTAAGCTGGGAATAAGGAGTTGGAGGTGGGGGGCGGGGGGAATGTCCGGTGCTCACAGCGGATCCCTTAACTTGGGGAGGCTGAGAAGGAGGGGATGGCAGCTCAAGGCCCACAGAAAGTTCACAAGACCCTTGCCAACCTCGGACGGGGCATCGCGATGCCAGCCTCTCCTCCCAGGCCGCACAGGCGGGAGACAGCGCACGGTCTGAGCTAGGCAGGTGATGGCTCAGTGCACACCTGAGCGAGAACGGGGGGGCCTTGCCCTAAAGTAACCAATGAGAAAGAGGGCTGGGGGCGTGGCCCTACTCCAGCCCACCCCCAAATCGACGGGCCTCAGGCCTGAGCTGCCTTCCTGGCTATGGGACACGGTAGCCAGGGCCAGGCCAGTGCTGCCCTCCCTGTCCTCCAGAGCGGAGGGACCAGGGCATCAACCGTGTTCTGCCAGACGCTTTCCTGACCCGAGTCCCAGGCTCGCCCTCGCTGCCCACCATCTACATCCCACAATCTGTCCTGTGCACACCTGGGGGGTTTCCTTTAGGCAGATTTCACATCCTCCATCTGCAAAAAAAAAAAAAAAAAAAAAAGAAAGAAAGAAAGAAGGTCCCCTGTCGAGAACATTCCTCTGCGCGGCCCAGCCTCCCCTTAACATCTGCTGCTGCCTTTTGGATCTGTCGCCTCGATCTCCGTGTCATGCGGGCCGAGGGGTTTCCTGAGACTGGCTCTCCAGAGGATCAAAGCCATGCTCGCCCAGCCCCGCCCGAAGGAAGAACTGACCTTGAAGTGGGCCTCTGAGAAAGCCCTCCTTCTGCCTGGGCAAGCAAAAGCAGCCTGGCGGGGGGGGGGGGGGGGGGGGAAGGACCTGGCAATTTGCAATTCCGCTCCGGGGATGAGTGGGGGGGAAGCAGGGCGGAGGGGAAGGGACGGGCGAGTTTAATGTCAGCCGGCCGAGGGGAGGCCTACTCTATGGTTTGGATCTTCAGTGTTCCCCAAGAGCTGGCTGGAGAGTGAGAAGTTTAGTCTCCCGCGCTGAGGGGTTAGGGGATCCGCCCGGAAGTGAGGCCTGGGGGGGAGGAAGTGAGGTCACTGGGAGGCGTGTCTTTGAAGAGTGGTCCTCTCCCTCCTCCTTCTCCCTCTTCCTCTCCCTCTCTCCAGTTCCCCTTCCCCCTCCTCTCTTCTTCCCTTCACCTCCCCCCCTTCCTGGCCACCATGAAGTCAGCACCTTTCTTCACACACACACACACACACACGCACGCACACACACACACACACACACACACACACACACACACCGTGATGAACCACCAAAGGCTCAAAGCCGTGGGGCCAAGCAGCCACCCACTGGGGCCTCTTGCACACCAGTGCGCCTTCCCGCCCGCGCGGGCATCGTGTTGGGGCAATGGAACACTGACCCCCACAGGGTCCTTCCGTTTGAGGGGGGGGCCTCCGGCCTGGAGACCCACACAGTCCCCACCCGTGTGGTCGAGCATCGAATCGCCGGCTGTTTCCTGAACGTCCGCGGTGCCTCTCCTAGACCCGGCGTGGCCGCAGCACAGAAACGTTGTGCAGGTCAGAGGCCGGGCGAGTTCCCAAGCTGGGCTCACTGTCCTGCCGTGGGTGTGGGGAGGCAGAGACGGGGAGGGGGCCGGGGGCGAGTTCTGGAAGCTGCTCTCCTAAGCCACCCACCCCTCCTCCTGACCTCATCCCACCTTAACTCACCCCCAAGTACCCTCCGAATCCCCTAACAATGGCAGAGCCTCACCAAAGGAATTTGGGGTGTACATAAATATTCAGCGTACGACCTCCTCCACGCTCATCCTGCTTCCTCTTTGCCACCTTTGACCTGGGCCCGGGTGGCAGTCTCCTCACTGGCTGCCTTGCCGCCCTCCCGCCTTGCCCATCCTTCCGTGGTGATTCCCGCCTCAGGACCTTTGCACGTGTGGCTCTTCTCCAACCCCTCCGGTCTTCACGAAAAGGCAGAAAGGCCTTTCTCGACCCTCTGTCGGTATGCCTACATGGTGTGGTTAGATTTCTCTGGGCATCTCTTGTCGTCCATCTCTCCATCCTCCCAATGGCTGCCTCCGAAGTGGCTGGGATTACAGACATCAGCTACCGTGCCTGACCGAGAGGCCTCCAGAGGGAAGGGGGTGAGGTGGGAAGTGGAAGGCGGGGTGGGCTCCATGGTTATCCGGGGGAGGTGGGAGCATGGGAAGCTGGTCCCCGCACACCGCAACCCCCCGAGATGTGCATCCATCTTCCTGCTAACCCACCCGGGTCTCTCGAGGCACGGGGCAGGGCCCTGCCGGCCCGGCCCCGAAGTGGGTGGGCCGGCCGGCCTCTGGAGCCGCTGCTCCGTCGATCTGATGGGCACGGGCGGGGGGGGGGGTGGACGGTGCTATGGAGAAGATTGTGACCGGAGCAGGGGACGGGGGGGGGGGGGCGAGGCAGGGAGGACCCCATGAAGGAAGGCCCTGGGAAGAGGCAGCAGCAAGCCGGGGAACCCGCGGAGTGCAGGGGGGGGGGGCTGCGAGGCGATGCCTGAGCCCCGCGGGGGCCTGCAGGGGTGTGACTGTGGGCGTCGAGGTGGCAGAGGGGGTGCCGGGCCCCTCCCTCCGGGCGGAGCTGGGGCTCAGCTCAGGGTGCCGGGAGCAGGGGAGGACCGGCGTCAGGTACGAGATAAGTCACGTTGGGCCTGCGAGATAACCGAGGAGTCGACAGCAAGCGCGCCAGCCCCGGCCCTGGGCTGCCCGGCTGAGGAAGGGCAGTGCCTGTGTGCTCAGGGTGGGGTGGCAGGCCCCCCGAGTCCCCCCCAGAGTCCAGACCCAGGCCACCAGGCCAGAGTGCACTCCAGCACTGGTCACGGGAGGCCGGCGGGGCAAGGCCTGGGTGACGGAGGCCCGCAGGGGAGGACCGGAGGCTCGAGGCTGACGCCCGGTCACTG
Source organism: Perognathus longimembris pacificus (assembly GCF_023159225.1). NCBI lineage: Eukaryota > Metazoa > Chordata > Mammalia > Rodentia > Heteromyidae > Perognathus > Perognathus longimembris. The sequence continues at coordinate 9,138,705 of NC_063167.1, forward strand.
GGGGCAGCAGAGACTCGGGGAAGCAGCCGGGTCCCAGGCATGGCGGCATTGGGGGTGACGAGGCCTCCTGGGCCCTCTCTGTGCTCTGTCAGGCGTCTCGTTCCATGTTAGATCGGAAGAGATTATTTCTGGTTTCCTCTTCCTCTTGGCACCATGAGAACACTGCTGCCACGACCTCGAGGCCCGGGTTCAAATCCTGGCTCAGCCTCTCACCACGGTGACCTGGGGCAGAGTCCCTGGGGGCCCCACCCCCGGGGTGTCTGTCTCATGTGACCAAGAGCCCTGCCTTGGGGGGGGGTGATTAAGTGTCCACAGCCCCCCCCCCCCGCCCCGCTGACCAAATCCTGGCCGGGAGGCAACTCTCACCCCCAAGTCCAAGCTGCTGTACCTGAAAACAAGGAGCTCAGAGCAGGGCGTCCGGGCTGTCACACCCCAGCCACGCCGCGAGAACCCCTGGACTGAGAGGTGGGGGTGCAGGTCAGCTGTGCTCAGCCAGCACCAAGGGCCCGGGAGACAGCAGCGTCCCTGCCACGTTAGATACCTAGAGACAATCATTTCTTCACACCCCATGCTTTGGTGGACACTTTGGGGTACCCAGTGTGATATGGGGCACAGAGCTGGCTACGTGAACTACCTTTGGGGGCCCAGTGAAAACACCAGTTTATTATTATTATTTATTATTATTATTATGACCGTTGCTCTGCGTGCCAGTGCTAGGATTTGAACTCAGGACCCGGGCATTGTCCCTCAGCTTTTTTCACTCAAAGCTTGTGCTCTACCACTTGAGCCACAGTTCTACTTCTGGGTTTTTATTTTTTGGGGTTTTTTTTTGGTATGGTTCATTGGAGATAAGAGTCTCACAGACTTTCCCTGCCCCGGCTGGCTTTGAACCATGAACCTCCGGTCTCAGCCTCCTGAGTAGGTAAGGATTCCATCAGGCGTGAGCCACCACTGCCCGGCCCATTTCCAGTTCTAAACAACACATAAAACTGCCAGCGAGCCCGGCAGAGTGACGTGTTCCAGGCCGTGTCTTCTGATCGTGATTACATGGGGTTGTTTTGATGTTCGCCCGGGGCAGGGGGAGGACGGTGGGGGCTGGGAGATGCCAGCCCGGATCCCGGTCCCACCGTGCTGCTGACTCTCCCCGCAGCTGCAGCTGCATATCCGGGGGACGGACGCCTGCAATCCGGGCCCGTGTGGAACGTGGAAGCCCCTGGGCCAGTGGTAGAGAGGTAGTAAGCCCGGAACGATTTACGACGTCGGAAGCAGTTCCGGAACGTGGGTCAGGGAGATTTCCTCGGCCGACTATGAGCTCCGGGCCCGGCCGGTGCCAGGCTGGACAGAACACAGACTGTGAGTCAGGGGTTGGGTTTTAGTGTCTGCACGCCCTGTTCCTCCGTGCCGGCTGTGCCTCTGCTCAGAGGAGCCTCAGTGGAACCCCCGGGGAACCCCATGTTCAGAGACCCCGGCGCCTGTTTGGGTGCGGCCCAGGGTGACACAGGCCCACTGTGTCCATCTGTGAGTTAGGACGAGTTCTGTTCCGATTCTCATTTTACAGATGGGGAAACTGAGGCTGGAGCCCGGCGATCCCTTGCCCCACCCCCACCCCCTTCCTGGGTCACCGTGGCTCCCGGGACCTGACATCCCAGAGCTGAGCGGATGAGCGTGGAGACGGGGAAATCGAGGCAGGCGAACCCCGCTGCTCAAGCTCCCGAGGTGGGCTGGGACTTTGGGCCTCAGACTGAAACCTCCAAGCCCTGGGGTTGCGGGGTGAGAGGGGACCGTGCATGATGTTTAAACAGCACCTAAAGTCTGGAACCTTCCTCCTGCGACTGTGGGCAGCCCTCATCATCACTCAGAGGGACTGCAAAACGCGCCCAGGTGTGATTCCCGCACCGAACTGTCCCCGCCCCACTGGAGGAGCAGGGGGCTGGCCACGCGGCCTGGCCCCCAAACTGACCAGGAAGCTCCGGGCGAACAGATGACCCCTCCCTTTGTTAGTGTCCCTCCCTCCCCGCCCTCTCTCCCCTCTTCCTCTCCTTGCTGTTTTCTCTTTCTCTATTTCTTCCTCTGCCTCCCTCTGCCTCTCTTTTTCTGTCTCCTTTTCTCTTCCTCTTGTTTTCTCTGTCTCTGTGTGTGAGAGAAAGAGAGAGAGAGAGAGAGAGTGTGTGTGTGTGCCTTTCCCCATTCCTCTCTCTCTTCTTATCGATCTGCCTGTCTCTCTCTGTCACAGAAAGTTAGGACCCCATGCTCCCCAGGTGTAGGGTTGTCCTAGGGATGAAACCCAGTGCAGAGTAGGCAGGGAAGGTGGCTGAAGAAAGTTCTAGAGCCCTGGACATAAAGCCCTCATGCCCCTGGGGGTGCCAGGGGTGACGGAGTGGCCACTCCCCGTGGGCGCAGATGTAGGGTGTGTCTTCTCTGGAGAAGCCTTGCCTCCTCCCTGCTGGATTTGTGTCGTGTCGGAGGCAAAACCATCAGCATTCAGTCTTTGGGAACGTGTAGGCATAGACCGATTCTGTAAACAAGTGTGCGATTTACACACACACACACACCACACCACACAGGAAGGGACAGTTACCTACCCCAGCAGGATCCTTTCATTTGTATAAGCGTCCACAAGGAAATCCTCTGTGTGTGTGTGTGTGTGTGTGTGTGTGTGTGTGTGTGTGTACCCACATGTGCTGGTACCAGGGCTTGAACTTAGGACCTAGGTGCTGTCTCTTAGCTTTTTCTTTTGCTCAAGGCTGGTGCTCTATTGGGGATTCAGCTGGGCATTGAGGGGGAGAGGGCGGTCCTGAGACGCTGCCTTCCCTCCTGCCCTGGGGCAGTGTGAAAGCTAGCCACTCCCTCCTTCCGCCTCCAACCGGAAGAGAAGCCCCCGCCCCTCAGCAGCGAGCATTGTGCTACCAGGGCGACCGGAGACCCCAGAGGCCCATTCCTTAGGGGGCTGTGGTCTCCGCCCATAGAGGAAGTTCGTGACATCACCGTGATGGACAGTCCATTAGCCAATCGTTATTACCCAGTTAGCCCCTCTCCTTTGCGCGCCTCTGCGGGTATAACTGTTAGCCCCTCCTTTATTAAACCAGAACGCCCCTGAGGCTTCTCCGGGGACCCTGCGCACCCGTGTCTTCCTTGGCGGGTATGGGGCGCCCTGCGACCACACGCTAACCGAAGCTACATGTGGCCATCGCTCCCACGTGAGAGCGATAAAGGACCACACAAGAAGGGGCGGCCAGGCCCAGGACCCCCACGCGGAGGGCAAGTAGAGCAAAGCCCGGCAGTGCTCTACCACTTGGGCCTCAGCTCCACTTCTGGCTTTTTGCTGGTTAATGAGAGATAAAAGTCTCATGGGCTTTCCTGCCCGGGCTGGCTTTGAACCACCATCCTCAGATCCCAGCCTCCTGAGTTGCTAGGATGACACGGATGCCGTCCTAGGCGCGACGTTCTGCCCCCAGCCTGCCCCCCCCCCCCCCCGTGGTGCCCGCCTGTCAGTCACTGGGCGATCTGTGAGATCTTCCTGCACCGTACCCAGCTCACCTCATAGCCGCCAGAAGGTGAAGAAAGCAGCCTGGGCCGGCGGAGAGAGGCCCTGGTCCTCACGGCTAGCATTCCCTGCAGTGTCCGCCTCGTGCTTTTTACGAGCTGGGACTCTCCGTCCTGCACCTGCTTCTTAGACAGAGGTGACCAAGCCTGCCGGGAGAGAGGCAGCAGATACAATACACGTGACATGACGTGGATGGTCACCAGCTCCACACCCGGGAAGGGTTCTAAGGAATAGAGCGACATAGGTTGGCAAGCGGTTTGTTACAAAGGGCTGGGTTGAGGGCCTCCGTGTGGAGGTGACCGTTAAGCCACAGATGAGCCGAGGCCCCAGTTGGGCGGCAGGGCTGACTCAAAGACCACACGAGCTCCCATCTGGCAGGCCTAGCCTTCTGCCGCCAGCTTCCCGGGGCCCCTGGGTTCCCCGGCTGACACTTGACCATGCCCTTCCAGTCCTCCAGCTTTCTCCTCCTCTGTGTGTTGAGCTGCTGGTCCCTAGCAGCTCCAGTCCCCACCCCATCCTTCCAACGACCCCGTGGTTACAGCTGTGAGTCTCCTGCATTCTGACCCCATCTGGCCACACCTGGGGAGCAGGAAAAACTGATTGGCTGGCCTGTGCCACACCCTCAAGAAAACAGGAGGAACTGATTGGATGGGCTGTGCCAACACTGCCAAGAAATAGGATGAATTGATTGGCTGGCCCAAGGCCCCGCCCTCTTGGAAACAGGAAGTTATGATTGGCTGACCAGGGCCTCCAAAGACCTGGGTGTTAACCTGTGCAACTAGCAGCATGGATAGTCTAAAGAGACACCAGCGGCCTATTTCACAAAAGGTAGCTTCGTTTACCTGTATGGGATTTTTTTTTTTTTTTTTTTTTGGCCAGTCCTGGGCCTTGGACTCCAGGCCTGAGCACACTGTCCCTGGCTTCTTCCCGCTCAAGGCTAGCACTCCGCCACTTGAGCCACAGCGCCGCTTCTGGCCGTTTTCTGTATATGTGGTGCTGGGGAATCGAACCTAGGGCCTCGTGTATCCGAGGCAGGCACTCTTGCCACTAGGCCATATCCCCAGCCCTGTATGGGATTTTCTTATTGGTATTGAAGTTGTTTTTTTAAAGAAAAGTCATGCCTGGTTCTCGGTTGTTTTCTCTGAGATGCCTACACCGCATGGCCCATTCCCGCACTGAGCACTCTGCTGAGGTTTGTTAAATATCTGACTGCAGAAAAAGAGGCAGCCTACTAACCACAGTGCCTTGAGTCCTGCCCACCAGGGCCCACGTTTACCAGGCAACATCAGCTCAGAGGAGTGGCTAGGGTTTTATCATTTGTGTGCTGGTTGGTTGGCCTGGAAGTTTCTTTCGGCTCCAGGAGGGGTCTTGTCCCCTTCCTGATCCTCCGCTCCAGTGTTTCCATTTTGTTCCAGAATGTTTGGAGAACCACCACTTCAGGTCATCTTTGGGATTTGAACACCCTGAGGGTTTGAGAGGATGTCCAGTTCACTCCTGGCCTCAGGAGACAGAGATGTAAGACCAAGTATGTAGCAGGCAGGACTCAAGTTTGTGGGGTAAAATGCCAGCCCCTGTCACTGGCTGCCCAGCTCACAGAGGGCAGAGCCTTGACAGAAGACAGGGTGAAGGCAGCCACAGGAGTCGAGCCACGGCGGCCAAGAAGTTGGCACTGAGCTTTGACCCTCCCCGTCCAAGGCAGCTGACTTGAGGGGGTGACGTTTGTCCTTGCCGGTGTGCGGTCTGGAAAAAGCTATTGTAAAGCCGGACTCGGGGCAGGTGAGGGGCGAGGATAGACTCTGGCCTGGGCTATCTGGTTCCCAGCCTACTCTGCTACTTATTAACGTGAGACTCAGGGCACACTACAGGAACCTTTCTGAACTTCCATGTCCACGTGCGTAGCACGTTGGGATGGGGGGGTGGTGAGGGGATCGTCATCCAACCGTGAGGAGAACAGGAGACCCGCCAGGCTGGGCGGACGCATTTGCTGCGAGTTAGCTGTTCTTGAGATTGGAAAGGCCCAAGTTTGGAGTCGTACTCGGATTCGATTCTATTCCCAGTCCATGCAAAGCAGTCAGGACTGCTTGGGGCTGCACTGCAGACAGAGCGATGTCTCTCTCCCCATCCCATAGGCCCCCATCCAGCCCCCCAGTACCTGTAGCTTGTTCCCTCACATGGGGACCTTGAGATTGTCCCCGGGTCCCGGGTGAGGGTCTATGAGGTTTCCCTCCAGAAGTAGGGACTCTCCATTTAGGGTCCCTGGCTTTGAACGCAGATTAAGAATTTCTAGTGAAGTCACGATGGGAAGAAGACTTGGTGGCGCTTTATTTGGGTAAACAAGCAGGCAAGCAAGCAAGCGGACAAGCAGAAAAGCAGAGGCACACTCGGAGTGTGGGTGCCCTCAAAGGGAGCGACACTGAGCTCTTTCACATCAGGGGTTATGTATGTGATAAAGGCAGGGTCTGACTTAAAGTTAGGGGCGAAGATAGGTGCTTATCTTTGCGCTTTACTTGTTCATTACTTTGGCTCAGGATCTCTAAGACTTGCCTGTACTTTAAATATCTGCCTATTATGTTTAGATATCCCTTTTAGGAAAGAATGCATCCTGCCGTGTATTAAGTAAGTGTGTGTGTGTGTGTGTGTGTGTGTGTGTGTGTGTGTGTATTTGTGCAGGTCCTAGTGCTTGAACTGTCCCCTAGCTTCTTTTGCTCAAGGCTAGCACTGCCACTTGAGCCACAGCGCCACTTCTGGCTTTTTGGTCATGTTATTAGAGATAAGAATCCATGGGATTTTCCTGCCCAGGCTGGCTTCAAATTATGGTCCTTAGATCTCAGCCTCCCAGGTAGCTGCATTACAGTGGCGTAAGCCACTGGGCGCCCAGCCTTCCATATATCCTACAGCTGGGTGTGTCTACCCTTGAGATAAAGAATGCATCCTGCCACCTAGGCCTATTCTTTGAGATAAGCGCTCTGTGCCAGAGGGGAGCCCTATTTCCCAGTATTTGCTTTTTATGATCTCCTCCCTGGGTTCCCAGAACACACTGATTGTTTCAGGCCAGCAGGCAGAGTGGGGCGGGGAAAGCTGCCCTGGGTCTTTCCTCTCCCTCGGTGCTAATCTTGCAGCTTCTGAAGGAATGCAAGGGTTAAAACCAAGAGGACCGTGCTCCCGCGTTTCTAAACGCGCTGGGTCTGAGTTCCGGTCTGGCGCTCGGGGGGCCTCCTCCTCCCCCGGCCCATCAGGCCCCGAGATGAGGGAAGCGGAGGCCAGAGGCCCGCTTCAAAGTCAGAGGAAGGGGCTAGGAGCCAAGGGCTGCCGGCAGCAGCCTCCGGGACCTGCGAGGTACCAGGGTGTGGGTGTCTCCCGACACCCCCTGAAGAGAGGGGCCTCCGCCGGTGCTGTCATTGTAGACCTAGATGGCGGCTTCCACAGCTCAGAGACCGTAGACCAGCATGGTGCTAATAAGCCATTGTTAGGGCAGCCTGAGGAGGCAGAGGCTACCCACCTACCCCTCACCCCACCCCAGCATCTTCCTTCCCTCGCTCCTCCCTCACCCACGGGAGGGGGGGTGGGAATGGGGGGGGGTGCCACCAAACCCCAGGGTCCTCAGGAGAGAGCTGTGCTCCCCAAGTGCTGGGGTTCGGGTTTGGGTTCTGTGTGGAGTTATTGGTTCTGTGAGGCGGACCACAGCCGTCTGCCAGCCTGGGTGTGAACCCGGTGAATGGTGTTGGCTCTGGAGCCAGCCGGTTTGTACTGGTTCCCCAGAACCGGCCACGTGCGCCGCTCCCCAGCTCCGAGCCTGTGTTGGCAGTTGCATGCCAGGGGCGATGGGAGGATCGCTACCACTACGGCAGACACAGGGCCGTGGCCAGCGGGGGGGGGGGGGGGGGGGGGGGGCGGGGGGCAGACACAGGGCCGTGGCCAGCGGGAGGGGGGGGGGGCGGGGGGCAGACACAGGGCTGTGGCCAGCCCGGGGGGGGGGGGTGGGCAGACACAGGGCCGTGGCCAGCGGGGGGGGGGGGGGGGGGCGACCCCACGGGGAGCCTTTACTCCAGTTTTATGATTAAAAATCCAGTCATCAATTATTTACCGCACTCGCAGATAAGTATCAGAGCCGCGGGGGGGGAGGGGCTGGGAGTGAGTCAGCCTGGGAGAGCTGGTTTTCTTGAGGAGGAAAAAGGAATTTTACTTCCTGGGAAGGGGCTCAGGCTGGGGGGGGGGGCGGCCTGTGGGCATGGGATCCACGGGGGGGGGAGGAGGGGGAGGAGGAGGAGGGGGAGATGGCAGCCTGGAGGCCCCTAGATGGAATTTGAATCTCTGCTGTGGCCAAACTCCTCCGAACGTGAAACGTGTCCGGACCCAGGCTCATTCTAGAAAATTCACCCTAGGAATCTTGGGGAAATGTAAACATGATAAAGAACCCAGCCATCCAAATAGGATTACATGAGAGTGTTCAGAGTGAGTTGCTGAAGAAACAAGGGAACAGATGTAGGAAAATACTATGTTAAAGTATGACTGAATGATAAACGGTATCATACAGTCACACCCGCTGCTGGGCTGGGACTCCCCAAGGCTCAGTGGACCCCGGGATGGCCGGTGTTGATTGCCCATGGCTGCCGGAAGGAGTTGCCCTGAGCTAAGTGGCTTAAAACAACCCACATTTGTTCTCTTGAGGTTTTGGAGGTCCAAGGTCGAGAAGGAGCTTCCAGGGCTGCCGTTGTACTGTATGCCTGGCCCTGACGGCTCCCTTGCCTTTTCCAGCTTCTGGAAGCTTCCTGCCTGCAACCCAGCACGGGGCCACCTCCCCCCACCCTCTGGCTGCCATTCTCCAGCCTGCTTCCTCCTGTGCCCTTTCCTCTTGCCCCTGTGGGGACACTGGTCCTGGGGCTATGTCTCCATCTTGATGTTCTTCGCTGGTCTCAAGGCAAAGCCACCAGGGCCTTCTGAGTTCCTGAATTCCAGGGGTTTGGGCCTGGATCACCTTCGAGGACCCTGGTCCTGCCCGTCCTGTGCCCTTCTCCAGACTCCCAGAACAGGGGCTGAGTGGTGAATTCCCCTGGGCTGGACTGGGGTTCAGGCTCTGCCTGCCCCTAACTTGCAGGGCCTTGAGCTGGGCTCAGGCTCCGCCCTGCCCCTGGCTCCGCCCTGCCCCTCGCTCCGCCCTGCCCCCGACTCCGCCCTGCCCCCGACTCCGCCCTGCCCCCGACTCCGCCCTGCCCCCGACTCCGCCCTGCCCCCGACTCCGCCCTGCCCCCGGCTCCGCCCTGCCCCTGACTCCGCCCTGCCCCCCGACTCCGCCCTGCCCCTGACTCCGCCCTGCCCCTGACTCCGCCCTGCCCCTAACTTGCAGGGCCTTGAGCTGGGCTCAGGCTCCGCCCTGCCCCTGGCTCCGCCCTGCCCCTCACTCCGCCCTGCCCCCGGCTCCGCCCTGCCCCCGACTCCGCCCTGCCCCTGGCTCCGCCCTGCCCCTGACTCCGCCCTGCCCCCCGACTCCGCCCTGCCCCTGACTCCGCCCTGCCCCTAACTTGCAGGGCTCAGGCTCTGCCCTGCCCCTGGCGCCGCCCTGCCCCTGACTCCGCCCTGCCCCCGACTCCGCCCTGCCCCCGACTCCGCCCTACCCCTAACTTGCAGGCCTTGATGAGCCCTCACTCTTTCGTGGGGTAAGGTGGGGCAGATGCAGACCTGCCTCAGGATAGCAGCTCCCTGCCGGACACTGGGCTCTAACCCCTGTGGACTGACACATTGATTTTCCAGTTTGGGGGTTCCTGGAAACTATACTACTAGTCAGGTGCCTGCTGCCAGGCCTTTGCTCTGTGGTTCTTCCTCTGGAACCCTTGTCTCCGGGTCTCTGCGTTGTCCCCTCCCTCGAATCATTGCTCAGGTGTCCCGGTCACCCCTGCCTGATGACCAGCAGGCCCAGATGGAGGAGGCCCGGCTGTCCTGCTCTCTGCCGACCTCCTGGGAGAACCGTTGAGGTTTTGTGACTTCTGACCCCACTGGGGAATCTGATCTGATTCCTTCTTGGGTTCCAGGGGAGATGGTTTCTGGGACCCCCTGGAGCAAACATGTGTCCCCTCCACCCCCATCCCCCAATGCCTGTCTTGAGCTGGGCATTTCACCTCATTGATAGGAGCTTTGCCAACTGAGCTACATCCCAGCCCTCAGTTGAACGTTTTAATGTGTTTATTCGACAAATAGCCCGGTGTACATTGTGCTGAGGTGCTGGGTGCTTAGTAAACAAAGCAGACAAGAACCTTCTGAGTTTACACCTGTGCAGGACAGAGAGGGGGTGACGAGCTTATATACCAACTGTGATGTGATGTCATCTGTGATGTCATTGTGCACAGGGGAGAAGGTCGGCAAGGGCCCAGAGCATTCGAGATAGTTGGGGAAATCTTGCTCAAAGACAGCAGGAGTAAAGAAGGAGTCAAACCAAAGAATGGGTGGGAGGGGCATTTTCAAGCAGTGAGGACAGCAAGTGCAAAGGCCCTGTGGGAGGAAGTGCTTGGTGTGGAAAACGCCAGAGGGGAAGCCCTTGAAGGCTAGTGAGTCAGAGGGCGAGATAAAAAGGGAAACTGAGGCCAGTCCAATCAGGGAGGTCAAAAGCTCTGAGGAGTTTGGATGTTATGCTAAGAGTCATGAAAAGACGTTGATGAGCTTGGGGAAATAACTTTTCTTCAACTGATTCCCCAATCAAAAGAGTCTATATAAGACATGTGAGTTTTAAGGAATAACAGAAGAAAGATACACACCTTGTGTCACTCTTCACTATTGCCTCCCCAGTGCCATTCCTCATTCCTCCGGGAGCTAAGCATCCTGAATTTTAGTGTAAAATTCCGAATTTCCTCCTAATATTACTGAAGTAGAGCAATGTATTGGTTAGTTTTGGACTTTGTTTAAATGAACCCATGCCGTCCATGACTGTTGTTCTTCAGTTTGCCTTTCTGCAAGTTTCTTCTTCCTGTCAGGCTCCTCCTCATTGGTGCACGTAGCTGTCCCTCGTATTCACTGTAACCATAGTACACCTCCTCATTGGTGCATGCTGCTGTCACTCACGCTCACTGCTACCATAGTATACCTCCTCATTGGTGCATGCCGCTGTCACTCACTCATACTCACTGTAACCATAGTACACCTCCTCGCTGGTGCATGCCGCTGTCACTCATGCTCCCTGCTACCATAGTACTCTTCCTCATTGGTGCACATAGCCATCACTGGTGCTCAATGCCACATGGTACTCCGCTGGGTGCTCACTCCTGTTCTAATTTATCCTTCCTCTTGTGAAATGTCATTTTAGTCCTTACTGTTGAGCCAGCCTTGCATTCTTGAGATGAGTCCCAACTTGATGTTGATGAACTTTCTTCTCTAGAAAGCGAGGTTAAATTTGCTGGTGCTCTGTTTAGGATGTTTCCCTCCGGGCTGGTGGAGCAGGCTGGGCTCACTTTCCCTGTTGGCTTTCTTCTTTTCTGGTTTGGCCTCAAGGTTGTATACTCCTCAGAGAATGGCCTGGGAATGTGTCCCCCTTTTTAATTTTAATCCTTGGTTAAAATGGAGGACCAGTTTGGCAGGCGTTGGCTACTGCCTTGTTACCAGTCTGTGGCCCTGGGTTGTTTGTGTGGAGTTCTGGCTACCTTCCATATCTGGTCTCGTGCATACACCCCAACATCCCCAAACCACCAAACCTCACCATACCCAAGAGCTCACTGCTGGCTTAGAAACTGCATCTTCTGCTCTCTTGTAGGCAAACCTTGAACTCAAGGCATGAAGGGCTGTTGGGGGCCTACCCCGAGTCTCCCCAGGTAAACACAGGTAGGTGCCTCTCTCTGGGGGTTAGCAGATCCTCTTCACAACCTAGATCCGGCGTGATTCTCCTGCCCCTGCCTAGGGTGAAGGGTGCTGGGTGGGTCCCACTCCAGCCCCAGGGTGTGGCCCGGGCACCCTGGGCCCGGGGCTGGCCTCTGAGGGGGAGACATTGTGAGAGCTGCCTGGTTCCAAGCCTCCAAGCCCCAAATTAGCTTCTTTCCATATTTTTGAAAGGGAAAGAACAGCGGGCTAAATATATCACGGGGCCACTCAGGGTCAACAAGGCAGAAATAAAGTCAACAGCCGGCCATCTGGGGCCGGGTTGACAGACCCCAGGGAGCCAGGCACGGTGCCCATAAAGCAAGGCTGGATCTGACGGCAAACTGGAGCCACCGCCGGACACCAGGCCGGCTGTCGGCCCCCAGCAGGTGCTCCGGGAGTGGCCCCTCCCCTCCTGGGGGGAGCGCGGGTTCTGATCACTCCCCTCCCACCCTGAGCCCCCCGAGGCTGACCTGGCCTCCCATCCCATCTGCTGGATAAAAGCCAAGCGAGCATCCTTGAGGCCTAGAGCCCCAACTTCCGTGTGTGCGTGTGTGTGTGTGTGTGTGTGTGTGTATGTGTGTGTGTGTGTGAACGTTTCCTACCACTCCGCAGCAGGGGGCTCTCTGCCATGTGCTCTGCACACCGCCCCCGTGTACACTCATACTCCTGCAATTGTGTGTATGCATGATTGCACAGGCTTACCTATGAAAGGCGCCCATACGCACGCTTGGACTCAGGGCCTGAGCACTGTCCCTGGCTTCTTTTTGCTCAAGGCTAGCACTCTACCACTTGAGCCACAGCGCCACCTCTGGCCATTTTCTATATATGTGGTACTGGGGAATCAAACCCAGGGTTTCATGTATATGAGGCAAGCACTTTACCACTAGGCCAGATTCCCAGCCTTACATATTTGTACAAAGGGTTTCAATTCAGTGTGTCCGTTTGTGAGCCTGACACGTCTGGATCCATGTCACCCCTCCCCTTGCTCTCCCCCACCTCTCCAGCCCCCCCCCCCTCCAGTGACCTGGTTCCTGTTTCACAAGTGTCTGTGGAACATTCTGGCTTCCTTTGCCACCCTTCCTCTCTTCCTCCATCTGCCCCCTCCCCCTTGACAACACACGTTCCAGCTTTGCAGTATTCTTCTTGTTAAATTGTAAGTTCGTTCTTCAAAGGAGTTACACTGGCCGGGCTCTCACCTGCAATCCTAGCTACTGAAGAGGCTGAGATCTGACGATGAGGGTTCCATGCCAGCCTGGGCAGTGAAGTCCCTGAGACTCTTATCTCCAATTAGCCAGAAAACCGGAAGTGGCGCTGTGGCTCCGAGTGGTTAGCGCACTAGCCTTGAGCTGAAGAGCCCAGAGGCAGTGCCCACGCCCAAGGTTCAAGCCCCACAACTGACCAAAAAAAAAAAAAAAACCCAGGAGTTACACTGAAGCCAGGTGTTTAGACCCGAGGCCCAAAGTCTGGCTCGCCACCTCCAGACGCCAATTAAAGAGACACAGTGAAGGGCAGAGTGAGGAGATTCCGTCCACAGCAGCCGTGGGACACAGCGCTTCAGGACATCCTCAGCCGTCTCCAGGGTGCAGGCATTGGCTGCGGGCAAAACAGGGAGAATGGAGGGAGGAGGAGGAGGAGGGAGGGGGAGGTCTGCAGAGTTACAGTGGTCCCCGGTCTCATGCTTCTCCCTGACTGTGGTCTTTCTTGGTGATGGCACAGTTGACGGCGTGCCGCAGAGAATGGCTCAGGTCCGAGGGCGCGGGTTCCGAGGCGGGGGGTGGGGGTGGGGTGTTTAGTTCATTCACAGGACCAGCGGAGTGTCTTCAAGTCGCCTCCTGTACCACCGCGGTTCCCTCTCCCGTCTATCTGCGTATACCTGTCTGTGCTCTCGCGTATGGTTATAATTTAAAGCTAGCCTTGGCCGACGAGAAAACGTGTGGCCGTGGTGTCCCTGAACCTGACGTCCCTCGCTTCAGCCGTTTTTTTCTAGTCCATCCATTTCCCATGAATGACATAACAAATATTCTTCTTCTTGGTACACCAGTAAAATTCTTTCTTTTTTTTCCCTTGTGCTGGTAGTGGGGCTTGAACGCAGGGCCTTGTGCGCTCGCTTGGCTTTTTTTTGCTCAAGGCTGGCGCTCGACCACTTGAGCCACGGCTCTGCTTCTGGCTTCCTGGTTGGCGATTAGTTGGCGATAAGAATCTCACAGACTTCCCTGCCCGGGCTGGCTTCAAACCACGATCCTCAGATCTCAGCCTCCTGAGTAGCTAGGATGACGGGCGTGAGCCCCCGGTGCCTCGCACATTTTCCTGGTCCGTTTGTCCGTGGGTAGGGGTGAGGCCTGCCACGCCGTACCTTCCCCTCTCAGAGGACTCTGTTAAACCCCGGGCCTGGCATGCTGCTGGACAGGTTCGTAGATGCACAAAAAATATTTGTCTAGGTCGGGGGGGGGGGGGGAAGAAAGCAAGCTGGAGCCTCACGCTGATAGAGGATGTTGCCCCAAATATTTTTAGAGTATCTCTTCACAAAGTGGCCAGTTCCACAGGGGTTGATGGAGAAAATAACTCGGCATCAGATTTCAGGTGTCCTGGATAGCATGGTTTTGGAAAGATCGGAAAGAATGTGGGTCTGGAAATAGGATCCACCCAGATTCCCAGCCTCGCCCACTGCACTGGGGGGCATTGTGATCAGGGACGGCTTCAGGGGCTCCCGGGACCAGTGAGCAGCAAAAGGCAGTACCTGCGCCTCCCCTGGGGTCCCCAAAGATGGGCCAGCCCCGAGCACCCAAGTGACTTCCAGGCTCACTGGACCCCCAGGCACCCCGGAAGCCCAGGGTTGCCGGCTGCCCCCTTGAGCTCAGTTCTTGGAGCTGCTGCTTCATGAGGGGAGGGATGTTTGGTCCTGCTGGCACCGAGCTAAACTGAAGGACGTGTGGGCTTCTGTGCCTCTCAGAGAAGGTCTGACAGAAGGCTAGCTTTGCTGGGGGGGGGGGGGGGTCTGTTATTTCATCGGACTTTATTTGAGTCTCTGCTATGTGCCATCCCCAGAGATGACAATGACAGACGACCGAATGAGAGACCGGCAACATAGTCCCTAAGGGTTTCTGGGAGCACCTGGAAGGGACCCCTGAATTGAGGTGATCAGAAAACTACAGCCGAGCATGGCAGCTCACGCCTGTCATCCTAGCTACTCAAGAAGCTGAGATCCGAGGATCAGGGTTCAGAGCCAGCCCAGGCAGGAACATCCGTGAGCTGTGAGAAGACTCTTGTCTTCAATGAAGCAGCACAAAAGCTGGAAGTGGAGATGTGGCTCAAGTGGTAGAGCACCGGCCTTGAGCGAAAAAGCCAAGCAAAAGTGTGAGGTTCTGAGTTCAAGGCCTCGCCTGAGTTAAAGAACCTCCTCTGAAAAGGGAGCCAGTGAGGGCGGGAGGGGCAGCCTCCGGGAAGGGCATGCCATTGGCTCATGCCCTGTCACTCAAGCAGTTAGTGACAGTGATTGCTCTTGGCTGGGCCTTGGCTGGCTGCCTCTTGCTGCCTCCAGGGAGGGCTGAGGCTCTCCTGCTCTCGATTAAGCAGGAATGTCTCAGTGCCCGGAGCGCTGACCTTGCCGCCCCTGCGGGGTGGGCCCGGACTCGGTTCTGGCCGTGGGGCTGGTCGAGGATGGAGCCTGTGGGAAACCCGAGAGGCACCAGAGGCCAGGCAAAGCCAGGATGGCTGTGAACTGATTGTTCTCTTGGCCCCCTCGGTTCCCCTTCCAGGCCCCCCGGGCACAGCCGTCCAACGCGGGATGTCTGGAGTTCCTGCAGGCGACCATTTCTTGAGGATCGGTTCCAGAGATCGTCTCTAGTGCACCGAAGAGCTCTCCGTGGCTGCTGCCGCTTTTTATTCATTCCTGTCCTCTCTCGGAGCTGGCTCCCACAGCCGGGATGGCTCAGTCCAAGGCCAGCGGCTCGCACTACGCCCTGACGGCCATCGGCCTGGGAATGCTGGTCCTCGGGGTGATCATGGCCATGTGGAACCTGGTCCCCGGGTTCAGCGCCGACAAACTGACGCCTCAGGGCAACAAGACGGAGATCGGGAGCGGCATCCTGAAGAGCAAGACCTTCTCGGTGGCGTACGTGCTGGTCGGGGCTGGCGTGGCGCTGCTGCTGCTGTCCATCTGCCTGAGTGTGCGGGACAGGCGGGAGCAGCGGCGGAGCGAGGAGCTAGCCCGCATCCAGCAGCAGGCGGGGACCGTGTCTCGGGCCCAGGAGGAGGACAGGTGAGGATAGCCCGGTCCCAGGCTGGACCCGGTGGGGGGGGGGAGGGTCCCGGGGTGGACGTATTTTAGTCTAGCTAGGTCGTGGGAAACTGCTCATTATCGGCACAAGCCACCCTGGACTTCGCAAGCAGGGCCCCCCCACCCCCTGACCCCCCACCCCCCCCGACCCCCCACGTCAGGTGGATTGGATTACAGGCGTGCCGAGAGGAGGACGACCCAGGAAACTGATCAAGGCCTGGGGTAGCCACCGCGGGCACCAGTGTGGGTGCCTGTCTGCCTGCCCACGCATGCGGGGTACGCTTCGCTTCGATTTGAAGAGGTTGGGATACAGTATTGCATTTGACCCCCAAATGCCACAACGATGTTTTAAAAGACAAGCGAAATCTAGTTCTCTCTCTCTCTCTCTCTCTCTCTCTCTCTCTCCATATGCTTGTCTCTGTCTCTCAGTTTCTTTGTGTGTCTCTGTCTGTCTGTCTCTCTCTGCCTATCATGTTGGCCAAGGCAGGTGAACCAAAGTGCCAGCACATCCAGGGGGCTCATCCCTCCTAAGTTAATCGCCTCTGCAAATGCCCTCATAGGCAGCCATAGAGGTGTGCTTCACTAATAATATGCTGAGCATCTCTCAGTCCAGTCGCTTGACAGTCCAGACCCACCATCACAGCCTGCTCACACCTCGAATCCTAGCTACTCAGGAAAGCTGAGATCTGAGGACTGTGGTTACAAACCAGAAAGGTCCTACAAGATCCTGTCTCCAAAATAACCAGCCAGAAGCTGGGCGAGAGGCATGGCTGAAGTGGTAGAGCACCACCTAAACAAGTCAAGCTGAACAAGTGAGAGGCACTTGCATTCGAACGCCAGGCTCATCAAAAATAAGTCGACCGACAAGGAATAATTAACCACCACACAGAAAGGCTTCTTGGAGGTTTAACTCAGTCTGAGCAGGGCAAGAGAAGAGGAGAGGAGCTGCCCAGCTAAGGAGAGAGTGCTACCTTCAATTCTGCGGTCCCTCCATGGGTTGGGCAATACCCACCACGCTAGCGGAGGCCTACTGCCTAACTGAGCCCATAGATTCAAGGCTACCTCTCTTCTGGAAAGATCTTCACAGACACGCTCAGAAACAGGGTTCGGCCTGAGCACCCCAGGGCAGTCACATAGAGCTAGCTGTCCCGGTCACACTGGCTTGTCCTGAAAACCATGGAGACACGGAAAAGAGCCATTCCCAGTCCCCATGTCAGCCGGCCGGTGAATGGGAGGAAGCCGAGGGTCAGCCACGGCCACCCTGCAGGGTCAGGCGGAGGACCCTCAGGGAGCACTTGGGCATGACTCCTTGTAAAATGAAAAAACATTTTCCTTTTAATGTCCTGAGCTGCTGAGCTCTGGTGGCTCTCACCTGTCATCCTAGCTCCTCGGGAGGCTGAGATGTGAGGATCAAGGCTTGAAGCCAGCTCTGGCAGAAAAGTCCGTGAGACTCTTCTCTCCAATTAACCACCAAAAAAAAACCAGAAGTAGAGCTGTGGCTCAAGTGGTAGAGTGCCAGCCTTGAGTGAATCAAAGCTCAGGACAGGGGCTGGGGATATGGCCTAGTGGCAAGAGTGCTTGCCTCGTATACTTGAGGCCCTGGGTTCAATTCCCCAGCACCACATATACAGAAAATGGCCAGAAGTGGCGCTGGGGCTCAGGTGGCAGAGTGCTAGCCTTGAACAATAGGAAGCCAGGGACAGTGCTCAGGCCCTGAGTCCAAGGCCCAGGACTGGCCAAAAAAAAAAAAAAAAAAAGCTCAGGACAGTGCCTAGGCCCTGAGTTCAAGCCCAGGACTGACACAAACACACACACACACACACACACACACACGTTCCTGAATTGGTGAATTTTTCCCATTCAATGTTCTAACAAAACCAAATTTGATCTTGCTGAGTTTTGGGAGGAACCTGGAAGATAAAATTGTAGAATAATTTAGGGTACATGCAAATGTTACCATCCAGATGCTTCTTTGATCCCTGGAGGTGACCGTGTTGCTTCAGATTGGTATTGTGTTATATAACCTTGTCGTCTTTGGCCAGAGGACAAGCTGGGTGTTGGAATAAACAGCCTGGCCCGGCAGGTGGTCGCCTTTGCAAGGCTCCCAGGCAAAGGAAATCAATGAGGAAACACTCAGGGGATGGAACACAGTGGCCGCAGGTGTGGCCCCCCTCTCCTGCCCACCTTCCCTTTCCTAACAGCATGACCAAAGCCCATCCCCCCCCCAGCCACAATCCTGGCATCAGAATGCCCCCAGGTCATCCAAATACCCCCCAGGCCCTCAGGGGGGCTATGACACAATGCATGTGTTCTAGGACTGAGGCCTAGCTGGTCCTTTGGCTCAAAGCCACAGGAAACGACGTGTCACATGGCAGGTGGATGCTAACTTCTACGGATGGGGCAGGTGGAATGTTAGCTTTGGTACTTCTGGGACCCCTGGGTGGCATGTGTGGTCCAGGTGCCTCCCGGGGAGCTGACGGTGGGGTTGCAAGACTTCTGATGTCTGTCTGTCTGTCTGCAGCCAGGAGGAGGAGGACGACGAGGAGGAGGCCTCGGCCCGATACTACGTCCCCAGCTACGATGAAGTCATGAATTCCAGCCACTCAGGAGCCAGGCAGCCGGAGCAGAGCCCGGGGCTGGGGGTCTCTCTGCCCTCCTATGAGTCCTTAACGGGGCTGGATGAGTCCACCCCCACCACCGGCAGGTCGGACGCCGAGGCCGGCCCAGGGCAGCCCCCGGATCGGCAGAACTCCAAGACGGCCAAACGCCTGAAGCCGTTGAAAGTTCGAAGGATTAAGTCTGAGAAACTTCACCTCAAAGACTTCAGGATCAACCTCCCCGATAAAAATGTCCCACCCCCCTCCATCGAGCCTCTGACACCCCCGCCGCAGTACGATGAGGTGCAGGAGAGGACCCCTGAGGCCCGGCCCCCCGACTGAGCAGACACACACCCCCCCCCCCAGGCCACGCTCCCTCCATCCCTTACCCTCTGCACCCACAGACTGTATGGAGGTCGCCTGGGGCCCGGCCGCCAAGCAGGAAGGACACCAAGCATCCTCCTCCCAAACCCCTGGCCGCACACAAGGGCAGGATCCTTGGCTTGGCCACTGGCGTAGACGGTGGTGGCTTGGTTTTATTTCCACAAAACGACTACCTTATTTTCAAGAAGAAGCTGGGCACTGGTGGCTCACGCCTGTCATCCTAGCTGCTCAGGAGGCTGAGATCTGAGGATCAAGGTTCAAAGCCAGCCCTGGCAGGAAGGTCTTTCGAGACTCTTATCTCCATTTAAATTAAAAAAAAAAAAAAAAGCCCAAAGTGGATCTGTGCCTCAAGTGGTAGAGTGCTAGCTAGCCTTGAGAGCCTTCAGTAAGAAAGCTCAGGGACAGGGCTGGGAATATGGCCTAGAGGTAAAGTGCTCGCCTGCCTCGTATACATGAAGCCCTGGGTTCGATTCCTCAGCACCACAGCCGGAAGTGGCGCTGCGGATCAAGTGCTAGCCTTGAGCAAAAGAAGAAGTCAGGCCCTGAGTTCAAGTTCCAGAACCAGCCATCTCCTTTCCCCCTCCTGGTCCCCCAAATAAGAATGTAATTTTGTATCTGCTTTCTTCCCTGGAACCCACTACCTAGGGGGCAGTGAGATTGTGTGGCGCATCCCTGTGGGGGGAGGGGCGCCTTCCTCGGGGCCCTGGGTACTGTTGGCAGTTTGAGTGTCCGAGGCCTGTTGATCTGTAGGTAGCACGGAGCTCTCCACCTGTCAACCCTGCACGCGGTCACGGCCACAGGGGAAGAGGAGGTGTTGCGTTCTGGCAAGCTGTGCCACGGAGCTTTTGATAGTAATAAAATGTTTTCTATGGAGTGCCTTTGACTGGCGAGTTATCTGTGTAATTCTTGCAATGCTGGCTGGCGCATGAGCACTGCCAGTGATGAGAGTTAATGGGTTCCATACACCACAGAGCTGAGCACTGCACGCACAGCCCTGTCTTCTGTACCCCAAGCCCGGAGGGCAGGTTAGCTCGCACACACTGAGGACAATTCAGTCACCCCCGGGGAGCCTGGGAGACCCCACCTGGAGGCTGCAACCTGAAGCCTTGTTACAGGAGAAAGTTCTGGGCCTTTGCCGTTTCCTAAGCAGCCCCTGGCAGGGAGGAAGTTAAGTCAGCTGATCTGGACTGGTTTTACAGCCTCCAGTTCCAAACTTTCACTGTCCTATGCAAATGTGATATGCTAATCAAGGGGCGGGGCCAGGGTGGGTGGGTGTGGGGGAGGCCGGAACACTCAAGGCCAGGGCCCGCTCTCCACCACAGCACCATTATGAGGCCCCACCCAGGGCCTTGCTTGCTTTTCCAGTACTTTCTTCCTGGTGACTGGGCAATCTAGGAGGGAAACACATGGGGAATTGCAGGTCCACAGGGGAGTGTGTGTGCTGGTCCTGGGGCTCGAACTCAAGGCCTGGGCACTTGTCCCTGAGCTCAACACTGGCCTTCTACCACTTGAGCCACAGCTCCACTTCTAGTTTTTGTTTTTGGCCAGTCCTGGGCCTGAGCACTGTCCCTGGCTTCTTTTTGCTCAAGGCTAGCACTCTGCCACGTGAGCCACAGCACCACTTCTGGCCATTTTCTGTATATGTGGTGCTGGGGAATCGAACCCAGGGCTTCATGTATACAAGGCAAGCACTCTCGTCACTAGGCCACATTCCCAGCCCCCACTTCTAGTTTTTTTATGGTTAATTGGAGATACAGAACCTCCTGGGTGCTGGTGGCTGACGTCGAGAATCCTAGCTACTCCACAGCCTGAGATCTGAGGATCCTGGTTCAAAGTCAGCCCCGGGGCAGAAAAGTCCATGAGACTCTTATCTCTCACTAACCACCACAAAAAGCAGGAAGTAGAGCTATAGCTCAAGCGGTAGAGCACCAGCCTTGGTTGGGCAAGAACACAAGACTCAAGTTCAAGAGTACCGATACTGGCATACACACACCCCCCCCCCAAAAAGAACAATGCAACCTTTCCTTTTGTGAATACAGTTTTCTTATTCCTCCTCCATTCCAGAATTAAATGTTAAATTTCCTGTAACATGACAGAAACAGTTCCTCCCCATCTCCTTTTCTCCATCTGCTTCCATCTGACCTTTAATGGAATTTTAATAAACTGTAATAACAGAGATTTATTAGCTGGACTGTGAAGGTAGAAAGATAATGGTTGGCAATGCTTACAATCTCAGACTGAGACATTTTAGATGATTTGAAAGTACCCTTGGAAGCCAGTGAGGGCAAATGACAAAATAAAAAAAAACTATCATAGAATTTTGGAAGCAAAAATTATAGCCTGACTTTTCCTGGGCTATAAATCAGAGAAGAAAACAATGTCATATGAGACGGAGTGTTTCGAAGATAAGCTGGAGTCGAGAGTGCAGGAAATTCAGGAATTACGCAGGTACTTTAACATTAACCAAATGCTCTCAGTGTTTAACCTTGAGGTGTCTTGTTTTTCCAGTGTGTCCTTCCTGACTGTGCCCAACCCCCCACAAAAAAAATCACCCACTTCTACTCGGTGAAAACATAGACAAGATAAAAGAATGTAATAATGTGTTAGCATAGAAGATGGCAGAAAAACCCACCAGACAGTGTAAATGGGAAAAAGGAAAGGGGGGGAGGGGTAAGAGGAATATCAAAGAGAGGGGAACTTGTTCAAAGTGCATGGTGTGCACCTATGGAATTATCCCAACGAACCCTCTTGCGCTAATAACGTATGCTAGTGAAAATTAGTGTTTTTTTTTTAAAAAGCTGGCTCACACCCATAATGCTAGCTACTCTGAAGGCTGACATATAAAGATCATAGTTCAAAAACCAGACTGGGGTGGGGGGGAAGTTGTGAGACCCTGTCTCCAAAATAACTATCAAAGGCTGGGGATATGGCCTAGTGGTAGAGTGCTTGCCTCGTATACATGAAGCCCTCGGTTCAATTCCTCAGCACCACGTATATAGAAAAAGCTAGAAGTGGCACTGTGGCTCAAGTGGTAGAGTGCTAGCCTTGAGCAAAAAGAAGCCAGGGACCTGAGTTCAAGCCCCAGGACTGGAAAAAAACAAAACAAACAAAATAACTATCAAAATGCTGGACTAAAGGCATGGTGTGAGTGAAAGAACCCCAGCTGTTAGCTCAAAAGTTGAGCAAGAGGGGCTGGGGATATAGCCTAGTGGCAAGAGTGCCTGCCTCGGATACACGAGGCCCTAGGTTCGATTCCCCAGCACCACATATACAGAAAACGGCCAGAAGTGGCGCTGTGGCTCAAGTGGCAGTGTGCTAGCCTTGAGCGGGAAGAAGCCAGGGACAGTGCTCAGGCCCTGAGTCCAAGGCCCAGGACTGGCCAAAAAAAAAAAAAAAAAAGTTGAGCAAGAGTTCAAGGCCCAGAGTTCAAGTCCTACTACTAACACACAAAATAAACGACTAAAAATAAAAGAAATTTCCTGCGCCTTTAGGAGCAAATCTGACAAGCTATTTATATATGTATGCATTAGAGAAACTGAGTAAGTATGTCATATTAACTAGCGAATTAATGCATTTATTTATTTATTTATTTTGGCCAGTCCTGGGCCTTGGACTCAGGGCCTGAGCACTGTCCCTGGCTTCTTTTTGCTCAAGGCTAGCACTCTGCCACTTGAGCCACAGTGCCACTTCTGGCCATTTTCTATATATGTGGTGCTGGGGAATCGAACCCAAGGCTTCATGTGTGCAAGGCGAGCACTCTTGCCGCTAGGCCATATTCCCAGACCTAATGCATTTATTTTTGTTTAAGTTAAACTGAGAGAGAGAGAGAGAGAAAGAGAGAGAGAGAGAGAGAGTTGTGTTTTCTTTTTATTTCTGAAAATTTATTTTAGAAACCAGATTTGAAGTACTTATCTACATTGGATTAAGAAAGAGTAATAGAAGGGTAAATTTGGAATAGATTATACACATGTAGGGAAATATAATGACACCTTTTTATACAATTAATTAATGGTGGTTTTGGTTTTGTTTTTTTTTTTAAAAAAGGAAACAATGAGGGAGAAATAAAGAAAACCAGAACATTTACGTGCTAGTCCACAGATTGAGTTTGAGCTAGGAAAGGGGTATCACGTTAGCGTTTGCCGACAGAAAATTCACCAGCTCAAATCAGCACAAACAGAGCAGAAGGAAGGCCAAGACGATCACCCTGCTTCCAGGAGATGCTGTCAGAAGACGCTGGTCACGCGGAGTGCTGAAAACGCCCATTTAATCTAGCAAGATGGCAAGAAAACTGAGACCAAAAAAGAACAGAAGACTTGATCTTGATGTTTATTTTCCCAGCTAAAAAATACTTCATGGCCTGCAATTTTTCCATTGGCTGTAAGCAGTAAAAATTGCCCATTAATCTTTCCTTAGGCCAATAATAGAAAGGTCTCAAGGGGCAAAGCAGGAGCCAGGAATACAACTAAGTGGGAAAGTGCAGAGGTTTCTAGGCAGACCTTGAGAATATTCTCCTTAGTGCACCCTTCATCGAACCGAATGGAGCCTGTCTTTATCTCTCTGGATGGCTTCGGGTCGGGATGGTCGATCTCGGCCCGTCTTGGATGAGGTCTGCTCGTTGGAGGACTTAGTTTCAGGCTGGGCCTCTCTATTCCGGATCCCACAGCACCTCCCAAGTGTTTGGGAACCTGAACTGTCTCCTGAAGGCCTAAGTGTGGCAGGCTTGGTGGCCAGCTTATGCTGCTATTGGAAGGTGGTGGCCCTTTAAGAGGAGGGGCTTAGTGGGGGACGTGATGTCATTGGGGGCAAGGCCTCCAATGGGGAAGGCTATGAGGTCAATGGGGGCGTGGCCCTGATGGAGATAAGACCCTCAGCCTCTTTGCCTTCCTCCTTTCCTCCCTCCCACCATCTCTCCCCTCTGTGTCTCTCTGGTCTGTCTCTGCCTCTCTTCCTCCTGGCCACCATGAGGTGAGCAGCCTCCTCCTCTGAGCCTGTCTACCTCGACTCACCGTCCACAGGGGGTGACTGACACACAGGGGCCAGGGATGAGGTCGGAGATTTAAACCACAGTGTGGAGTCTACTGGGGAACAGAGGCAGCCTGGAGAAACTGAGAATGGGAAAGAGTGCTGGGTGCATCGGGCCCCGAGGTCAGGAAAAGCCAAAGGTGTGAGCCCTGTGGGGCCCCGAGCAGGGCTGGAATGCCTCTCGTGCACCCTCCCTGTGCGCAGAAAGAAAGCTGAGATGCAGCCATGCTTGTGCGAAGGCCAAGCCACACTACACAAACAGGACAGTTAGAACCCAATCCGGCCTCCGCCTGGGAGAACAAAGGAGCCGCCCAGGACCCCTGAGATGCCCCCCAGGAGAACAGCAAATCCCACGCGGAAACATCTCTGCCTGGCTTTAATCAAGCATCCCCAATGATAGCTCAAGATTGCACTAGTCGCTTTCAGAGGTTGCTTTTTACTCGACTATTAACACATAAAGGGAAAGGATGTGTTCTGCCTGTCCTGAACAAACTGTATTTTATGGCAAATGTCTTTTTTGGTCTGTGTGTGTGTGTGTGTGTTTGTGTGTGTGTACTAGGGCTTGAACTCAGGGTTTTAAGCTCTCCCTTAGCCTTTTTGCTCAAGGCTGGTGCTGTACCACTTACACCACACCTCCGCCTCCAGATTTTCACTGGTTAATTGGAGATAAGAGTCCCCACTTTTGTATTTGTCTGCGGGGGCTGGTTTCAAACCATGGTCCTCAGATCTTAGCCTCCTGACAAGCTTGGGTTTACAAGTAGGAGCCACCAGTGCCCAACAAAAAACTTCTTTATAGAAGAATTCTAGCTAATAATCACCTAAGAGGATTGATGGATGACTGGATAAAACAACATATGGTCTATGTATTACTGTCTTTCCACCTTAAACAGGGCAGGTTCTAATCTATGATATGACCATGTGCCTTGAGGATGCGGTGCTGAGTGAAACAAGCCAGGCAGGGTAGGACTCCACCCTGGTGAGGCATGAAGCCTACTCAGCTCCGCAGACACAGAAAGAAGAATGGGAATTCTGCCTGCCAGACTCAGCCCAGTCTCCCAGGCTGTCCCTGCGAGCGATGAGTCCATCTGTAGCTACAGGGACGGAAAGGTGACCCCAAAGCCTGGCTAATCAGTGCAAAACCAACCCCCTGAGTCATCATCGTAACTGATTCAGGAATGGGCCTGTAATCCAATCCAGAGAAAAATGAGAAACTGGGAGATCCCTCTCTGTGTATGCTAGGAAAACAGAAGTCAGAAGCACTCGCTATTCCCTTAAGGATGCAAAGCTGAACGGATGTAAGGGCAGGAGCTATAGCAGCCTCTTAGTGACAGTACAATGAGCGCTGATGTTAGATACATATCTAAAGCATTGCTTATCATGCAGATGTTAAAATCAACATCACTTGGGCCTTCTGGGTAGCCAGAGACTTTGCTTCCAAGAGGCCAGTTCAGGTTGGGCTGTCACTCTGTCCCATCCCTCCAGAAATTAATTAAGCCAGTAATCTCTCCAGTAATTAATTAAAGTCTGTACTGTGAAAGCCAAACACACATGTGGTCCTTCTCTGAAGAAGTATCGAAGTATCGGTGAAGTATCAGTGCCAGCCCTACCCCTCGCACTATGCTTAGTTAGCTCTTTCTTCCTACCTCGTCCTTCTCCCTCCCGGTCCCAAGGGCCTGCCTGTCCCTGATTCAGGACTCAGGATTCAGACATAGAGCCTTTGCTGACCCGCAGGCCCCAGTCCCTTCCTGAGAGAGCCTCATCATGACAATACACCTGACATTATCCACCGTCCCAGGAGGAAACCGGTTGGCTTTGGCTCGTGAATGACTTCTGAGGTTTCCGATTTGCTGAGCCCCGTGGTTTATGGGGTTTGAACCGGTGGTGAAGTGGGATATGTGAAATGTGTGCTAGAGCAAAGCTGTACATCCCACATGGCCACTTGGGAGACAGACAGACAGACAGACAGACAAAAGGCCAGAGTCCCCGTGCACCTTTCAAGGACGTGACCCTAATCGCAGACTTTCTCCATCTTTCTCCCATCCGTTCCCAGGAGTGCCACCAGCTGGGCACCCACGCTCTTAACACACTGTGGGAGAACTGGGCACCCAAGCTCTCACACACCGTGGGGATGTTTCCTACTCAAGCGGTTCTGCTCCCTCCCTGTCCCCAGCCCCACCTGGGCCTCTGGGGAGCTCTGGGGCCCTTGGTGACTCAGGAAGGAGTCATTCATTCCTTTTTGACAGTGATCCAAAGCAGACCCAGCTTCCAAGGGCTCTGGCTCTCCAGGCTTAGGTGTCAGAGAACAATGAATTCTCAGGAGAGGGCAGCGCTCATGGTGAAAGGGAGGATTGTTAGAGAGACTGGAAAGAAAGGGACAGTTGTTCCCAGGTAGGGGGGTGGGAGAGAGAGAAGGAGCATGGACAGAGGAAGGCTGACCATATTTAGACCAAGTGACAGGAGATTCCGGGGACACCTGAGTGGGGACATTGGCCAGACACAGGGCGAGCTGCCTGAGATAGAAGTGTGTGCGGGAAAGGCCCTGACGCAACACTAAAACCGCTGGACACCGGAGCCAAGGAGAGGAGCAAAACACGCAGGGAGACCTGGAACCCTCCGGAAGTGAGGGAGGTGACCAGAGTGAGGTCATCCCAACCTGCCCAGCGGCTGGGCCCCATCAGCTTGCTACTGGCAGAGATTCAGGCCTACCAAGGCCTTCTAGAATTTTCTATTCAGCAAGAGACACAGAGGCTGCAAAGAGACCAGGCCACTGTTGGAGCTGTCCCAAGAGCCACTGAGGGTCAAGGAGCAGTGGAGCCAGGTTGGTTTATGAGCAAGCTAGGCAGCATTCTCTCCCTTCACTTCCTAAACCCTGGCTGACAAGGCAGAGCCCTGGGGCCTGCTCTTGTATTTAAATGATAATACAACCAATCCCGGCCAATCTCCAATCCCAATGGTCCCTGGGTTGCTGGCTTGACTTCCTGGGTGGACTCTCATTGGCCTTGATGAAGCCAGCACCATTGTAGCCCCAAGCAGAGGGCCCAGCCCCAAAGGAGCTGAACTCCTTTGAGCAGGCCTGGAGAAACTGAGTTGCACCAGTATCATGTGAGCTAGGAAGGGGACTTGCTCCTTCCCCAGCCCATCCTCAGCTGAGTCCCCAGCCCTGGTCCACCAGGACTGCAGCTGGGGAGGACCCTTGCAGGAGCGGGCCCGCCCAGACAAACCGGATTCCTGGGAAATGATGCCAGGAACTGGGAAGTGCTGTTCTGAGATGCTGAGTTTGTGGGAAAGAGCTGGTCTAGTCTGATTAGAAGCACCCAGATGCCTTGACCAAGGCCGTGCCAGCTCCTGGCTAGATTGGGTTTCACTGTCTGTCTGGTCTTTGTCCTGGTCCATGTTGGGGACAAGAGTTTATTTATCTAAAGACATACATGGTGCGGGAGTGGAGAAAGGTGGTGAGAAGAAAGATTGAGGCTGGCTCAACTGGCTAGGGAAGTTGATGTCCTGGGGCACCACGAACCTATTTCCATGATTCCTCTCTGCTTTCTAGACTCTCTATTGACACAGTAAAGTCTGCCATAGTTCATGCTTCTCAGAAGAGAAGCGTGTGTGTGTGTGTGTGTGTGTGTGTGTATACCAGTAGTGGGACTTAAACTCACAGCCTGGGCACCGTCGCTTAGTTCATTAGCTCAAGGTTGGCACTCTACCACTTGACCAGCTTTTTGCTGGTCCACCCCAGCTTTGTGTTGGCTAATTAGAAATGGAATCTTGCGGCCATTTCTGCCCTGACTGACTGTGTGGACCTCAATCCTACACATCTCAGCCTCCTGAGTGGCTAGGTTTACAGGTGTGAGCCATCAGCACCCAGCTCAAATCGAGCTTTCTGGAGGCACCTCGCGGGCCTCCTCCAGTGAAAAGCAGTGAAAGCAGAGCGGCCTTCCAGGCACAGTGTGGAGGAGGCTGGGGTGTAAAGGTGGCCGGGGGTAAGGGAGCTGCATCTGCGCATGCTCCTGGCACACCTGCTCCCCAGCCCTGTGACACGCACACGCAAGCATGGGCCTTAAGAGCAGCCATGGATAGAGGCCAAATCTGGGGCCCCGGTCTGATGCTTGCAGGGCAGGCAGGGGCGGGAGGGCTCGGTCCACTGCTGCGGACACCCATCGACCCTCTGTTCTGCTTCCTGGCGGCTTTGGAGGCGCAGTTCCCCGGCCCCCCTCCCCATCTCGGTCTGTGAAATGGGAAAGTGCAGGGTAACAGAACCATCCCCAGGAGCCACGTGGTGGCCCCACTCCGGCCACGCCCCCTCGCGACCACGCCCATTCAGAGGGAAGGCCACGCCCACGTCCCCCGCAGGCCACGCCCAGGCCCTGGCGTTGCCATGACGACGCGCGTACACAGGCCAGGCCGGCTCACAGGGTGCCGGCCTCCGGCTGGAGACTCCCGCGCTGCGCGGCCTGGAGGCCTCGCCCAGGTGCAGCCCGAGCCCGCGGGGCCGTGGGGCGAGGGAGGGGCGTGGGCTTCCTCCTCCCGCCAGGTGAGTCCGGCTCCCGGAAGGGCAGCGGCAGAGGGCGGAGAGGACCCGGGCTGAGGGAGGAGGAGGGGGCGGCTCCCCATCCTCTGACCCCAGCAATGCCCAGAGCCGCTGGTCGCCTCCCCTGGGGAGGGGGTGCGGCTGGGGTGAGGGGCGGAGCCCCGGCGGGCGCCTCCCCCCCATTCACCAGGGCAGGCCCTTACTTTAACCTCGCCTTCCCAAGCACAGCCTGGACGGCCGGGCAGCCCCAGGGCCGTGGCCTCAGCAGGGACCCCCGCCCTGGGGCCGCCCTGCCCGGATTCGGCTCCGAGCCCTCAGTGTGAGCTGGTTCTTCAGGTACCCTTCCGTCCTCTGTGGGGGTGATGCAGAACAACCAGATGACTCCCACCGAAGGAGCTCCCCCAGCTCACAGAACCCCAATCTGCCTGTGTGTATGCAGGTCCCAGGGCTTGAACTCAGGGCCTGGCCACTGCCCCTGAGTTTTTGTACTCAAGGCTGGTGCTCTACCACTTGAGCCACAGCCTCACTTCTGGAATTTTGCAGGTTCCTTGGAGATCAGTCTTTTTTTTTTTTTTTTTGGCCAGTCCTGAGGCTTGGACTCAGGGCCTGAGCACTGTCCCTGGTTTCTTTTTGCTCAAGGCTAGCACTCTGCCACTTGAGCCACAGCGCCACTTCTGGCCATTTTCTGTATATGTGGTGCTGGGGAATCGAACCCAGAGCCTCATGTATACGCGGCAAGCACTCTTGCCACTAGGCCATATCCCCAGCCCCTGGAGATCAGTCTTGTGGACTCTTCTGTTAAGACTTCAAACCATAATCCTCAAATCTCAGCCTCCTGAGTAGTTAGAATCGCAGGCACCAGCGCCTGGGACATTGTTCCCTTTATGATAGACAAGTTCGTGCTAGCAGGAGACCCCATCTCTAGCCCAGTCTCCTGCCAAGGCTTGGAGTTCTCTCCCTCCTTTTGGTTCTCACTGAATAATGACAGCAGTTGCAGCTAATGTCTATACATCAGTCATCCGCTAGTGGAGCATTGGCCAGTTAAGGATTCTTGTAGGCGTGGTGACAGATTGTTACTTAAGAGTTTTTGTAAGTCTAGAGAGATTTTAAAAAAAAACAACCCTGAATAAACAGATGAAAGTTGGTGGCTCACCTATGTAAACTTGGTTGGTGAACTTCATTTTCTGTGTGTTTCAGGCAGATAGTGCCATTCAGTGGCTTTTCCCTTAAGAAGGAAACAGGGACAATTGGTTTTTGACCTGGCGGGGTACGGGAGGAGGTCACGCATAGCTCAGGTAGAATTCAAAATGAGATGAATGTTGTCAGTGTGTCAGGAGCTTTTGAAGACACTGCAGTGTCTGATTTGAAAAATGATGCCCAGCCAGGCACCAATGGCTCGCGCCTGTCATCCTAGCTACCCAGGAAGCTGAGACCTGAGGATCACAGTTCAAGCCAGCCCTGGTAAGAAAGTCCATGAGGACTGGGAATATGGCCTAGTGGCAAGAGTGCTCGCCTCCTATACATGAAGCCCTGGGTTCGATTCCCCAGCACCACATATATAGAAAATGGCTACAAGTGGTGCTGTGGCTCAAGTAGCAGAGTGCTAGCCTTGAGCAAAAAGAAGCCAGGGACAGTGCTCAGGCTCTGAGTCCAAGGTCCAGGACTGGCAATAAATAAATAAATAAATAAATAAATAAATAAATAAGAAAGTCCATGAGACTCTTATCTCCAATTAACCACCAGAAACCTGGAAGTGGTGCTTTGGCTCAAGTGGTAGAACACTAGCCTTGAGCAAAAAAGCTCAGGGAAAGCCCCCAGGTCCTGAGTTCAAGCCCCACAACTGGTAAAAAAAAAAAAAAAAAAAAAAGATGCCCAAGCCAGGCACTGGTGGCTCACACCTGTAATTTAGTTACTTGGGAGGCTGAGATCTGAGGACCACAGTTCGAAGCCAGTCCGTGAGACTCTCATCAATAAACCACCAAAAGCCAGATGTGGAGCTGTGGCTCAAGTGGTAGAGCACTAGCCTTGAGGGGAAAAAAAATCTCAGGGACAGAGCCCAGGCCCTGAATTCAAAGCTCAGGGCTGCTACACACACACACACACACACACACACACACACACACACACACACACTTTAAAAAATTCCTAGTGCTGATGACTAAGCCCACAACCCGTGTCTGCCAGCCTCTCCCTTTGCTCATGACTCTGTGGCTAATTTCATTTGTTCTCAACTTGCTGGGCTTATATCTGACGGTCACGGACGGCATCTTTGCTAACAAAAAAACCTTTCTGAAACCCTCTCCTAGGAGAAGCAGACGATGAGGGCCTACCTCAAGAGCGCAGAGGGCTTTTTCGTCCTCAATAAAAGCACCACGATTGGAAAGCATGCGGACTCTGACCTCGTCCTCCAGGTGAGCTTTCACCCCAGAGCCCTCGAGGAGTCTGGGACTGTGGCATGGTTCCCGTAGCTCAAGGTTCCACAGCCACGAGTGGCAGGCGGCCATGTCTTCCCTCTCGGCTGTGGAGAGTCGTCTGTGGAAGGTGCCGGACTCCCCTGGGTGGGCGCGGGGATGCGTTCACGGGGAAAGAGGAATGCAAGAGTTGCTTTAAAACTGGGGAACGCGAGGGGCTGGGGATATAGCCTAGTGGCAAGAGTGCCTGCCTCGGATACACGAGGCCCTAGGTTCGATTCCCCAGCACCACATATACAGAAAACGGCCAGAAGCGGCGCTGTGGCTCAAGTGGCAGAGTGCTAGCCTTGAGCAAAAATGAAGCCAGGGACAGTGCTCAGGCCCTGAGTTCAAGGCCCAGGACTGGCCAAAAAAAAAAAAACAACAAAAAACTGGGGAACGCGGGTGTCTGTCTTGAATCTCACTCAACTAATGTGTGTGTGTACATATGTATGTGTGCGTATGCCGGTACTGGGCCTTGAACTCAGGACTGCATGTGCTTGCTTGGCTTTTTTTGCTCAAAGCTGGCGCTCTGCTCCTTGAGCCGCAGCTCCACTTGGGGCTCTTTGGTGGCTCCGTGGAGTGAAAGGTGTCATGGACTTTTCCGTCCAGGTTGGCTTGGAGCCTCGATCCTCAGACCTCAGCCTCCTGAGGAGCCACCGGCATTTAACATAATGGCATTCGCAAGAAGCCCTAAAAACAGCAGGGAGAGATGAGTTTGGGTCTCTCCCATCCCCCCCAGGGATTACTCTTTGGGTGACAATGACACCATCACACACAGAATGTTGAAGCTGGGTACCACCAGTGGCTCATGGCTGTCATCCTAGCTACTCAGGAGGCTGAGACCTGAGGATTGTGGTTCAAAACCAGCCGGGGCAGGAAACTCCATGAGACTCTTATCTCCAATAAACTACTCCAAAACAAAGCTGGAAGTGGCACTGTGGCTGAAGTGGTAGAGCACTCACGTTGACCGAAAGCAGCTCAGGAATAGCACCCAGGCCCAGAGTTCAAGCCCCAGGATTGGGGGACACACGCACACACACACACACACACACACACACACACACACAATGTTGAGCTGGGGATGGCGTGTGTATGTGTGTGTGATTCTGTCTTTTATGCACACCTCAGACAGAGGGACGTTGGCGCTGCCTATGATATTATTTGCCTTTAGTCAGATAGAGAGCGGTTCCTCCCCTTTAAGTTTTCTATTTTTATTTACCCATTTCCATTCCCTTTCCTTCCCATACAAATTTCAGAATAACCCTGACTGCACCTACAAAATGCCTTGCTAGGATTTCGCTTAGGAATTGTGTGTTGTGTTCACGCCTATGGGCACGTGTGGGAAGGATCGATCTCTTTCCCGGGCGTGTTTCTCCGTTTATTGAAGTCGTCTTGGTTTTATTTTCAAGTGTTTTGAAACATTCAGCATACAAGTCCCGAACATGTTTTTATTAGATTTACACTAAATCATCTGTGTGTGTGTGTGTGTGCGTGTGTGTAAACTCAGGGTTTTGCTGAGCTTTTTTGCTTATGACTGGCACTCTACCACTTGAGCCACGCCTCCATTTCTAGCTTTCTGGTGATAGATTGGAAATAAGAGTCTCGTAGTCTTTTCTGCCCAGGATGGCTTTGAACCATGATCCGCAGATCTCAGCCTCCTGAGTAGCTAGGGTTTCAGGCGTGAGCCACCGGTGCCTGGCTTCATTTTCTTCTTTCGTTGGTGATGGGAAGCAGTATGCCATAGTTTATACTTTGGGGAGTAGGGAAATATTAGAGACTGAACTCGGGGCCGGGCGGTGCTTGAGCCACACCCCAGTCCCTGTGCTTTTAGTGTGTTTTCCAGATCAGATTGTGTGCTTTTCCCCAGGGCTGCCCCTCACCACCGTTCTCTCCCATCTCCACCTCCTGGGTAGCTGGAACTACAGGGGTGCATCACAGCACCTGGCCCTCGTTGCTTTAGTGCTGCTTCCCACCTGTCCAGTGCCTGCACAAAGACATACCGCTGTGTTTCGTTTGCTTACATGACAACCTCTAACCTGAACGGAACTTCCTGGGGGTGCTTTTTAAGTTTTTATGTTTTTACCGAACCCATGGGGTTGTACCAATAAATAGCCAGGTGACAGAGACAGAGAGCCAGCCTCATGCTTCCCTTCCTGACCTCTGAGGCTTTCGTGTCCTTTTCT
This sequence comes from Perognathus longimembris pacificus, assembly GCF_023159225.1. Classification (NCBI taxonomy): domain Eukaryota; kingdom Metazoa; phylum Chordata; class Mammalia; order Rodentia; family Heteromyidae; genus Perognathus; species Perognathus longimembris. The sequence goes on from NC_063167.1 coordinate 9,171,531, forward strand.
TGCTATATTGCGTGGGCTCTGAGTTCTTAAACTCCGCTGAGCCGGAGTGATGGGAGCGTTGGGGGGTGCGTGTTACTTGCCTTGGCTTTTCGAGGCAAGCGTTCTGTGTTCTGCCATGACGTACGACACCAGCCGTAGGGTTTGGGGAGATGTTCTTGATCAGCCTGTGTTTCCTGAGAGAGAACAGCAAACCTCCCTTTTGATTCACCCCCCCCCCACCCGCACGTCATCTCCCTACAAGGACACAGAGGGCCTCATCCCAACACACAGCGATCATCACGACGGCCCCCAGCCGTAAGAAGAGAAGTGATGTCGCCAGCCGGGATCTCACTGTCACACGGGCCTGCGCCCTGTGACTTCACACGGCCATCTTCTCCATCTGCACAGGGCTGACCTCTCAGGGCTGTTGTGAGGACTGAGAGAGATCTGAGGACTGTGGTTCAAAGCCAGCCCAGGCAGGAAAGTCCCCGAGATGCTTTCTCTCCAATTAACCACCAAAAAAGCCAGAAATGGAGCTGTGGCTCAAGTGGTAAAGTGCCAGCCTTGAGCATAAAAAGTTCAGAGACAGCATCCAGGGCCTGTGTGCAAGCTGTAATACCAGTACAAAAGATTCATTAGTTATTAATTCGTTTTTTTCCCTTTATTGTCAAAGTGAAGTACAGAGGGGCTACAGTTCATGTTTCCCGATGCCGAACCACTTTCCCTCAGCTCGCATGCCCACTGAGGACATGGGAAGGCTGATGGATGGGTCCCTGCACCTCCTTTTCAACACAGCTTCGTCCCAAAGAGGATTGGGGAGAGGAGGTTTTCTCTGAGAAGTGGTCGGGTGTAGCAGGTCATGCCTGTCATCCCAGCCACTCAGGAGGCTGAGATCTAAAGGTCCAGTGTTTCAGTTTGGTAGGACAAGGCCAGATGAGACCTGCCCCCTGTCAGAAAGCCACTGGCTTTCTGATTGATCCAAGATCATGCTTGATCAATTCTGGGCCACCTTGGGAAATAATTCAGCAACTAATTACTGATTATTTGTGCTATTCATGCTAGTCATTCTACTAAATCAAGTTCTGAAACCTTAATAAACTTAAATAACACCAGCCATGAAATTATTCAACAATAATACTTCTGTTCTTCTTCCTCTTCCCCTTCCTTCCGTTTCTTCTTCTTCTCCTCCTCCTTCTTCTCCTTCGTCTCCTTCTTTCTTCTTTCTTCTCTGGTTCTGAGGCTTGAACTCAGAGCCTTGTGCTCTTGTTTGGCTTTTTCCCTCAAGGCCGGTACTCTACCACTTGAGCCATGGCTCCACTTCCAGCTTTTTGGTGGTTAATTGTCTCGTGGACATTCCTGCCTTGTCTGGCTTCAAACTTCCATCCTCAAATCCCAGCCTCTTGAGTAGTGAGGATTATAGGCGTGAGCCACTGGCACTGCCATAGTTACGTTTTTGGTTTTTCTGTGTGTTTGTTTTAAAAAAGATCGCTATTTTTGTTGGCCTGGGTCTTCCCAGTCGGTGAGGACTCTGCTTCTGTAGGTTTGTTCTCATTGATAAGGTTGACAAATTATGCTCATAGTGGATATCACTACATTTTGACATCACTTAGATTGACAATGGAAGATAGTTTTTTTTAAAAAAAACTTGGAGGAAACAATGGCAGGTACAGTGTGCCGTGCCTGTAATCCCAGCTCTTAGAGGTAGAAGATAGCAGGAGAATCACGAAGCCTGATTAACAAATCCCATCTCAACAAACAAGCCGCACTCGGTGGTTCAGTCTCTAATCCCAGCTACACAGAAGGCTGTTGGAAGGAGGATCACAGGCCAACACCAGCACTGAGAAAACTACAAGACCCTACCTGAAAAATAACTGCAGCCAAAAACAGGATTGGGGGCATGGCTCAAGCGGTAGAGCACCTGCCTAGCAAGTGTAAAGTCCTGAGTCCAAACTCAGGTGAAAGAAGGAAATGGAAGTGGGATCCAGTCAGGATCGGCCTCCAGGCCTTCAGTGCCCTGTAAGGACCGTGGCTCCGGATGGCAGAGGCAGCAGCCTGACGCACCATTTTATCCCTCCTCCTCTCCCTCCCTCCTCAAGTCTTTACGGGGCCATGTCAGCATGCGGGCGAGCTGTGAGCAGAAACAGAGTCCCTGCAGTCAGGAAGCTACGGGGAGAGGGAGGCAAAGGCCCTGGGACGGAAGGCCATAGGGGGTGAGCCCAGAGGGAGGCAAAGGCCCTGGGACGGAAGGCCATAGGGGGCGAGCCCAGAGGACCGGCTACAAATGGGAAGGGGTGGTGAGAGGCAAGCAGGAGGAGGGCTCTGAAGGGTTTCCAGCAAGGGGCCGCTGAGTCTGCCCAGCCGTGGGCCGGGAGGGTGGAGATGGGAAAGCAAGGGGGAGAGAGGCCGGGAGGAGGGAGTGCAGGGTCAGCCTCCTGCCCCCAGCTTCGGCTTTGGGAAAACGAAATAAAACATCTAAGAACCGGTGAAGGCGTGCAGATTTATCTCCCACCAGCAGGTGGCAGTGCCGCCCCTCATCAGCCCAAAGCTCCAAACCCTCCACCCCCGGCGCAGCTTTGAAAAGTAGTATCTGCGTCATTTAGATTGCTCTGTGTGTGTGTGTGTGTGTGTGTGTGTGTGTGTGTGTGTCTGTCTGTCTGTCTGTCTGTCTGTCTGTCTGTCTTCTGTCCGTGTGCCATTCTTTAGGGCGTGAACACTGGGCTTGAGCGCTGTCCCTGAGCTTTTTCACTCAAGGCTAGTGCTCTGCCACAGCGCCACTTCCATCTTGTTGGCAGTTCACTGGAGATAAAGCCCAGGCCGGCTTCCAATCGCGCTCCTGCTGAGTGCCTCCGGCTAGCATCCTCCCAGTCCCGCTTTCCTTTGCCATGTCCTTCCCCGTGAGAGGCAGTGTGTGATGGGGGGCGGGAGCTGAGTGGAGATGCCCCCTCCTCCGTCCTGGGGTGAAATCCAGGCACCCACTCTTCCATCAGCTCTGCTATCACAGCTCGCTGGGCCCTGCCTCACCCAGTGCCTCTGGTTCTAGGGTACGCGCTGCTGGTCCGCTGGCCCACCCTGGGACTTCCTCTCACTTGACTTGACTCCGTGGTCCATTCTCCTCACAGAAACTTCCCCTGGGGGACTTCCAAAAGGGAAGCTCCCTCTCTCCTCCCTACCCAGCTCTCTCAGCACACAGACCACTTTCCTTTTCTTTCTTTCTTTCTTTTTTTAGCTACTGGGGATTTATAAGAACTGGGAGCTATTCCTTTAGACAGATTTTGCTGGTTAATTAGAGATAGAGAATCAAGGAATTCTCTGCCCAGGCCGGCTTTGAACATAGAATCTTTGGATCTCAGCCTCCTGATTAGCTAGGATTACAGACGTGAGCCACTGACACTGGGCTGATGCTTTAACGAACGTTTCCTCTTTGCAACATGTTGTGTTTTCGGTTTACAAGTCTTTTGCCCATTTTGTTTATTCCCAGTACCAGATGTTGTTATGCTACTGTATGTAGAATTGTTTTGTCATTGTTTTGAGAGTTGTTCATTGTGTCTCAGTCGCTGTTGATCATATACCCTGAAACTTTGCTGAATTCATTTATCAGCTCTATGTTGTGTGTACGTGAAATCCTTAGGCTTTCCAACACGCGATCACGCTGTCTGAAAGTATGGGTCATTTTATTTCTTCTCTTCAGGTTTGAATGTGCTTTATTTGCTTTCCTTCTCTGCTCTGGCTGGTACTTCCAGTCACATGCCGAACAGAAGTGATGAGCAGACATCCTTGCCTCATTCCTGATCTAAGGGTGAACATTTTCCTTCCGTCTCCTGAGCCTGCAGTTGGCTGTGGGCTTCTCATGTGCAGTCTGCATCATGCTGGGAGCTTTAACCATGGGAGGATGTTGAGTCTTGTCAAATTCCTTTTCTGTATGGAGATGACCCCCATGTAGGGTTCCCCCTTGTTAGGGTCATGTGAGACAGTACACCCATTCACTGTGGTGCATCAAACCATCTTTGCATTCCAGGAGTAAATCCCACTGGCTTGTGGTTTAGTATCTCTTTAATGAGCTACTGAACTCCATTTGCTGATATTTCATTCAAGATTGTAGAATCAATGAGCTGGGCTCTGTGGGGTGTGCCCGTAGCCTCAGCTACTTTGTTGTGCCAAGGCGCAAGACCACCCCCAAGAAGACCACCGAGATTCAGACACTCCGAAATGCAAAAGCAAGGCAAGGCTTTATTTAACGAGCTGCCAACTCGGGCCTTGTCCTACCCACCGACACAGCGGAGGTTAGGAGGAAGCCCTGAGCTGTGATTACACAGGGCTTATAAAGGCAAAGAACAAGGTTACAACAATCAGATGTGCAAGCAAGATTAGGACACAGGTACAATCTGATTGGCTCAGGGTTTAATTCTAAAATGGGGTTCACGTGTCTGGCACTTCACTTGGTGGGCTGAGGCAGGAGGGTCGCTTGAGCCCAGCCTGAGCAATGTAGTGAGGCCCCCATCTCCAGATGTGTTTTACATCAGTACCCGGGAGGGAGGGTAGTCCGCCGTTTTCTCTTCTTGTAATACCGCTGTCTAGTTCTGGTGTCCAGACAATGCCAGCCTCTCCCTTCAGCCCACGGTGTCTCCCTCCACAGGATGGGGATGGTGAGGCAACCATGCCAAAGCTCTGCAGAACAGAGTGGTCGGGCAGGGCCCCACCCACATGTGCGAGCTCTAATGATAAGTAAAATAGAATAACTGCAGACAGCAAGACATTTTTAGCAGGTGTCACACATATGCTCTCCAAGAACCAGTGGAATCACAATGATATTGCCGGCACGGAAACAAGGAATTACTGCAGTAAGGCAATATTTTCTTCTTCGGAGAAGGGTGGGTCATCAGCTAGAAGTCTGTCGAGCAAGAACACAGAGCAGGCAGGCTGCTCCCTGTTGATCCCTAACGCAGCAGGCCCCGCCCCTCTGCTTGGATTGACTGAGCTCAGGTTCACAATCTGCTGGCAATTGGCGAGTTTGAGGAGGGTAAGATGTATTTTACACACGGTGACCATTAACAGAGGTCACCTGAGGTGTGTCTTCTGAGCTGTGTCTTAATTACATCATGAAACAACCAGTGAAGACAAAAATCTTCCCTTTCAAATATCCTTCCTTCTCCCAAAGCATCCCTCTTTTCCTTTCTTTACTTGCTCGTATCATCTTTGCAGAATAATCAACAAGAGTCAAGCCACGGGAACTTTTTTTTTGGCCAGTCCTGGGCCTTGGACTCAGGGCCTGAGCACTGTCCCTGGCTTCTTCTTGCTCAAGGCTAGCACTCTGCCACTTGAGCCACAGCACCACTTCTGGCCGTTTTCTGTATATGTGGTGCTGGGGAATCGAACCCAGGGCCTCATGTTTACGAGGCAAGCTCTCTTGCCACTAGGCCATATCCCCAGCCCCTCACGGGAACTTTTAAGCAACCCATTTTGGCAGAAAAGATGGCGTTTCTCTCTCACACGCACACCCTATGTTAGCAGCCACTCCAGCCCCCGTGAGCCATGCAGTGCCCCAAGAACCTGAGGCTTGAAGCGCTCGCTTTCCTGACAATGCTGACGAAAGCTGGGCCTGCCTTGTGGAGTCGTGCCAAGCTCCTTCCTCCTGTTCCAACCTCCTAACCACAGCCTGGCGGCTTCTGAGGAACAGAAAGGACCGGGGCCCGGGAAAAGCCCAGCCCCAGCGTCAGTCCCTCGTGGTGGTTGAGCAAGGTTGCTAGAGCACAGAACAACGAGGTCACAGGCCTGTGGGGTGCATCGCGTGGCCCTGGGAGCAGGAATCGTAGGTTTACAGAAAGTCAAGCAGTAGGACAGCGAGCCCCACCAAGCCACCTCCTGTCCTGAGCCCTTGTGACCATCCAGCATGACCGCGGGCTGCTCAGCACCCACATGTGATTGAGAGATGACCAGGCCGGTGCCCGGCGTAAAGATGGCTGTGCCGAGGGCCAAAGCACACACTTGGGTGAGAGGCTGGCTTACCGACACATCCATGTTTTCCCTGTCCCGGCTGGGCTGTGTGTGTCCTTCCCACTCACCCTCCCTGCTGGAGGCCGCTGTACTCCATTCAAGCGGACAGAATTTTGTTAGAGGTTTTCTGTTTGCGTCCATGAGAGCTAACGGGTGCTGTTTCCTCTTCTTGCAATGACTGTATCTGGCTGTATCTGGCTGGGCTTCGGGTGCTGTTGGCCTTAAACGAACGAATCGGAAAGTGTTCTGGAAGAGACTGTAGGGAGCTGGTGTCATTTCTCCCTTAGAGATTGAATAAAATTCACCAAGGCCATCTGGGGCTGGTGCTTTGCTTGGGAAGGTTAGTGATTGTTGTGATCCTCCTGCCTCAGCCACCGGGTGTGTGCTGGGATTGCAGGCATGCACCACCACATGCAGCAGATTCCAAGTCTAATCAGATTCGTTCTCCCAGACCATCTTCCTCTCCTTGTGTGTTGGTGGATTGGGGGATTGTGTCTTTGAAGGAATTGGTCCGTTTCATCTAAGTTTCTTAGTTTTGGTTTTTGACAGTGAGTTGTTTGTAGTATTCCTCTTTGGTCCTTTTTATGTCCAAGGGTTCAGAAGTGATGGTCGCTCCTCCCTCCCTGCTTGGAGGGAGGGAGGGAGGGAGGGAAAAAGAATGGAGGGAGGGATAGAGGGAAAAGGGAGAGAAGGAAGAAGGAAGGAAGGAATAAGGGAAGGAAGGGGGAAAGGAAGGAGGGAAGGAAGGAAGGAAGGAAGGAAGGAAGGAAGTCACCTTTGGTTAGACAAATTCTGAGTAGCTTCAAGGAAGCCATGGGGCAGCTGCTGGTATGGGAAATTCTTCCATTTATATCAAGATTTTAGAAGTATAAAACTATGTTCAGGGACTGGGAATGTAGCTTAGAAGTAGAGTGTTTGCCTCGTATGCCTGAAGCCCTGGGTTTGATTCCTCAGCACCACATACACAGAAAAAGCCGGAAGTGGTGCTGTGGCTCAAGTGGTAGAGTGCTAGCCTCAAGCAAAAGGAAGCCAGGGACAGTGCTCAGGCCCCGAAGACTGGCCAAAAACAAAACCATGTACAGCCTGAGAAAACTCTGGAAGGATGTGAATGATGACACCCACAATGGCTGTCTCTGAGGGATTAGGGAGGACTTAGTGTCTCTTTGTGATTTCTCTATTTCTCATTTTCTGTAGTAAGAAAGTCACATGAGTTTTTTTCAATCAAAAGCGGTTCCTCCTCCCAGCCACCCAGCCCTGTCCTCCTCGGAGTCGGGACGGCTGTGGCTTGCGGACCTGCCGCCTCCGCCGGTGCACACCAGCCGGGCAGCTCTGAGTGGTCCGAGAGCTGGGAAACGGCCAATGCCAGGCCAGGGCTCTCTACGACTGCGCGGCAGCACGGTGTCTGTCCCCGCGTCCCAGCAGCTGTGTGACCTTGGGAGATGACCCCACCTCTCTGATCCTCAGGGTCCCCCTCTCCCAGCAAGGGTACCCCATGAACACAGGGCAGGCCAGTGGCCATGCCCTCTGCTTTCCTCTCTTTCAGTCTTCGGACATCGACAACCACCACGCGCTCATCGAGTACAACGAAGCAGAGGGCAGCTTTGTCCTGCAGGACTTCAACTCCCGCAATGGCACGTTTGTCAACGAGTGCCACATCCAGAACGTGGCGGTGAAGCTGATCCCCGGAGACATCCTGAGGTTCGGCTCTGCCGGGCTCACCTACGAGCTGGTCATTGAGAACCCGTCCCAGGTGAGCCAAGCTTCAGAGTGAGGGTCCTGGGGAGGGGGGGGATGTCTGTGACAACACCCTGGACATGACAACACCCTGACCACAACATCACCCTGCTCATGATGTCACCCTGCACATGACAACACCCTGACCACAACATCACCCTGCTCATGATGTCACCCTGCACGTGACAACACCCTGCACATGACAATACCCTGACCACAACATCACCCTGCACGTGACAAGGCCCTGACCACAACGTCACCCTGCCACAATGTCACCCTAACCATGACATCATCCTGCACATGACAACACCCTAACCACAACATCACCCCGACCAGACGTCACCCTGACCACGACATCACCCTGCACGTGACAACACCCTGACCACAACGTCACCCTGCATGTGACAACACTTTGACCACATCACCCTGCTCATGATGTCATCCTGCACATGACGACACCCTGACCATGACATCACCCTGCACATGACAACACCCTGGCCACAATGTCACACTGCACGTGACAACACCCTGACCACAACATTACCCTGCTCATGATGTCACCTGCACATGACAACACCCTGACCACAACATCACCTGCACGTGACAGCACCCTGACCACAATGTCACCCTGCCACGATGTCACCCTAACCATGACATCATCCTGCACATGACAACACCCTGACCACAACATCACCCTGACCAGACGTCACCCTGACCACAACATCACCCTGAATGTGACAACACCCTGACCACAGCGTCACCATGCACGTGACAACACCCTGACCACAACATCACCCTGCACATGACAACACTCTGACCACGATGTCACCCTGCACGTGACAACACCCTGACCACAACATCACCCTGCATGTGACAACACCCTGACCACATCACCCTGCTCATGATGTCACCCTGCACATGACGACACCCTGACCACAACATCACCCGGCACATGACAACACCCTGACCACAACATCACCCTGCACATGATAACACCCTGACCATGACATCACCCTGCTCATGATGTCACCCTGCACATGACAACACCCTGACCACAACATCACCCTGCACATGACAACACCCTGACCATGACATCACCCTGCTCATGATGTCACCCGGCACATGACAACACCCTTACCACAACATCATCCTGCACATGACAACACCCTGACCATGACATCACCCTGAATGTGACAACACCCTCACCACAGCATCACCGTGCACGTGACAACACCCTGACCACAACATCACCCTGCACGTGACAACACCCTGCCCACAGTGTCACCCTGTATCTGACATCACCCTGCCCACTTCAGGCTGGTCAGGCGGAGGTGGGGAGGAGGGGATCCAGTGCCCTCTGTGGGTGTCTCCTGGAGCTGCGTGCGTCAGCAGGGGGTGCATCAGCAGGGGGTGCAGCAGCAGGGGGTGCAGCAGCAGGGGGTGCATCAGCAGGGGGTGCAGCAGCAGCGGCCTCTCTGGGGGGGAGGAGTGGGACGTGGGCGTGGGGTAGCCCACAAGCGAAGCCCCTCCTCCAGATCAGGGCTCCGCCGCCTCCAGCTCTGTGGCCCCACCTGGGGCTCTCTTCATGGTGCATGGCTGAAAATCAGCCAGGGGCCTCACAGCCGTCATCCTGGCTGCTTGGGAGGCTGAGACCAGGAGGATTGTGGTTGGAGGCCAGCCGGGGCAGTGACGCTTGACAGGTGGGGGCCTGTCATCCCACACTCAGTGCAGGGTGAGATTGGGGGGCTGTGCCCAGGCAGCCCTGTCTCCAGTGGGGGAGGCTGTGAGGTCTGCACAACGGAAGCCTGACAGCGGGCAGAAGGCGGCTCGGGCACCCCCTCCCCCCCCCCGGCAGGAAGCCAGACCCGGTCCTCACAGTAACCACAGAAAACAAACAATGGAGGCATGCCTCGGTGGTATCAGGCCAGCCTAGCAAGCCTGGACCCTGAGTTCAAATCCCAGTGCTGCCAGAAAGAGAGAGAGAATGGTGGGACTCTCTGTAAAGCATGCAGCGGGGTCCAAATGGAGCCTGGCACGTAGCGGCTGTCATTACACCCCGATCATACATGATGGCCTCAGCTCACGTGACCAGCGGCACACCCAGGGGCCGGGTGCCAGGCAGTTCACATCCCCGGCCTGTGCTCAAAATCCCAGCTCGGCCACTTGCTCACCCACGTGCTCCCGAGCAAGCCACGGGCCCCCGGGAACACGTAAAGGGCTCCGGAGGTCAGAGGCTCAAGGTCAAATGTCCACCCGCACCATCTTTTGAGCTTAGCTTTCTGATTCCTGCCAAGCAGCCATGCGTGAGTCACAGGCTCCCTTCAGAACCGCCGTCCAGGCCTTTGGGCTCGCCCACCCTTGTGGGAGGCTGGGCCCCTGAAGGCCCCGCCCTTCCCCGAGGCTCCACGTCACCAGCAACCAGATCTCCTGAGCCCATCTAAGAGGACTGAGCTCCCGGGAGCCCAGAGCCCCGGGCGATGGTGACGTGAGAGCCCAGGCCACCAGGTCCCTGCTGTGGTCCCAGCCGGGCCGGCCTGGGTCCCTGGGGCAGAGGGTGACGTGGCCCGGAGGCACAGGGAAAGCCCTGAGGAGGGGAGGAAATTCTGACTGACTTCCGCTTCCTCCTCCACCTGCTCCTTACGGGGCACGGCAAAGCCAGGCCCCTCCCCTCCTCTGGGTTGCCAGTGTCTGCTGGCTGCATTTAATGAGCGTTTACCACGTGCCAGGAAGTCCACCTAGCGTGCTCTCATCCAGTTCCCGCAGAGCGAGAAGCAGCTGCCGTTATCTGCATGTTACACGTGAGATGCAAGAAGAGACGGGCTTGTCAGGGTCACACGGGGGCAAGGGAGCCGGACCACAGTTGGTGGATGTGTGTGCCCATCCTAGGACTTGAACTCGGGGCTTGCATGCTGTCCCTGAGCTTTTTGTGCTCAAGGCTAGCACCCCACCACTTTGAGCCACAGCTCCAATGCCAGTTTTCTGGTAGTTGATTGGAGGTCAGAGCCTCACACTTTCTTGCCTGGCCTGGCTTTAAACCTGGATCTTCAGATTTCAGCCTCCTGAGTAGCTAGGTTTACAGGCATGAGCCACCAGCACCCAATTCCAAGTTTGTTTAATGCTAAATCCCATCTCTCTCTCAACTTGAGGCTGGCAGACCACAGCCCCCAGGCAAGCTGTAGCCTAACATCTTGTGTTTGTAAATAAAGTTTTATTGGAACACAGGCAGCCCATTTGAGTGGGCGTTTGCTTTTCTGATCAGCAGACAGAGTCGAGTAGCCAGACCAGATGGCACACACAACCAATTTAAATGTACTGTCTGCCTCGCTCCAGACGTGCCCCACCCCCGCCCCGCCCACTCCTTAGCCTGCCTCCCATTCATTCAGTTTCTCTCCCACAAGAGAAGGGGCTCAGAAAACAGTCACTGCTTTTCTCATCCCACTGGGCGGTCTTTCATTCTTTCATTCATTCATTCATTCATTCATTCACTCCATCTGTCAAGGCCAAGTCTGGGCATTTTCTCACTAGATTAGACCTCGAAAGGATAGGAGAAGTCTTCAGCAAAGAAGATTGACAACTGGGGACATCAAGATGGGCCGGAGCAAAGGAGCGAAGTCCTCGGGAAGGGCTTTTCAGAACAAACGCAAAGGGAACGGCCCCTTCACGCTCCACACTTAAAGATAATGTGGAGGGCTGGGAATGTGGCTTAGCGGTAGAGCGCTTCCCTAGCGTGCATGAAGCCCCGGGGTTCGATTCCTCAGCACCACATACACAGAAAAAGCTGGAAGTGGCGCTGTGGCTCACGTGGCAGAGCACCAGCCTTGAGCACAGAGAGGCTCAGGGACAGCGTCCAGGCCCTGAGTTCAAGCCCCAGGACTGGGGGGAAAAAAATAATAATAACATGGACTTGGCCCTTCTGAGTGGTGTCATACAGGATCCTGATTTCTCAGATTGAAACCCTGCGCATGATGTATCCTGCCTGTGTCAGCAGAGGGCGCTGTGTGGCACCCTCATAAGCCTCCCCCCAAGTGCTGGGCCAAGTTCAGGGCTCTCCTGGCCCTGAGCTCAGCCCGTGCTCATGGTCTTAGGAAGCCAGAGTCTTGGGTGCCTTCCACGCCCACTGTCCCCGCTGCCTCCCTGTGACCACGCCTCCCTCCAGGAGGCCTCCTGCTCGGGCATGTGTTTGTTCCCGCATGGATGTGCACATTTGTACCGTGGATTACCATCCAGCTGGAGTCACTGGTCTCTCAGATCGTCCTCTCCTTGGCTTGTCCACGCCTCTCTGACACACTTCTACAGCTCCCTTGTTTGTTTTTATGCCTTCTGGGGGGGGGGGGGAGCAGTTCTTCATTTTATGCTATTGCTTCCAATAGCATAATGGTTGATCCTGGAGCTTGAACTCATGGCCTGGGTGCCGTCCCTGAGTATCTTCGTGATCGAGGCTGGTGCTCCACCACTTGAACCACAACACTACTTTGGGCTTTTTCTGGGTAGTTTATCGGAGATAAGAGTCTCACGGACATTTCTGCCCAGGCTGGCTTCAAATCATAATCCTCAGATCTCAGCCTCCCGAGAAGCTGGGCTTACAGGCGTGCGCCACTGGCGACCAGCTCATTTTATGCTATTGCTGGACGCTCTGGGATTGTGGATTGTGGTCTGGTTTCGGCCCAGCCCAGCATTGGGCCGAGGCCTCTGCTCTCGATGCTCAGCTGGGGCCCACGATTGGGTTCTGTCAGGCCGCTATTCTGGCCCATTGGCGTCTTCTGTGTCTAACCACCAGCTCTGAGAGCGAAGCCTGTGTGCACGGTAGAAGGTAACCACGCATGGGGGTGCACTCTTTGATAATGATTGGGAAACACCTGTGCTAATTACTGAAGGTCCAGAGAGCATAGATGCTCCCTGAGTGTTTTGGCTTTCGCTGAGAACCTGGCCATTCACACGTGGGTGAGTTTGCAAGCGCCAGGGGGCAGACATCAGAGCGTTCACCTGGGAGGAAGATGCACCAGATGGGAGAAAGGCGTGGGGGGGCTTTGTGACCCCCGGTGACCCTCTTGGGTCGTTGCAGTGTTCAGTGATAACCTCCTCTCCTCTCTTTTCTTGGAAGTACTAGGGTTTGAACTCAGGCCAGGCAAGTAGTACTGCACCACAGCTCCACTTCCAGCTTTTTGCTGCTTACCTGGCGATATAAAGAGTCTTACCATGAGCTGGGAATATGGCCTAGTGGTAAAGTGCTCGCCTTGTATACATGAAGCCCTGGGTTCGATTACTCAGCACCACATATATAGAAAAAAACCGGAAGTGGCGCTGTGGCTCAAGAGGTAGAGTGCTAGCCTTGAGCATAAAGAAGCCAGGGACAGTGCTCAGGCCCTGAGTCCAAGCCCCAAAACTGGCAAAAAAAAAAAAAAAGTCTTACCAACTTTCCTTCCCAGGCTGCCTTTGAACCTTAATCCTCCCATATCAGCCTCCTGAGCAGCTAGGATCACAGGTGTGAGCCCCCACCAGCCCCGGGGCCAACATTTCCATTTATTTTATGATTTTCTCATCGCTAAGGTGTTGTGCAGAAGCATCACCATTTCACAGTTCAGGTAACAGCGTCCATTTCTCTTTTGGACAATGTGGCCCCTCTTTTCACTTCCCCCACACAGATACTTTTTAAGCTTGGGTTGCGAAACCCAGGCCTGTTGCTAACGGCTGACTGGCCCTGGACTCCATCCACACCTCCCTCCGGGAGGCCTCCTGCTCGGCCATGTGTTTGTTCCCGCGTGGATGTGCACACTGGTGCGCGCAGTCAGACGCTCCCTCCCTCAACCTCCCTTAACCTTCCGGTGCTGTGTTGTTTTCCCATCTGCCCTGCTCCCCACGGTGACAGCTCAGTATCATAGAGCCGAGCCGAGCTGCCGAGTGCAGAAACCCAGCTTTCACGAGGGGACGCTTCCCTTCCCATTCTCCCTCCCCAGGAGTGATGGCAGTTATTGTATTGGCTCTCCAGGGATCACACCCAGGGCTAAGCAAGTGCTGCATCTCTGAGCAGCACCCGGGCCCCTGATGGTTTCCCCTCCCCACGCGCCCCCCCCCCACCACACACACACACCCCAGGAGCCCTGTTCTCAGGCTTTGTGTCCTGCACGTGACACGGCCTCTGCCCAGCTCCCCACACGGAGAAATTCAGGACTGGACCCCAGCCAGGGCCCCCTGAGCCGCTACCTCTGCGGGGTGCCCCTCCTCATGGCTGGCTCGTGGATCATGGCTGTGTGTGTGGACAATGCGAGCAGCCATCCACAGATGCGTGGATAAACACACCGTGGTCTAGCCACACAGTGGAACCCTATTCAGCCTTAAGAACTATAAAACAAAAAAAAGAAGAGAATCCAGAAAGATGAGGACCTTGTGCTAAGGCAAATGAGCCGGCCCGACACTGACAGGCACGTTGGCTGGTTCCTGGTGTACAAAGCTCAAGGTCAGCCTCACAGAGGCAGAGGTGGACCGGATGGCAGTCACCAGGGGCACAGGGGAGTTGTTCGTGGCAATAGTTTTGCTTTCATAAGATAAAGAGTTTGCAGAAAGCTGGGTGCTGGGGCTCACGCCTGTAATCCCAGCTACTCAGGAGGCTGAGATCTGAGGCTCGCCCTTCAAAACCTCGGGCAGGGCTGCCATGTTCTCTCCAAGGGGCCAGGGTGGCCTCCTGGTCTCCAGCCCATTCTCTCCGGGCCTTCTTGGCTCTTGATTGGATCCCATGAGCCAATCTCTGGGGCCAAGGGCTGGGATTGGCTGGTGACTCGGCCCCACCCACTGCCACAGGCTGCAGTTTTCCCTGTCCAGCTGCGCACATTTACCCACAGCTGCCCAGGCCAGGAGCAGCCAGCACAGAGCATGCTCCTCATGCTGTGTTCTACATGGATGGGGCGGGGAGGGGCGTGGAGGGGGAAGGTCATCTACCTCCCTCACCTGCGACCCAGGCTGTGCTCCGTGAGGAGCAGGTGTGTCCATGGTGGTGAGGGACGGCTCTCTTCCAGGTCACCATGAACCACACAGCCCGAGGTGGTGGGGGGAGCTGCCCTGAGCAGGACGCTGAGCCAGGGCCATGGCCAGGCCCCCTTCTCTCCCTCCGCTTGGTTGGATGGGTTCCGATGGCCGCCCACAGATGGCCTTCCCCGGGTCTGAGGGTGGAGGCCCCCTGCGCGGACCCCTGGGGCGCTGGGTGCTGAGGACAAGGGCTCGGCCTCGGGGACACGTTGGGAAGGAGGACAGGTGATGGCCGGAGACTTGGTGACCTCCTCACACTTCCTGTTTCTTGTGTCAGTCATGGCGCTTGAACTCCGCCTGGCTGCTGTCTCAGCTTTTCCACTCTATCCATTTCTAGCTTTTTTTTTTTTTTTTCCTGGCTTGTTGGGATCTGACGGATCCTTTTCTCCCCGATCTCCCGGGGAAAATGCTTGAACCCCAAAATCTATGAGAGAGCACTCGGCCTTATCTTCCGCCTGCAGAAGGTGAAGGCGTGCTCTCGTTGGGCTGCGTTTAGCCAAGGAGAGTGAACTACTGAAATCTCCCGCCCCTGCCCCTTCTCACGTGTTGGCGAGCAGAGAAAGAAAGACTCCAGGGAGACAGTCTGGGGTTTTGAACTGAACTCCTCGCCCAAGGTGGTGGGGGGAAGATTTTTATTACGGTGGGGAAGGCGGGAAGGCGGGCTTTGCTAATAGGCTGAGCCGGGCTGTCTCGGCCAGAGTGGCATCTTGGGACTCCCCCCACGGGCTGACGTCACGCCCCAATAGGACCGCCCCTGGGCACCGGCGGCGCCATCTTGAAGGCATCCACGTGGACCCGAAATTGAGACGGGAGGCGGGCCAAGCCAGAACTACTCTTTCCGGTTGTGACCCGGAAGGCGTAGGAGTGGTTTCCGGCCATTCAGTCCCAGGGCGGGAGGAGGGGAGGTCGATCGGGGACCGCCCCCCTACGTATACAGCCAGCACCCCCACACTGGCTAATGGGAGATAAGAGTTGCCCAGGCTGGCTTCGAACCACAATCCTCAGGTCTCAGGCCCCCCGAGTAGCTAGGATTACAGGCATGAGCACCAGCGCCTGGCTTTCACTCTTCCTTTCGGCCACAGTGTGAGGCCCGTCCCATCCATGCCGGGCATCCGTCCTGGGGGCTGCGATCCCGGGTGAGGGAGGTGGAAGAGGAGGCCTTGATCCCCTCGGGGCCTCCCCACCCGCTCAGCACCCACCGCCCCGTGCCTTGGAGATGCCACACCGCCTTGCCCGGCCACATGCCTCACGGACCTGGGTGGTTCCACGCACCCTGGAGGAATGTCCCGGAAGGCTTCTTGGAGGAGGCAACTGGAGCCCCCACCGGAGGCAGCAGTTTTGTGGCAGGGCAGCCGACCACCGCCCTTCCCCTTCTGCCCTGCAGGTCTCCTACGCCTGGGTGCAGGGCCCGGCACCCTGGCCCCAGTCGCAGTCACCTAGGGGCTCCCTCCCGTCCAACCACCTGTTCTCATCGCCCTTCCACCACTGTATGCGGTCCATGCCGGTGCACAGGAGCTGGTCCCAGGGCTTCCCCGGGGCCTCCGTGGTCCCGCCTGCCTCCTACCAGCGGCCGGTCAGCGCCGGCGGAAAGATGTTCTTCACCATGGACCCCAAGTCCCCTGTCATCAAGCAAGGTATGCACACGGCTCTCCTAGGCTTGCAGCCTGGGTCCTGGCCTCTACTTCCTGCCCAGGCTGGCTTCGAAGCACCAGGCTCCACGTCTCGGCCCTCTTGACTGGCTAAGCCCAGCTAACCGTTTATCTTTTGCCTCTAAAATTAACACACCACGTGTAGTCATGACTAATCGTCATATAACGAATGATATGCTAAAACCTAGTGGCCCAAAACACAGTAGGTAAGAGTCTTGCGTATGCGACGGTCCCGAGGGTCAGGAATTTGGAGTTGCCCAGCCCTGGGGTCCTGGCTCAAAAAGCCAGAAGTGGGCCAGGCACCTGTGGGTCACACCTGTAATCCCAGCTACCCAGGACACACAGGTCTAAAGTTGGAAACCAGCCCAGACTGAAAAGGCTGTATTGCCAATGAACCACCAAAAAGCCAGAAGTAGAACTGTGGCTCAAGTGGTAGAGTGCCAGCCTTGATCCCCCGCCCAAAAAGCTAAGGAACAGTACCCAGGCCCTGAGTTCAAGTCTCAATTGCTCCCCCCCACACACGGAATATCATAAAGCAGCGGCATGCCATGCGTAGGTGCCCACCGTGGACTGCGTACGGAGTTCTCGACCCTTCACAGTGCTCTGGGCTGGGCGTCAGGGTGGAAAGCGGGGTTCCCCATGCTGAGCTGGTCAGTCTTCTGTCACTGTGATAAAATACTTGGCCTAACAGATTGACGGAGAGGAAGGGTGTCCCACTGCCTTGATGACAGCGGCTGTGGCAGGAGCGTGGGGTGACAGTGTGGGGTGGGTGGCAGCTGGAAAGCAGAGAAGAGAGGCCCCCAGAGGCCCCTGGAAGCATGCCCCCCTTCCCCGGGACCTAACCCCCTTCCCCGGGGCCTCACCAGCAAAGCGGAGGTACAGTGACCTGCCCCAGTCACCAGGTCCCTGTGCAGCCCAGGGATGGGACGGAGCTAAGGGTCAGTGAGCGCTGGGGACAGGCATGAGGCAGCCCCTCTCCCTCCACGCCTGGGCCTCCCGCAGCCATGGCTGCTCTTCAGTAACCCCCCACTTCCCACCCACCCCCAGCGCTCAGACCTGCAGAGACCCCGCAAGGCCCCGGTGCTCACGGCACCCTTGGTGTCCTCGGTCCACTCTTTTGTCCTAGTGTGGGCCAGCACGGTGGAGCTGTCAGAAGAAACGGTGGCTGAGGGGCTCCCAGGGGCCATGCCCGCCACCGAGATCTTTATGGACCAGGACCTGAGCCAGCAGGACAAGGTGAGGGGGCTCGGAGGAGAGGGGCAGGGCTTGGCACCGGCGGCCACAGAGGGACTCGCTCCCGCTCATCCCACCCCAGCTCATGGCTCAAACAGCAGCATCCACAAGCACTGTGCACTGAGCACCTACTGTGTGCCAGACTCTGTTCCATGCCCATGGCATCCGTGAAATCACTGGATCTCCAAACGTTTTTTACCCTGCCCAGTTGGACCTTCTCTTGTAGGTTAGGACAAGCTCAAGCAGGCACATTTAGAGTTGATGGTCCCAAAGGAAAAGGTCGCTCTTCCTCTTGGAATGCTTCATCCACTCCAAAAGGAAGGAAGACTCCCCCCCCCCCCACTTCGGAACATCTGAGGAGACTCAGAGGGACAGCCTGGGTACCTGGGCATAGGGAGGTGGGACAGGAAGGGGCACGGCGCATGATTGACATCCCATAGACAACATGGATGGGGTGGGAAGGCTACACCAGGAGGCATAGGCTCTTAAGTTTAAGGCCTTGATTGGCTTTGAACTGACATTAGCACACGGTAGAGGGAGGGGAAGGGAGAGGGAGAGACAAAGAGGGAGAGCAATCTAGGTTCAGTCTTCTGCATGTGGATATCCGGTTTTCCCAGCACCTTTTATTGAAGAGACTATCTTTTCTCTAAGGTAGATTGTGGGCTCCTTTGTCAAAGGTCGCATGGCTATTGGTGCATGGATTTCTTTCTGGGTCCTTCTGTCTGTTCCGTTGGCCTGTGGGTCTGCTTTGTGTCTGCACTGTGCTGGTTTTGTGCCTGTGGCTCTGTAGCAGTAGAATTTGAAGCTGGGTATCATGGTGTGGCAGCTCTCTCTGCTCAGGGTCTCTGTGGCCCTGCGCAGATTTCCATGCTTCCGTGTGAACTTTAGGATTGGTCTCCACCGGTTCTGGGAAGGACGCTGGGGTTGCTGTGGGCATCGCACTGAATGTGGATTTGCAGACTGCTTTGGGCAGTAGGGTCCTTGGTACGACGCTCTGCCAACCCGTGAGCATGAGAGTGCTTTCCATCTTCTCCTGTTGTCTTCAGTGTCTGTCTTCATGGTTTTATAGTTTTATACGGTCTTTTGCCTTCTTGGTTATGCGTATTCCTGGGTTTGGTTGTTGTTTTTGTTGTTGTTGTTGGCAGGGGTGGGAGGGAGGTCAATTTCATAACTTGACTTAGATCCGTGTGGATAGATGCCCAGTGCGCACTGCCTCAGAGGCTAGTTCTGTTTTTCGTGTTTTGGGGAGGCACTGGTTTGCCTTCTCACCCACAGTGCAATGCCATTCCCTCTTCCCTCAGAACCCCGCCAACACGAGTGGTTGGTTGTGTCCTCGATGATGGCCAATCTTATTGGAGTGAGATGGAATCTCAGTGTTGTTTTGACCCGTATTTCTTTCGTGTTGGATATCCTTCATGCATTTATTGGCCACTTATACTTCTTTCAAGAACTATCTGTCATGTTCATTGGATCTTCTATTAATCGGGTAGTGGGTTTGAGAGCTGAGATTTTCGAGCTCACTGTAGGTTATTACTGGTTATTGCTCTCTCGTCAGACATACAGCTGGCAAAGATTTTCCCCCCATTCTGTATGCTGGGCTTCAGTTGAATGACCCATTGCCTTTGCTGTGCAGGCTGGTTGGTTCCCTCTGTTTTTAACTTGATGCAATCCCATTTGCCAATCCTTGCTCTTATGGCTGGGCTATGGGAGTTCTCCTCAGGAAAGTCCTGTCTATGTAAATAAATTCTAGTGTTTTCTCTATTCTGTGCTGTAGGCGTTTCAGAGCTTCAGGTCTTACCTTAGGACCCTGTACTCCCGTGCCCAGCACAAGTCGGTTGTATCATGGCGGAGGACCCACTGAGCATATACTGGGTGTTTTTTTATGACAGGGGGGCTCCACTGGAACCCGTACCCACAGTGATTGTCCCTCCAAGTTCTGCCACAGGTGTTCCCAAGCGCCTGGAGAAAGAGCAGGCACTACCCAGGCCAGGGGAGCTGCCCCGTATCCGGCCCCATCATCCCTCCTGGGTCTGAGGCTCCCTCAATGAGCCTGAGACCCAGACCATGGGGAGTGGCTGGAAGAGGGAGGGCCCTTTGAGAAAAAAATGCATCAAGCCTCTAATGCTAGCTACTCAGGAGGCTGAGATCTGAGGATCAAGGTTCAAAGCCATCCTGGGCAGGAAAGTCCCCGAGACTCTTACCCTCAATTAACTACCAAAAAGCCAGCCGTGGAGCTGTGTCTCAAGTGGTAGAGCGCTAGCCTTGAGCAAAAATGCTCCGGGGCAGCACCCAGGCCCAGGGTTCAAACCCCAAGACTAAAATAACAACAACAACAACAACAACGAATTGGGAATTCCTCAGCTGTGTGACACATCCGGATATTTCCCCAGTCTTTCTGATATTTTATTGATGAATTCTGGTGAAAAGCTTGGGGAGTTCTCCCCTCTCCTGGAGCCCCAACAAGTTCTTGTTCACAGTGCATCTCCGGGGCAGGCAGAGGCTAACCCCACTGTACCCCCAGGACCCCCTGCCGGTCCCGGCCCCGGCTCAGGGAGGCCCCACGTGACCCCTGGTCTCCCCACAGGACGAGATCATCATGCTCCTGGGGAGGGAGGTGAACCGGCTCTCCGACTTCGAGGTCGAGTCCAAGTACAAAGATGCGGTGATCATGAGCCTGCGGCACGAGGTGTCTGACCTGAGCTACCGGCTGTCGGAGTCGGCCGCCGGCACGTCTGGCGAGCGGGACGGGCCGTGCAAGTGCCCAGGGCCCGGCGAGGCCACAAATCTCAACCAGATGGAGATCCAGAACTTGAAAAGCCAGGTGGGACTCGGGGACGGCTGGGCCGGGGGCATCTGGGATCGGGATGGGCCAGAGGGGTCTAGACTCCACCCGGACCTTGTGCAGCAGGGCACTGGAGCCTGGAATCTGCCCCTGCTCACCCCCCACTTCCCGTCACCCCACTTCCCATTTCTGGTTAGCTATCAGAGCGAGGAGGCCCCAGACCTGCGCCCCCCCCCCCCAACGGTCTCTAACCAAACCCTGAAGGCAGCATCTGCCTATCTCCCTATGGGAATTCCATGAAATAGAACGTTCCGGCCTGCATCGAGGTTCACCGAGAGCCTTCCTGCCTGGAAACTGCAGCCGAATTCTTTTTTGTATTTAAAAAAAAATGGCTACCGAGTTGGGGTTTTTTTGTTTGTTTACTTTTTAAAAAATTAATTTTGCCAGTCCCAGGGCTTGAACTCAGGACCTGGGCACTGTCCTGGAGCCCACTCAAGGCACGGGCTCTACCACCTGAGCCACAGCACCACTTCCGGCCTTTTTCCGAGTAGTTTATTGGAGATAAGAGTCTCACAGACTTTCCTGCCCAGGCTGGCTTTGGACTGTGATCCTCTGCTCTCAGCCTCCTGAGTAGCTAGGATGACCGGCGTGAGCCCCCACCCCAGAGTCACCCACCGTAACAGGAAGGCCCCTCCACACGGCCCGTGACAGTGCAAATTAGCAGCTGGCTTGGCCCCTTGGGCTCTCCCTCTTCCTGGGACTGCTAACTTCCTTAGGATCCCAATGCCCATAAAATTGCAATAACAGACACCTCGGTCGTTATGCCACTTAGAGACAACCTGGAGATTTATTTTGATAGTGAAATCATCCCGAGGTTTGCGAACTATGTTTCCCTGAAGTCTGAATCCTAAAGCTCCGAAAGCTGCTTTTGCGTGAGCTGTTTCGTATCTGTCACACACAGCACTTATACCTTGGGGGGGGGAGGGAATCCCCCCCCCAATCCCTTCTGTGAGTTTGTCTTCATGAAAATAGAGGCCCGGAGTGAGGAACTAGAAACATGTTTTTATTCTGAGTGTTTTCTATGGGAGAGTTGATTTCCTCTACCAAAAAGAAAGGTCAGGTTTGGGTTTTGTGTGTTTTTATTGTTGTTGTTTGTTTTTTTTTGCTTTGGGTTTGAGAGGTTTTCTTTTTGTTTTCTATTCGATATTTTCAAAGCACAAACATGCGAAATCGGGCCGGGAATATGGCCTAGTGGCAAGAGTGCTTGACTCTTATACATGAAGTCCTGGGTTCGATTCCCCAGCACCACATATACAGAAAATGGCCAGAAGTGGCACTGTGGCTCAAGTGGCAGAGTGCTAGCCTTGAGCAAAAGGAAGCCAGGGACAGTGCTCAGGCCCTGAGTTCAAGGCCCAGGACTGGCAAAAACAAAACAAAACAAACATGTGAAATCATAGCCTTGAGGAGGGGGTGGGGCAGAGTGGACTGTGCCCCCCACACAACGTTCACCCCCCTCCTCTGGCAAATCAGGTGCCTCAAGGGAAAAGAAAGCGTCCCCCGACCCCTAAGTCACGGAATCTAAGCTGCGTTGGCCATGAGATGAGCCACGCAGACTATGAAGCCTTGATGCTCCTGTGAATGCGAACCTAAAATAAGGACCACGGCCTGGGGTGGGGGCGGGGGACGAGGCCCGTGAGCGCCACCTTGTGGCCAGGAGCTAGGCCCGCGCCCTCAGCCCTGGCCCAGGCTCCCCTCCTCTCCACCACGCATAACCCGCGGCTAACTAACGGGGCTCCACCCGCACCGCCTCTTCCCTCAGATCAGCGCCCTTCAGAAAGGCTACAGCGAGGTGCTGTGCCACACCCTGTCAGAACGGAACTTGGAAATCACCTCCCTGAAGAACGAGGGGGAGAGCTTGAAGAGGAACAACGCCATCTCCTCAGGTGAGCGAGCGCTTGCGGGGCAGGGCTCCGCGGCTGTTACCCCGCCGCCCATTCCCCTGGCCCAGGCAGACATCGCCTATCGACTTCCGATCACCGCCTCCCAGGCACGCGGCCTGGCACACACGCCCAGGGCACTGCGTGCACTGAGGTGCGGCCCGTTGTCACGGTGGAATCCCGACGGTGCTGTCACTTGTCCCGCAGACCCGCTTGATGGACACTTACCAACAACGCAGACGCACACAGCCTTCCCGGAAAAGCGCCGTGTAGCGCATCTGGTGCCACGGCGTCGCTGTGCCGCCCTGCCCTCCCCTTGCATTGCGTGTTAGGGTAGCCCAGGCGTCCAGTGGAGAAAACAACAGACGCATGCGTCACCCGGCCCAGTTTCTGGGGTTCAGGAATGTGGGGTGACGCAGTCGCGACACAGGGGCTGCACCAGGTGGCAGTCAAGACGTTGGCCGGGGCCTGGCGCGTCCCCGGGGGCAGCTGAAGGTCCCCCACAGCCCCTCAGCACCCCAGCTTTTCCCTGCCCCTGCCTGACAGGCCCGCAGCCTCTTGCCTGTCCCAGCCTGGGACGTCCCCGCTCTATTCCCACAGGGTCAGCCTGGCTGTGGTGGCGGGGTGCGGCGGGGGGGGGGAGGGGAGCCTTGAATCCCAGGAGACAGGGACCCCAGGGAGTGTTTTGGAATCAGGCCCAGGCGCCCAGCTCTGTGTCACGGGAGGAGAAGATTTCTCCAAGGCCACCGAGCTCGCGGGTGGCAGAGATGGGGTTCACCCAGTGTGACTCCATTGCCCCCACCCGTAGCCTCCCAGACGCCCCCTCCCACCACAGGCCCCCCTCGGGTCCTTCCCGGTCCCCTCTCTACTGGGCTTTTGCTCCCCAGCCACGGTGTGGCTCTGGCCCACAGGGTCCCCCATCTTTATCCGGCCCTGGTAACAACCTCAGTGCCTCCGGAGTCTCCCCGAGACCTGCACCGGCACTCTCTGGGGCTGTTGTTTTCAGCCATGTTCCAGGGGTCCGCCGCCCACCCCGGTGACAGGCCCCCCCCGCCTCGAGCTGGGGGGTGGGGGGTGGGGGGGCGCCATGAGCGTGGCCGCCCTGACGGCCCGGTGACCCCAGCCTCTTGATGCTGCAGAGATGGTGACGTCGCTGCAGAAAGACGTGCTGGCGAAGAGCGAGCAGGTCCAGCAGCTGAAGGAGGAGGTGGACCAGCTGAAGAGCAAGAACAAGGAGAAGGACCAGCAGCTGGAGGCCCTGGGCTCCCGCGTGAGTGCGGGGGAGGAGCTTTGCTAGCAGCAGTGGGGCTTGAACTCAGGGCCTCAACGCTCTTGTGCAGTATTTCTCTCCCAGGTGGTGCTCGACCGCCTGAGCCACACCTTCACTTCCAGCTTTTCGCTGGTTAGTGGCAGAGCAGAGCCCCTGGTTCGTCTGGACTGTGAGACTCTCAGATCTCAGCCTCCCAGCCTGGCCTTTGGGATTGGGCTGTGCTGTGGGCATGGTTCAGCGGGAAAGGCCCCGGGGGCCCCGCCTTGAGGCGGTCAGTGTGGCGCCCTGAGCTTTGCCGGCCTTTGTCCACAGTGCACAGGACTGAAAGAAGAGTTAAAAAAGGAAGAAGCCCAGAAGGAGCAGCGGGAAGCCCAGGAGAAAGAGTTAAAGCTTTGCAAAAACGTGAGTGGAACTTCCCCCCTCCGTGGCTGGGCCCTCGGGGTTCCTCGTGGGAGCCTGGCCTGCCTGCCCCACGCCACGAGGCCCAGGGTGCTCTGGCGGGGCCCTCAGAATGCTTCCTGGCCGCCTGCAGCCCCGTCAGGAGGAGGAGGAGGACGTGGGGGGACCCTCTCCCAGGGTGCCCCGGGGACCCGGCTCCGTTTTCCTCAGGGGGTTGGCCCTGGGGCTGGGCAGGGCCAGGGCCTGGCACAGGGCCGGGCTGGTGGCCAGCTGGCTAGCGTGCACTTTTACAAACCCACTCTGGATGCGACCCTGGGCCTGCAGTGGCCCGAGAGTGCCCTCCTGTCACGTTTGATCGAAGCCAGAGGCGCCAGCACAGCTTCTTCCGAAGGCATTTTTATTTAAATGCATCAGTAATATCCTAATCACACAAAAAAAAGAAAGATGGGAAGAAATGTTTTGCCTTTGCCTCATGTGTTCCTCATTTATTTGGTTAGGTATTACTCTTTTTTGTGTGGGTACTGAGGTTTGAACTCAAGGCCTAGATGATACTGTCCCTTGGCTTTTTCACTCACAGCTGGTGCTCTACTCCTTGAGCCACAGCTCTACTTCTGGCCTTTTGCTGGCTCATTGGAGATGACTCTTCTTCCTGGGCTGGCCCTGAACTGTGACCCTCAGATCTCAGCCTCCGGAGTCGCTAGAGTAGCTAGGGTTACAGGCGTGAGCCACCAGTGCCCAGCTAGCGTTTGCCCTGTGTGGAAGACGGTCGTGAAAACAAGAGCAGTGGAAAAACGGGCGATTTGTTCAACGGATCTCCCCCCCTCCCCCCCCAGCCCTGTCCACCCTGCCCTCCACCCCCTGCACATCGAGAAAATTTACTTTGTGCCAGGACAGCTCCTCTCTGTCTCAAAGAGGAAAAAAAGACAACTCTAGGCTTCTAAATAAGTGGCCCTTATTTCAGTTCATCTCAAAAATCTACCCCCCCCCCAAAAAAAAGGATTCCATCAGTTTCTTAGGGTGTTTAATCCAAGATTTGTTCTGACTTTTGAAAGACATTTGTGTTCTTCACTGAGTCCTAGTGTTTCAGGCCTGTAATCCTAGCCACATGAGCTTGAGATCTGAGGATCACGGTTCAAGGCCAGTCCCCAAAGAAAAAAGCCTATGAGACTCTCATCTTTAACCACCAGAGAGCCAGAAGTGGAGCTTTGGCTCAAGTGATAGAGTACCACACTCCCACAAAGAAAAAGCTCAGGCCCTGAGTTCAAGTCCCAGTGAAAGAAGAAGAAGAGATGTCTGTTTTCCTTCCTCCGGTGTTGTTGGCGTCTTCCTGGGAGGCGAAGTCCGGTTCTCCTGTGCAGCTCTGGCCTCGAAGGTGCCGAGCGAGCTGGCAGCTGAGCCCCGGGATGGGGGGTTCAGGAGACCGTGACCTCCGGGTCCCCCAGGGGGCTCCGGCCGCCCCACTCAGGGGTTGACTTTTCCGGTGCAAACTCTTGCAGCAAATACAAGACATGGAGAAGGAAGTGAGGCGGCTGAGAGAGGAGCTGAAGAAGAGCGGTAGTGAACAGAGCGCCATCTCTAGGACCCTTCGGGAAAAGAGCAAGGTAGGCCGGGCTGCCCTCACAGCGCCCCGTGTGGCGGACGCTGGTATCACCAGCCTCGGGCGCGGAGTGCCTGGACTTGAACCGGCGGACTCCAGAGTCCCCGTGCTGGGCAGCGCAGCAGGGCACCTGTCACTTCACGTTAACCAAATAAAACAGTCCCAGCAGTGCCACGGCACACACGCTCCGTAGCTACCCATGGCCCGGGGAGCTGCCACGCTGGACAGCACAGGACACAGGCAGCCTGTCGCTTTAAACTCAGTGGACAACAGTGACGGCTTTGCCGATGTAACCAACTGAAGAGTGCCGACAGGTCAGATGTGTTTAAAAAATGAAAGAAAATTGTCAGTCCTGGGGCTTGAACTCGGGGCCTGGGCACTGTCCCTGAACCTCTCTGTGCTCAAGGCTAGTGCCCTACCACTCGAGCCACAGCGCCACTTCTGGCTTTTTCCGAGTAGTTTATGAGAGAGAAGAGTCTCAGGGACTTTCCTGGCTTTGAACTATGATCCTCTGCTCTCAGCCTCCTGAGTAGCTCGGGTGACTGGTAGGCGTGAGCCACCCGTGCCCGGCTTGTGCTTTTAAATTCTAAACTGAAGGTACACAAGGGTCCTGAGCAGGCTAGGGAGAACTATTCGCCCTCTGTGTGAACCGCCTGCTTTATCTGATGACCAGATGGCAGAGGGATTCTCTCGAGGAGCATTGTTCAAGAATGATCTACAAAACCCAAAATAACCGCCCAACATTTTTCTCCAGTTTTCACTTAGTGTAACTGTCAGAATGTCACTGTCAATTAAAACCATTAACGTTTCGTAAACGAAGGCCAGGTTGCAGTGGCTCTGCCTGTAATCCCAGCGATTTGGGATTAGGATTTCAAGCCAGTCCAGGCAAAAAGCTACCGAGTGAGACCTCGTCTCAATAAATACACCAGCAGGCTGGCACCTGGCTGTCATCCCAGCTACACAGGAGCTGTCGGTATAAGAATCATAGTCCAAGCCCAGAGTTCAGAGGCTTTGAGTTCAAGCCCCAGTACTGAAGAAGAGAAAAAAACACTTTGCAAGCTACAATACATACTAGGCAAGACCTGCCTAGCACATTGCATCTTGTCAGTAACTATTTAAACCTACAGAAGTTGAACAGACATAAGTAGGGTTAGCAAAAATAAAACTAACTAAAAAAAGCCAGATTGAGTTTTTAAAAAAACTAATGTTTATTGATAGAAGAATCAAATATCAAAAAAGAAAAGTTTAGATGTGATTAATCTAGGAGGTAATGGGCTTGACAGAAATGAAGGCATAAAATCCACCATGGCAGAGCTAAGACTGGCAAAAATCTGCTAGGAATCAGAAAAGGTTAACAGGCGACTCAAAGAATATTTATAAACTTTACCAAGAAAGGAAATGACCCAGGACTGACAAAGTGACTCAGGTGGTAGAGTGCCCACCTTGTGGACATGCATCCCCAAGTTCAATCCCCAGCCCTTTAAGGAGAGAGAGAGAGAGAGAGAGAGAGAGAGAGAGAGAGAGAGAGAGAGAGAGAGAGAGAGAGAGAGAGAGAGAGAGAGAGAACTGACCCACTGGCTTCATGAACGTCACCCTGCCAAGTACATACGTATTCAATGAAATGTATTTCCTTTGGGGTATATGTATTTCATTGAAATAGTTGTTGTGAATGTGGAATCAGACTGCTTTCTGGGCTATTATTTTTCCTCTAAACACAGCATTAGCTGCCTTCTACAACAATTAGGATGAAGCATTTTCATTATTACTCAGATAAGCATATTTTTTCAAGTCCCAGTATTAGTTTGTTTTTCCTTTTGGCTCATGGGTTGTTTCAAAGTGATTCCTAATTTCCAAATGCATGAAGACTTTCTGATTAACCTTTGGTTATTGAGTCCTACCGTATCACACTGAGGCCAGGGGACCACTTCTGTGTGGTTTCAGTCCTTTGATATTGAGATTTGCTTATGGCCAGCATGAGGTCATGTGTGTCCTTGAAAAGAATATTCATCTGATTGTCACAGGGGCAGTGTCATAGGTAGGGCCCCCAAGGACAAGTTTGCCAGTCGCGTTCAAAATGTAGGTTCCCTTATTCGCTTTCCTGTCTACATACTCTGTCAGTTATTGAGAATGACATGTTTCTTCAAAAAAATAATTTGACTGTGGAACTGTATGTTTTCTTATATTGCCAATTTTTGCTTTATGTGTTTTGAGGCTGTGCTACTAGGTGCACAGAGATTGACCATTGTAACACTCTCAATTGAAGTGCACTTCTCATCTCCACAGGTGGTCACATCTCGTAGTGTTCTGTCAAAAGTCCACTTGGTCATTAATATCGCTTCTTTGTCAACCACATGAACGTTCTTTTGACTACTTTTATAACTTAATTTCCCTGTTAATCCTTCTCTAGGGGGAGACAGAGCATGTAGTTCATGTAAAATCCATTTTGATGATCTTTGTCTTTTAGTCTCCTCGTGGATAATGTAATTGCTGGTGTTGTTGGGCTTAAATTGATCTTTTTGCTTCTTTTGCCAGTTGATGCTCCTTCCACATTCCTTTGAGCGAATAGGTTTTATCATTTCATTTTTTCCCCCTAAGTTAACTTGGAGATTGTTCACGTTTCACTCTTTTTTTATGAACAATGAAAAATAGCATTCATTCCTGACTTATCAAAATCCATTCTTGACCTGGGGCAGTTGACCTGGGGCAGCTGTGATCCTAGCTACTTAGGAGGCTGATATCAGGAGGATGACAGTCGGAGGCCAGCCCAGGCAGAAGAGTTCCCAGGACCCCTCTTGGCTGATATCTGGGGTCCTGAGCTGTGTGGAAGGCTGAGATTGGGAGGATTATGGTCCCGAACCAGTCCAGGTAGAAAAACTCCTTGAGACTCCATCTTAAAAGCAAGATACTGGACTTAGTTTCGAGCCTGGTACAGGTGGCTCACAGTCCAGGTGCATATCCAGTAGGAAGCCCGACCCTATCTCAAAAATAACCAGTACGAAAAAGGCTAGGGACAGGGCTCGGTGGTAGAGCACCTGCTTAGCAGTACTACCAAGAAAATGTCTATTGAGCTTCTTTTTTTTTCTTTTACTATTCTCCCAATGGCTGTTCTGAAAATTGTGGTGTGCATTTCAATTTACTAAAGCAGTGTTCACTAAGATCTTGGCCTCTTCCATGATGCCCCAATGACCTGGGACTCTCCACCCACACCCCACCCATGCACACAGGCTCAGAATTCCCCATACTTCTTTCCGTATTGAAGCCACAGGTCAAGAGGGCTGCTGTCTTCATGTAGCCTGGGTCTCTGTCCACCCACTAGATGAATGTCCCTGGCATCTCTCATCACCCACCGGGGATCATTTTCTTCTGCCTACAGAGCATCCTTCAGTGGGTTCCTTTAGTGTGGCTTTGCTGATGGTGAATTTCCATGTGTGCATGTGTGTGTGTGAGAGAGAGAGAGAGAGAAAGAGAGAGAACAAAAATGAATGTAAAGGT
The DNA here is from genome assembly GCF_023159225.1 of Perognathus longimembris pacificus. Lineage (NCBI taxonomy): Eukaryota > Metazoa > Chordata > Mammalia > Rodentia > Heteromyidae > Perognathus > Perognathus longimembris. Next base: position 9,200,614 of record NC_063167.1, read on the forward strand.
CTGTTGTTATCTGTCGGCTGTAAGGCTTGAACTCAGGGCCTGGGCGCTGTCCCTGAGCCTCATTGTACTCAAGGCTAGTGTTCTACCACTTGAGCCACAGCACAACTTCTGGTTTTCTGGTGGTTCATTGGAGGTAAGAGTCTCACAGACTTTCCTGGCCGGGCTGGCTTCAAACTGCCATCCTGAGATCTCAGCCTCCTGAGTGGTTAGGGTGACAGGCGTGGGCCACTGGCACCCAGCATGAAGGTGTGTTTTAACCTTCATTCTTGGACCTGTGTTTTGGCTAATAACTGAATTCTAACTGGCAAGCGCACTCTTTGGTGGTTATAGAGTGCCTGAGTTACATCAGGCCAGTGTCTCCCTGCCACCAGTGCTTCCGTCAGGAAGTCCGCTGTCAGCCTCGCTCCTCCACCGTCTTACAAATGTCTTTTTTTCAGGCTGCTTTTAAGATTTGCTCTTTCTTTGACTTCAAGCAATCTTATGGTGATTTTTAAGGGTGTGGATTCATTTTCATCTTTACTTAGAATTCATGTGGGCTCCTTGAATCTTTGTCTGGCCTTCCCCACCGCATACGGGCTTGAGCTGTGTCCCAGGGAGGCAGCCAGAGGTACTGAGGCCTTAGTACACGTCAGTATAGGACTCAGCTTGTGAGATGGTTAGAGAGCTGGGGACGCAGCTACAGGTTTGCCTGCCCTAGCACTGTGCCACACGTCTCTGTGATCTGCTTCTCAGCCGAGGCGGTAAGGGGTGGGGTGAGGGCTCGGCACCAGGTGGTCAGCAAAGGACAAAGCCTGGTCAGGATGCCGAGCTGGTCTGACTCGCCCCTGTGGCACAGCTGTTTACCCCAGGAAAACGCCAAAACTGGAAGTTAAGTACAACTTAAATTTCCTCCACAGTTTTATCTTTTAAGCTTTATTTTAAGATCTGGAGGCACAGCTCAAGTGGTAGAGCACCCACCTAGCAAGCCAGAGGCCTTGAGTTCAAAGCCCAGGGCTGTCAAAATGTACGCAAGGGTACATTAAAAACTAAATGAATAAGGGCTGGGAATATGGCATCGTGGTAGAGTGCTTGCCTAGCATGCATGAAGCCCTGGGTTCCATTCCTCAGCACCACACAAACAGAAAAAGCCGAAGGTGGTGCCGTGGCTCAAGAGGTAGAGTGCTACCCTTGAGCAAAAAAAAAGAGGCTCAGGGCCAATGCCCAGGCCCTAAGTTCAAGCCCCACAACCGACCAAAACCAACTAAATACATAAGTCATCGGAAGTCGGGCGCCGGTGGCTCACACCTGTAATCCTAGCTACTCAGGAGGCAATCTGAGGGTTGCAGTTCAAGGCCAGCCCATGCAGGAAAGTCTGTTAGACTCTTATCTCCAACGAGCCAGCAAAAAGCCAGAAGTGGATGAATAGCTCAAGTGGTAGAGTGCCAACCTTGGAGAGAAAAAGAAGCTAAGCAAGAGCTTAAAGCCCTGAATTCAAATGTGCAAGTGAACAAGAGGCTGCAGGGCCTAAGCATGGCCAGCAGGGGGCGGCATCGGACACTCTTCGTCTTACAGAGAGTTGCCCCACTGCTGCCCAAGCAAGTAGAAGGAACAGGCCAGTCCCCACCCCACCCTGCCCCAGTGCCCCCGGCTGCCCCCTCCCCATTTTAAACACCTTGCAATGTGCAGTTATTTACTACCCTGTGCTTAGCAGGTGTCCCAGAGTGGTTTTCAACTGCAAGAACACTCCATGTGGTGACCACAAATAATTTATCATAGTCTCCCCTGTAGTGCCACTTACCAAGTCTCCCCCACACCCCTGTGTGCAGACATTCCCACCCACCTTTCAGAGGTGACAGCCGCCCCAGCACCCCTGTGAGGTGCCAGCACCTCTCACCCGGTCTTCACCCCTGTGACGCTTGCATCCTGCGGGCATCCCACCAATCAGGGCCCTGTAAAGTGACTTCTCCTTGGGCCACGCTGCTCAGGAGGGCGGGGCTAAGCTGATGCCAACCACAGCCAGCCCTGGCCCCAGGGCCCGGACCTCTGCCCCAGGCACGGTGCCTCCCCGTGCAGCCCTGCCACTGGCCCCCAACTCCCTGTACCCCTCGGGGACCCCCACACAGCCATTCTCCCTCCAGAGCTGTCCCCAGAGTGCATTCGGAATGCTGTAGCAGCAAGTGAATGCTTTCATCGTCCTTGCAGGTGGAAGAGAAACTTCAGGAAGATTCCAGAAAGAAATTGCTTCAACTGCAAGAACTGGGGAACCGAGAGGGCCTCATTAAAACCAATTTGGAGAGGGCAGTAGGTCAGGTAGGCGCCCCGCGGGCCCCCGGGGGTGTCCTGCCACCGGACGCCAGTGGGGTCGCGGAGGAGCAAAGGAAGAGGGGCCTGCTGGGCCCGGGCCAGGCTTTCCTCCTCCAGGAGGCCCCGGCCCACCCTAAGCTTCCATTTAAGACTCAGCCAGGGTGGCCAGGAAGGGCGGCAAAGCTTCACCAGAGCTTCAGAGGAGGGGCGGGCGGATGGGAGATGAGTCCAGACAGCGTTGCTCCTCAAGGCTTCTCCTGGCCACTCCAGCCCTCAGGATGCAGAGCACGTGTGTGTGCGTGCATGTGTGTGTGCACGTGCATGTGTACATGCGTGTGTGTGTATGAGTACTTTTTTTTCTGAGGGAAGAGTTCGCCATGCCACTCCTCAGATTTTCAAAAGAGCCACTAGAACCACAGTTGAGGGCTGGAGGCAAAGCTCCAGTGATAGCACCTGCCATGCAAGTACAAAGGCCCTGAGTTCAAATCCCAGCATTTATTTTTTAAAAAAAAGAGAGGAAGAAGCAGAGTCCTTCAAGGACCCTTCCGCTCCTTGGCTGCCATCCAGGCCTTAGCCAGGCCTCGTCCTGGCTCACATTCCTGGGGCACACACAAGCTAAACAGTGACGTGCGAGCAGCCAACCAGGGGTGAGAGCCCCTTCAACAGACCCCAGCACTGCCCCCTCCTCCTGCCCCGCGGTACAGAGCCTCACTGCCCCCCGGCTCCCGCCCAGGCTGCCCCTCACCTTTCTGCCTCTGCACCCTCCACACACACACATCTGATTTGAGGACATGATAGATTTCTTCTGAGCCCCAAGATCCTTATTACAGCCCCCAGAGGAGTCCGGGGCTCCTCCCGCATCAACACAGGACAGCAAGGAGGAGCTCTGCCTCTGACTCCCAGGGCCTCCACACCCAGAGCCTCCCCTCCACCTGCCCCAGGAACTCAGGAACCCCCCTTCCCAGCATCATCCCATTCCCAGCGAGCAACACTGCCCCTCCCGCTCTGGGCAGCTGTTCCTGTGGGGGCTTCTGGGGACAAGGAGGCTGGCATCACATTCGGGGGCCCCTCCACAACCACTGTGCACCCCAGGCACACCCTGGGCCCCAGGGCCAGAGGGCAGAGCGAGGAGACATCATGTCACGGGGCCTGCCAGCCAGCTGACCTCAGAGGTAGCCATGGGACCATCACCATTGCCACACTTGGCTTCCTGGAGCCCCTATGTGCCGTGAACTCCAGGGTCTGGGACCCCTTGGCTTTCACATGGACTCAGTAGCCTTTGGGTGCCTCTGGACTCTGTAGCCTTTACTGACCACATCTTTCCAGTAGAGCACGGATACGGGCTGCAGGCAGCTGCATCGCAAACCCCAGAGACAGTAAGCAGGCTTCTTTTCCACTGCCTTTCGATAGAGCCCAGCCCCTCCTCTGGATATGTGGTTGTATAAACCCTCCTGTGCACCCTCCCCCCAGAGGTTCCATTCACACATGAGACACTGCTGCAGGAGCTGAAGCCCGGACCCCTTGCCTTGGGACGCATCCCTGTCTGCCCCCCTGCAGACTCCAGGGAGGCAGAGGGAGCTCCATGGGTCATCTCGGGGACACTTAGGGCAGAAGGCGGGGACAGCCCAGGGACACACTTCTCTCCAGGGCTCCCCGGCTGATGAGAGCCGCCATGTGCATTTCTCAGTCTGGTGCTGACTTAGCAATTAGCGGATAGACTTCCCACTGGAAAATTGGCAGCAGTGACACTATTGAAAACCTGAGGACCGCGTGCCTGGCCCAGCCCAGCGGGCCTGCCTGGGCGAATGGAAAGCCAACTGCTTTCTTTCCTACCATGGCCAGGAACTTTCTATGCCCTCTCCATCACACCAGGTGGCTGTTCATGCGTGCAGACCCTCCCAAGGGCCTTTCCTGCACCCTAAGATGGGCGTGTCACCTCCAGCCTGGCCTCGACCCCAGGGGCCCCCACTGACCCGTGGCTCCCTCTTTGTGCCGCAGCTGGAGCACTTCCGAAGCCAGGTCATCAAAGCCACCTTCGGGCGCACAAAGCCGTTCCAGGACAAGCCCGTCACCGACCAGCAGGTTCGCGAGACTCCCTTGCCTCCCGCTCCAGCCTGCCAGACCCCAGGAGCATATGCTTCTGTTTGTGTTGCTTGCTCATATGTTTTCACACTGTTGCCACACCATAAAGATTTGTTTTGATTGGATGGGATTTCCTGGTTTTGGAAGTAAAAAGCCAATGGAACTGGCATGAAGCCTTCTTGTGGAAATCCATTTTGGCCATCAGGCTCCATTGCTGGTCACTGTGCACACAGGCACGCACGCACACATGCACACACAATGCTGAAGTTCCACTGGCCTTGTGAGCTAAGGGGTAGCCTCATCTTAGCCCATGGATTCTGGTCCCTTCCTTCCAGAGAGGAAGGAGAAAACACTGGGCACTGGTGGCTCACACCTGTAATCCTAGCCCCTCAGGAGGCTGAGATCCGAGGAGTACGATTCGAAGCCAGCTTGGCCAGGAAAGTCCCTGAGACTCCATCTCCAGTTAACCAGCAAAAAGCCAAAAGTGAGGCCTTGGCTCCGGTGGCAGAGCGCCAGCCTTGAGCACAAGAGCTCAGGGACAGCATTGAGTTCGAGCCCCAGTACCAACACAAAACAGACCAAAGTAAAACACACACGCACACACAGATGCACGTGCGCACGCATGCACACGGGTGTTCTTGCCTGGGGGAGGAAAATCTGACCTGCTTACATACCCAGAGCATTGGAGGCTGTGTCATGAGTCCCTGCTGTGAATACAGAAAGATCTGGAACAAACTGAGAGCAACAATAGAGGCCTTTGACGCCTAGGAATCACCTCTAATCCTGGGCCACATTGTGTCCTGGTGACAGAAGCAAGCTTCCCTTGTCTGCTGGGGCTTTCCTCACCCTGTGCTGAGCTAGACACGTGCCTGTCAGCCCTCCAATCCCTGTGAATGGGAGCACTGTGCAGTGAGCACCTCTCTCTCTCTCTCTCTCTCCCTTCTCCCCAGCTGATCGAGAAGATCATGCAGATCACTGAGGACAGCCTCAGCTTCCAGCAGAGAAAGTGGAGCCTACAAAAGGAGACACCACTCAGCAGCGCTAAGCAGGAAGAGACCGTGGAGGGCATCGAGAGGCTGAGGTCCCTGCTGGACAGCTGCCAGGTGCCCCCTTCCACTCCAGTCTGTACCGAGGAGGCGGGAGGTCATCCCAGTGGCTAGAGCAGGCTGGCACAAGCAATTCTGCTTTTTATTTTGCTGGAGAACAGAGAGGCCTCAGAAGGCCTCCAGGTGAAGTGAAAGAAAGATGCCTGAGCCTTCACATCCGGGGGGGGGGGGGGAGTGGGGAGGGGATGTGCTCAGCCAACTGCATATCAAAAATATTCAGGGAAAAAACATATGCAAACCAGGCATCTGAGGCTCATGCCTGTAATCCTAGCTACTCGGGAGGCTGAGATCTGGAGGATGGTAGCTTGAAGCCAGACCAGGCAGAGGAAAAGTCAGTGAAATTCCATCTCCAATTAACCAGCAAAAATCAAGGCTGGAGGTATGGCTCAAGTAGTAGAGCACCAGCCATGAGCACACAAGCTAAGAGAGATTACAAGGCTTTGAGTTCAAGCCCCAGTACTGGAACATACAAAAATAATCATTTATCCTTAATGAACAAATACCTACGTATACCAACTTCCTTTTCTTTAGTTTCTCAGTTCATTTGTTTTATGCTGTGCTAGGGATCGAACCTAGGGCCTTTCATGTTGTAGGCTAGTCTCTACCACTGAGCTACACTACCGGCCTGAGACTCTTTTGATCATTATTCCCTCCACAGTGCAGTATAACAACTATTAACATACCATTTGCATTGTGATAGGTACTGTAAACCATCTAGAGGTGACGTGAAGTTTACAAGAGGATGGTTTTAGGGAGGTTGCCAGTACTGGGGATTGAACTCAAGGCCTCCTGCTTGCTAGGCAGGTGCTTCACCACTGAGCCACGCCCCCAGCCCTGCAGGAAGACGTCATATGCAAATACTAATGATTGACAGAATGACATGCAAAGACTACATCATTTCCCATAAGGGAACTGAGGACCCTAAGATTTGGCATCTTTAGGGGAGGGCTACTGACTTTGAGAACCCCCAAAATTAAAAAAAAAAAAAAACAATATTTAAATACACCTGTCATGTGCTTTCTAGAAAAGCTGAAGGGCCGTTTCTGCTTGCCGTCTGCATCTCTTTTTTGGCCCACTCACAGAGGCTGTTTGCTTCTTTACCCCTTGACCAAGGAGGAACCGACGCCCCCAGATGCATGCGTGTCCCCCTTCCCTCCCCCCGCCCCAGCGGTGGGAGCAGGCAGCCGCTTCTGCTTTCCCAGGAGACCAGCAGCAACTATTTGGGAGTTGGCGCAAACGCCAGCTCGTCAGCGCCCTTTCACAACCTCAGGAAACCACACTTGGTGGCCGGCTTGTGCGCCGATCTCGGGGCAAGCGTGACAGCTAGAAATAGCCAGATCTGCTTCTCATGGCTGCCAGCCAGACTGTGTGATTTGATTTGGGGATGGCACAGGCCTAAGAGGGCGGTCTCTCTGCTCATCAGAAGTCCAAATCGGCATGTGAAAAAGTGAAAGCCCCACCCCCACCCCCAAGAAACCCCAAACCACTCAAAACGTAGCCATCTCAGGGGCCACTGACGCGGGGGCGCCGCGTGCCCAGGGGCTGGGTTGGAGCTCTGTTCCCTGCAGGCCGCTGCTGGCTCCATGTCTACCCACGGTGCGGGCTCCTCACGGTCTTGTCCGTTTTCAGGCCTGCATGAAACGGTCTTGCTGTAGCAGCGACCTGCGGCGGGAGCTGGACCTGCTCCGGCGCCTGGACGTGAGGCCGCCCGTGTCCGCTCTCCAGAGAGTCAGCCTGGACGTGGTGAGCCTCTCCGTGTCCTGGGTGGAGGAGGTGGAGAAGCTGCTCGGTGACGTCGGCATCCAGCTCTCCGACTCTGACAAAGGTGACCGGGGCTTTCCCGCTCCTAGGCGTGTGCCTGACTCTTCCGGTGTCGCGGTGAATCCTCCCGGGTGGGACGTCTGTTCAGAAGGCTTCGTGTGTCTGTGGCTGAGCATTCCCTTCTTCAATCCACGCCCGCTTGGGTGGGAAAGTGGTTTTCCTTAAAAACAAAGACACACACAGTGCAGGTGTGATGGTGCACACCTGTAATCCCAGCTACTCGGGAGGTGGAGGTAGGAGGAGCCAATTCTAAGATCTTGATGTTAGCACAAGACCTGATCTAAGAAGCAAATTAAGAAAAAAAATGCGAGGGAACTGGGGGTGTAGCTCAAGTGGTAGAATCTAGAAAGCATGAAGACCTGAGGTTCACTCCCCAGGACCACAAAGAAGTGGGCCATGAGTAACAAGCAAATGAAAGATGACAGAGGCAACAAGAACGTTACATCCCAATTAGGCTAGCTCCTGTCTTAGCAATAACGGCTGTGACATTGGGTAATGGGGCATTTTCCTGTGCAAAGAGCCGTGGGATTCCAGGCTTGCCGTTTACTTCACTGTACCTCAGTTTCCTCGCCTCTGAAGTGGGCTTTCTAAGGATGTCACCCCCTCTTAGGTTAGTAGGGAGATTTAAAATATATGGATGGCCAGGTGCCAGTGGCCCATGACTATAATCCTAGCTACTCAGGAGGCTGAGATCTGAGGATCTTGGTTCAAAGCCAGCCCGGGCAGAAAAGTCCATGAGATTCTTATCTCTAGTGAACCAGCAAAAAGTCAGAAGTGGCACTGTGGCTCAAGGGGTAGAGCTCCAGCCTTGAGCAAAAAGAGCTCAGGAACAGTTCCCAGGCCCTGAGTTCAAGTCCCGGGATGGGGACAAAAAAAGAAAAAAAGAAATGAGAGTGAGGCAGGCTGGCGAGGTCGGCAGGCTGCGCTGTGAGGTCGGAGCTGCCCGACCTGGAAGAGGCTCTGCTCTGTCCCACCAGCAGCAAGGTAGCCCTGAAAGGGCTCAAGGGAGGACCGGGTGGCGCGGGTGTGCATGCAATGGCGTGCGTTCATCTTGGCCACACGTGGGAAGCACACGGGAAGGTGGCCAGCCTCAAGCACAACAGAGTCCAGGCTGGCATTAAGGGGCCATGGGAGCGGCAGTGGGGATGGCGTTGGAGAAGGTTCTGGGGCTGCTGAGGGAGGTGAACCGCCCTCTGCAGTGGAATAGGTTAGGGTTACAAGGGAAGCTGCGGAGGGAGAGTGGCTTACATCGCTTCTAGGTTTCTGGCATATGTAAAATGGTGGAAGTGATGCCCTCACTGAAGCCCAGAGTCAGGCCCAGGTGTGAGGGAAAGATGAGCGTGAGGTGCCGGGGAGACATCCAGGATGAGAGGCCTGGGAAGCCACTGCCACCTGGATGCTTTGTCTGGAGACAGACGATCGCAGTGTGTCCAGTGCCAGGAGAGCAGTGCACACCAGGGGCTCTACCGATGTTGGTGTGATGGATGGATAGATGGATTGTGGTTGGGTGGAGGAATTGATGGATGGTGGCTAGATGGATGGACAGGTGGATAGATGAATGGGTAGACAGATAAATGGGTAGATGGTGGGTAAGTGGGTGGATAGATGGTGGGTTGGTGAGTGGATAAACAGATGGAAGGATGGGTGGATGGATGGATGGATGGATGGGTGGTGAGTTGGTGAATGGATGGACACATGGAAGGATGAGTGAATGGATACATGATGGGTTGGTGAATGGATGGACAGATGGAAGGATGGGTGGATAGATGAATGGTGGATAGGTATATGGACGGATGGTAGATGGGTGGTAGATGGGTGAATGGATGGACACATGGAAGAATGGGTGAATGGAACGATGGGTGGGCCAATAGATAGATGGGTGGATGGTTGGAAGGATGGATGGTGGATGGGTGGGTGGTGGGTGGGTAGATGGAAGAACAGGTAGATGAGTGGATGGATGGATGGTTGGGTGGATGGATGGATGGATGGGTGAACAGATAATAGATGGATGGTGGGTGGGTAGATGGTGAATAGAGAGATGGATGGTTGGAAGGACAGATGGTGGGTGGGTGGGCAGGATGGGTGGATGAATGGATGTAGGATTGGATGGATGGATGAATGGATGGATGGATGAACAGATAATGGTTGATGGTGGATGGACAGATATATGGATGGTTGGAAGGATGGATGGTGGATGAGTAGACAGGATGGGTGGGTGGATGGATGGATGGACGGACGGACGGACTAATGGCTGGGTGACTGGCTAGGTGGGCGGATGAATAGAATCACAGATGTGCATGATACCACTGAGGACGAAAGCATTTGTTCACCTGAGGAAATCCACACCTTGGAGATTGCCGCCCCGCCCTGGGAAGCCGTCCCCCAGCCAGCGGCGTGCCCGGGACACGGGCTATGGCCGTGGGACTGGCGGGTCGTGTGTACACACCATGCGTCAGCACCCCGCCGGGGGTATGTCCAGCGTGATCCAGCAGGTGGGACAGAGTCCTTCAGAATTACACAGACGGAAAGGAGCTGGATTGCTGGCAAGTGCCTGGAAGAGAGGCCGGGAAGGGCCGGGGCGGGCGGAGGAGAGGCGGTGAACCCCACCAGCGGCTGCCAGTCACGGCTGCTGCGACCCTGGCAGGCACCGGCTGGCACATGTGCCACATTCTCATCGTTCTGACTGGATCCCTCAGGAGGGAGACCCTCACTGAGCGGCGTCAGCCGCTCCCCCCGAGCGCCAGGCCGGCCACTGGTGGCAGCGTCTGCGACCCAGCCAGACGTCACTGTGAGGATCGTGTCTGTCACAGCAGCAGTGGCAGAAGGTCTGGAGAAGGACGGTGCGCACACAGCAGTTCTCAGCCCTGCCGGGCTTCTCCCCCAACTTCAGAGCCACAGACCTGAGCAACACCAAACTAGTCTCTGCAGAGTCTCACCTTGGTCTGCACAAGTGGGGCGCTCCTTGCCTCCTGCACCCCCAACCGGCACCTCCTGGAACGTTCTGTGACACACTGTTGGTAAAGCCATTGTCAAGTGGCTTCTGTGATTTAATCCCCGCTCCCAAGACGCAGGGAGAGAAGGGGGAGTAAGAACAGGAAGATCTGCGCGCAGTCCGCCCATCATCCACTCGGCAGTCGGAGACATGGACCTCACCCAGCCGGACACCAAAGGCGGTGGGTGAGCTAGAATGTTCCCCACATTCTCTACTACTGTGCCTGGTCCCGCCACAGGGCCATCTGTACCAGGAGGAGGTGGAGGAAGAGAGAGTGATGATGATGATGGTGGTGGTGATGGTGATGATAGTGATAGTGATGATGGTGGTGGTGATGGTGATGATAGTGATAGTGATGATGGCGATGGCGGTGGTGATGGTGATGGTGATGGTGGTGGTGATGGTGATGGTGGTGATGGTGATGGTGATGATGGTGATGGTAATGATAGTGATGGTGATAGTGATGGTGATGATGGTGATAGTGGTGATAGTGATGGTGGTGATGGGGATGATGATGATAATGATGGTGGTGGTGGTGGTGATGGTGATGATGGTGATGGTGGTGATGGTGGTGATGATGGGATGTGATGGTGATGGTGGTGATGGTGGTGATGATGGTGGTGGTGAGGAGGACAGTGGAGGTGAACGCAGGCATCCTTCACTCCTGAGCACATAGCTTCAGTGCACCACACCCAGCGTGCCGCATGCTTGGCCTCAGTTCCTCCTCACACCTGCTCTGTGAGCTGGACTCCTTCCCCTCGTGGCACAAGTGAGGACATGGAAGGGGCTCCGGGGCACCTCGCTTTCCCCCTCCTCACCCCCCACGAATGCTCCGTGCCCACTGCTGCGAAGGGGCGGGCAGAGCTGAGTCGTGCGGCTACTCCTCGGTGCCCAGCCCTGTGTGAGGTGCCTCATTCCTGAGCACGGAGCGCTGTGCTAGGAGCTTCATTCCTGAGTACTTAGCTCTGTGCTAGTGCTTCATTCTTGGGTACTTAGCTCTGTGTTAGTGCTTCATTCTTGAGTACTTAGCTCTGTGTTAGTGCTTCATTCTTGAGTACTTAGCTCTGTGTTAGTGCTTCATTCTTGAGTACTTAGCTCTGTGCTAGTGCTTCATTCTTGGGTACTTAGCTCTGTGTTAGTGCTTCATTCTTGAGTACTTAGCTCTGTGCTAGTGCTTCATTCTTGGGTACTTAGCTCTGTGTTAGTGCTTCATTCTTGAGTACTTAGCTCTGTGTTAGTGCTTCATTCTTGAGTACTTAGCTCTGTGTTATTGCTTCATTCTTGAGTACTTAGCTCTGTGCTAGTGCTTCATTCTTGAGTACTTAGCTCTGTGTTAGTGCTTCATTCTTGAGTACTTAGCTCTGTGTTAGTGCTTCATTCTTGAGTACTTAGCTCTGTGTTAGTGCTTCATTCTTGAGTACTTAGCTCTGTGTTAGTGCTTCATTCTTGAGTACTTAGCTCTGTGCTAGTGCTTCATTCTTGGGTACTTAGCTCTGTGTTAGTGCCTCATTCCTGAGCACGGAGCGCTGTGCTAGGAGCTTCATTCTTGAGTACTTAGCTCTGTGCTAGTGCTTCATTCTTGAGTACTTAGCTCTGTGCTAGTTCTTCATTCTTGGGTATTTAGCTCTGTGTTAGTGCTTCATTCTTGGGTACTTAGCTCTGTGTTAGTGCTTCATTCTTGAGTACTTAGCTCTGTGTTAGTGCTTCATTCTTGAGTACTTAGCTCTGTGTTAGTGCTTCATTCTTGAGTACTTAGCTCTGTGTTAGTGCTTCATTCTTGAGTACTTAGCTCTGTGCTAGTGCTTCATTCTTGGGTACTTAGCTCTGTGTTAGTGCCTCATTCCTGAGCACGGAGCGCTGTGCTAGGAGCTTCATTCTTGAGTACTTAGCTCTGTGCTAGTGCTTCATTCTTGAGTACTTAGCTCTGTGCTAGTTCTTCATTCTTGGGTACTTAGCTCTGTGTTAGTGCTTCATTCTTGGGTACTTAGCTCTGTGTTAGTGCTTCATTCTTGAGTACTTAGCTCTGTGTTAGTGCTTCATTCTTGAGTACTTAGCTCTGTGCTAGTTCTTCATTCTTGAGTACTTAGCTCTGTGTTAGTGCTTCATTCTTGGGTACTTAGCTCTGTGCTAGTTCTTCATTCTTGAGTACTTAGCTCTGTGTTAGTGCTTCATTCTTGGGTACTTAGCTCTGTGTTAGTGCTTCATTCTTGAGTACTTAGCTCTGTGCTAGTGCTTCATTCTTGGGTACTTAGCTCTGTGTTAGTGCTTCATTCTTGGGTACTTAGCTCTGTGTTAGTGCTTCATTCTTGAGTACTTAGCTCTGTGCTAGTTCTTCATTCTTGGGTACTTAGCTCTGTGTTAGTGCTTCATTCTTGGGTACTTAGCTCTGTGTTAGTGTGTCGGGACCTGGACGATCCCTTTCTCCCCAATTTCCCGGGGAAAATGCTTGAACCCCAAAATCTATGAACGAGCACTCGGCCTTGCCTTCTGCCGGCAGAAGGCCAAGGCGTATTCTCGTGGACTTGCGCTAAGTTGAGGAAAGGTTGCTGAAGCCTCCCCTCCCCCCAGCCCCCTCACATGTTACCAGGAGTGCAGGGCGGGGAGGGGGGGGAAGAAGGCACCAGGGAAACGCCGCGATGGTGGGATGCGTCTCAGCCCTCAGAGGGCAGGCCAGAGAAATTTATTACGATGACAAAGGCGGAAGGGGAAGGACTTGGGGTGACTGACTGATTGGCTGACTGGGCTGCCCCTCAAGTGGTGTCATGGAACTTCCTTTGTGGGCTGGACAACCCTATCATGGTGGCATGCACATGTTCGCCTCCCGAGGGGCGGGGGGCTTCTTTTCTGGTTGAGACTGGAAGGTGGGAGGGGCTCCCTCCCACACTGTCCCAGGACTGGGGGAAGGGCAGCGTCTTGCTCTTGGCACCCTTCCTCCATCAAGGCCAAAACAGTCCCCAACATCTCCCCCTTTCTGTTTTTTCAATGAGCAGGGGATGCTGTAAACACATGGCATATGTGGGCATAAGGCAAATGCTGACATAAGATCTGTGGGGCCCCTTCCACAAAACTGGGGTGAGGGGTAGGTAAGGGTCCATCCGTCTGGCTTTGTCCAGAAGTCGGAATCCTCAGCTGGTTTCTGCCAAGTGCAGGAAGGTGCAGACATCAGCCCTCTTTTGGTGGTGAAGTAGAAGTAGGCTGAAACTCTGGCATTCCCGGCAGTTCACAGTAGCTGATAACTCAAACATAAGTGATTAGTAAAACATTCTTTTATATAAACAGTGAAGCCAACGTGCTAAACCTTTGCGCTTACTTTTAAAAAACTTTTTTATCATAAAACATTGGGGTTGAGTGTCAATACCCTCAACTCCTATCTTCTTTCCAACGGGACTCCCCAAGTCTAGCAGCAGGGGGAGAGGAAAGGAAGAAGCACGGTGCAAAATTCCTTTAGTTTTTGTGTGACGCTGTGGGCACTATCGCCACGGCAAAACATTGCGCCATAAGACGCTCAAGAAAGAATCTAGAAAGCAAACAAGGAAAGGAAGCTTGGTTGCCTCCTACCGTATGCAGTCCTACTTTCCATATTTCCATGGAAGAGCAGAAGTCCAACATGGTCCTCCTTTTCCTGGAGAGAACAAGAAGAAAACATGCTTCATTCTTGGGTACTTAGCTCTGTGTTAGTGCTTCATTCCTAGGTACTTAGATCTGTGTTCAGTGCTTCTTTCCTGGGTACTTGGCTCTCTGTTAGGTGCTTCATTCCTAGGTACTTAGCTCTGTGTCAGGTGCTTCATTCCCACTACTTAGCTCTGTGCCAGGTGCTTCATTCTTGGGTACTTAGCTCTGTGTTAGTACTTCATTCCTGGGTACTTAGCTCTGTGCCAGGTGCTTCATTCCCGAGTACTTAGCTCTGTGTCAGGTGCTTGTGTCCCCAGCACCCACTGAGGCAGGTCCCTGTGCTCCCTGTATTTCCCGGGAGGGAAGTGGGACTCGGTGTCGAGGGCTGTGGGCTGGCAGGGTCGCAACCCAGGCCGAGATCTTCCTGAGGCCCAGCGGGCGCCTGGTCCGCCCGCCTCCCGCAGCGTGACAGGCCCAGAGCCGGGCTTGTCCCCGGGGTTTTGTTCCGGGTGGAGCTGCCTCTCCCGGCCGATGGCCATCCCCACGCGTCTGTGACAGAAGGCCCGGGATGGGGTTCCACAAAGAAAACCTCATTTTGCTCTTAGAGCTGGAAGCCCAGCTTGAGGCGCTGGCCTGGCAGGTGGGGAGGCCCCACCCGCGTCTCGAGAGACCCGTGGGGCCATGCGAGGCCCGTCTCTTCCCGCTATACCCCCACCACGGCCATTGTGGGGCCCCCTGTCCCCGTGACCTCATCCCACCCAGAACTACCCCCCCACCCCAAACACCAACAGCTGGTGGCGGCGGGTGAGGTTTCCGGCCGAGTTTGAGCAGGGGAAACTGAGGCCACCGCACAAATCTCCCCTTGGGCTGGAGGTTCTGGGTTCGAGCTTTGAAACCCGCGGGCCAGCGCTTGTGCAGGGCCCTGGCTCCCTCGCGCACGTCCTCTCCCGTCCCGCGGGAGGAGTAGCTGGGCCGCGCCCTAGTGTGAGAAGCTATGGACGGTGTGTTAGACGCGAATACGCCCACCCAGTCCCCTTACGTTTAAACAGCGGACTCGGGATGCCAGGCGCATCGGGGAAAACTTCACGGAAATCCGGTTTATTCAGTGAAAAGCAGCCGCATTTATAGCAGTAATGGCGGCAGGAAGGGGCGGGATTTGGAGTGGCTCGCTAGGCGCGGCGATAGGCTGATAGGAGCTGTCCATCCAAGAGTGACGTCCTAGGACCTCCCCCATGGGCTAACGTCACATCCCACAGGACCGCCCCCCGGGTGGGTCCGTCGCCATCTTGGCCTTCACCATCCGTCCGTGGGGCGGGAGCCGGAAGCCCTTCCTAGAGTTGTGCGGTGGGCCTCGCATCCCAGCTCCCAGGGGCGGCTCTGGGACTCGACCCCAGTCCTTCTCTGACCAGAGGCCCCCTGCCTCTGAGAAGAGGACCCTGGACGAGAACACGTGCGGGGCAAGTGAGTGTGTCATCCTGAGACAAGTCCCCGGGGAGCCCCGCCAGCCTGGATATCACAGGAGCACTCGAGGGGGGCCCCTGGGCATCGCCCGGGGCGTGCTGCTGACGGTGGGACAGGCCTCGGGGCTGCTGGAAGCATCTGGGGGCAGCCTTGGATGTCTGTCAGCTGCCCACCAACCTGTGATGCTGGCCAAGGAAACAGCGCTTTCTCTGCAAGCTCCAGATGTGCCTGGAAGACTTTGTGCAAGACCTCACTCACGGGTAAACGGTCCGTTCTCAACTCTCCAAGACACACGCATCTTCAAATGCAAAAAAAAGAAAAAGGAAAGAAAGCTGTCATGCAGCATGCAGAACCCGTTCCCATGTCTGCTTTTTAAAAGCATTAGTATCTGACTAAAAGAAAAGATCTGAAGAAAAAGATGCTAGACTTTGGCACTGGGAAGGTGGCTTAGTGGTAGAGGGCTCACCTAGCACTCATGAAGCCCTGGGTTCGATTCCTCAGCACCACATACACAGAAAAAGCTGGAAGGGGCGCTGTGGCTCAAGTGGTAGAGTGCTAGCCTTGAGCGAAGAAGCTCAGAGACAGAGCCCAGGCCCTGAGTTCAAGCCCCAGGAGTGGCAAAAAAAAAAAAAAGAAAAGAAAAGAAACTAGACTCTGGAGAGCATTGTCCTTGCAGGGTGAATGTATAAGAACTTCTCTTCATGGGTCAACAACTCTTGGCCAAGAACCTACTTGGTGCCAGTCACGGAAGACGCAGTGACGTGTCCTCTGCATTGTGAACTCCCGTGTAATGCACACGCAGAGTCCGCAGGAGCAGAACGGTAATGAAGAGCTCTCCACGCAGACAAAGGAACGGCCCCAGCCCCACCCACTATATCGGCTGGCTGCCACTTTACCAATACGGCGTGCTCTCTGGCCTACTCGGGCCTCTTGGTACTTTACTGGAACCTTCCACACTTGGCTTCCAGGCCCGGTACAGTTGAGGCAGCGGTGGAGCCCTGGGCAGGGGCAGGTTCACATCGGGACCTGGACGGCCGGGGTCTGTCCATGTTAACTGGGTTTGTCCGTGTTGGGTGCTCCCAGAGGGCTGAGCCCGCTCAGTGACTGGGACTATGGACACACACCACCATCTCCAGCTTTCAAGGCATTTACTTTTCAGAACTGGGTCTTGGCAAGTTTTATACCCTGAGCTGTGCGTGTGCACTCGCACGCCCACACACACACACGCACACACGCACGCATGCACACGTGCGCGCGCGTGTCACAGCACACAGCTCGGAACGCGATCCTCCCAATCTCAGCCTCCCAGGTAGCTAGGATTGCAGTGTGCGTCAGTGTGCGTGCCTGGCTCGCAATGCGTTCTGCCTCGTTCTAGCCGGGGTGCGTGGAGGGGGGTGTCCCCAGAGGCCGGGGTACCGCTGGGCTTTGACAGAGTGTGGGGGCCCACGGCAGGGAAGGGGGCTGGCCACCCACCTCATCAATGGCGCCACAGTGAAGAGGCTGGGCTGACTCAGACCCTGCAGGCACCCCGCCTGGGGCCTGGGGCCCCGCCCAGCCACCCACCTCGTCCGTCGGGTGGGGCGGTGGTGGGACACCGCCGTGGACCACACTTCTTGTCCAGCGGAGGGCCAGGCACCTCGGCCGGGTCGCACTCCCTGCCGAGCCAGCCGGCAGTGAACGGGAATCCTGACTGAGGGCGGTGAGGATTAAGGAAAAGGAAAAATACAAGACAAGAGAAAAAAGACAAGAGGCAAAGATGGGGTACGGGAGGTCTGCATCTCGAGATTGAGACTCAAGACTGCAGCCCAGTTTATTCTCAACTCCCAGCTTATGTGCAGTTTTGGAACCAGGGAATAGCATAGGATTGTTAAAATTCCAGAACATAAAGAGGCTTTGAAGTTTACAACATTTGATTACAGTAAACACAGGACAAGGTTGATTAACATAGGAATCTACTCCAGCGGACATAGCAAGGTGCAGACACAGCAAAGCAATTCCGGATAGTGGCTGTGAACAAATGTCCTTGCATGTAGCATATCCTGGCGGTAACAGCACAGCCAGAGGTGATAATGAACCTAGCTGCAGGTTTGGCTCCCGACATCTTGGCGACATCGGCACAGCCAGAGGTCAGGATGAGCTTAGCTGCTAGCTCGGCTCCCAACCGCACTCTGCACCTTTCTATGGTGTCTAAATCAGGTCACCACATTTCAGGCTCCTGCTCCCTGTCTGCCACAAATGACCCTCACCTCGCCCCCCAACCAGCCCCGCCTTGCTTCTCTCCTCCCTTACCGGCCGACCAGGGCATGCGCCACATCTCCCAAAAAATGTGGGGGTGACGGCAGTCCCCCTAAAAGTTCCTAAGACCTAATCTCAACAAACAAGCTGGGTGTGGAGGTATGTCCCTGTATCTCACCTACACAGGAGACATCACTTAGACTCACAGGCCAGCACAGGCAAGAAGATCCTAGCTGGAAAAAAGATAATAACTAAAGCTTAAAAGGGCTGGGAACACGGCTCTCGTGGTACAGCACCTGCCTCGCAAGTGCAAGGCCTGAATTCACACCCCAGCACAGCCAAAGGGAAAGAAAAAAAAGGAGGAATCCAAAAATACATATGGAAGTACAAAAGACTGATTGGCCAAAACAATCCTGAGCAAAAAGAGCAATACAGCGGCATCACAATACTTGATTGATGTCAAACTATACTACAGAGCCATCATAACAAAAACTGCATGGTAGTTAAAAAAAAAAACAATGCAGACACAGACACCAATGGAGGACACCGATAGGGGAGCTAGAAATAAACCCACACAGCTACAACTGCCTGGACTCCCCACCAAGTCGCCAGAAACACACATCAGAGACAAGACAGACTCGTCCTCAAGTGGTGCTGGGAAAACTGCACATCCCCATGCAGAAGACAGAAACTAGATCCTTCTCTCGCTCGGTTCAGAAATCGGTTCAACATGGACCAAAGACTTTCAATGCAAGTCCTGAAACTACAAAACTACTCTGAGAAAACAGCTCGGAACATGGGCACAGACAATGACCAGGACGGCTGCAGCTCAGAGAATAAGAGCAAGAACTGACAAATGGGACCGCGTCAAATTAAGTCTTCTGCAGCCATGGAAACAAGGGCCTTAGAAGGAGAAAAGTGTTGCCTAATAGCCAGTGTGTGTGTGTGTGCAAAGAACCCAGAAAATTAAACACTGAAAGAACAAACAATCCAGTTAACAAATTGGGCAGATGAACTGGACAGTTCTCAAAAGAACAAATGGCCCATAAACATGAAGAAATGTCCTTCGTCCTTAGCCACGGGGAAATGCGAACAGAAAGGAGACAGGTTCCATCGCACCTCTGCCAGAACGACCATCATCGGGAAAGCAAACCACAAATGTTTGTGGGAGGTAAAGGAACCACTGGTGGGCGTGTAAATGAGTGCAAACACCGTGGCAATCAGTACGGAGGCCCCTCAAAGAAACTAAAAATAGAAGCATCCATCGTGCAATCCAGATGCTGCCATGGGCATCTACACCAACGAATGTCCTCGACAAGCGGCAGAGAGACCTGCATGCCGGTGCTTGCTTATTGCATTGCTGCTCACAATAGCCAAGCTATGGAATCCGCTCAAGTGCCCATCCGCTGAAGAATGGACAAAGAAGAGACGGTGTGTCTACACAAAACAATGGACTTTTGCCTAGCCATAAAGAAGAAAGAAACTGGCCAGGCACTGGTGGCTCACACCTATCTAGATCCTAGCGACTCAGGAGGCTGAGATCTGAGGATTGAGGTTCATCTCCAGCCTAGGGGGTGGGGGGCAGGGGGGAAGGCCCAATAGATTCTTACCTCCAATTCTACAATTAAAAGATCATAACCTATGGGGTTCTACTAGGTTCACCGGAGAGTCCAAGATAATCCTCCATCTCCGAGTCTTTCCCCTGCCACGCATGATGGTACATACCCGTAATTCCAGCACTCAAGAAGCAGAAGCAGGAAGATTGCAAGTTTGAAGCCTGCTTGGTCTACATCATACCCTGAAAGGGGGGGAGAGGGCGGGGGGGGGGGAATTGCTGGCAGAAGGCTGAGATCTGAGGGTCATAGTTTGAAACCAGGAAAGTATGGGAGACTCTTATCTCCAATTAACCACCAGAAGTGGAGCTGTGGCTCAAGTAGTAGAGCACTAACCTTGATCAAAAACGAAACTCAAGAACAGGGGCTGGGAATATGGCCTAGTGGTAGAGTGCTTGCCTCGTATACCTGAAGCCCTGGGTTCGATTCCCCAGCACCACATATATAGAAAAAGGCCAGAAGTGGCGCTGTGGCTCACGTGGTAGAGTGCTAGCCTTGAGCAAAAAGAAGTCAGGGACAGTGCTCAGGCCCTGAGTTCAAGTCCCACCCAGGACTGGCCAAAAAAAAAAACAAAAAAAACAGCACGCAGGCCCTGAGTTCAGGTCCCAGGAGTGGCATGGTAGGTGGGGGAGCGGGGGAAATCCTTAATCATCTGAGCCAATTGGTGGCTGCAGGGTTTAGGAGTTGGCTACTGGGGAAGGGCCACCATCCTCCCCCCTCCTAATTCACAGCCAAGTAGCCATTGTGATCACTCCATAGATTCCTCCCTCCCCCCCAAGACCCTCGGGAGCCGCCCTCCCCTTCCCCGTCAGTACCGTGCCTGCCTCCATCCCTTTGCACGCAGTGGACCCTTGGAAAGGTCGGTCTTCCCTTCCTGGATTTTCACGTCTCATCTCAAGAAAAGATGTTGATCTGATCCCGCCAAAGTTTTATCCGCCTCCTGAAAACGTGGGAGACCGGCACCAGTGGCCCACACTCTTGGCTACCTGGGGAGGCTCCGTTTGGGAGGTTTGAAGCCGGGCAGAAACATTCATGAGATCCTCCTCCTCCTCCTCCTCCTCCTCCTCGACCAATAGCCGAGTGTAGTCGTGCGTGCGGGTCGTCCCGGCCGCAGCCCGTGGGACGCAGATCTTGGTCCAGGCTTGGCGCCGGTTAGGAAGCAGTACCGTATCTCAGAAACGGCCAGCACAGGAAAGGGTTGGAGGCGTGGCCAGCTCCCCACCACCGGGCCTGCCCGACAAATGGGCGCGGAGTCCAAACCCCAGTCCTGCCCCCAAAATCCTGAATACATTTAAAACACGGTTCCATGCCAGCTCACGCTCTCGTGATGGGAGGCCGTGGGGCCTGCATCCAATCACCAAGCTGAGTGGGGTGTTGCACACCTGTAGTCCCAGCACTCAGGAGCTGACACTGAAGAAGAAGAAAGGAAAGACACATTGCGCTGAGCACGAAGGAGGTGGAGCCCTTCTGACCTGTCCCCCACTTCTCTCTTTTTAAGGGTTCTCCTTGTATCTGGTTTATCTTCTGGAGCATTATAAAAAAATTAAAAGCCAGACTCAGGAACTTCAGGTAATTCTTTTTTAAATTCTCTTTTTCTTCCAAGTTCCTGTCAGCTTTCCCCTGGGCGTGTGTGTGTGTGTGTGTGTGTGTGTGTGTGTGCGCGCGCGCGTGTGTGTGCCGCTGTGTGCTTGAAATCTGTGTGTGCGCGTCAACCCAGGCAGAGCGCATCCTCCAACAGGTGACTCGACTTCCCCATCTGCACACAAGGGGGTTCAAACAAGGAGGCACTGGCGCCTCTGACCGG
This sequence comes from Perognathus longimembris pacificus, assembly GCF_023159225.1. Taxonomy (NCBI): domain Eukaryota; kingdom Metazoa; phylum Chordata; class Mammalia; order Rodentia; family Heteromyidae; genus Perognathus; species Perognathus longimembris. The sequence goes on from NC_063167.1 coordinate 9,221,623, forward strand.
GCGCTGGTGGCTCACGCCTCTAAGCCTAGCTACTCGGGAGGCTGAGATCTGAGGCTCGTGGTTCCGGGCCAGCCCAGACCGACAGATCTGAGACTCTTAGGGCCATCAAAACCACCATAGAGCAGAAAGTCGAGCTTTAGCCTTGAGGGAAAAAGCCAGGTGAGAGCTCAGGGCCCCGAGTTCAAGCCCCGGCACGCACACAGAATTTGAATACCGTCAGATTCTTTTAAAGTGCAATGGAAGCATCAGCTGCACGGTAAGGGTGATTACACAGAATGGATGGTTCTAGAGAAGAGGATAAGGACTGGATGCTTCTGAAAGCGGGTGTCATGATAACCAGCCACACAACCTCGGTGGTACTCAACAGTGACTGTCCCCTGTGCTCACGCCCAGGGTCAGCCCAGGGTCAGCATGTGGCCGGCTTCAGCAGAGGGACCCTGGCCTGCTCCGCAAGGCCTCCCGTCCTCCAGCAAGCCAGCCTGGGTGTGCTCCCTGGAACCAATCAGGTCAGGCTTTTCAGTCTTCTGTTAACGTCCCATTGGCCACTCAAGTCACATGGCTAAGTTCAAGGTCAGGGGGCGGGGTCACGTAGGCAAAGCCAGCTAAAAAGAGAGAGGCTGGAGGGTCAGGGCCGCCACTCCAGTTAGCCTCGGGGAAGGGCCAGCGAGTGACCATCTTAGCCGTCTATGGTGCCCGCCACGCCTATTCAAGCCTGCTATGGCAGAAGGAAGGCAGCCACAGATAACACGGGAATGCACGGCTCCGCTAGGCAAGGCTCTGATCGATAGCACAGATCTACAAAAGCAAAAGCAGGTGCTGGATCCCATCGGGCGGCCTCTGGCCTAGTCCTCCCTTCCTCCTGTCACGGAGATGGACTGCAGCGCCCAGAGAGATGAGCGACTCTTAGGCTGCCGCACAGCAAACTGGGAAGATTATCCAGACAAAGCCAGACCTTCCTCCTGTCCCCCAGCGAGCAGTGACTAATTACTCATCTCCTTACTGAGCACCTGCTCTGAACTAAGCACTACTAAAACTTTAGCTTTACCGTGCACGGTACTGTGATAAACCTCATTTTCTAAATGAAGAGGCAACAGGAAGAAACTAGAGCTGAGGTTATGTCTCAGTCCTGAATTCAGAGTCTTCATATCGTGTGTGTGTGTGTGTGTGTGCACGCACACGCGCGTGCCTGTGTGTATACACGTACTGGGGCTTGAGCTCAGGGCCTAGGCACTGTCTCTTAGCTTTTTCACTCAAGGGTGATGTTCAACCGCTAGAGCCACAGTTCCACTTCTGGCTTGCTGTTGTTGTTGTTTTTTTGGTGGTTATTGGATAATAAGTCTCACAGACATTCCTTGACGGCATTCTCCCGCTTCTCCTCTTCACAGTCTGCCCTTCTCCCCTGGACCCCACTGCAACCCCTTCAGGTAGTCAGGGTCCTTAAGAGTCTTCAGCGCACACCTCCCCTCCTTTGTCCTGTCCCCTGGAAGATGTGTCCCCCTTTCTCCTTTTCTTCAGGGGAAGGTCAGCAGTTCTCAGGAAACACAGCAGGCTTTGCTGCAGGAAAAGCTGCGGGAGCACCTGGTGGAGAAGGAGAAGCTGAACGAGGAGAAGCTGGAGCAAGAGGAGAAGCTGAAAGCCCGGATCCAGTGGCTGCTGGAAGAGAAGGCAGTAAGGCAGCCTCTGTCACCTCCTGCTCTGCTGGACACTGATCCAGGCCCTTTCTGTGGGGGGGGGGGCGGTGAGGGGTGCTGAGGGCCTGTGCTAGAGGGGCAGGGGGCTCAGCAGCTCCCCGTTAGCACGGTGGCTTTCCACCAGTTCATTTCTGGCTTTCCAGCCAGTCATTTGGGAGGGGTTGCGTGTGAATCTTAAATGTGAAAACTCACAGCCAGGAGCCGGGCACTGGCGGCTCACGCCTGTAATCCTAGCTCCTCAGGAAGCTGAGCTCTGAAGAGCACGGTTCAAAGCCAGGCCGGGTAGGGAATTCCGTGAGACTCTTATCACCCGTTAACCACCAAAAAAAGCCAGAACATGGACCTGTGGCTCAAGGGGTAAAAGAGCCAGCCTTGAGCAAAAAAGCTGAGGGTCAGCACCCAGGCCTGAGTTCAAACCCCAGGACGATTTGCCAAGCCTGCTTTAGAACTCGGGCTGGAGAATCTGGCGGGCTGGTGCACTTTCTCACCACGAACCCTGATCTGCTAAGTGGGGCCAGGTAGCTGTCACTGTGAGAGGAGCCCCGTGTTCGCACTGTGCAGCCAGGGAAACTGAGGCTCCGTCCGTAGAGTCTGGCTTGTCGGATTCCCCAGCTGGGAAGGCTGAGCCCCGAGTCCTGCCGTGGTTCCCAGCCAGGGCTGACTGACTAGCGCCCTTGACACGCAGGCCCTGGAGGACAACATTTCTCAAGAGAAAAGCAGAGGGAAGGAGGCCTTGGAGAAGGAGCAGCTGAGAGTCCGCGAGCTGGAGGGCCGCCTGGCCCACCAGAAGGTGCGCAGCCGGGGAAGTAGAGTCGAACCCCAGCCCCACGCCAGGCCCCAGAGCTGGAGGGCACCAAGGGTCTCCCCTGGGCCTGCCCACCCTAGGGCCCATCAAGGCCTTGCTATCCCTGCTCTCCCCGGGGCCTGGACGGCACAGAGCCGGCCGAGCCCCCCCCCCCCCGCCCCCGCCATGGCAACCCAGTGTATTCAGCAACAGCCGTTGTTCCACAGGCTCTGGAGAACGGCATTGCTCAAGAGAGGAACCGGGCGAAGGAGGCGCTGGAGGCTGCTCAGGGCAGAGTCCAGGAGCTGGAGAGCTGCCTGGCCCGCCAGAAGGAGGTAGGCAGCCGCCCTCGGGGGAGTAGAGAGCCAGCGGGAGCCAGATCTGGCTTGGGAGCCAGATCTGGCTTGGGAGCCGATGGAAGTAAGAGCCGACCCACAGGGGAGGTGTGGGGACTCACAGGGGTGTGGCTGGTGCCCTGCGTCCTGGCTCTGGGGAGCCCTGGGGACTCGGGAGGGAGTCGTGGACTCGAGGACTTGACACCCAGTTGGGGGAAACGTGGGGATCCAGGCGGAGAGAGGGCTTGGAGAGGAGTCGGGACAGGCGGCATGGCGGCTTCTGTAGGCGGCCGGGCACCGGTGCTCACGCCTGGAATCCCAGCTACTCAGGAGCCTGAGATCTGAGGGTCGCAGTTCAAAGCCAGCATCCAGGCAGGCAAATCTGTGACTTTCTTATTTCCAGTTAAGCACCAAACCAAAAGCAGGAAGTGGAGTTGTGGCTCAAGTGGTAGAGCACCAGCCTTGGGGTGGGGGTGGGGGGGAGCCAAGTGGGAGCAGAGACATATCCTTTCAAGAGCCTTGAGTTCGAGTCTCAGTAACGGCACAGAAAAGAAAGCATGAGATCGCAGTGGAAAGGTGCTGGGACTTCAGGGCTGCGTTTTCCTCCAACAACATCCCAAGTGGACCCAGCCCTGCCTCCGGGGAGCTCTCCACAGCCAGGGCAGGAGCCCCCCGTTCATGCCTGGAGGGGTTTCCTTTAGGCTGAGGGCAATCAAAACCCCCCCTCGTCCCCCGCCCCCCCCGGGCTCCCAAGGACACATCCCACCAAGGTGTCTGGGCCCAGACGGCTCCCGCTTAGGCCCCGAGCTGAGCCCGTCCCCTCTCCCCAGAGGAGCGCCACTCGCTGGGTCACGTGATACTCGGCCCAGCGTGTTTTCTTCTCAGTTCATAATGTGGACTTCAACACCCAGATTCCCATCCCTTTGGGGAAAGTCAGGAAATCTGGCCCTCCTTTCCACTTGGCAAAAATGGACCAGAGCCTGGCCAGCTCATGGCAGTTAGCCAGTCCCCTCTCCCAGCCCCCCCCACCGCACGCAGTCCGTCCGCCCTGCTTCGGGTCTCTCTGACCCCTGCGGTCACCCTCCCAACCTGAGGCTTCAGGGAGGAGCTCGGGGGAGCGGAGGCGTGGGTTTGAGTCCCGGCTAGGCTGTTTCCTGGCTGGGTCCAAGTCTGCTGACCTCCTCTGTCTTAAGAAGGGGTCCCTGAGGGTCAGAGAGAGTGGACAGCAAGACATTGGAAGGTGCTCCCACCTGTAATCCCAGCTGTTGAGGAGACTGAGATCTGAGGATCGGGGCTTGAAGCCAGCCTGGGCGAGAACCTTCCTGATAATCTTATCTCCAGTGAATCACTAGAACACTGGAGTGGAGCTGTGGCTCAAGTGGTAGAGTGCCAGCCATGAATGGAAATAAAAGCTGAGCGAAAGCCAGAGACACTAAGTTCAAGCCCCAGGACCAGCACAAAAATAAATAAACCAGAAAAGTGTCTGAATACGTGGTGGCTATTGCTCCTGTCCCTGGGGATTCTCCCTGTACCCCTGCATGAGCCCCGGCTCAGAGAAAGGCACTCCTGACACCCCCCCCCCTTGAGTGGGGACAAGTTAGCTCAGACACAGCCCGTGGGGGAAGGGAGAGTGTTGGCATGCAACCCTCTGTAAACAGCTTAAACAGGCTACACAGAAGGGGAGGAGGAGGAGGAGGAGGAAGAGGAGGAGGAGGAGGAGGAGGAGGAGGAGGAGGAGGAGGAGGAGGAGAGGTAGGAAGAAGGGAGGTGGAGAAGGAAGAAGAAAGGAAGGAATGGGGAGGAGGAAGGGGAGGAAAGGGAGGGAGGAGGGGAGGGAGGAGGGGAGGGAGGAGGGGATGGAGGAGGGGAGGGGGAGGGAAAGGGAAGAGGAGGAGGGTTCTTCTAGCAGTCACTTAAGTCAAAGGGCACCCAGGGCTCCGCAGCCTGGGCAGGGAAGGTCCTGGGATTGAAGTCATGGGAGACCTCAGAGAAGGACCGAAGCCCCGGGCAGAGGAGAGCAGCCAGTGTGTCACCCGGTCTATCTGCACGTCACACACTGCCTGTCCTTTGTCCCCAGGGAATGTGGTCCACTTCCCTTGGGAAACTGACTTGTTGCTATTAGATCTTCTCCCATTTCTCCAGTGTGTGTGTGTGTGTGTGTGTGTGTGTGCGCGCGCGCGCACGCACATGCACCCATCCTAGGTCTTGAACTCAGGGCCTGTGCACTATCCCTAAGCTTTATTGCTTAAGGCTGGCACTCTACCACTTGAGCCACAGTGCCACCTCTGGCTTTTTTGTTGTTGTTGTTTGGTTGGTTTTGGGGGGTGCTTCACTGGAGCTGAGAGGCTCACAGACTTTCCTGCCCGGGCTGGCTTTGAACCATGATCCTCCGATCTCAGCCTCCTGAGTAGGATGCCCGGCTCCCCGGTGGATCTTTAAGGATGGCAGAATTGCTGGGTGGTGTTAAGGTTTGATTCGCCGGGCCCAGTCAGCTCTGACAGTGCGCCTGGCCCCGCCCCCCCGGCCCCCATCCTCCATCTCCTCGTGGACGCCACCCCATTTCAGCCGCTGGCATTGTTACCCCATCCCTGCGGGCGGCGCCCCAAGCCTCTGCTCTGCCCCTCAGGCCCTGGAGGACAGCGTGGCCCAGGAGAAAAGGAAGTCTAAGGAGGTGCTGGAGGCCGAGAGGAGGCGAGTGCAAGACCTGGAGAACCACCTGACCCAACAGAAGGAGGTAGGAGCGGCCAGAACCTTCCGGAAGGAAGGCGGGTAGCCGCGTGGGTAGACAGTCCCGCGGCGGTTCCCCGGTAGGTGCCGACATCGCCCACATGTTCACTGCACCCCCCACCCCACCCCCAGACACTCAGTGGCCTCATTGGAACAATGGGAATATCACACACACACACACACACACACACACACACACACACACCCGTGGGGTAACTGCCACCCCACTGAGGCGTGGCCAGCCCAGGCCCAGGCCGGCTGACCCCGTGGCCAGCATCGTCCTCCACATTAGAGCAAGGCGTCTGCGCCCCAGTGTCCCCCGCGCAGCACGAGAGAGACATTCCAGGTGCCACCCACCCTGGCTGGACGCCGCAGGCAGGCAGGGACGTCACGGGCTCTGGGGTGGAACCTTCTGGAATGGCTGAGAGGCGACACCTCACCGAGACCATGATGGGGGGACGTGAGCAGGGCTCTGCAAACGCCAGGCCCCTCCAGAACGGCAGACGGCCGCCCTCCCGTGCCCCACCCCCCAGACCCTCCTGTCCAGAGCAGGCCCAGCCTGTTCCATAGCCCCAACGCTCCCAGGCACACCCCAAAAACAGAAGCTGGGGGTCAGGACCCCTCACCTCTGTGAGCCTCACAGGCTCGGCACACACCCCACGACCTTGTGGGGCCCCCAGAAACAAGGCCGTAGGCTCAGTGAATTGCACCATTTGGTTTAATTCACCCGTCTACCCTTTGGCTAACTTCCTTCATCCCTGGTTCCCATGCGGCCCTCCCCCTCCCCCCACCCCTCCCCACCATGCTGGGGCCCATTCTGGGTACAGTGACAAGACAGCCCCCCAGAGACCCGCTCCCCACAAAGGGAGGAAACCACCAAATGCCCCAGCAGCTTTGGGGGGGGGGGGCGCATAAAACAGAGGGCAGGTCAGAAAGGGGACCAGCGGGCAGGGAGGAAACGAGCTCTGAGCAAAGCCTGCAGGGAGGGAGTCACCCACCAGGACCTGGGGGGAGGGGGGGAGAGTGAGGAGGTCCCCCGAGACTGGGGACCTGCCCTCAGTCGGTCCTTGTCCTGACAGCAGAGAATCTCAGTCCGGGACACAAGGACCGGGCCGAAGTTTATTCCTAGATCGAAGCAGAAAGCAAAGACGGGAGAGGCTACAATTTGCCAGCAAGGGTGGGCAAAGCGGGGGGCGGGGGGGGGGGAGGGGGGAGGGGCTGGCCGGTCCCGACGACGCCGGGGTGTGGAGGGTGATAAGGCCGCTGTGGCTTGTCCTGTGTAGGGATCTGCTTCCTGTCACTTTAATAGCCGTCTCTGGACCCAAGGCCAGACGGTGCCCTGCCCGGTAGTGTCCCCCAAGACCCCCCGTCTCTGGGAGGCCGATCAGCGGGGCAGGAAAAGGGGGACAAGGCTGTTTTCTGTCCCTTGCTGTAGCTCAGGGAGGGCGTGTGAAGCTTGAAGCGGAGGAGGAGCCGGGGACGATGCGCCACTAATCAGTCTCCCCAGATACAGTGTCCATTTCGGAGCTCCCGGCTGCCGTTTCCCACACCTCCCTGCCTGTCATCTAGCCCAGCCTGGAGAGGCTGGGACCTGCCAGAGCTGGGGGGGCCGGGGAGGGGGTGGAGAGGGGCACAAGGAATGGAACCAGAGCTGGGGTGAGTTGGGGGAGGAAGAGTAAATGGCCTGGGAAGAAAAGACCAGAGGAGCTGAGAGGCTAAAGGGCTCCATCCCAGGTTCAAGTCCCAGCTCCACCCGTACGTGCTGTGTGACCACGGCAGGCCCCTTGCCCTCTCTGTGTCTGGTGGAGTGCTTGTCCTGCTGAGGTCAGAGGCCGGGGTCAGAGGCCAGCAGCCCTCCGCAGAGGCGCCAGCAGCGGGCCTAAGCCACGCCCGTCAGGGAGGGAGACAGAGCCTAGCAAGGACAGGAAGGCCCTGGCTGCCCCAGGCCCCCTCCCCTCCCACAGGTGGACAAGCGTGGCTGCCGCCAGAGGCCGGAGCATCTGAATTAAGGGCTGGGTAGGGTGGGACCCCAGGCCAGGTGACACAGGAGTTCTGGTGGGGCCTTATTTGTGCCCTTTCTGACCCCTAAGGTTGAGATGGTTGGACGGGAGCCCCCAGGGGGGGGGTCCCCCAGCCAGAGACCTGAGGGCTGGGCGCCCTTGTCCACTGTGGGCTTGTGAAGGGGACAAGCGTCCTGCTGCCCCCACCCATGCCCAGCCACCCCCTCGGGGCACACGGAAGGGCTATGAGCAGGCGGGGGGGGGGGGGGTGGCGGGGCGCGCCAGGGTCCCGGCAGGAGGTGAGGCCATAGGCCCCAGTAGGCAGGAGGACCGTGTGTGGGTGAGGCTGAGGGCCTAGCGAGTCCACCAAACAACAGGGGGACCCCGGGAAAGCTGCCCGCAGGCACCCCAAGCCGTCCCCCCTCCCCACACCCTACCTGCCCTGCGCCTCTGCTAGGGCAGGAGGGCTTGCTAAGGGAAGTGTGAGGTTTTACCCCAGCAATCCCCCCTCCACATTTTCCCTGGTGCTGCTCCAGCCTTTCCTCCACCTGGGGCACAGATACGTAAGGTCTTTGGGCTGGGAAGGTGGCTTCGCAGTAGAGGGCTTACCTAGCATGCATGGAGCCCTGGGTTCGAGTCCTCAGCACCACATACACAGAAGAGGCCAGAAGTGGCGCTGTGGCTCAAGTGGCAGAGTGCTAGCCTTGAGCAAAAGCGGCTCAGGGACATGTCTCTGAGTGCAAGCCCCAGGACTGGCAAAAAAAAAAAAAAAAAAAAAAGAAATATATATACTTAAGATGATCTTCCTGTGAACATTATGTCGAGCAAAAAGTCTTTCCACTGCTACAAACAGGATTTCTATCCGTCTCTGGCTGTCACCCCCTGGGGCCTGCCCGGGACTCTGGCGCCCTACCCTGCCCTGGTCCATCGGGTGTACGTCCTCGGCTACACAGTACCCCAGGAGTGACGTGGAGAGCCCCCGGGCCTTTCAGACTCCAGAGACTGCCGTGTCCTTTCAAGGCTCAGGCTTGGACCTGCCGGGACAGGAAGCGTGTCCGGATTGTCCCGCCCAGAGCCAGGGACTTCCCAGCCGGGCCCCGGGCGGGTGCCGGCACCTGCCCCGTTAGTAGGTTAATAGGTGACTGGGGGCCGGGTGACTGGACTTGACGCTCACGCGCGTGACTCACAGCCGGGTGACGGGACTTGCACACTCACGCGTGTGACTCAGAGCCGGGTGACGGGACTTGCACACTCACAGGCTGGTCATTTCCTGAAACCAGCCCCCAGTGCTGCACTGTGAGCGCGGGCTCTGCGCACGACTGAGCGCACACTGGCTTCCCGGTCCTGGCCCCGCTGGCCTCTCCCCTCGCCCTCCCTGGCGGGCACCTCCAGCACCCATTCAAGTCTGTGTCACCGGTTACCATGGTGACCTACCCCTTCCCTTCTTCCTCTCCCTCTTCCCCTTCCCCTCCATCCACAACCCCCAAACCCTTGCCCTTGCCCCCCCAGATCTCGGAGAACAGCATCTCCTACGAGAAACTCAAAGCGAAGGAGGCCTTGGAGAAGGAAAAGAAGAAGGTGCAGGACCTGGAGAACCGTTTAACCAAGCAGAGAGAGGTAGGAGCCTCGGGCGGCAGTGGGGGCTTGGATCCTCCCTCGGCTCCTCTCCAGCCGTGGGACCTCAGGGAAGTCGCTTAGCCCCTCTGAGCTCTGGTACATGCAGATGATGACACCAAGGGGCCAACCTCCTCGAGGCGTCGCGTGACCTCCGTAGGCGCGGAGCCCACACGGGACATGTCCGCGTGCAGCGAGCACCCCATGCCGGCCGCTTGTGGGGTGAGCACAAGCGAAGGAGCAGCACCCGAGCCCTGGAGCCCCAAACCTTTCCTCTTCAGCCCTCTCCCCTCCTGTGTGCCAGGCTCGAGACCACGCACCTCTGACCACGCCTGATCACTTCTGAGCCTTTCAACCTCAGGCTTGCCGAGCCATCGAGTACCTCTGCCTCCACCACGCAAACGCACCTCCTGTGACAGCCGGCGCCTGGCGGTGACCGCGCCTGGCCTCTCAAACCCTGGACGCCATTAGCAACGCCTGGGTCTCCACAGTGCAAAAGACTCTCACACACACAGATGCGCGTGCGCGTGCACACACACCCACACACACACACGAAGCAGTTGGTGCCAGGCACTGGTGGCTCACGCCTGTCATCCTGGCTACTCAAGAGGCTGAGATCTGAGGATCAAGGTTCAAAGCCCGCCCAAGCAGGAAAGTCCATGAGACTCCCATCTACAACTAACTACCAAAAAAGCCAGAGATGGGGGTGTGGCTCAAGTGGTAGAGCACCAGCCTTGAGCAGAACAAAGAAAAGAAAAGCAAAGCTAAGGGACAGCACCCAGGCCCTGAGTTCAAGCCCTGGTACTAGCATGGGAAAAGAAAAACAGAAAGGCAGTTGGCAAATGCACAGCCCGGCAATGGTGGGTTAAGCTGGAACAGAGGTGAAATGGCTTGAAAGCCCTGTCAGGGCCAGTGAGGAGCAATCGCCTGCCTCTCGGAGCATTTTCGTGTCCATCTTTGAAGAAAGCTGCCCACACATCCACGTGTGCAACACGCTGGGGTCCTTCACTGAGCCCCACCTATTGGCTCAGGAGCTGCAGTTGCTCAGCTGGTGCTCCCCCACGTGAGCCACGCCACCAGCCCCGTGTTTGCCGTGGTGTTTTCAAAGTAGGGTCTCTCTGTGCACGTTTCTCTGGGGAGGGCAGACCCAGCCTGCCTGACCTGGACATGAAGACAATTGCACATCTATCCCGAGGAGGGAAGACTCGACAGCCCTCCTCAAATACGTGAAGGATAAACCTCAAGAGCTCCAGATAACACATCTGAGCCAGGAGACTGGAATCCACGCGGAGACAGATCTTGACTGGAGAGAAAGAAGGGGTTGTGTAGTACCTGGAACTTTCCAGAAGGGCATGCGTGGGCTTTGGACTTTCAAAGGATGTACAGGAGCCAGGCGCCGGTGGCTCCCGCCTGTCATCCTGGTTCCTCAGGAGGCTGAGATCGGAGGATCGTGTGAAGCCAGCCTGGGCAGGAGAGTCCATGAGACTCTCCAATTAATCACTGCCAGACGTGGCGCTGCGACTCACGTGGTAGAGCGCTAGCCTTGTGCCAGAAGGAGCAACCGAGCCCAGGGCTTGAGCCCGTGGGCCAGCCAAGACAAGGATTGCAGAATGGAGTCTGTACATCCCCTCTGATGGCACGGGGGACAGCACAGGGGACGAGGCGGGAAGGGAACATGTCTGGCCCTGAATCGTCTCTCATTGTAGTGCTTACTGTTTGTCTAGGAGATAGAATTAAAGGGGCAGAAAGAAAACATCCTAAATAATAAACTAAATGACGCGCTGGCCAAGGTGGAAGAGACGCAGCAGACGAAGACGGTGGAAAGTCTAAAAGCGGAGAAACTCGCCCTGAAATTAAATGAAACGTTAGCCGAGCTGGAAACGGCCAAGACAAAAATGGTACGCGGCACCGGCAACGGTGAGGTCTGGCTGGGCGCGGAGGGAGGCGGCCCGGCCTGGGCGTGCAGGGTTGGCCCGGGCCTACTCAGCCTCAAGCCGGTGGCATTCTGGGCCCAAGGGCACCGGTCAGGAGCTGTCCTGCACAGGGGACCAGGGTGACACAACCCTGGCCACTGCCCACTGAAGGCCAGGCCCCCCCCCCCCATCCTGACCATCAAACATAGCTTCAGAGTGGGGCCCCGGTGGTCACGCCTGTAATCCCAGTGACTCACAGCATCTCAAGATTGTGGTTTGAAGCCAAGCCCGGGCAGGAAAGTCCGTGAGACTCTTATCTCCAATGAACCACCAAAAAGTCTAAATGGGGGGGCTGAGGATATGGCCTAGTGGCAAGAGAGCTTGCCTCGTATACATTGAGGCCCTGGGTTCGATTCCCCAGCACCACATATACAGAAAACGGCCAGAAGTGGCGCTGTGGCTCAAGTGGTAGAGTGCTAGCCTTGAGCAAAAAGGAAGCCAGGGACAGTGCTCAGGCCCTGAGTCCAAGGCCCAGGACTGGCCAAAAAAAAAAGTCTAAATGGAGCTGTGGCTCAAGCGGTAAAGTATCAGACTTGAGAAAAGAAAAAAGAAAAATAAAAAAGCTCGGGCAGCACTAGGCCCTGGGTTCAAGCCCCAGGACCGGCACAAATGTCCATCCGATGCGTAATTACTCCCAGCTGAGTAACATTAGCTTGGGAGGAAAGGTGCCCGGGCCCCTGCTGCCGCCTCCAGGCAGCTCAGGTGCGCTGTGAGCTCGGCACGGGCTCCGGCGGGTGGAGGGCGCCCAGGACACAGACTTGAGTTCTGTTTGCTTTGGTTTGCGGAGCTGGGGATCAACCCCAGCCCACTCTGGGCTAGTGCTCTATGAGCCACACACGCCCCACCCCCCCCCCCGGCCTTTTTGCTTGGTTTTGTTTTCGTTGCCAGTCCTGGGCCTTGGACTCAGGGCCTGAGCACTGTCCCTGGCTTCTTTTTGCTCAAGGCTAGCACTCTGCCACTTGAGCCACAGCGCCGCTTCCGGCTTTTTCTACATATGTGGTGCTGAGGAATCGAACCCAGGGCTTCATGTATACGAGGCGAGCACTCTACCACTAGGCCATATTCCCAGCCCACCCCTGGCCTTTTTGTTTGCATTTTGTTTTTGAGATGGGCTGTCACTCATTTTGTCCAGGCTGGCCTTGAACTCTCCATCCTCCTGCCTCTACCTCCCCGGTAGTTGTATTCTCGGTGGTGATAAAGGCCTCAGAGACAATAGGTCGCATGAAATAGAGTAATCCACTAGGTAGGTGATCGGAGGGGCCTCTGCAAGAAGGTGATGCCAGAACTGAGTCCTGAGGATGAGAAGAGGTCGGCCGTTGTAAGGATGGTGGGAAGAGGTATGTCAGGTAGGGGATGACAGCACGTGCAAAGGCCCCGCGGCAGAGCCTGGTTCAGAGCCTGGGAGTGCGCAGGAAGCACGTGGCTGCTGTCTTCGTGTCGGCTCATGCCCGGGATCCTGAAGCACGCGCGCTGTTTTCCCAGATCGTGATGGAGGAGCGGCTGCGGGTGCAGCAGCAGGCCATGAAGTCCTTGCAGGACGAGCGGGAGTCCCAGAAGCACGGATTTGAGGAGGAAGTCCTGCAGTACAAGGAGCAAATCAAGCAGCACTCGCAGACCATCGTGAGCCTGGAGGAGAGACTTCAGCAGGTCACGCAGCAGCACAAGAAGATCGAAGGGGAGATCGCCACTCTGAGGATCAGTGACCCAGGTAGGCCGAGGGCCGCCCGCGGTGCTGGGGCCAGCGCAGCCCCCGTGCCTGGGACTCACTCACAGACCACCCCAGCCAGGCACCGGTGGCCCAGGCCTGTAATCCCAGCTACTCAGGCTAAGGTGAGGAGGCTGAGACCTAAGGATCACGGTTCAAAGCCAGCCTGGGCAGGAAAACCTATGAGACCCTTGTCTCCAATTAACTACCCAAAAGCCAGAAGCGGAGCTGTGACTCAGGTGGTAGGGCGCTAGCCTTGAGCTTAAAAAGCTAAGGGACAGGGCTGGGGATATGGCCTAGTGGCAAGAGCGCTTGCCTCCTATACATGAGGCCCTGGGTTCAATTCCCCAGCACCACATATACAGAAAATGGCCAGAAGTGGCGCTGTGGCTCAAGTGGCAGAGTGCTAGCCTTGAGCAAGAAGCCAGGAACAGTGCTCAGGCCCTGAGTCCAAGCCCCAGGACTGGCCAAAAAAAAAAAAAAAAAAGCTAAGGGACAGTGGCCAGGCCCTCAGTTCAAGCCCCAGGACAGGCACAAAAATAAGAAGAGAGAAAGAGAAAGCAAGGGGGAGGGAGGGAAGGAGGGAGGGAGGGAGGGAGGGAGGGAGGGAGGGAGGAAGGGTTGACTGACTGACCAGGAACAGAGTATAGCACTGTTCCTGTGTGATGAGGCCCCACCCAGGTGTCCCGCCTTCAGCCCCTTGTCCACCCTACTGGTGATCCCCACCCTACTGGGTGTCAGGAAAGTTCCATGGCCGCCATTGGTCTGTGTTCTGCTGCCACGAGCCAAGCCCAACACACTGGGGAAGCTCTAGAGGCCAAGGGGCCGGTGACGGCCAGGCCATGGCTGTCTTCTGGGCAGAGGCAGGAGGAGGAGGCACAGGTATCACCTGGTGAGAGTGAGGTTCTTGTCCCTCCTCCCCCTCCCCCTCCTCCTCCTCCCCCTCCTCCTCCTCCCCCTCCTCCTCTCCTCCTCCTCCTCCTCCTCCTCCTCCTCCTCCTCCTCCTCCTCCTCCTCCTCCCCCTCCTCCTCCTCCTTATAAAGCCACTGGTTCCACCGTAGGGCTGCATGCTGATGGCCTCCTCTAACCCCAATATCGCACGCACGCACGCACGCACGCATGCACGCACACGCACACACACGCAGAGTCCTGCCTCCGAGCACCACACTGGGATTACAATGGCGGCCTGGATCTTAGCCAGCCAGTGGGAGACAGGAGCCATGTTGAGACCCTGGCATGGGGAGCCCCATGCTGGGCCTGGGGGGACGGGAAGGGCCGGGGCAAGGAAAGCCCGAGACTGTGGGGGACGGGGGGGGGGGGGAGAGCGCCCTCCACCTGTGTGCCAGGGTGCAGCCATGTCCGCCCCCCCCCAACGCAGCTCCGAAGGACGAGGCGCCCCAGGATCCTCCCGCGGAGCCCACCCTGCAGGACTGTGGCAAGGAGGTGGTGTGCGACCACTTGATGTGAGTACCCAGGGACCGAGGCACCCCGCAGCACCCCGAGGAGTGACCCGAGCCAGGCACCTAACGCCCGGGAAAGGAGCCGAGCCTCCGGGTTTCTGCGCCAACTAGATTCCTCCTTTCCCCTCGAGAGTCAGTGTGGCGTCAGGCGGGCCTGAGTTCAAATCCCGCCTATGATCAGGTCCCAGCCCCACCCTTGCTGATTGTGACCCCGGGGTCGGGGGGGGGAGGGGCAGTCAGGCCACCTCCCTGAGCCGGGCAGTAGACTGTCATCATGCCCTCTGGGGTGTCCCCCACCATCCCTGCACCCCCATTGTCTGGACCTCACAGTCCACTCTCCCATAACTCCCCCCACCCCAGCCCCAGCCATTCACAGCCGCCCGGCTTCACCCCAGGGTCCAAGCGATGTGGGGGGAGGGGTGAATCCCATCCTCAGAGAAGCCCTGAGCAGGGGCTTCAGCACCCATGGGTGTCTCACCCTGACGGACCCCAGGGCCGCAGGCACACCTGCACACCCAACCCCCGCACCCACCCCCAAGTGGTGGTCATTGGCACCATTGTTGGGGTTTTGTTCTTGTTTTTATGCCGGCCTGGGGCTCGAACTCAGGGCCTGGGCAATCGAGGCCGGCCCTCTCGAGCCACAGCTGGACGTGTGGCTTTTTGACGGTCCGCTGGAGATTCGAGTCTCCCAGCCTTGGCTGCCCCGGCTGGCTTCACGTGGAGATCCTCAGACCTCAGCCTCCGGAGCAGCGAGGATGACAGGCGGGAGCCACCGGCTCGCGTTGTTTTTCACGAAGGCCATTCCTGGCCTCTGCCTGCCTGCCTGGGGGTCCCTTTGACCATGATTGGGGTTCTGGGGGGGGGGCTCTTCCTCCGCGCCAGCCGCTCGGGAGACGGGGGGGGGGGGGGGTGCTGGCTTGCTCTGACCGGGACGGTGCGGTGAGTTTCAGAGACGACCTGCTGCTGGCGCAGAAGGAGATCCTGTCGCAGCAGGAGATCATCATGCACCTGAGGAGAGACCTCAACGAGGCCCACAGCCGGATGTCGGATCTGAGAGGTTCGTCCCGGCTCCCCGACTTCACGGCCTGCCCCTTCGGGAAAGAAGACAAGCAAAAAGGAGGCCCCAGAGTCAGCCACTTGGGCCTGGGGACCCCCGTGCACCCCACAATCCTGGGCACCCGCAGCCTGCAGTGGCTGAACTCCCACAGACTGGGCGTGGCCAGGCCCTGGTTCCCCCTCGCCACCCCCCCCCCCCAAGTCCTGGGGGCTCTGAGCCTCACATTCTGCCCAGGACTTTCAATGCCTGCATTGAAATGCCACTTCTTTCACCACAGGGCAGGGGGCCAGATTCCGGGGCGGGGTGGGGAGGCTTGAAGAGGGGCCCTGGGCGGGGCAGTTGGCAGGCTGGGCACTCACGGGGAGCAATGGAGACGTTTCCTGGCCTCCTCTGCCTGGAGGGCATGGAGGGGGCTGCACTCCTACTGCCAGGGTTGATGAGCGGAACACAGTGGCCACACAGGGTAGGGGTGAAGGCCTGATCACGTGTGCACATGCACGTGTGTGTGTGTGTGTGTGTGTGTAAGAGAGAGAAAAACAGTACTAGGGCTTACACTCTAGTGTTCTACCATTTGAGCTACAGCTCTGCTTCCAGCTTCTTGGTGGTTAATTGGAGATAAGAGTCTCCCAGGTTGGCTTCGAACCTCTACCTTCCGATCTCTTTATCCCAAGTAACCAGGATTACAGATGTGAGCCACCAGCGCGCGGCGTGATCCCACGTCTTACACAGACACACCCCTGGCTCTCGGTGCCGCCTCTACGTCCCTCTCTGCCTTTTTATCTCTTCCCTCTTCCTCCCTGTGGCCACCTCCGCCTTCCTGCCGTCCCTCTCGAGACGGAAAGCACAGGCAGGCAGGGACAACCAAAACCCTTTAAGCCTGAAGATGCGGAAGCCGGCGGCCGACTGCTGGCCAGGGGCAGGGGTGGGGAGCTCAGGGCCCCCCCCCCGGGGTCCCCACAGTGGGAAGTGAAGGGTGGTGGGCTACTGCCCTGTCCTGTGACCCCCAGGGGAGCTGAGCGAGAAGCAGAAGATGGAGCTAGAGCGGCACATGGCGCTGGTCCAGCAGCAGAGCAAGGAGCTGGGCATGCTCCGCATGAAGATGGTGCAGATGAGCAGCACGGTGGACAAGAAGGACAGGGAGCTGAAGCTCCTCAAGGAGGCGCTCAGGTGCGGCCCAGGGGGGGGACAGCACCGGGAGCCGCCCCCCCCACCAGCTGCGGGCAGGGAGAGGGCTGGAACTGAACTCATGGAGGGCTGTCGTTGTTCATTGCCTCGTGGTTTCCTCCAACAAAAACAGCTCTGCCCCGTCCTGTCCTTCTAAAACACTGCTGTGGACTGTCCCAGAGGACCCGACTCCGCTGACAGGCCACCTCCTCCCTCCCTCCCTCCCTCCTGCCACACACAGCCCGGGACCCCCGCCCTGCCTGATTCCTCTGCCCCCTGCCCACCTCTTACACGTGGCGGAGCCGCGCCTGCTCGTTCCGCAGGCACACCGGCCAAAGGCGGCGACTTGCACGAAACACAAACCCGGGTGGTGGCCGGCACCCCTGCTGCAGACACCAGTATCCCTAGCTACTCAGGAGGATCCCAATTCTAGGCCCGTTTGGACAGAAAAGTCTGTGACATTCCATCTTGGGCAGCGAAAGGCTAGGCTGCAGGCAGGGCTCAAGTGGTAGAGTGTCAGCTGAGAAAGAAAATGGGTCAAGCTCCAGGCCTTGAGTTCAAGACCTGATTCTGACCAAATATATATATAGTGTCATTGTCTCCTGGACTAATCTTTTTAAAAATGGGAGTTGAGTCCGGTGCCGGTGGCTCACACCTGTCATCCTAGCTACCCAGGAGGCAGACGCCTGCGGATGGCGGTTTGAAGCCCAGGCAGGAAAGCCTGTGAGACTCTCATCTAATGAAGCAGGGAAAGGCCACAAGTGGAGCCGCGGCTCAAGTGGTAGAGGGCTAGCCTTGAGCCAAAAAAAAAACAAACAAAAAAAGCTCAAGAAGGGCCCCCAAGCCGAGTTCAAGCTCCAGGACCAGCACCGGGGGGAAAAAAAAAAGTGGGTTGGTGTTATCTATATTTCACAGATTTACATCTGTTTCATAGATATAGCATAATTTATCCATATTTCTCTCTTTGTTGGCAGTGTTGGGATTTGAGTTTGGCCTCATGCTTTCTAGGCGGGCACTTGTACTTGAGCCTTGCTCCCGGTCCAATCCCCTGTATCTTAACACAAGCGGTGTCCCCACCAGTCTGGGCACAAGCAGTGCTTGTGTGTCTCCGGGAGCTTCGTGGCCCCCTGGCCTGGGCCACGGGTCACACTGTCGGGGAGAAATGGGCTCCTGACCCTTCTCCTTGCCAGGCTCCGCCCCCGCCAGGCCCCACGAGGCCCCGCCCCACAGGCCCCACGAGGCCCCGCCCTCGCCAGGCCCCGCCCCCACAGGCCCCACGAGGCCTCTCCCTCACCAGGCACAGGCCCCACGAGGCCCCGCCCTTGCCAGGCACCGCCCCCACAGGCCCTACAAGGCCCCCCTTGCCAGGCACCGCCCCCACAGGCCCCACGAGGCCCCGCCCTTGCCAGGCACCGCCCCCACAGGCCCTACAAGGCCCCCCTTGCCAGGCACCGCCCCCACAGGCCCCACGAGGCCCCGCCCTCACCAGGCACAGGCCCCACGAGGCCCCGCCCTCGCCAGGCCCCGCCCCCACAGGCCCCACGAGGCACCGCCCCGCGGCCATGCTCCCGCTTGCCTGCAAAATGGCAGGCAATGCTGGATTGACCCTGTCAGTACTGAAAGACCAACACATACACTGCATCCGACAGACACAGGCCGAGAGTTCAAGGAAGGACAGATGCCTGTCCCCTGCCCCGCCACGCTTCTGTAACTGAATTCGAATCCAGGGACAGGCGTCTTACAGTCTCCTGTCAAGTCAGAGCTGGTCTGCAGGAGCGGGAGGCGCTGGCGCCTGGTGCAGTGGCCGCCCCTGACATCCCCTCCTCCACCCTAGGATCTCCCAAGACAAAAGCAAACTCCAGCTGAGCGTGGAGAAGGAGCCCAAGCCCCGGAAGCCCACCCAGAAATGCGACATCTCCTTACAGATAGAGCCCATCCACCCAGACGTCTTCTCCAGCAGCCAAGAGGTGAGTGTCGTGGGCCCCACGGCCCCCAGGGGCGGCTGGCTTTCCCTCTGCAGGGCCTGGGGAGATGTAGAAGGAAAGACCTGCCCACTGCGGGCAGAAGCAGGTGGAAGGGGCTGTCCTCAGTCTTCCTGGAGGAGGCCAGCGTCCCCGATACAGACTACAGTGAGCAGGATGTCAGGTCACTGCCCGTGCCCTTGTCTGAGAGTAATGACAGTTCCCACCTCATGGGGACCACTTACGTGTGCGCGCGCGTGCACGTGTCTCCATACTGGGTCTTAAACTCAGGGCCTAGGGTGCTGTCCCTGAGCTTTTTCACTCAAGGCTGGCGAACCCTGATCCTCACATCCCAGCCTCCAGAGTAGCTAGGATGGCAGATCTGAGCCATTGGCACCTGGCCACAGACTCATCGCGGGTCATCTCTGGGGACAGAATGATCATGTTATTCATCCCAGAACAAGTTGTTGTTGTTGTTTTTAACTGTCTGTAAGGGGCTTGGAGCATTAAGTCCCTCCCCAAAGCCGGTCCCTAGGGTACAGTCGCTGTCCCAGGGTGAGAGAAGTTTACTGGATTGCACTTGACCAACTGCGTCTGGCCACGGTTTGCCGGCCTGGGTGAGTGAGTGAAAGATCTGTTGTCTCAGAACTCATTGCCTTACCTTAGGCTGGCAGGGAAGCTGGTCATTAGCCCGCAAGTCCACCTTGTGACATTCCGTGCTTTGATGAGCCTTGAGGCTGATGAGAAAGTTTAATTACAGTGTTCTCACCAAGACGTTCTGGCGTCCTGGCCCCGTTCTCTATCCAGGGCTCAAGGCTAGCTGCCACCTGTCACCCACACTGGACGTTTAGTCTGTTTCTCTTTTCTCGGGATCTCGTGATTGCTTCAGTTACTACACTTGTGCATGCATAGGAGCACGTTTCTAGATGTGAGTCCAGAGGGGTTACTCCATGGGACCAAACATCCGTCCCGAAGAGCCACCCGCTGGCTGTCCTGGGCCTGTCCCCCAAGTCCAGCGGGGAGTGTTTAGAGAGAGAACCACTTTCACCAAGCCAGCCCCCAAGGCCACGCCCACACTCTGCCCTTGTGGCTGGTGCTGTGACACTTCCCATGATCCCTTGCAAGCTGGCTGTGGAGTAGAGTGGTTCTTTGAGGCCGGGGTTTCCTTGAGCCCCAGACGTCCTTTCCAGAGAGCAAGGCATTCCAGGAAGAGGCTTTGGACTCGGGCTGAGAAACGGTGCCAAATGTGTCAGCGAAGACACTTTCTCCTGCCAGGCAGCGGGGAGCCAGGGCCACGGGCAGCCTGGACAAAAGGGCTGTCCAGCGCTTGAACAGAAGGAGCTTCCGTTGCTATCGCAGCCACGGGGAGGAAGATGGGGGCGGGGGGGGGGGAGGTCCAGGCAGTGAGAAGATCCGTGGGACAGGAAGTGTGAGCCACTCCTGTCGGGAGCCCAAGACCTAAGAGCAACGCTTGACTCAGAGGCATTTCAGCATTCAGTACTGGACTTGAACCCAGGGACTGGGTGCTGTCCTTTCGTTGTTTTTTTTCCACTCAAGGTTGGCTCTGTACTGCTTGACTTCCAGCTTTTTGCTGGGTCATTGGAGATAAGAGTCTCATGGACTTGGCTGCCAGGGCTGGCTTTGAACCCAGGCTCCTCCTATCTCTGCCTCGGGAGTAGCTAGGATGACAGGCGCCGGTCACCAGGGCCTCCTTGAGGAGGCCTGAAGGCTTCAAGATAAAAGGAGAAAAGTATTTCTTCCTCTTTAGAATAACCGCCCCCCCCCCAGGCTACTTCCTGTTTTCCTGGCCAGCGTGGGTCAGAGGGCTCGAGAGTTGTGTGAGAAAGTCTCCGCCCTCTCCAAATGAAGACGCTCCCAGGGGGATGAGAGGAAGGTCGCAGCATGGTGGCTTCTTCCTCGTCAAACCCAGGAGAGGCTGAAATCTTGCTGCCGCGTCCACCCGGGGACCCCTGAGGTCAACATCTCCCACCGGCCTTGTATTCAGGCACAAGGAACATTTCCGGTGACGGCCCCCCCGGGGCTGACAGACTCCCCTCCCCCCCCCCCGCAACACTGGGGGCCTCTATGCAGGAGGAGGCTGGACCAGAGCCAGTGGTGGGGACAGTGGGGGCTGGGCCATTCTCAGGGGGACCTCAGATGGCATGGATGAACCCCTTAAGGAGACCGTGGGTCCTTGAACCCCAGGCGGCCAGGGTGGCTAGCACGGGGTTTGGGAGTCTGAGAGGCCCCCAAGTCACCAATGCCTGGTAGCAATTCCCAGTCTCTGGAATTAGAGTGGCTACCTGCCTGTCTCTTGTCACCCACCGTGGGCCACCCAGGAATCAAGTCCTCCGCCAGGGAGGCTGGAGGGCCCACCCCTCCTCATGGCCTGGAATCCTGTCTGCGAAGGAGAGAGGAGAGAGGGCCCAGGAAGAGAGGAGAGAGAGACAGAGCCCAGAGAGACACAAACAGAGGCACAGGCAGGAGGGAAGGAAGGAGGGAGAGAGAAAGAAAGAAATGGCAAAGGAGACAAAGGGTAAAAGAGAAAAAGATATACTAAGAGAGGAGGGAATAGGAGAGTGAGAGAGACAGAGAAGGAAAGGAGAGAGGGAGAGGTGGACTATAGCTAATGGTAGATTGATAGATACGTGCACTCATATCTGAATAAAGAAATAGAGATGGAGCCAGGCGCTGGTGGCTCACACCTGTGATCCTAGCTACTCAGGAGGCAGAGATCGGAAGATGGCGGTTCAAAGCCAGCCCAGACAGGTTAGCTCCAGTAAACTACTAGTGGCGCTGTAGCTCCAGTGGTAGAGCACTAGCCTTGAGCACAGAGAGGCCCCGGGACAGGGCTCAAGCCCTGAGCCCCAGGACCAGCAAAGGCAAAAGAAAAAGAAACGGAGCTAGAAGCTGGGTGCCAGTGGCTCACAATCTTAGCAGTTGAGGAGGCTGGAGATCTCAGGTTCATGGTTCAAAGTCCTTGAGACTCTTAATCTCAGAGCAGAAGTGGCCCCCGTGGTGGAACTTTATCCTTGAGTGATAAAGCTAAGAGACAGCTCCCAGGCCCTGAGTTCAAGCCCCTGAACTGCCACAGAAAAAAGAAAGAAAAGAAAAAAATATGGAGAACCAGATAGACGTATCTAGCTATATAAAGTGTTAATGATTTCAGTTCACTTCGTACTATATATGTTATCAGTACCAATAGTATAAGATGAACCGAAATTGCCTTTTTAAAAATAGTTACAGGGGAACCAGATTGTTGATTTCTGCCCTTTCTTGCCAGTTTGGCTGAGGCCTTTCCTAGCAACACGTCTACAAGCAGAACCCCGCCCCCCACCCCATCCCAGACCCCCCTTCTTGCTGCTCCTCGTTCCTTTCCCCTGCTCGTCTCCTCATTGCCTGACACTGCATTAGGAAATCAAATCCCTGACGTCAGCGGAGTCACGGCTGAGCCCCCAGAACCTAGAACACAGCTCAGCACTCGGACAGGCGTCGGTGGCTCGTGCCTGTGACCCTAGCGACTCGGGAGGCTGAGGTCCAGGGGATGGAGGCTCAGAGCCAGCCCAGGCTGGAGTCTGTCAGACTCCCTCTCCAAAATAACTAACAAAAACCCAGCCTGGAGGTGCGGCTCAAGGGGTAGAATCCCAGCTAAGCAATGAAGTTGAGTAAACACGGGCCCTGAGTTCAAACTCTAATACCACAAGAAAAAAAATCAGTATGGAATAAATGAATAATAGGTGAATGAATGAATGAATGAATGAACAAATAAATGAACTGCTCTGCCCCAGAGTCCCTGAGGGGCTGCGGGGTTCATTGGGCCTCTAAACGTTAGGTGTGAACATGCATGCATGTAGGAATTTTTCAGCTCTGCTCTGCACACCACCCAAGAGCCCATTTGTCAAATGCCCTATGGAGAAAGAAGGCAGCCACCCCTGAGTAGTTTATAACGGAGCGCTGTGTGGTCTGGACTGGTGCCAGGCTCAGTGGTAGAGCCCATACTTACACAGAGTCCTGAGTTCAGGCTAGTTCCAAGCACTGAGAAAAGAATAGAAGGGGGAAAAGTAGGTACACATGCCCCTCCAGAAGTAGAACTTGAGGACTAGGGGCCTGGCTCAAGTGGTAGAGTACCACTGCCTATCAAGTGAAAGGCCCTGGTTTGTTGTTCGTAAGACCAGAATGGTAACAAATAGGAACCCAGCACACAAGAAGAATATTAGAAGAAAAAACAAAGAAGACGTAGAGGAGGAATATGGAAGGATCTTTTATTTATATCCATGCTAAGTAGTCAGGAAAGCTTGAAATCTTCCTCTAGTGGGATCTGACGCTTGGCAATGAAAAATTTAAATCCCTGCTCTGTGGAAGTCCTTATGGTATTTTCCAGAAGCACTAAATGGCACGGCCCTGTTGGGCAGGGGTTGTTCACGCCTCTGTAAATACTAGGGAAGCATCTGCCCATGGCAGTGGCTCACGCCTATAATCCTAGCTACTCAGGAGACTGAAATTCGGAGGACCGTGGTTCAAAGCCAGTCCAGGAAGGAAAACCCAGGAGACTCTTATCTCCAGTTAACCACCAAAAAAAGCTGGTTGTGGAGGTGTGGCTCAAGTGGTAGAGCACCAGCTTTGAGTGCAAAGCTAAGGGAGACGATAAAGCCTTGAGTTCAAGCCCCAGAACTGATGCATAAGAGCGAGGCGGGAGAGAGAGAAGCCTCTAGCTCCCTGACCGGCTCCGTCCGTCTGTCTCTGCTCCCAGGAACAATCCTTCAGCGATCTGGGGGCTAAGTGCAGAGGGTCCCGACACGAGGAGGTCATTCAGCGGCAGAAGAAGGCCTTGTCCGAACTCCGAATGCGGATCAAAGAATTGGAGAAGGCCGGCTCGCCCAGTAAGTGTCCCTAGTCCCAGCGGGGCCCAGAGCCGGTGTGGCAAGGCCCCCGCCTTCTCTCCCCACTCTCTCGTAATCGGAAGGGCTTTCTAGCGCGCAGAAAGATGGGCAGGGCTGACCTCCGTCCGGTGTGGGCCTTCATGTTAAATAAATGGGACATCATGAAACACTCACCCTTGTCCTCTTTCTTTTGTCGTGGTGGCTGGGTGGAAATGGCTGTGATCTAAAGCGGTCCACAGATCAGCGTTGGTATTGTTAGAGTTGGCAGAGGGATGGGGCTCTGTGAAGACTGGAAGACCTTAGGCCAAGTTCACCCTCAAGACCCCGGTGCTGACGCCTGTAGCTCTGTGGCCTCGGCCAAGTTAGTTAATCCCTAGGCCTCAGTTTCCTCATCTGCCCAAGGAGATCCCGGGGGTTTAAAACAGGGCCCGTTGGTAAGTGTCCCGTAAATCATAGCTCTGGTTTATCACATGATAATAACTTCCTCCTGAGTCTAAATTATTTCTTTTATAGATCATAAGGACCACCTGAATGAATCAGTTCTAGAATTAAAGCCTCTCAGGATGGAAAAAACGTCCAGAAAATATTATTAGACGCAAAACCCGATTTGCCAACTCTCTCAAGAATAGAGATCCGAGCGGTAACCGAAAGCCCACCTGTCTCTGCAGGGCCTGGCACATGGAGAGGGTGGGCTTCGGGGCAGCCAGGAGCCCAGGGATGGGGCCAGCGCCTCCCCAAGGGGCAGGTGTGTGCCCTCCCCAGGGGGCGAGCTGGGGGACCCTGGCTCCGCAAGGTGGCTTCCACCTTCCACAGCGGGGCGAGGACGCATCGTGGCTTTGGCGCTGGGCCGGCTCTGTGGCCCCTCCCCCTCCCCATTTGATACGGAGCGTCACTTTCCGCAGGAAAGGTCCGGTAGGCTAATCTCTGAGCCGTGACTTTGCCCAGTTTTGTCTTTCCCTGTTACTTGACAAGCCACGATCACATAGGAGGTGGCAGGAAGGACCCACCCTGGGGAGGAAGGGAGAATTCCTTCAGGGGACCCGCGGCCTTGGGCAAGGCTCTGGACCCCCTGGGATTCGTGACAGTGGACAGTCGGGTCTGCGTCCATCCCAGGACCCGCGGGACACACTGTTGCTGCCATAGCTGGACCAAAGGCTTCTAGAAGAGACCACGAGACCAGCCTCTCTGGTCCTATCAGGACCCACGCTGTCTCTGATGACTCTGTGGACATTTTACCAGAGTCCAGGATGAATTTCTTCAGGAATAAGCTGATATCACTTGGGAAGGGAGACAGACCCCTGCTTCCCAGCCTGACCTTCAACCTTGGAGGTAGTTTCTATCCCACAACTGACACCACATAGCAGGAAACCTCCAAACCCTCTTTTAAAGAGAGAAGCAGGAGGAAGGATTGCGGGTATCGGCCGAGTGCTTGCTGTATGCGGGGCGGGGAACTGAGCCCCACGTGTACCTCATTCCTTGGCCTGTTCATGGTCAAGGCCTTGTTCCCCAAGCTTCATGAAGATGAGAGATCCTAAGGCTTCGGACAGTCAGGGCCCCCAGCCCAGCCCTCACTGATAAGGAATGGTAATTCCATTCATGAAACCACGCCTGAGGCCTTGGTGGCCTGCCTCCCGCACCCTGCTAGTCTGCAGAGAAGCAGGAAAAGGGGGGACGGGGGCTATTTCTGAAGAGGGGTGCAGAGGACTGGGCAGCGTGGGCTGTGCACACCAGGCGGCATTTTAGGTTCTTTGGTAGCAAAGCTTCTTTTGTCCTCATCCTGACATAACTCTGTCCCTCCTGACCCAGACAAACACAGCCGGTCTTCCCCGTGATGGTCACCTTTGTGCCTGTAACTCTGTCTCTGTAACTGGGGTTCCTTGTGGTCATCTCTGGGTGTTACAGCAGGGCCAGCTGATGCAAGTGGAGCTGTGGCTCACGTGGTAGAGCACCAGCCTTGAGCAAAGACACCAAGCAAGAGTCTGAGGCCCTGAGTTCAAGCCCCAGTACAGCGTGCACAGACACACACACACACACACACACACACACACACACACACGTATTCCCCACATGCACGGTGAGCACTTGAAGCCCAATTTGGTTCGAGATTTATTTCGGTCAACGGTGGTCCTCCCTGCCCATTCTGTGGCTTTCCCAGGCTTTTCTAGGCTTCCTCAGCCGGCTGGCTGGCAGCAGTCTCAGACACACCACCAGCTTCTGGCAGCTTCTAGCAGCTTCTAGCAGCTTCCAGCATCAGGAGCACATTTGACCACATAAGGCCTCATTTCAGCCCCACAGAAATAAGATGCTTCCATTTATAGAAGAGGGGTGGTTTTCTAAGTAGTCATTCATGCATCCATCCACCCATCCGTCTAGTCATTCATTCAACCAACATGTGCTCCTCTACCCGGTGCGTAGGAGCGAGGTAGTGAGCCCCCAGCCACACCGTCCCGTCTTGGGGCGCTTGTCATAGAGACGGGGACTTGTCAGAATTCTTCCTACTTGGTGACAGATGGTTCCTGCCCTGTCTGGGTGGGGGCACATTCTGTGACACGTAAGATACTTTAGTGACATTCTTGACCAGGGGTACCGATGACATCCTAAAATGCGTCCAGAGATTTCTAAAAGCCCTAGGGAGGGAGGGACCTTCCGTTCTGGAGGAGGCGAGGCGGGGGAGGGGGGGCGGTGGGGGAGGGGGGGCGGTGGGGGAGGGCTCCCCACGGCTCCCTGAAGGGTGGGACCCAGTCCTCAGATGGCAGCTGACAACGGAGTCACTTCAGGGTCAGGAACGGAATGGAATCTCTCCCCCCCCCCCCCCCCCCCGTCTCTCTCCAGCACTTTAGCTTCTGGCTAGAGGAACTCATTCCCGACGGCATGCCGAGAGAGTTTGGATTTTTTTTTCTCTCTCTCTTTTTTTATTTCAGTCCCAGAACGGCTACTCCAACACGGGCTGCAGCCCCGCCGCGGGAAAGTCGGGGACGTCGGACATGGCCGAAGCCTTAGATCTCAGTGAAAAGCTGGTACGTGCCAGTGCCATCGTGTCCCCACCCACCCCACCCCTTCCCGCCCCCCGCCTGCTCCCCCAGGACCACTGTTAACTCTGCCACCATTAACTAAGTACCCGCAGGGCAGACCTACTTCGTTGCTCTATTAACTCTGCGAGGCCCAGCGTGGGTCCCCAATTGCACAGCCGGGCGGCTAGCCGGGCGCTGAGATGTGTTGTCGTTCTCTCCCTCCGCTTCAGACAGAGGCCCCTGTGTGCGCGGAGGTGGGGAGAGGAAAGGCCCCGGTGCACCGGTTCACAGCGCGCCGACCTTGAACGACGCGGACCCAGACGCCAGGCCCCCCTCCCGCCTCCCTCACCGCGGGCGCCACCGCTTTCCTTGCAGTACATGGACATGAGCCGAACCCTGGGGAGCCTGATGAGCATCAAGGACATGTCGGGCCACGTGTCCCTGAAGCACCTGTCCCCCAAGGAGAGGGAGAAAGTCCACCACCTCCGGCAGCGGGACCTGGACCTGGTGTTCGATAAGATCTCCCAGCTCAAGATGCGGCTGCAGAGGAAGGAGGAGCTCTTGAGAGGCTACGAGCAGGACGTGGAACAGTTGAGGTACGGCTGCCTGCGTGCCCGCCAGGGGCCAGCTCCTCCCCCTGGGGGCCCAGCCCGGCGAGCGCAGACACCCCCCTCCCCCCCCCCAGCCGGGACAGGTGTGGGGAGTCTCACCAAGGAGGCCCCGGTAGGGCGAGTCTGTCCTTGTCACGACCTTGATCGTGACTTTGATCGTGGGTTTTGAGGGTTCTGTTACCTCCCCTCCCCCCACTCACACATCCAGCCTCATGATGAGCTGGGGAGTGGGGAGGGAGGGGTCCCTACAAATGGCCATGGCAGCCTCCTGCTTGTAATGGGACCCCAAGTCTCACACACACACACACACGCACGCACGCACGCGCACGCGCAGCGGAAGGACGTGGAGAGGCGTGGATGGGACGGCGAGGGGGAAGCGGACGCCGTCCTCTCTCCACGCACCCAGACAGAGCAAAGTGTCGGTGCTGACGTACCAGTCGCAGCTGGCGAAGCTGGAGGACGACGTCTACAGGGAGACGGAGGAAAAGGCGCTGCTGAAGGAGGCGCTGGAGCGCACCGAGCTCCAGCTGAGCCAGGAGAAGAGGCTCAACAGGGTCATGAAGCAGCAGAAGGTGAGGGGGGGCCTCCCGAGGGCGGGGAGAGGGGGCGGAGCCCCCAAGGACGCCCCTCAGATCCCTCTCAGCCGGTGGTGCTGAGAGCCAGGAAGGAGCTTCCTCCACAGGCCGGCCTGGGTCTCCACCACTTAGGGTGTGACCCAACCCCTCTGAGACTCGGCGCTCACCTGTACGTTTCAGACAATGGTCGTGGTTTGCATTGGTCTCGTTCCACTGAGGTGACCGTGGGTGAGGCGGCTCAGTGAGGACAGAGATCGGAGTGCCTGGAGCGTGGTAGATAACCAAGGAATCGCGGGTGGACGGGTGGATGGACAGGCAGACAGAGGGACTGGTTGCTACTTAGGCAGGTGGATGGATGGGTAACTGGAGAGATGGAGTCTGGTCCGGTGCAGTGACGGGTGGAGGGGGGTCTCTGGAGACGGCATCTTCTGGCTCAGCACGGGAAGTGGAGAGCATTCCATTAACGAGACGAAGGAGCCTGGGCACCGTGACCCGGGCAGGTGCCCAGGTCTTCACCAAGCCACGCACCCCATGGAATCACAAGCCAGAGCTAGGGTTTACCCGCCCGGGCTGGGGAGCCACCGAGGAAACAGGCTGAGAGATTGACGTGGAGCCGTCAGTCACACCGGCATAGTACAAGTCCACCAGTCAGCCTCGAGTTCAAATCCTCCTGGCTGCTAACGGTGTGACCTTGTGCTGGTCTCTCCACCCCTCTGAACCCCGGGTCCCTCATCAGAAAATAGTTGCCGTCCGCCTCTGCCTCCCAGGGTCACCGTGAGGCTTAGAGACAACACAGGTGGGCTCACTGTCGGCCTTCTCGCTGTCTGACTCAGAGCTGAGCGGGTTTGGATGTGAGGGGGCACATTGCGGACTGGGGCACCCGGCCTGAGCATGTCCCCCCCGCCCCCGTGTTCCCTCAGGGGACTTCCCCAGCACCCTGAGGGCCCCGCTCCTGCAGCATGCTGGCCAAGAGGCTTCCTTGCGGACTCCACAGTTTGCCCACACCCATCCACTCGTGCACTCCACGGGGTGGGCTTTGGGTCCCCACCCCCACCCCGGGCTGGGCGCTGGGACCGTGAGGTCTCTCTAGAGCCAGAAGTGCCCTTACCTTTATCTCTCGCCAAGCCACAGCAGATCTCAAGGCTGCCATCACGTGAAGGAACCTCCGCCCCCATCTGCAGGCTTTGCCAGGGTGGCCAGGGTAGCCTGGTTACCCCTGCCTGGTTAGAACGAGGATGCCTGTTCACGGATGAGGAAACCCAGCCCCCGGGGGGGGGTGGGGGGAGACACTTGAGTGAGCTCCCACAGTAGCTGGTGGGAAGGCTGGGTCATCTCTCTAATGGAGGCTCTGGGCTGGGCCGGGCCGGGCATCAAGGTCCCCCCTGTAATCGTTAGCTTTGACTTTGGAGCTGTGCGTGTGCTCCCGTGTGTGTGTGTGTGTGTGTATGCACATGTGTGCACTTGCATGCTCGAACACACATGACTATGCATGAAGACTGGTGTGTGTACGACTCGGATGCTTGCACCTGTGTGTACATGAGTGTTTACACGTGTGTGCGTGCATGCTCGCGTGTGTGTGGCTATTTGTGTATGGCTGTCTGTTTCCATGTGTGACGATTTGCACACGTGTGACTGACTGCAGGTATGTTGAGCGTGCGTTTGCATGTGTGCGCGCGTGTGCATGCGTATAGGCATGGGTAGGACTGTGTGAGCATACGTTTGCCTGTGTGTGCGGGAACTGTGTGTGCGCGCGTGCGTGCGTGCACACCGCCTGGCTGCGGTCGGCCTGAGCTCTGAGGGGGCCGGGCCAGCCGAGGCTGCCCGCCCCATCCCGGAAGCCTGCGCAGGTGGGCTTCTCACGGAGCCCCACCACGCCCTGGAGCCCTCCGGGCAGCAGGCTCTGTCCTGCTCTGAGTGAAACATGGCAGCCCTCGTCGGGCATGGGGCATGGGGCCACCGCCGGCCGAGGACAGTGCCCACAGCTGCATGGCCGCTGCCTGGTCTTTGCGGAGCCCTCCGAGGAGTTCCAGAGATGCCCCTGAGGCTTGGCAGCCCAGGCCCCGCCCCCAGTCCAGCCCACTGGGGGGGAGGGGGAGGAGGAGATGTGGGGGAAGCCTGAGGATTTGCATAATCGGTGTCTCATGCATTAGTCATGAGCCACCTCATTCATCCACAGCACAGAGGCTGTGGGGCCCGTGGGCCCCACACAGCCTCCATGGCTGGAGATCTGAAATGGCCCTGCTAAGCCCACCGCGGGACCCCCCAGAAGAGCTAGAGCCCACACCTGCGAATTCCTGGGGACAGAGCGGGAACCGAGGGGCCCCGGGGATCAGAGGCTCCGAGAGGAGACACAGAGCAGCAGTGCTGGGGTTCCGTGCAGGCCCCTGGCACCCCCATCTCACCTCTGCCCCTGCCATTGCTCTCTGCTCTGCGTTCCAAAGTCCGTGTGTGTGTGGTTAACAAGTTGTCAAGAGGGGAAAAAATTGTACTTTTGCTTGATTCTGTACACATCTGTCATAGGGCTGTATTTTCCCTTTGATCTTCCTTTCTTTTTCTATTTTCCTCTCGTGTGTGTGTGTGTGTGTGTGTGTGTGTGTGTGTGTGTGTGTGTGTGTGTGTGTGTGTTCTGGTACTAGGGCTTAAACTCAGGGCCTGAGAACTCTTCCATAGCTTTTTTGCTCAAGGCTAGTTCTTCTCTACCACTTGAGCCACAGCTCCACTTCCAGCTTTTTGTTGGTTCATTGGAGATCAAAGTCTCGTGGACTTTCCTGCCCAGGCTGGCTTTGAACTGTAATCCTCAGATCTCAGCTTCCTGAGTAGCTAGGATGACAGCCAGCACCCAGCTGATGACATCAGCACCCAGCTTGGTATTTTCATTTTCCAAAAAAAAAGGGGGTGGGGGGAAGTAAAGGAAACTAGAACTCTTTGATTTTACCGGTAATAGTTTCTCAAGGAACTTCCACTTTTTTCCAAGCCTCTTGTATAGAATGTTGTCCGTATCCTTAAAGAAAGATTGGTTGATCTGGGAGGGGAGGGGATCAGAACCACCCTGCCCTACAGGCACGCGTGTGCATGCGCGTGGACGGACACACACACACACACACACACACACACACACACACACACACACAGACTCTATCCGAGTCCAAAGTCCTGTTTCCATACTGACACTTGGAGCTGCATAAATGAACCCACATACAAACTCCTGTAGAAACCTCAAGACCGACTGTGCGCAGAGAACCCCGTGGCCCTGGGCCTCCTGACCCTGGGGTGCCAGTGTAACCCAGTCCCCAGTGACCCGCCCCATCGGTGCTCAGACTCTATCCAGAAGTGGCCACAATGGGACTTTCTGGGGGACTTTCTGGGGTCCCCATGTAGGCCATGCTTGCCACACAGTGCACAATGTTAGTCTGTTACTCTGGGGTGGGGGGAAGAATCCATAGATGGGGAGAAAGAGGAGGGGGGTCCTTTTCGTTTTGAGAACTTCCCTCCGGCTGATGAGCCCAACAAACCCTGAGACTTCCCCCCCCCCCCACCCCAGTCCTCCTAAAGCTGGAAGCTCCTTTGTAAATCTCTTTTTCTGTTCTGTGAAAACCACTGGGGTGGTGGCCAAGAAAAAGCCGATACTTCTTGTGAATGGGCTCCAGGGGGAAATCTCAATGGGAAGTGTTTCAATGAGCAGGGGCTTCCCTTTCTCAGGAGGGGATGTGGGGGAATTCTGCTTCCTGTCCGGAGTCCAGCCAAGCCATTCCCAGCCAAGGGGCTTTAGCCACAGCTTTGTCAGGCCAGAGCCCCGCACTTTCCCACTCCTTAACGAGCCGATGCGCCTCTGTCTTCTAGACGTCGGGTCTCACTTAGAGCTGGGACCGAGAAAGTCTGAACAGATGGAACCCTCAGAGCCAGCTGTCAGCCATCGCCCCCCACACCCAGCTCTTGGTGGGCTGAGATTGTTCTTGGGGCCGTGTGTCCCCTAGATCTCATTTTCCCTGTGGCCACTTTGTGGATTTGACCAAATAGAAATGGGTAGACGTTGAAGAGGGTGGGAGTGTTGGGGGGGGGGGGGGCTCGGAAACACTGCCCCACCAGGAAGAAGCACGATGTGGGGGTTGGGGGGAAAGCCTGGAGCCTCACCCAGCCACCCCACCTTCGGCAAGCAGAGGCCAGTGGCTCCCAGCAGACGCCCCTGCGCTTCACAGTTGGCCCCAGATCGGGACCTGAGCAGATTTGTAACTAGATGCCCTCTTGCTGCTCACCTGGTATTTTCCCTCAGGAACGTCTAGAGGATCGTGAGCAGCGAAATTCAAAAGACCCCGCACCTTGCAACTGTCCGTTCAAAGAGAGCGAGAGGCAGGTATGGCGAGGCGTTGTGATCGGGGAGCCCGAAACAGTAGAGACGGTCTTTGCTGAGGGTAAGAGCCCCTGGGGCCTCACCGGCAATGGGCACGGCTGCCTGGACACCCACACACCGCCCTCCCCACCCCGCCCGCCCGCCCTCCGTCCCCAGCATCGGCCCAGCCCACACCCGTCCGCAATTTGGACCCATGATCTAAGAGGCAAGCAAGAGTCCAGACACTGAATCTTAGACACTGAATGATTCGGGGGCTTGGAGGCAAAGCCATGAGGAAAAAAATGGAAAAAGGAGTGGGAGCCCCAGGACCCCCACTGACACCGATGATGTGAATCAGGAGCGGGGCGGGGGGGGGGGGCGGGACTGGGTTCAAAATGGAGCCCAGAGAGGAATGAAAACCCCCACTGGACTCGGCGCTTCCCAGCAGCCAATGGGAAGTGGAGAAGCAACTTGGTCCCCAGTTCAC
The DNA here is from genome assembly GCF_023159225.1 of Perognathus longimembris pacificus. Lineage (NCBI taxonomy): Eukaryota > Metazoa > Chordata > Mammalia > Rodentia > Heteromyidae > Perognathus > Perognathus longimembris. The sequence continues at coordinate 9,253,986 of NC_063167.1, forward strand.
AGAGCCCATACGGTACGATGTATGGTACTGTACGGTATGCCCTCCCAGGGTCCCCCAAACAGGGACATCCTGTGACATAATGAGCCCCAGCCCTAAGGGCAGCCTTAGGGCAGAAGCAGTGTCGTGTGAGTCACGTCTGAAGACAGCTCTAGAGACAGACTGCTGTCCCCACATCCCAAAAGTCCCACCAGTCTGGTGACAGCAGGTCTGAGGCTGACCCGGCCCTGGTCTGCAGTGCTCAGCAGTCCACGGGGCTCAATCCGGGGCTGGATTTGGTTGCTGGGTTTGAACCAGAGCTCCCTGGAGCCCCGGGTCCCGGGGGAAGGGCGAGACTGTCCACATACCCCACTTCCTTTCGCCAGAGAGCTTGAGTAGCGAGCACAAGGCCCTGGGCTTCGTCCCCAGCAGAGGAGGAAACAGAGAAAGAAGGGGAAGCCAGGCACCGGTGGCTCGCTCACCCCTGCCATCCTCGCTACTCAGGAGGCTGAGATCTTGGGATCATGGTTCAAAGCCAGCCCGGGCAGAAAAGTCTGTGAGACTCTTTATCTCCAACTAACCACCAAGAAACCGGAAGTGGCGCTGTGGCTCGAAGTGGTAGAGCACTAGTCTTGAGCAAAAGAGCTCAGGGACAATGCCCAGGGCCTGAGTTCAAGTTCCATGACCGACCAAAAAAAAATGGTTTAAATCCACCACTCTGCAATACCTGGGACTCTGGGTGTTCTGAGGCTGAGCCCTCTAAACTAGGTTTGGGATCAACATTGCATGACTGAAGGCCTTCTAAGCAGAAAACACCTTCAGGGAAACTGTCCATTAAACCCAGACCAGAAGCCTTCCCCCTGCCTTTGGAGGCTGCGGGGGGTGAGGGGGGGCAGGCAAGAGCCAACCCCAGCCCATGGACAGCCGGCTCCCTTCCCCCACAGACCTGGGGCAAGGCCAGTGGGGCCCACTCATTTGGAGGGAAAGTCGTTGCACTTGAGTTTCACGGGTTTATTTGTATCGCCACCGAAGGGGTTGCGCTAGGGCTGGAGCTCAGGGCCCGCAGCAGGCTAGGCAGGCACCGAACCCCTGGACTCCACCCCCGGCTCCTGAATCTCAGATGAACACGTAGTTAACGTGTGTCCCAGATGTTGTGTGGGACATGCTTACGTGCCTGCACATACACACACACCTATACGTGGGTGTACATGTGTGTATGTGTGTATATATACACACCTATGCGAGTGTGGATGGCGTGCGTGTGTCTGGCCGTATGCACATATTTTTCTGCACGTATTGATGTCTTCGTACGTACCTGCTTTCGTTCTACGTTTGAATGAACGGGGCGTGGGCATGCCGTAAACCCTTTTCTCCAGCCAGCCTTCACACCGGCTCGGGGCCGCGGCGGGAGGCCCTGCGGCCGCGGGGGTCAAGCAGCCGCCCCCCCCCCCACACCCCCGCCATGTGCTCTGTTTGGCTCGCGGGATGATTTGGGGGTGGGGGGGGGATTTTCTTCTTAAGGGCATTGTGGATGTCTGGCTTCTCTGAGAAGCTCGGATGGTGGGGACCAAGTCCCGGGCCTGCTAGAACGGCCACGTCCCCATGTCCCCACCCCCCTTCCCCGGCGTCTGGGGCCGGCGGTAGCAGGTCGGTGGCCGTGCGGGGAGCTCCGAGCTGCGGCGTGAGCAGATCCGCTCCCTCGAGACCCGCACGCTGGCCGCTCCGCCAGGCGAGGACCCTGAGGTCACAAACACCAAACAGGGTGTCCTCGCAGCGGCACCGTGGGGACACTTAAGTGGGGGACCCCCCCCCCAGGACACCGGCAGCTTCCGTCCCCTGCCCTGGGAAGCTGTGCTACCAATGCAAAGAGCTTTGTCCTCCCAGCTTCCAGGGCAGCTGAGAAGTGGGGGAGACCAGGAAGCCACTTGACCCAACCCCCATGTCTGCTAGGGGCTAACCCCACAGCTCACTGAACCCCAGCTCACTGAACCTCCTCTCTCCAGTGCCGGTACTGGTAATGTCTGTTGATGGACCAGCGTCTGAGGCTCAGAGGCTCGTGTCGGGGGCCACACCGAGAGGGGGACTCCGTGACACCCAGAGCTGCCAGCGGCGAGCGGCCTCATTGGGGAGGGGTTTCTCTTGAAGTTTAAGAGGACATATTCTTTTTTAGAACTATAAGACTGTGTGTGTGTGTGTGAACTCAAGGCTTCGTGCGCGTGTTTGGCCACAGCTCCACTTCCCAGACCATGAGATTGTTAGTAGGCTGAGCTGCTACCGTTCACAATCCAGTTACCCCCAACCCTTACTCTCACCTCGCAAAAAGCAGGGGTGAGCGGCGTGCAAAAACTCGGGGGGTCTCCACGTGTCCATTGCGTAGGAGCTTGGCGAAAGGACTTGGTGATTCCGAGACAACCAAATCATCGTCAGAGAGACCAGATCAATGTTTTACACAGCAGAAACTCCTGGCCAGATGCTGGTGCTCATTCCTGCAATCCCAGCTACCCTGGAGGCTGAGATCTGGGGATCGAGGTTCAAAGCCAGCCCGGACAAGAAAGTCCATAAAACTCTCATCTCCAATTCAACAGCAACAAAAGCTGGAAATGGAACTGTGGCTCAAGTGGTAGAGCATCAATCTTGGGGGGTGGGGGGAAGCCACACAAAAGTTCCAGGCTCTGAACAAGGGGAAAAGGGAGGGAGGGACGGGGGGAGCAAAAGCCCCTCTTGGGTGCTGCTCAGAGCAGCTGTTGGGACTGAGAGCATCCTGAGCTCTGACCTTGGCCACTGTGCAAGGCAGGATTGCGGGAGGCGGCTGGCTGGCGCCCGCCCTCCCACAGGAGAGAGCAGAGCAGACGGAATGCACGTCCCGGCTGCCGCAGAGAAAGACGACAGGGGACATGGCAGCATGGGCCATCTAGACGTTGTGCTTCTGTGAGAGATCAAGGCCAGGGAGCAGGGACAGGTTCTGCCTCCACCAGGGGCAAGCCAGCACTTCGGGGTGTGCGATCAAGGTGTGTCCAAAGGCTTGCTCTAGGCTCCTGGCGAGGGGCAGGGTCCCCTCTCTAAGATCAGGGGTCCCCGTGACCACCTTGGAAGAGACGGGCCATGGGGAAGGAGCCCATCGGTCTGGTGCAGGCGTGCAGGCAGGTGGCATGCCTCTCCAGTGACCTCGGAGTGACTCTCCTTTTTACAGCCTTGGGCCTTTAGATTTGTGCCCTCCACAATACCATTCCTTGTGTTTGGCTTTTTCATTGTGGTTAAGTCCTGTCATTGCTGTGGGTGGTAAGCTAGACGTGGCGATCTAGTTTCTAGTCTTAAAGAAAATCTCCTAGAGATGTATTGAGTAGCTAGTCTAGGCACTGAGGAGAGAGGACTGACCAAACGAGGCCTCGGGGCCTTGGGCAGACCTGGGCCGAGAGCCTGGGAACGCAGCAGGTGCTGGCCAGGGTGAGGCCAGTCGTGTGTTCTGGGGGGAAGGGGGTGGGCAGCGGAATGCCACCCCAAGGGCAAGTAGTGGTTCTATGTGTAAGGCATAGAGAGATGATAGGTGATGGATGGATGGATGGATGGATGGATAGATGATGGATGGATGGATAGATAAATGATGGACGATAGATAGATAGATAGATAGATAGATAGATAGATAGATAGATAGATGATAGATGTTAGATACATAGATGACAGATGGATATATGTGTATATGTATACAGATTGAATGTTCGCGATTTGAAAAGCCAAAATGCCCCAAATTCACAACTTTCTGGTGTGCACACCGTGAAACTGGGATTCATGGCAAAATCAGTGAAACTCGCGTTAAAATGGAATTTAGGCTGCGGCACGAGGTACATGTGAAGTACGAGGGAATTTTGTGTACAGACTTGGGACCGCTCCCCATGGTATCTCGTTATGAATATGATAATATCCCAGAGGCAGGGAAAATCTGAAACTCTCTGGTCCCAAATATTGTAGGGGCTACCCAACTTGTGTGCACACACATGCAGTTACACACTGCACACTTATACACTCGTGTGCGTACACACCTGTGTGCCTGCCTGCACACACAAATGTGTGTGTACTGCCACATTTGTGCGTACTTATATACACACACATGTATGCATACCTACATGTACCTGTGCCTACAAGCCTGCACAAATACACACTCATGTACAGATATGAAATATTAAATGTTTCTAGAAATGGAGAAGATTAGGAAAAAATGAGAAAAGCCCCAGCAGGAAAGTCTATGAGACTCTTATCTCCAATTCACCAGGAAAAAAAAAAAAAACTGGAAGTGGCGCTGTGACTCAAAGTGGCAGAGCGCTAGCCTTGAGTGGAAGAGCTCAGGGACACTGCCCAGGCCCTAAGTTCAAGTCCCACAACAGAAAGGAAAGAAGAGAAGGAAAGAAGGGAGGGAGGGAGGGAGGGAAGGAAGGAAGACAAGGAGAAAACAAAGCCAGAGCTATGCACAGGTAATTCCCTTGCCTTCCGGGCCTAGTCTCTTTGGGAAGTAAACACAAAAGCTAATTAAATAATTACATGGGCAGAGTTCAGAGGGTGGAAGACAAAGGCCCCGGGGCGGAGTCCAGGAGCCCATTTCCAAGGCCCCGCCCAGTCCCCCAGCCTGGAGCCCGAGGAGGAAGGCGTGTCTCCCGTGGGAGTGGGTGGGGCCTGCCATTGGCCGGCACCACCACCCACTCCGGTCCTGAGTTACTTTCCACCTTGTGTCACCATGGAAACAGCTGGCCTCCCTCCCTTAAGATGAGGCTTTTGCATGGGAAGGCCTGGAGCCGCCGGGGCTGGGCTCCTCTGGGCTGGCCAGCCCTCCCGGCCCAGGTTCACACCCCTCAGCCACAGCCTCTGCCCGGGTCAGCCACCTGGCTGCCTCCCGCCGTCCTTGCGGAGGCTGCAGAGTGAGAACCCTAAGCTGGTGCTGCCCCAGGCCCCTGGCAGCCCCGGGCCTCTCTTCTCTAAGCAGCCTTCTGGCTCCAGTCCTGCACCAAGGCGCTGGTTTCTGGTGACCGACACTCAAGTCAAGCAGCAGTCACCCAATAAATATGGTCCAAGTGCCCGGTGGGAGAGCCGGCCTTCCCCACTCCCCTCCACGCAGCCTTTCCGCCCTGCTGTTGGTGAAGCGCCTTTTAACAACTTCATGGTTCACGGATTTCAAACCAGGAGCTTCCGGGGCTGGGAGCATGGCTTAGCCATAGAGTGCTTGCCTAGCATGTGTGAAGCGCTGGGTTCGATTCCTCAGCACCACATGAACAGAAAAAGCCAGAAGTGGCGCTGTGGCTCGTGTGGTAGAGTGCTAGGCTTGAGCAAAAATAAGTTCAGGGACAGTGCCCAGGCCCTGAGTTCAAGCCCCAGGACTGGCGTGCACACACACACACACACACACACACACACACACACACACAACAGGAGCTTTTGCTGGGTGCACATTCATTGTGATGGAATTGCCTGTCACTGAACTGAAGGTGGCTTACACTGTGTGTGTGCATGTGTGTGTGTGTGTGTGTGTGTGTGTGTGTGTACATTTTATTTTGGGTACAATGCACAGAACGCATTGGAACCTCATTGCAATTACAGAGTCTGTGTATTTGTCCCTCTTGCTTGTTGAAGGTTGGAACCAAAAAACCCACACCAAAGACAGACCAAGAAAGAGAGACAAAGAAAGAAACACCCCACAAACCCGGCCAGAAGCTTTTGCTCCCTAAGCCTGGTGGAAGGAACTAGAAAAACCATCCACCCACCTGACCTCTCCGGATCCTCCTGTGAGCCAATCGGACCTCCACGTCCAAACACAAAGGCCCTTTTGTAGGACTTCACAGAGTGTCTGCTTCCTAGCCCTTTTGGATTGTGTGTATTTTGGAGTAAGCTAGAAGATAACTGGTTAAAATACATCTCAACCTGTATGTTGGGCACAGGAAGAAAACATTCGTAGCCCAGACTTGTATCTAGCTATGAGGATGGACTGCTTGGCGTTTGGGTCATGGAGGACCCCAGTTGAGAGAGCCCAGGACTCCACGCGAGAGCCCCAGGGCCCAGGCTCTCTGGGAGCCCCCCTCCCCCAGACAAGGGATGCTGAGTTGTTATCTGAGTTTATTATAATAAATGTTAAATGCCAATCTCGGCTTCTGTGATCATGACTCGCTTGACCAGGATACCTCTGGTTTCATGCTGCCCCACCCCCACCCCTGCCCTCCCCCTGCCCCCAAGCCCTGGAAAGGAAACCGTCCTGTCCGCTCATTTCACACGTGGAAGGCTGGGGCTGCCTAATACACCTCTCGTAATGTCAGGAGCTGGGTCTTGAACCCCGGCTTTTAGATTCTATGACATCCTGTCCATTTTGTCATGCCAGGAGGGTTCAGGGGCTCCAGGCCCAGGCCACGAGGACAGGCCAAGTGGTCCGCCACCCACTTTCCTTTTCCACGGTACTGGGAGAGGACCTCACGCCCCAAGCTGCCCTTCTCCCCTCCCCTCCCCGCACTTCTTCCCCCTGCCCTCCCCCCCCATCCCCTACCCGGCCACCAGGTTCTCTGTGCTTTTCTTTTTTTTTTTTTTTGCTTGGCTAACATTTTATTCTTTTTTTTAAATTTGTTTATTAATTGAACACAAATTTTTTGACAAGGTGTTGTGCAAAAAGGGTACAGTTACATAGTAGGGCAGTGTCTACATTTCTTGTGATATCTTACGCCCTGTTTTTCTATCTCTTCTCTAGGTCAAGTAGACATATATACAATATACAATGTATCAAGAACATATACAGTAACCACGTGGCCACGCCCAAGAAAGTTTGCCTAGGGCTTTTTTTTTTTTTGCCAGTCCTGGGCCTTGGACTCAGGGCCTGAGCACTGTCCCTGGCTTCTTCTTGCTCAAGGCTAGCACTCTGCCACTTGAGCCACAGCGCCACTTCTGGCCATTTTCTGTATATGTGGTACTGGGGAATCGAACCTAGGGCTTCATGTATAGGAGGCGAGCACTCTTGCCACTAGGCCATATCCCCAGCCCCTCTGTGCTTTTCTTGTATGGTCTGGGGCCAAACACAATGAAGTGTCGTTCCTGCATGGCAGGACCATTTTTTAAGCCGCAATAAAAAATATTTTCTGTTTTAAAACCTAACGTATTCTTTCTTTTGATCAAAACCTGAAGGAATCAGGACAGCCCACGGAAGCACGCCTCACACCGGGCTGGGATTAAAGTGAGTAAGAAAAGTGAGCTGCGCTGGACCCTAAAAGACGCTTGAAGCCCGGCCCCAGATGCCCGATACCTGAACTCCTAGCCGTTCGGGAGACTGAGATCCAAGGGCTCACAACCCCCAAGTCAGTCCAGGCCGAAGTCTGAGAGACTCCATCTCCAAAATTACTAGCTAAAAGTTGGGCTGGAGGTGTGGCTCAAGTGGAAGGGTACCAGGGGAACAAGCAAGCTGAACGAACCCAAAGCTTTCAGTTCAAACCCCAGTACCAGAAGAAACAAGCAAACAAACAAACAAACAAAAAAGGCTCTCTGTAAATCTCAGAAACGTGCCCTAAAGAACTGGGTAGTATTTCATCTTCTCCTTATCCCCAGCGCCAGTTAAACAGCTGGTGCAGATGTAGCAGCCAACGTGTGTGAAAATTGGGTTGCTCGTTGTGCGTGTATATTTACATTTACGTAGGTTCAAGATGTCCGCGTGAGTCCACTGTATTTTATTCCAAGAACACGTTCGTTCACGGTAGCTGTACACGCCTGTAATCTCAGCACTCAGGAGTCAGAAGCAGAAAAGAATCTCCAGTTCAAAGCTGGCCTACGTAGTAAGACCCTGCCTCAAAACTCCAAGGGCAGTAGTAAAGCACCACCTAGGGTGTTCCGTCCCTATGCCGCTATTTATTTTATCAACATTACAAGCGATCGTGAGGATTCCTTCTCTCCCCACTGTGAGCTGGACGGTACCGCTGCCTCCGCACTCTGTTCCCTGAGCGGCAACCCTGCCACCAGGTTTGGACCACACGATGCTGGTCCCTTGGCTGTCATGGATTGGCTGGTGGTGGGTACCCCATCCAAAACAAACCAATCTGATTTCTCCCTTCAAGCTGAGCCAACCCACCTCCCTATCCCTGGCATTTAAAAGTGGGACACTGGAATGCCATTCGGCTCATTTAGTGGACTGGGGTTGGTGTCATTCAAGGGCTGGAGCAGCGATGTGAAGAGAAAGGCAGATCTCAGAAAGAGACGGCTGGGGAAGAAATGCAACAAGGAACCCCAGAACCCAGAGAGACAGTCAGTGGCTGCTTCAGATACTTGATTGTCGGCACCCAGCATCATGGGTCATAACCCCCACACACACACCCCCATACAACCAGAAGTGGGACATCTTATTTTTCCCGCCTCCCTTGCCGCTAGGAGCTTGGAGCCTGTTGCACACATCTGGCCAATGACACTTAAGTAAAAGCCCTGGAGAGGTTCCTTCCTGGAATGAAAGGCACCTTTTCTTCACACCTGGTCTCCAGCAGACAAGTGGGTTAGGGCATTGGTTCGCAACAGAGGGTGGTGTATCCCTTCTGAGAGAAAGATTGGCAATGTCTAGACATGAATTTTTTGGTGGTTATCACTAGGGTGTGTGGTTGCTACTTTCATCCATTGGTCCAGAGGCCACAGATGTTAATCACCATCTTACGACGCATACAACTCCTGCCACAAAGAGGTAGTTCATCTCGAATGTCACCAGAAGTGATGCTGAGAAGCCTTGTGCAGAGGGGCCTGTGGCTGAGAGCTCCTTTCGGCTCCCCACGCACTCACCCGTCATCCCAGACGCCTGACCCACCTCACTCCTGGGGAGTGGTCACAGGTCACCCGTCATCCCAGACGCCTGACCCGCCTCACTCCTGGGGAGTGGTCACAGGTCACCCGTCATCCCAGACGCCTGACCCGCCTCACTCCTGGGGTGTGGTCACAGGTTCCCGAGGGTGAATGGGGGGAGCAAGCTCCAGCACGCACTCACACACACAGCCACATCATGCTCACACACACACACACACACACACACACACACACACACACACACACCCCTACCTCTGCCCACCTTGCATTTGCTAAAATCCCATTGGACAAAACCAAAGCTGGTGTGGGATGGGCTCCAGCTTCCTGTAATCTACCCTCACTGGGTTTCCTGTTGTTTGAAGCTGAATACATTCCTGGCTGTCTTGATTTCTGAGGGCTTCTGGCTCCAGCTCCTTTCCCTCCAGGAGCCCGCAGTCCCGAAGCCTGCTCGTGGGTTCCATAGGACCCTTTGCGTCACTGAAATTCCCTTGGTTGTTAAAAAAAAAAAAAGAAAAAAAGGCTGTATTGAAGATCAGAGCGGCTCAGAGAGCCGAGGACTGGCTCTTCTGCTTGCACTCCCCTCCTTGCATCTCGATTTCCTCGATTTCCTGCTGCTTGCAACCGTCTGCCCTTCACCAAGAAAGGCCCTCTGCCACCCAGCTCCCACCAGTGCAGAGAAACTACCGGAATCTTTCTTTGGGAGAGGAGAATGTGGCAAGGTGAGACAAGGTACCCGCCATGCACGCGCGTACACACACACACACACACACACACACACACACACACCCCGCATTCTGCCCTCCACAGATGCTACACCAATCACTTTCCACCTTGCCAATGACAGCCCATTTGGGATCCCCAGAATCGTGACTTTGCAGATAAGGTGCCCTTCTCTTGTGTCTCCACCGTCTCACCAGCCCCTGCTTGCAGGAACTGGAGTCATGAAGTGTCTGGAGGGGAAAAAAAATAGCTCTGGGCCTGCGTTCCAAGGACAGCTCCTGGTAGGTGCAGTGGTTTCTGGTTTTTCTTTTTCTTAAGGACCAGGGAAGAAAAGCAATACAGTAAACGCGCAAGAAACCCAAAACCTGCGGGTGCTAACGTAGCAGGAGCAAGGGCATCCAGCAGGGTGGACGATTTCAGCTTATCAGCCTGGCCCCATTTCCATCAAGATGTGCTGCTTACATCCGTCTGCTCAGCGTCCCCAGTTATTTTAGGACAACTCATGACCTTGTGTGCCTGCTTCTGTTGTTGGGTGTTGTGTTTTTTTTTTTTTCCTTCTTTTTATATTTTACTTGGCCCATCTGTTCCCAGAGATCCTCTGCAGTGCCTCCCTCTTACAGCCTGCCATGGGGCACAGTGGCGAGCCCTGTAGTTTGTGAAAGAAAAATAAAAGTGCCCTTTGGACTGGCAAACGGCCCTTGCAGGTAAATCATCAGCCCCCATTCACTGGGGTGACACACCGGGCTATCTGTGGGTGCCAGGCACGGATGCTACTTGTGCCAGAACTCGAAGCCTTGAACTTTGCTCCCCTGTCAAGTTCTGGTCTCCCGCTTTCCCCGAAAGGGAGTTGGAATTGTAATGTATGTTGTATGGAAGAGCTCACTTCTTTTTAAGGTATTCTTCATGTAGCTCTGAAGTACATTTCATCCGACGGTCTTCCGTCAGTGTTCCAAAGCACATGGCCTTTGTTGGCTCTCCCTGGGCTGAGGCCTAAAAAACAATGAAACCAAACTCTCAGCCCCAAGCAGCTGCTCCACCCAGGAAAGGAGACCCGGCCACCTTTCCCTCCCCCTCCCCACCCACATTTCCCCTGACATCCAGAAGGGCCAGGCATGCCAAGGACCCTAGAACTCCAGCACCCCTTCTGTGCGCCTTGGGGGGGGGGCAGCCTGCTGTCTGGGATGGGGCTCTGCCCTTCCAAGAGGCTGCTCAGAGGACACAAATAGTTACATCCTGAGAGTAACCAGTAAATTACATCCAGATTGCTGTTGTGTTAGCAGCCCCAGGGATTGAACCTACAGCACGAGGGCCTCATGCATGCTAGGCAAGTGCTCTGCCATTTGAGCCACGCCCCCAGCATTGCTGAGCCTTAGTTAAAGAGAGCTGCATGGAGGACTGACTCTCCTTTGGGGGTTATTTTATATATATATATATATATATATATATATATATATATATATTTTTTTTTTTTTTTTTGCCAGTCCTGGGCCTTGGACTCAGAGCCTGAGCACTGTCCCTGGTTTCTTTTTGCTCAAGGCTAGCACTCTACCACTTGAGCCACAGCACCACTTCTGGCCATTTTCTATATATGTGGTGCTGGGGAATCGAACCCAGGGCTTCATGTATACGAGGCAAGCACTCTTGCCACTAGGCCATATTCCCAGCCCTTTTTTTTTTTTTTTAAATATTTTTTATGTGCTGGTACTGGGGCTTGAACTCAGGATCTGGGTGCTGCCCCCGGCCGCTTGTTTTGTTCAGGCTGAGCACTTGAGCCGCAGCTCCATTTCTGGCTTTTTGATAGCTCATTGCAGCGATAAGAGTCTCCTGAGCTTTCGTGCCCAGGCTGCCTTCAAACCTCCATCTTCAGATCTCAGCCTCCTGAGTAGCTAGGAGGACAGGTGTGAGCCAAATGTGCAGCTGCTCACCTGCTTTCTTCCACCAATACCTGCCGCCCCCCCGGATGACCGCCTCTCTCTGCACCTGCAGTGCCCCATGGGTCAAGTGTCCCGCCCCCCCGCCCCAGATCCTCAGGTTCCCACATGCAGAGCTGATCGGTCGGCTCCCTCCATCCCGGATCCCTTCCTTCCGCCCTGTCTGCTAAGCAGAGCGATTTAGACGCGCTGGGCCTCTGCGTCGCCCCGAGACCAGCGGGTCGGGAGGCCCCGCGTTGCCTGCCGCTCTCGCCGCCCCAGAGGAGCCGGCCACGCTGGAGAGCTGCCATGAACTTCCGTGCTGTGTCCTGTACACCCACAGAGGTGTCACGTTAGCTGCTCCTCTTTCTTGGCGGCAACCTTGAGCCCTAAAAGCGGGCCACCGGGTCTCTGGAGGGGACACGGAGAAGAGGCCCAAAGTGTCCCCGAGGCCTCGGGTGACCAAGGCTATCAGGCAGCCGTTCAACAAGCATTTCTCCTGCGCTTGCCTCCAGCCAGGTACCCTGTAGGAAACTGGGGGTCCCAAACGGGCATCCGGAAGTTGGATTGGGGGGTGGAGCTAGAGCAGGGGGAAGACTTGGGGCCTCTGTCATCCGAGCTGAAGGTCCTGTGAAGCCCACTCTCCAGCATGGCTACTCCTTCCCTCCCCCTGCCCAGCGGCCCAGGACCAGCATCCAACACAATGAATAGCTCTGATCGCCTGTGGTTGCAGCATACCACATCCCCTGACTAGCTGCCGCCTCTCTCGGTGCCATCTTTTTTCATAGTGAGGCTTAAACTCAGTGCCTTCCAGTCTTGCCCTGCTTTTTGGCTCAAGGCTGGCGCTCTACCGCTCGAGCAACAGCTCCATTCCCAGCTTTTTGCTGTTTAACTGGAGGCAAGAATCACAGAGATGGTTCTGCCCCGACTGTCTTCACGCCGTGCTCTTCAGATCTCAGCCTTTGAGTAGCTAGGACCACGGGCGTGAGCCTCCCTCCCCCCGGCTCTTTGTGAGAAGGCCAGGAGACACTGGAGCAGCCGCAGTCCAGTCTTAAGGTCTCCTCCCACACATACCCTCCTCAGGGCCTTAAACTTGGGCACTGAAGTGCAACCTAGAAACATAAAACATTCCCAGTTGAGCAAATGGAAGGAATATTTATTTTCTGGCATTGGGGTCAAACGCAGGACTCAGGCATGCTAAGCAAGCCCTCTACCACAGCCCTCCACCCCGAGCCCATACACAAGGAATCTGAAAGTTCACCTAGGCTCCTGTCAACTTTTAGCCTCCAAAATAACCCCAAAACAGCATACCAATAAGGTGATGCCTAGGGCTGGGGATATGGCCTAGTGGCAAGAGAGCTTGTCTCGTATACATGAGGCCCTGGGTTCAATTCCCCAGCACCACATATACAGAAAATGGCCAGTGTTAGGTCCTCTCCCTGAGGGCTACATGCAGATGCCCCCACCTCATTAAGTCTCCACCCAGTTACTTGGGTAACCAGCAGACCTGGAGGCAGTTACCTCCCCTTTCCCTGAGGTCACCTCCTAATCCACCTGGCCACACCCTTTGCCCCTGCCCTAAATAAAGCAGGGCTGGGTGAGGGTCTCTCTCTCTCTCTCTCCCTTCTCTCCGGCCATGGATCATCTTGGCCACAGGCCAGCAGTTCGGTAATAAATGTTCTCTCCTGCCTGAATACCGCGTGGCGTTCTCCTTTACCAGCTACCTACTTTAAAAACCTAACAGCCAGAAGTGGCGCTGTGGCGCAAGAAGAAGCCAGGGACAGTGCCCAGGCCCTGAGTCCAAGCCCCAGGACTGGCCAAGAAAGAAAAAAACAAAAAACAAAACAAGAAACAAAGTCGATGCCTAATGATTTGCAGCTGTTGGCCCCATGCTCACCCTCCTTCTCCTCCTCTCCCACTCAGGGGTCCCCCAAGTGCTGCCTGACACCCCTAGAGAGGAGCCTGTGACTCCCAACACAGCCCCTCACCCCCATTGCTCCTGTGAAGATGGGTGCTGTCCCTGACCCCGTGATCTCTGAGCTCAATCACTCATCAAGGACTTTCCTGTTGACCGGGGAGTCTGGCAATGATGACTTAGCACAATGGTCTCTGTAAAACGTTGGGCTTGAATGCTACATTTTATGAGCCCATGTTATCTCTTGGAGCCTCCCTAATCCCTTCTTGCTTTCACAGCTTCTCCGGCTGGAGAGCCACCCAGTTCTGTCAGATTCCAGGACACACACACACACACACACACACACACACACACACACACACACACAACCCGGTCAGGCCTCTTCCTGACCCTTTCCTCTCCTCCTGGTTGACCCTCCCTCTTTTTCAAAGTGCTCTTGTTTTTCTTGAATATTGCTTCACCCCTCCCCACAAGACGGTTATACAAGTAGATGTGGGAGGGAGAAAAGAAACCGAAGTCAGTGATGACTAAGCCTGCCCAGCTCCCTTCCTGCCGCGGAACCGTCAGAATTGGCTCTGGCTCACTCTAGCCCCGGTAGCCGTCCTCCGTAGAGGGTGCGAATTTTCCTGAAGATGACTCTCAGCACATGACGGAATGTCGTCATGTCTCCCCAGTGCCGAGCCGTCCCCCCTGCGCCAGAATCTGTGCTCTGGGCACAAGATCCAGGGGCGTTCAATCTCAACTTCCCCTCACACAGGTGCACCTGGGATTTCCTGGAGTCCCATCTCCCCTCGGGGCTCAGCTGTCTGGGGGCAGGGCTCCGCTCTCTTTCCCCCGATTCCTTGGGTTTCGGGAAGGGAGGAGTGTTTTTCCTCAAGTGCAATGACCTCAGAAGGCAAAAGCTCAAAGGAAATGCAGCCTCACCCATGCACCTTTGGCTTCAGGGCAGATCCGCCACAACCAGTGCTACCTACGGGCAGGGCAAAAACGCAAAGCCTCTGCAGCTGGCCTTGCGGTGGGCAGCTTGAGCGCTTGCCAGGTGGTTACCGAGCCTCAGAGTCCAGCGAACTCGGAAATCAGTGAGAAGGGTCAAAGGCTCTCCCATGGGGGCAGGCTCCATGGACAGCTCCCCTTTTACAAGCTGTAACAGAAACCCTCCGCCTGTGTGTCCTGGTATCTGCCCTCCCTCTTGAGGCGTGTATGTGCAAAGCCAAGTGGGAAATCAACCAGAGAGTGCAATGCACACAGCTGGCCAAGGAGAGAGAAAGAAGAGAGAGAGAGAGAGAGAGAGAGAGAGAGAGAGAGGAAGGAAGGAAGAAGGAAGGAAGGAAGGAAGGAAGGAAGGAAGGAAGGAAGGAAGGAAGGAAGGAAGGAAGGAAGGAAGGGAAGGAAGGAGACAAAGAAGGGAGGGAGAGAAAGAAGGAAAGAAAGAGCCAGGCACTGTGGCTTATACCTGTAATCCTAGCTACTCAGGAGGCTGAGATCTGAGGATCACGGTTCGAAGCCAGCCCAGACAGAAAAGTCCCTGAGGGACTCTTATCTCAAGTAACCATTCAAATACCGGAAGTGGTACTGTGGCTCAAGTGGCAGAGTACTAGCCTTGAGCACAAAGAGGCTCAAGGACAGTGCCCAGACCCTGAGTTCAAGCCTCACAACCAACAACAACAAAAAACACACAAAAAAAACTTTCACAAATACAAAGCATTTCCTAATAAAGGCAGTCCTAGAGTTGGAGGCATGGCTCAAGTGATAGAGCAAGTTCAAACCCTTAAAAAGGTTAGCTAAAAATACATAAAACAGGGCTGGGAATGTGGCTTCGCAGTAGAGTGCTTGTCTAGCATGCATGAAGCCCTGGGTTTAGCTCCTCAGCACCACATCAACAGAAAAAGCCAGACATGGCGCTGTGGCTCAAGTGGTAGAGTGTTAGCCTTGAGCAAAACCAGGGACAGTGCTCAGGCCCTGAGTCCAAGCCCAGGACTGGCCAAAAAAAAAAAAAATAACCAATAAAATAATCCTGTTTCATACAGAGCCACTAGGAATCACAAGTTAGGCTCAGTAAAGTTTTGAAAGTAGCTGCTTTATGAGAAAAAACAAGAGGCTGGCAAACCTAAGTATCTGCAGATGCCATATCATCATTTCCATCTCTAGCCTGAACCAATTCAGTAACAGGTACTTAAAAGCTGCTTTTGCTGACGCTTTCCATGACTCCTGAATTAACTACAAGCAGGAGGAAAGTGTGGCATCCCTGCCTTCACTGTGTGTGTGTGTGTGTCTGTATGTATGTCTGTGTGTGTCTATGGGTCTGCTCTAAGCCATTCTCTCCGCAGCTTTAAGACAAGGGGCCAAAATTACCCCTAAGGAACAGAGCCTCTTTGGGACAGGGCACTCCCCACATCTGCCGTCTCCCCCTTCAGTGATAGAAGTAATAGCAACACCCCCTAAGCCCCTCTAGAAACAAGGTCTGAAAGAATGAGCGACCAGGCCATGAGTTCAGCAGGACTGTTACAGAATTATGCACGACCCCCTCTGCCCCATTCTGTGTAACACCTAAAGCTCCTGTTTGTGCCCCAAAGGTGGCTGAAGATTGGCTGAAGCGCCATCTTCCTGTGGCATACTGGTCCATGGAATAAGTAAGTCAACTCTCTCTGCCATTCTCCATGACTCTTATTTGGTATATTAAGAGTAAATGTCCAGGGCTGGGGATATGGCCTAGTGGCAAGAGTGCCTGCCTCGGATACACGAGGCCCTAGGTTCGATTCCCCAGCACCACATATACAGAAAACCGCCAGAAGCGGTGCTGTGGCTCAAGCGGCAGAGTGCTAGCCTTGAGCGAGAAGAAGCCAGGGACAGTGCTCAGGCCCTGAGTCCAAGGCCCAGGACTGGCAAAAAAAAAAAAAAAAAAAAAGAGTAAATGTCCAGCCTTGATCTGTGGGGACACAGGGGTTTGGGCCTGGAGTCTAAACTCTCATCTTTTACACCAAGGGCCAGTGGCTCATGCCTGTAATCCTAGCTACTCAGGAGGCTAAGATCTGAAGATCATGGTTTGAAGCCAACCTTGGCAGACAAATCCAAGAGAGTCTTATCTCCAATTAAGCAGTAAAAAGCCAGAAGAGGAGGTATAGCTCAAATGGTACAGCACCATCCTTGAGCAAAAATGCTAAGCAAGAGGGTGAGACCCTGAGTTCAAGCCTAGTACCAAAACAAAACAAAACAAAATCTGCACATTCACTAAATAACGAAATGTTTTTGTTGTGTTGGATCCTTTAAGAGATCCAGAAATCTGCCTTTTGCAAGTAGTTGGACCAAACTGCTCAAGCCTAATAGGAATTCTGTTTGCTTTTTTTAAAAAAAAAATTAAGCTAAGCATCTGTAATTGAACTCAGAAACCATACCACAAACAAGCCAAGAAAAATTTCACATTTTCTGAACTCCAAAGGGCTTTTCTTACCCCATCTCAATTTCATTTATTAGCACATGTTATAATTCAGTAACTTTCTTAAACCAAGAAATACCGATTTGAGCATGTGGAAACCACTCAAGCCTGCTGGCTGGACTTTGCCTTCTGGGGGGGGCTCTGTATGTTCTCTGTCTGGGGCTGCAGGAAGGGGTGCCTGCTTCAGGTCCCCAGGATTCTCCTGATGGCTGAGAAAACATGCAGGGAGCCTGAGCACCCCTCTAATTTGGAGATTTTCAAATTGTAGTGGGCAGAATTCCCCGAGGTGCTTGTTAAAAGGTAGAGTCAAGCATCCCAGCCTAGAGACCAGGTCTGTCTGTCTGTCTGTCAATTCGCAGTATGGCTTCACTGGTGACCGGCCTGGTCGTTTGGCTGCAGACCCACAGCTCTGCAGTGTTCTGGTAGCTCAGCAGACCCCGGGGATAAATCCACCAGGGGCCCTCTCGCCCTTTCCATGAGCCTCTGGGGAAGGCCATCTCCGTCCTGGGTCAAGAGCTCCCGTCAGTCTCTCCCGGGCTGAGTCATCGGCATGCCTCCCCGAGTGGGGACTGCAGCACCCCCTTCCCCTCGCCCACTCCCCGTCCTCCAGCGGGGCGGGGCCCCTGCACCCCACCTCCCGCCTCTCCTTCCTGGCATCTGCATCCGCTGGCCCAGCCCTTCCCCAGGCCAAGCTACTCGTGCTGGGGTCTACCTTCCTCAGACCCCTCGTGCTTCCTCCACCAGGCGTCTCCATGGCAACCGCCAGGGTGTCAGAGGCCCAGGACGGAGACTTCCGGGCGCTGGGGAGATCCCGGAGAAAAGGGCTGGGGCTGGGGGGGGGTCTCCCCTTCCCCAGGTCCCCGCCACCCACACCCCAAAACGCAGGCCCCTCCTGGGCGCTCAGCAGGGGTGGAGAGGGAGGGCGGCCTTCCCGGGGCTCCCCGCGTCCCACGCGGCCGTGCGGGGTGGCGGCGAGCGCGTCCGGGAAGCGCCACGCACGGGACCCCGTCCCGCTCCGGCCTCCCCCACCCCCAAGCCCGGGCGGGGAGGGCGGGGCTGGGGCGAGGGCGGGGCGGCAGGGGGCGTGGTCTCCCTTAGCCCCGCCCCCGGGGGCGGGACTGCGCCGGGGCGTGTCAGGAAGAGGAAGAGCGCGGCCGGCGGGCGCGCGGGAGGCAGGGCCGGGCCGAGCGAGCGCCGCGCGGCCACCATGGCCACGGACGAGCTGGCCAGCAAGCTGAGCCGGCGGCTGCAGATGGAGGGCGAGGCCGAGGGCGAGTCGGCCGACGCGGCGGAGGCGGCGGAGGCGGCCGAGGGGCCCGACGGGGCCGAGGGGGCCGAGGGGGCCGAGGCGCGGGGCGGCGCGGACGGGGAGCTGAGCGCCAAGCTGCTGCGCCGCGCCGACCTCAACCAGGGCATCGGCGAGCCGCAGTCGCCCAGCCGCCGCGTCTTCAACCCCTACACCGAGTTCAAGGAGTTCTCCAGGAAGCAGATCAAGGACATGGAGAAGATGTTCAAGCAGTGAGTGCCCCGACCCCCGCCCCGGCCCCGGGACCCTCCCCCTAGCGAGCCCGCCCCCGGGACGATGCAGCCCCCCACGCGGGCCCGGACGAGCGCGGGCCCCCGCCACCCACGGGTGTCGGACCGGGTCTGTGCTGAGATCCCCTCGCCCTGCTGGGGACCTCTGCCCACCTCCCCGCGCCCCGAGACGGGACCCGGGGCCTCCTCCCGCCACCCCAGCTCCCTGTTCCCCACCCCCACCCCAGCACTCGCCGGCCAGACACCCCCAGAGCCTCTTACAGGGGCCGTGCATTGCCTAAACCGACTCATCCTTTTCTTTCCTCCGCTGATCTCTGAGCCCCACAGCCTGGGTTCCCACCAGGAGAACACACACACACACACACACCCCAGTTTATTTTATTTAGCACGTACTACCAAACTATGTGTGTGGGGGGTGATAACTCTTCCATCCTTTCCCCCACCACAGTTACCCAGCTCCCAAATCTTTGGCCCTCCAGTGGTCTTTCTAGGGAGAAGCCCCTCAGGCCCTGTCCCTGACTCTCCAGACATGGAGTCTCCCTCATATTTCTTCCTCTCTGGACTTTAGCCCTTCCCTGTACCCCCCACACACACTGTCCCCTCCTTTTCTTGCCCTCCCTGCACTGAGAAGCCATGCCCTCCCCATGGGCCTTCCTCTTGCTGTAAAGGATCACCAGTGGCCCCCACACATCCAGGCAAATAAGGGGCCCCTTCCTATCTTAGGTGTTCCTGCTCCAGTTCTTTATGGCTCCCCAGGCCATGCCCTCTCCAGGTTAGACGGGCTCCACCCTGCCACACACACACCCACAAAGCAAAACTTGTTATCTCTGGGGAGGAACCCAAGAACAAAGATTCTACTTCCCCTTGGGCCCATCCTTGACCGAGGCCTCTCCTCTCCCCTCAGTCACGGGGTGCCCAGGCTGGTGGTGGGTGACGTCTTGTCTTTGGTACTCCTCCTCCCCTTGCCTGTTCTTTCCCCCTGGCTCCTGAAGAGGGGATAGCCCACCCATGCCGTCTGGATGCATCCAGAAGAGGGTAGAACCATCTAGAGCTTGTGTTTTGCGTGGAAGTCCAGCCCACCCTAATGAGGCAGCCCAAAGGTGGCAGGGAGCAAACTGAGGGGTGTCAGCACCAGCCACACACAGCTGACAGCCCAGACCACCAAGCAGGAAGCCCAGGAAGGGGGTGTTTCATAAGTCCACCCTTGAGAAAGTTCTTCCCACATCTTCCTCTCCCTGGATGGGTTTTGGTTCCTAGTCTTAGGCGACTGGAGGCCCCAGGTTTTCTTTGACCCCTCCCCCACCTCCTGAGCCTGAGTGTGGGGGAGGTCCCCAGGTCAAAGAGCCCACCTCTGACTCCGGGTCCTGGAGGGTGTTCTTGTAAAGTTCCCAACCAGGCTGGAGAGCAATATCCCCACATTCCAAAACCGACACTAAATGCCCTTGGGGCCTGCGACCTATGGCTGTGACTTCCTGTGGAGTTGCCCAGGGGGAGGCCAGTGGCCATTCAGACAAGACAGATTCCTGCGTCCTTAGACCCTGGCCAGAGGAGCTCCCCCACCCTCTAACCAGCACCCATACCTTTACGCAGTGAAGAGTCAGGGCACAGACATAAACAAGAATGCACAGCTAGATTCAACTCAGGCCTGAGTCTCCAAAACCCACGCTCTTCCCTTCCAGGATTCCCATAGAAGAAGTCTATGTCCGTCTCTGACAACATCACCAGCATCCCACTTTTCCTTCTCCCCTGAGCTTCCTCCTGGGCTTCCATAGCATCCTTACCCCCCCCAAAAAAGGAGGTGTTTGGGGGAACCCACACCCCCCCCAAATGAGCAAGCTTGGGAGGCTGCAGTTTGGTCTGGGAGGAAGGCAGTGGGGAGAAGCTGTCTAAAGCTGTTTGCAAAGCACCCTTGCTTTTTATACAGGCTGCTGTGAGGTTCCATTTGATGAGGGGTACTTTGCTGGAGACCAGGGTTTGCTGAACCCCACATGCCACCTCTTGGCACCAGTGCTGCTTCCTGGGGTGCTAGGAGGTCTGAGGGAGCAGGAAGTAGCCGGAAACGGGACTTGTGTGGAGGAAGTGCCACCCGCGGTGCGCCCGGGGCTGGTGGAAAGCTGGCCGATTTTGTATTCAAGGAAACAAGGCTTCACTGTGCCTGCCGGGGCCCAGCCCAGCTGAGCCCCAACTGTGAACGGCCAGCAACCAGCCCTCGTGCAGCACAGACCCCTGTTTCACCGCCACTGCGGGGGGACTGTAGCCTCCTGGGCCCCAGCAGGGCCTGGGGATGCAGCCAGGGCCTCGCTGGGAGCCAGGGACGGAGAGCCTGCCTCCTCCCTGGGGCTTCACAGCAGAGCCCCGAGCAGGAGACGCAGGCAGGCAGGCAGGCAGGCAGGGGACCTGGAGTCGCTTCTCTTGGGATGCTGAGCTAGGAAGCTGGGCTTCCCTCCTTACCTTGCTTACCGGCAGTCCGGAGGCTTCTGTCTCCCCATCTGCATAGAGCCGGCTGAGTGTGGCAATGCACAGAGACACCCCCCCCCTTTGGGACTCTTTGTTTTTGAGGTCTCTTGAGCCCCAGTGGCTACCAGAACTGCCTTCCAGGGGCAATAGCCCATCCGTTCAGAGTGGATTTGCTGTGGCAAATCTCTGTACTTAGAACAGTGCCGTTTCCTCCCTGGAGAGACTCCAGCCTGTCTGCCTGTTTTACAGAGAAGGAAACTGAGGACTTGCTCAGGACCACAGGGAGGTTTTGGCGGCAGAACCAGAGCCTCCTGGGCCGCACAATAGAGATAGCGGCTTTTGCTTCTCAGGCTGAGGCTTGGGGG
Organism: Perognathus longimembris pacificus; assembly: GCF_023159225.1. NCBI lineage: Eukaryota > Metazoa > Chordata > Mammalia > Rodentia > Heteromyidae > Perognathus > Perognathus longimembris. The sequence continues at coordinate 9,275,091 of NC_063167.1, forward strand.
TGACACGTATTGGGCTCTTATCCAAGGTTGGGTACAACTCTTTGTACGCAAGGCATTGCGTCCCGGAGCTTTGACTCTCTTTCCCCCACGCCCCCAGGTGTGGCCTCAGGGCTTCTGTTACCTCTAATCCTCTTCCCTTCTTCCCACTCTGACCACCCATCCAGGGCTGTTTCAAGAAGCCTCCGGGGCTAGGATGCATGAACAGCCCTAGAGTCCCGAGGGGATGCCAGCCCCTGAATTGTCATAGCCCGGGTGGGACTTGCAGGGGGCTCTGTAAGGTGAGACCTGCGGTAGCCACATCACAGGGAGCCTGCTGTGGACTTGGAGGAAGGCGCCCTAGTTCTCGCCCTGCTGGGCCTCAAGGGCCCTGGGGGCCCAGCCGCCCCCCACCTCATCCCATGACCCTTGCCCAAACAGGCAGGCTTCCCTTGTCTCCTGGACAGCCCTTATCTCAAGCCCTGAGTCTGCCCTTCCTTTCTTCCTTCCTTCCTTCCTTCCTTCCTTCCTCCCTCCCTCCCCTCCTCCCTCCCTCCCTTTCTTCCTTCCTTCCTTCCTTCCCCCCCCCTCCTCCCCTCAGTGGTCAAGACTTTGAAGTGACCAGTACTGGGTTCAAATCCCGGGCATGTGCCCTGGGAAAGACACTTCAGCTGTGTGTGTGTGTGTGCGTGTGTGTGTGTGTGTGTGTGCGTGTGCGCGCGCGCGCGCATGCCAGTACTGGGGAGGATTGAACTCCCAGCCTGGACACTTTGTCTTTCAGCTCTTTGCCTGAAGGCTAGCACGCTATCACTTGAACCACACCTTCCCTTCTGGCTTCCTGGTAATTCATAGGAGATTAATAACGTTTCTCAGACTTGCCCTCGCAGGCTGGCTTTGAACTTCCAATCTTCAGAGCTCAGCCTCCTGAGTGGCTAGGATTACGGGGATGAGCCACCTTTCCGGGCCACCCTCCTCACCCTGGAGCAAGGTGGATGAGTGCTCACTAAGTTACCAGCAAGCGCCACGTCCGGGTGATGGTCCAGGGCTGACCCCGAGGTAGCGCCCACCAGCCGACTCCTTCCCGGGAAGAGGCTGCCAGGCTGGCAACAGCCCTTGGCTTTGGGGCTGGGATGACGGCCTCCGGCAGGCACGCTGATTGACAGCTACATATGGCTTTGATAAATAACAAAAATAGAGAAACATTCATTATCACTTAATTACACTGTGGGCAGGTGGCAGGAAAAAAAGGACAAGCAAACAACAGCTTTGAGGGACACAAAACTGGAGCCCCAGCACCTTCCTGCCCCTACCCAGCTGAGTTTTCCTGGACAGGATGCTGTCCAGATACTTGTGTGCCTCCGTTTCCCCTGGAGTTATAGGGCCTGTAAAGTCCTGAGGACTCCGTGTGTAAAGTGCTGAGGAGTCGAGCCCATCCGTGCTGGCCCGTGGGTTACGGTCTTGAAAAAAACGTGTCCGTTCCCGTGATCCTTTGTGCCATACAGATCTGAGCACGTTCAGAGATTCGAAAACGGCGCTTCAGAGCCACGCAGCAGTGGCTCACGCCTGTGATCCTAACTACTCACTAGGCTCAGCTCTGAGCAGTGTGGTTCAAAACCAGCCCAGGGCATGAAACTCCTGAGACGCCCATCTCCAGTTAAGTAGCAAAGAGCAGGAAGGGGGGCTGTACGTGGCTCAAGTGGTGGCGTGTCAGCCTGGAGGGAACAAGCCAAGGGAGAGCATGAGGCCCTGAGTTCAAGCCCCAATACCACCCATACACATTCCTGCCCTCAAGAAACTGAAATCTCGGAGACCGGTGGTGTGGTGGGGCCTCTGGGAAATGTGCTCCCCACAGCCACCCCCACCCTGGCCTCCGCTCTGCTCCTCTTAGGTAGAACCTCAAGGTCCAGCCACTTCCAGGGGAACATGGCCACATCACCCAGGGCTGGCATTCAATGCTCACATCAGCACAGAGGGTGAAACTGAAATCTGGAAAAGACTGAGTCACTTGTCCACGGTGATAGCAAGTGTTGGGGCCACGGTTAGAGCCAGCAGGCCCAGGAGAGTCTGGCTTGTGGGGTTGGGGTGTGAAGGGCTACTCAGAGTCCCCAGGGAGAGCAGTGTGTGGAGGCCCAGTGGTTGGGTCCCACAGTAGTCTGGGGCCTGGAGGGGTGGGGGGGTAGGGGTGGAGGAAAGCCTCGCCCCCTGGAGGCCTTAGGCCACTTCCCCTCCACTTCCCCTCTGCCTCTGAGTCACCTCGCCCCCCCCAGGACCCTTGGTTCCTCTTGATTTTCCCGGTCCTTCCTTGTTCCTGGTGCCAAGACTGGGGCCTGCCTCCAGCTGAAAGAATCCCGGCCCCCGGACCTGCCACCTTGAGGCCAGCCAGGGCCCGGCCCGGAAGGGGAGCGAGGTAGAGTCACTTTGTAGCCTGTGGGGGCTTGCCCACGCAGCCTCCTGACCCAGCAGCCTTCTCCTTCTCAGCCTGGGAAGGGCAGAGGTGGAACTGGAACCCAGGTCTTTGCCAGGGTCTGCCAGACTCCAGGCCCCCTGTCCCCCCTCACGGGGGTGAATGGACTGGCAGCTGGAGAAGCCTGTTAGGAGCGCAGAGTCGCTGGCAGGTCAGAATCTGCATCTCAGCCAGCTCCCCAGGTGTGCACGCCCACGGCCCCCCTGGTTGCTCACGGTGGGGGGGTGCGGGGGGGTGACTTTGGGCAGGTGACTTCATCTGGAGCAGCTCGGGAATCACTAGATGAATGAAGTCTGGACTGAGTAATTCATAAACACTGGGGTTTTATTAGGCACTCAAGAAATACTCTATAATCAGCCTCCAAACCAGAGTGATTATTCTGAGAGGCAGCAGGAAGCCGGCTCCAGGCGCACCTCCGCCAAGTGAGCCCCCAGGAAGCCGCAGTCAGCCAGAGGCCGATCCTGGGGAGTCGTGGTGGGGGGGACATGAGTACTCCCCGTGGCTCCCCTGGCCCGCCCCCTCCACTCTAGCCCCCCAGACACAGGGCACCAGATCACGGTCAGAGTCCGCAGATGGGGCTGGAGGAAGAGATGTGGGCTTTCCCCGTGTGGGGGGCGGGGGGGGGTGCAGAAGAACCAAGCGTAGGAGTCAGCATCCGGCCTCGTGTCCCTCCCACCCAGCGTCAGAACCAAGGTACTGTCATCTAGCACTTTCCTGCTTCGAGCAACCTGCCTTCCCAGTTCTCAGAACATAAAATAGAGGACGAGGTGGGAGAGGACCAGTCGGGAGAGGTGCTGTCATTAGTGCTGGGTGAAGAGGCTAGCCGGTTCCTGTCCATCATCACACTCTTGCTTGTGCCAGTACCAGGGCTTTAACTTAGTCCCCTGTACTCCTGCTCCATTTTTTTCCCTCACCGCTGGGCACCAAGCTTCCAGTCTAGATTTTTTTTTCCCCTGCTGGTTAATTGGAGATAAATGTCTCAGATTTATCTGCCTCAGCTGGCTTCAAACCTTAATCCTCAGATCTCAGCCTCCTGAGTAGGTACTGAGCCATGGGTGCCTAGCTAACAAAGGTATTTCTGTGTCTGTGTGTGCGTGCGCGCGCCTTCGTGGCAGTGCCGTGGCTTGAACTCAGGGAGGGGGCCTCCAGCTCTCTTAGGGCTTTCTTGCTTATGACTGGCACTCTACCACTTGAGCCACGCCTCCAGTCCAGCACTTGCTCTGATCATCCTAAAGGGAGATATTAGTGATAACAATTCAATGCTGAGCCCAAAGCCAGATGGGCCTGGTGGGTCCCAAGCCCGTCCTTTCCCACATCTGTCCTCCTGGGGCCCCACACCCCCAAGAGTCCTGGGTCAGGAGGGACACCCTGACATTATTCTGCCCTCACCGGGCACAGTGCAGCGGGGGTGGAGATCGCCCGGGGGGGTGACCAATAGCCCAAAGCCAGACGGGACCCCCCCACCCCCCGAGGGGAAGCAAGGACCCTCCTGTCCCAGAAGGTGCACAGGACTCTGTAGCACAGACAGGCGAGAGCACCAGCACCAGGCTTGTAGCAGTGCTTTTGATGAGGCCCGGATGGGGCCCCAGCTGCATCCTTGTCACCTCCGACCTTGGCCGATGACCTTGCCCTCTGAGCCCTAGCCTCCTGGTCTGCTGAACGGGGTGTCTACACCTGCTTCATAGAGTCCTTCGGACACTCGGCGTAGTGCCTGGGACATCGTAACTGCTCAGGAAAGAGTAGCCAGCCTGGTAACGGTGTGAAAGGGGGTGAGCTGGGGTGTGGGACCAGGCACGCATACTGCACGGCCCTGGAACCCGCCACCGCCCGTGCCCGGGACCTCCAGTTATCAGATCTGGGGGAGCAGGCAACTGGGTCAACCCAGAGGACCTTGCCTGCCTGCCGGGGTGGCAGCGGGGTGTGCCACTTGCGAGGGGGAAGGGAAGGGGCTTTGTGGCCAGCATGGGGCCGCAGCTGCCTAGCCCTCCCTGGTGAGAACCATTCAGGGAGCGCTCACAAGAATGTGGGCTCCCTGCCAGGCCCAGCCCGAGAGAGCTGCTGAGCCCCCAGGCTGCGGGCCAGGCTGGGGGGGGGGGGTGCCTTCAGCCTTTCTAGGTAGGATTGAGAATGTCAGACCCACCCTTAGGGACTAGAGAGAATCGCGCCCCCCACCTGCTGTGTGCCCCTGGGCTGTTCACTGCCCTCTCTGGGCCCCAATTTCCCTCTGTAAAAGTAAACACATAGCCAGACTGTGACGGGGAGGGGGGGTGTCATGCGACCTGAACCTTCCACAGCTTCTATTCCAGCCAGGGATGCGCCGTCTCCACCCACCCAAGAACCCTGGTTCTCTCCTGGCTCCTTAGCAGCCCCTGTCACCTCCTGTACTTGAGGATGGAGAGCCCCCCAGCCAGAGAGGACACGCTCTGTCATTCAGCCTCCATGTTGCTGGGTGCTTGAGTGAGGCCGACAGGGGCTGGAGAACAGAGGGGCCCCGGGTCTCCATGTCCACCCTCCCCCTGCTCCCCGAATCCTCCACAAACCCAGAGCTGCTTTGTATCTAGAATCATCTTTTCCTTTGTTTTCTTGCCAGTCCTGGGGCTTGGACTCAGGGCCTGAGCACTGTCCCTGGCTTCTTTATGCTCAAGGCTAGCACTCTGCCACTTGAGCCACAGCGCCACTTCTGGCCTTTTTCTACATATGTAGTGCTGAGGAATCGAACCCAGGGCTTCATGTACATGAGGCGAGCACTCTACCACTGGGCCATATTCCCAGCCCCCACATTTTCTTTAATAGTCCTGAAGGCAGGCAGCAGCACCAGCAATGGTGACAGATAATTGTGTGCGCGTATACTGTGTGCTGGTGACTGGTAATCGTGTGCGCGCCTACTGTGTGCTGGTCCTGGGGCTTGAACTCGGGGCCTCATGCCGACCTTAGCTCTTTTGCTCAAGGCTAGCGCTCTACCACTTGAGCAACACCTCCACTTCTGGTTAACTGGAGGTCAGAGCCTCTCCATTTGTCGGCCTGGGCTGGCCTGGAACCGGGGTCCTCAGATCTCAGCCTCCTGAGTAGCTGGGATGACAGGCGTGAGCCTTGGTTCCCTGAGGTGACTGGCTGTCGCTGCTACAAGTAGCACAGTGTGTGTGTGTGTGGGGTGGGGGTCCTAGGGGAGACTAGGCCCAGCTCTGAGACACTACTTTGAATCCTTGCCCCATTCTTTAACAAAGTCAAAGGACCACTGGCGCAGATGGGTAAATCGAGTCGGGGCGAGGGGGTGTCAGTGACTCAGGAAGGGTCACCCAGCCAGCAGGTGACTGAGTTGGGGTTTGAACCCCAGTCAGTCAGGCAGAGTCGCTGTGACTGCACACTTGGAGGCCGTCCTGGGTGAGGTGATCTCCGAGCCTGCGGCCCTGGGCCTCAGACCGCACGCGGAGCCGGACCCTGGGACCAGCCACCGCCAGCCCCCGCCTCTCCCCGCCCCGCGCGCCTCGCCCTGGCCGCTGACCACCCAGCCCGGGGCCGGCACCTGCGTCGTCCCCCTGGGGCTGGAGCCCGCCCCCATGCAGCCCCGGTAATTGATTCGTCTTTGATGGAAACAGACAGCGGTTTGAGCCGCAGCCCAGATTTCCCTCCACGTTCAGACTCGCGAGCTGCACTTCCCTGGCTCTGGGGGAAATGGGCGCGCTTGTGCAGGGGCTCCCGGGCCAGGGTCAGCGTCTGGCCCTCTGTGCCCCTGGCCTGTGCTCATCCTGACCCGCCAGGGGGGGCTGAGCACCGGGGTCAGGGGTCATAGAGAGAAGGATCCCGCCCTGGCTAAATCTCACGAGGGTGGGGGCAGCCGAGGGTGGGGGCGGCTGCCGTGTGGACGAAGCTCCCTGAGGCCCCTGCCGGGTGCCGGGTGCGTGTGAGCCCGGTCCCCGTGCCGCCCCCACCCACGTGGGTGCCCGCTGCATGCGCGTGACATTTAAGGGGGGGTGGTCTTGGTGTGATGAGCAGCTGTCCTGCCCACTGCCGGCCGGATGCCAACACACAAGAGAGACACGGGGGGGGGGGGGTGGAGGGAGGGGGGGGGGCCAGGCAGCCCGGAGGACACACCCCTTCTTGGGAACCACTGCGCTGTGGGGCGCTGGCAGCTCACACCTGTGATCCCAGCTACCAGGAGGCTGAGACCCGAGGAAGCCAGCCCTGTAGACAACTCGGAGACTCCACTTAACCACCAGAAGCCGGAAGTGGAGCTGTGGCTTAAGTGCTAGAACACCAGCCTCAACCGAAGAAAGCTTACAGGACAGCGCCCAGGCTCTGAGCTCAAGCCCTAGAACCAGCACACACGCACACGCGCACACACACACACACACTCTCACTCTCTCTCTCTCTCGCTCTCTCTCTCTCTCTCTCTTTCTCTCTCTCTCTCTCTCTCTGCTTTGGTGAGGATTCCAGAGCCCCAGCAATCCCTCATTGACCTTCATTGGAGCCCAAGGTCAGCAAGTGGAAGGCTGGGTTTCTGAGGGGCCGACTGGGCCCTCCGCAGGCTCTGCCCCCCTTCCTCCCCCCCCCCACGGCACTGCACTGTAACCTGGAGTTGCCCCACAGGCCCCTCCCTCCTTCATCCCCGGCCGCCCCGCCCACTGCCCCGGGCCCTGTCACTCCACGGGAGAAGAAGGTCTTAGGACCCTGGGTTCCCTCCAGGCCCCCGAGCCCCATCCTTCCTGTGCTTCATCACGCCAACCACTGACTCACTCGTGCGTGAACTATTTATAACCCCTTGCACAAATGCTTCCCTCCCTTCCACGCAGACACCGTCTGTGCTGGAAAGGTGCTCCCCCCAGCCATCGTGAGCTCACGAGCTCCACACAAACCAGGGTAGAAGCCCAGCAACTTCCTTCCTGCTGTGTGACCTTTGGCTGGTCGCTCGACCTCTCGGTGCCTCTGTTGTAAAATAAGATCCTGGCCTGGAGACAGACTTCAGGAAGTGACAGCTATTAGCTGTCCAGAGCGGTGCCCGGCTTTCGTAGGATCATCCCCAGCCCTTCCCGGTCGCACTGCTGTCACCCAGGCAGCTGAAGGCTGCTCAGGCTTCTTCGGGCACAGAAAAGCCGCCCTCCCAGCCCCCACCTCCAGCTGCCCCGGAGGAGGGCAGGCAGGTGCTGGCTTAGCCTGCTAATGCCCTGGAGCAGTTGCTCCCAGCACCAGTGGCAGCCCTGCAGAGGAGGGGCAGGCTAGAGGCCGCCTCTAGCTATGGTTACCCCTCCAGGAGGAGGGTGAGGGGCACCCCCCCCCTCTGCCCTGCAGTTGTGGTGGAGCAGAGATGGAGCAGAGCAGACCCCTTCTGACCTCCTGGAAAGAACCAGGCTGTGCGGTCCTCCCCCACGCAGCAAGGAAGGTCACGTGGGGGGCTTGGGGGTTCTTGGGGGTTCCGCTCAGTGCTAGAAGCATCTGGCATGCCTGATGGGCCAGAGGGCAGGGGAGGTGCTGGCCCACCAGCAGATGCTGGGCCTGGCCAGAGAGCGCCCCCCAAGTGGGGGGAACCCCGGCTCCGGGCGGGTGAGGGCTGCCATCCTGAACAACCTGTGCTCGCAGGTATGACGCCGGGCGGGACGGCTTCATTGACCTCATGGAACTGAAGCTCATGATGGAGAAACTCGGGGCCCCCCAGACCCACCTGGGCCTGAAGAACATGATCAAGGAGGTGGACGAGGACTTTGACAGCAAGCTCAGCTTCCGGGAGGTGAGCCCCGCCCCCACCCACCCACCGTGAGTGGACATCGAGTGACACCTGTATACGCCCCTGGGGTGCGTGTCAGTCCGTTCTTCATAGAACCCGGTTGGCAGTGGTGGTAGGAGCCCCCCAGCACATGGGGTGGGTTCTTAGAAGCCCCCCTGAGCTTGGGGGAACTAGCAGGAGACCAAAGGAGGCAAGGGCTGTTGGGAAAACCAGAGTCCAGGACACAGGTTCAAATCCTTCCGGCACTGAGACTCCAGGCAAGTCTTGGGCTGTCTCTGGGCCTCCCTCATTCCATAAGATGGGTGTGTGGACGTCTCCCAGTGGGAGACAGGGACGGAAGTTTGAAGCCAGGTGGCTCCAAGACAGCCCAGGCAGGAAAGTCCCCGTGACCCATCTGTAACGAGCCAGCGGAAAAGCTCAAGTGGCGGAGCACCAGCCTTGAGCGAAAAAGCCAAGGGAGGGTGTGAAGCCGCGAGTTCAAACCTCAGCACCGGCACAAAAATGAAGTGTTTGGAGCTGGATAATGCTGCGTGTGGCTAAGGCAGGACCACATTCTTGGAAGGGATGAGGGCCCAGCTTCCCATCATGCCGAGGGGCAAGTAGAGACCCAGGGGGGAGGGGCGAGCCCCGCCCTGGCTCCAGGCCCAGTGTAGCCTGTGGCTGACACGCTGCCTGTCCGTGTCCCCGTGTCCCCGTCCGGTTGCAGTTCCTCCTGATCTTCCGCAAGGCCGCGGCCGGGGAGCTGCAGGAGGACAGCGGGCTGCACGTGCTGGCGCGCCTCTCCGAGATCGACGTCTCCACCGAGGGAGTCAAGGGAGCCAAGAGCTTCTTCGAAGCCAAGGTGAGGAGCGGGGGCCTGGGCCCTCCTGGCTTGGCTTGAGGGTTGGCGCCATCCTTTTCTAGGCCCGTGGGGCTCTGATGAAAGGGGAGCAGCTCAGCCCTGGCTCCTGGGTCCTTGCCCACCCTGTGCCCCCAAGACTCCCTTCCTCCCTCTGGAACATTCCAGGCTTCCCTGGTGGATGGGGTGCAGAAGCCACCCTGGGACAGGAAATCATGACGGCACCCGTCATTCTCCGTGACGGGGCCCTGCAAGGCACCCAGTACAAATTCCTTCTTGGCTTCGCTTTGTTTTGTGGGATTTTGTTCTTGTTGTCATGGTCGTTGTTTGGCCGCACGCTGGGGTTTGAACGCAGGGCTTCGTTCTCTCTGGGCTGGCGCTCTTCCACTTGAACCAAACCTCCTGCTTGGCTTTTTGCTGGTTAGTTGAAAATAGAGTCTCCCGGGCTTTCTGCCCTGGCTGGCCTCAGACCACAGTCCTCCAGTCGCAGCCTCCCGAGTAGCTAGGATTCACAGACGTGAGCCACCAGCGCCCGGCTATGAATTTTGTCTTTTAATCCCATCTCTGAACCTGTGAGGTCAGACTTATCAAGCACCCGTTCTCATTGGAGAAACTGAGGCTGGAGAGGTGAACGCAGCGTTCTGGCCTGCCCTAGTGGGAGCCGGAGCTGTGTGTGCTGTCAGCTGGGACGAGGCAAAAGACTGGGCCAGAGGGGACCCCAGATAACGTCCACGGTGGGCCGTGTGGAGGCCCCGCACAGACCTGACCCTCGGCCCCCACGGCCCAGGTGCAGGCCATCAACGTGTCCAGCCGCTTTGAGGAGGAGATCAAGGCGGAGCAGGAGGAAAGGAAGAAGCAGGCGGAGGAGATGAAGCAGAGGAAGGCGGCCTTCCGGGAGCTGCAGTCCACCTTCAAGTAGGGAGGCCGGGCCTGCCCCGCCCCGCCCCGCCCCCACCCCGCCCGCCATCGGCGGCTGAGCGAGGTCCTGGCCTCCCATCTGCCAGGACCCGACCGCCACGGGGACCCTGAGTGGTGTGGAATGGGGAGCTCTGCGAGGGGCCCTGTGAGCGGCCCGGGCCCTCGCCACCCCTCCCGAGCCGCCTCAGCCACAAGTGCAGGCCCTTCCCCCCCTCCCCCCTGCAGCTCACACCCCGCTGCCTGTCCCCGTCCAGCCCCGCGATTTCTATCCCCCCCGTCCTGTGTGCTCACCCCCCCCCCGCCCCTCCACCTGCCCTTAACCAGCAGGCCACCCTGCCTAAGACGGGGAGACAGGGGTGCCACCAGAGAGCAGGACCCAAGGGGCTGATGGGAGATGGGGGGGGTCCCCCAGGACCTTGGCCTCCAGCTCTGCCCCCTCTCCCAGGGAAAAGGAGCCGCCCCTGCCAGGCAGGGCGGGGGAGGGGGGCTGCCGTGCCAATCTACCTCATGGGCCCGCTCTGCGGGGCGGCCCTGGGGTCCTGGTGGGGGCGGCCGCTGGGGAGGGCAGGGTGGGGGAGAGAAGAACCCAGCTCTCGGCCTCCACTCCCCCCCCCCCCCCCCGCCCCGTGAGTCCGGGAAGTGCTTCGCCAGCGAGTCTCTTCACCCCCAGCCCCCTTCCGTGCCGTGTCCTGCCCCCCCCTCTCCAGGAAGCATGGGACTCTGTGCCTGGCACCGGGTGGGGGGGGACGCCCCCGTGCTCGCTCGCGTGTGTCCGTGTTGCCCGTTGCTGTGTTGTGAAGCTGTGACACCCCCCCCCCCCCCCCGTGAGTGAGCGTCACGGGCCAGAGTCTCGCGACTTCCTGTGTGTGTCCTGACAGTGTCCCTGCCTGTGGAATTGGGTAGCTCTTTATTTGACTGCGCTGTCGCTAAGCCCCCGCCCTCCGCTGCTGGCCCCGGCCCCCCCCCCCAGCCCCCCGGCACCAGCAGAGGTTTTATTTTTCTGGCGTAGAAGCTGACAGAGTGGGAGGGGCTGAGCCCAGCGCGGCAGCCTTTGGCTCCATCGCATCGGCCTTAGTAGATGTGTTTATACAGATGAATATAAGATTTCCTTTGGGCTTTTATTATTTCTTTTATTTGCATTTTCTTTCTTTCCTCCCTTCTCACCGCCCCCTGCCCCCTGCCCCCTAAACAAAGCTACTTCTTCATTTGGTGGTACGATTATTTTTTTTAACTAAAATAAGATAAAATTGTATATTCTTATGTGTGTGTGTGGTTCTTGACAGCTGATGGTGAGAGGAGTCGCTAGAAAAGAGGGACCGGGGATGGGCCTGGGGGGCACGCTTCCTAAGGGGGAACTTGTGATGTCCCCATGGTGTCACCGGACGTGAATCGGCGCATTCATTAACTTATGTGGTCCTCAACCCATTTTTTATTTTTGTCTTGGAAATGAGAACTAACTGGGAGGCCTGAGCTGGGTGTGGTGGCTCATGCCTGTCATCTTAACTACTTGGGAGGCTGAGATCAGGAGGACACAAGTTCAAGGCCAGCCCTGGTCAAAGGTCTCCTAGCTGTCTCTCCACCGGTAAGTTAAGAGTGCAGTGTGGAGCACAAATGTCATCCCAGCCACGCTGCTGTGTAAATGGGATCGTGGTCCAAGCAGCCTGGACCCTACTCACAAAAGGCCGGGTCGTAGCTGGAGTGGCAGAGCACCTGTTCTAGCAAACCCACCAAGTCCACACACAACCCCACAACCCCAGCACCACCAAACAGTGAAAATCAGAACATCTAGGAGGCCTCAAGGTCTGAAGACGCACTGGACGCAGCCGGCACGCCACCCTGTGGCCGAGGGTGGTAGTGCACCACTGTAACCCACGCCCCAGGAGCTCAGACTCAGGCTACACTGGGCTGCACGGAGAAAACCTGGCGGTCAGGGGAACTGACCTGCCCCCGCTGCCCGTGCCACCTGCCGTCCTGAGCAGGCTGCAGCGACCCCCCAGGGAGGGCAGGGCTGGGACCTCCTGTGGCCCTGGGCAGAGCCTTCATCTCTGCACCTTCTGGGCCCTGTTGTTGCCTGTGGCACAGCCTGGTGTGGGGGGGGGGGCGGGGGGGGGCAGTGGGTATAAACACAGGACTTTCCAAGCAGACTTGGCAATGCTGCCCCTGGCGGTCAGGAGTGGTAGTGCAGAATCCCCCTTGCCCCTTGCCCCTTGCCCTGGCTCTCAGCCCTGCCTTAGCCGGCAGCAGCACCCGCCTTCTGCAGGTTTATCCCTGCCCCCCCCCCCCGCCATGTTCCAGGTGCTTGAGAAGCCGCCACCACCAACACAGGAGTTTAGGTTAGCCATGGGCGCTCAGTGTACCAGAGTCCCTGCCGGGGGGGGGGGGGGGGGAGGAGGGGGGAGGGGCGGTGCCGGTGCCAGTGGGGGAGGGGAGGGGGAAGGAAGGCCCCTGTGTGCTCAGGGGGTCCGTCCGGGGCTTCTGTTGGGTTTGAGGGGAGCCTGGCAGCCCCTCGCCCCACCCCTGAGGGGGCCCCACATGCCCCCCATTTCAGCCATGACCCTCCTCCAAGAGCAACAGCTGCCACCCGAGTCCCAGCTCCACAGCCAAGAAAGTTCCAGCCTCCGTCAGTGGCACCTGCCCCTTTCCCAGGCTCCTGCCCAGGGCCTCATCTGCCCACCCCTCAACCCAGCCTGCCCTCCCACGTGGCCCTGCAGCACTTTTCCAGCACCGCCCCTCCCGAGCCTGTCCACGTGGGGCTGTCAGCCGCCCCCACCCCCCCAGCCCTCCGTGCCCCCTGACCCGGGATCTGTAAGAAGCCGCCTTGCAGCCCACACCCCACCACGCCCCACCCAGAACGACGAGGCTCACCTCAGGCAGAGCCTCGGGGAGCGCCCCCTCTCTGTCTGGCCCCCGTCCTAGCACTGGGTCTGCACAACCGCAGGTGCTGAGGGAATATGGGGAAAATGAATTACTTTTTGTTGTTGCATATATTGCATGGCAGTACCTTACAATCAGGCAGATAAAAGGATGACATCTTTAAATATGCAAATTTGAACCGGCTCCACGCCCTACCTTCTCCAATCACAGGAAAGCTACTCTCATAGCCCCGCCCCCCCTTCCCCAGCCTGAAGAGAAGTCAGCCAGCCAGCTGGGTGGTGTCACTCAGGAGGGGAAGAAAGGGGGATCTCAAGTTCAAGGCCAGCCTGGGCAGGATAGGGAGACCTCTCAAAAAAAAAACAATCAAATGTCAATGATTTTTTAGCCCCACTTTAGAGATGGGAAGTGTAAGCACAGAGAGGTTGAGTTGTGCACACAGGGTCACACAGCCAAGAAGCAATGGTACTGGGTTTCCCTCTGCCATGGACTTAGTCCATCTCATCAAAGCCCCCAGCAGGGCTGGGGAGATGGCCTAGTGGCAAGAGTGCTTCCCTCGTATACATGAGGCCCTGGGTTCGATTCCCCAGCACCACATATACAGAAAACAACAGCCAGAAGGGGTGCTGTGGCTCAAGTGGCAGAGTGCTAGCCTTGAGCAAAAACGAAAGCCAGTGGGGCTGGGGATATGGTGAGCAAAAAGAAGCCAGGGGGCTGGGAATATGGCCTAGTGGCAAGAGTGCCTGCCTCATATACATGAGGCCCTGGGTTCGATTCCCCAGCACCACATATACAGGAAATGGCCAGAAGTGGCACTGTGGCTCAAGTGGCAGAGTGCTAGCCTTGAGCAAAAACGAAAGCCAGGGACAGTGCTCAGGCCCTGAGTCCAAGCCCCAGGACTGGCCAAAAAAAATAATAATAATAATAAATAAAAGCCCCCAGCGCTCCGTCTTCAGCATCTGAAGCAACTGAACGTCAAGCTGGGGTCTCTCGGGGGCAATTGTTCGTAGCTGTCTTCCGCACGGAACCCTCCTTGACTTATATAACAAGACTGCACCTTAAAGTCTTGCTGTCTACACCTCTGGGAGCCGCAGGAACCAGGAACCTCTCTCCCGAACCTCCACTGTGGGCATCAGACAGTAATGACTCTTCCCCCAGGCACAGTGGCTCACGCCTGTAATCCCAGCCACTCAGGAGGCAGAACTGCAAGTGGAGCAGTGGTTCCCGTGGTAGAGCACCAGTCTAGAGCAAACACGCTAAGGGACAGTGCCCAGGCCTTGAGGTCAAGCCCGGGTCCTGGCACACGAGAAAAAAATAATAATAAGGGTGGCTCACGCCTATAACCCTAGCTACTCAGGAGGCTGAGATCTGAGGCTCGAGGTTCAAACCCAGTCAGGACAGGAAAGTCCGTGAGACTCTTATCTCCAATTAACCTTCAGAAAACTGGAAGTGGCGCTGTGGCTCAAAGTGGTAGAGCACTAGCCTTGAGCACAAGAGCTCAGGGACAGCGCCCAGGACCCTGAGTTCAAGCCCCACAACTGACAAACAAAATAAGTACATGCTGATTTTGAAAGCTAATAAAGAACTTCAGGTATATAAAAATACAGACCGCAGCCATGGACAGCGGGGCAAATAGATAATGTCCCGGACTATGTACCAGCACACAGCACACCAACAGAGGTGTGCGGGGGGTGGGGGGGGGTGGGGGGAGGGGCGGAGAAGAAATGGGAACCCACACGTCCCCCCCACCCCAAACCAAACAGCAGCCGAGGTCAGGGAAAGCGCTCTGTTGAAACAGGTTCCTTTCAGGCGTGCCTCAGCCTTGACCTGAGCCTCGAACTCTTTGGGGGGCCCCCCCGGTGGGCCCCCTGGGGCCTCCCTCGGGCATATAAAGCACCCCTGCCCGGCCTCCTTGGGCAGCCCCGGAGCACTCGCACCATGCTGACCATCTCAGTCCTCGCCGCGCTCCTGGCCTGTGGTGAGCCCGGGGTGGGGACCCGCGGCACCTCTGGGTGGCACTTTGGGGGTCCCGGGCGGGTCCAGCCACCAGCAGCTGTGTGTCCGTTGAGTCACTTCCGGCTGCTGGTCCTGCAGGGGAGAGTTTCGGGGTGCACGCGGCCCGGTCCAGGGGGGAGGCCCAGACGCTTCTCCCTGCGGGATCCCAGCGGGCCTGCTCTTTCTTTTTGGGGAGTTTTCCTCGCCTCCATTTTGGTGGATGAGGAGCCTCCAAGGCCACTTGCCTCTTGTTGGGCCCCGGCCAGGTGATCCGACCTCTCCTGACCTCCCTGGCTTCGGTGGCAAGTGAGAGCACTTGATTACGAGTCCCTTCATGGAGAGGATCGTGGGTTTGAGGCCAGCAAAGCCTCATCTCACGCAGCAAGCCGCTAGGGGTGTCAAACTGGTCATCCCAGCCACGCAGGAAAATAGCTCAGAAGACTGTGCCGCGAGGCCAGTCCTAGGCAAAAAGGAAATCGCCGAAAGCCAAAACGGTGAGGGGTGTGGCTCAAGCGGTAGAATGCCTGCTTAGCAAGCACAAGGCACTGAGTTCAAACCCCAGTACGGCAAAGAGTTTCTCCAGGCGAGCAGCAACAGCAAGCGTCGTAGTTCCTATTTAGTGCAAGGTTACTGCACGCTAAGCTGTAGACACGGGAGCAAAGGGGGGCCTCCCACAATGACCCCTTGAAATGGAGTCTCTTCCTGTCTCCGCACCCCCAGAGGAGGCTGGGGGAGGCTGGTGTACTGCCCAGCACCCGCGGGAGAGGCGGAGCGGAGCCCGGTCTGTCTGTCTGTCTGTCTGACGGCTGACTGCTCCCTCCTGAGCCCTCTGCACACTTCCGAGCTGTGGGGGCTCAGAAGTTCATAGTCAGGGCCCCCCCGTCCGTAACTCCCTCCCTCTGCTCCCCCCCGCCCCTCCCCTGCCCACTTCCCTCCGTGTCCCCAGCTGCCGGCTGCGGAGTGCCCAGCTTCCCGCCCAACCTGTCCGCACGCGTGGTGGGGGGAGACGATGCCGTCCCTCACAGCTGGCCGTGGCAGGTGAGCACTCTTCAGGGCGTGGGGAGGGCTGGGGGAGGGCTGGGGGGGGGACGCCGCGAGGGCCTGACCGGAGGCCCCCCTGCTCCCGCGGGCAGATCTCCCTCCAGTACCTGAAGGACGACACGTGGAGACACACGTGCGGCGGCACGCTGATCGCCAGCAGCTACGTCCTCACTGCAGCCCACTGCATCAGGTGAGCGGGCTGGGCCCCCCAGGACCCACCACCACCCAGGGGCTGGGCCCCCCCAACACCCACCACCACCCAGGGGCTGGGCCCCCCCAGGACCCACCACCACCCAGGGGCTGGGCCCCCCCAGGACCCACCACCACCCAGGGGCTGGGCCCCCCCAACACCCACCACCACCTAGAGGCTGGGGGCAGGAGCAATGGTCAAGGAGTAAATTACAACACTATCAGAGCCGGGAGCTGGTGGCTCGCACCCATAACCCTAGCTACTCAGGAGGCTGAAATCTGAAGACCAAGGTTCAAAGCCAGCCCAGCAGAAGTCTGTGAGTCTCTTGTCTCCAATTAATCACCAAAAAGCCAGAGGTGGTGCTATGGCTCAAGTGCAGAGCATCAGTCTTGAGTGAGAAAGCGAACAGAGAGCATCTAAGCCCTGAGTTTAAGCCCCACACACATACAAGAATAAAATAAATTAGGGCTGGGGATATGGCCACGTGGCAAGAGCGCTTGCCTCGTATACATGAAGCCCGGGGTTCGATTCCCCAGCACCACATATACAGAAGACGGCCAGATGTGGCGCTGTGGCTCAGGTGGTAGAGTGCTGGCCTTGAGCAAAAAGAAGCCAGGGACAGTGCTCAGGCCCTGAGTCCAAGGCCCAGGACTGGCAAAAAAATAAAAATAAAAAGAAGATAAATAAATTAGTCTGGGAATGTGGCTTAGTGGTAGAGTGCTTGCCTAGCATGCATGAAGCCCAGAGTTGGATTCCTCAGTACCACATAAACAGAAAAAGTCAGAAGTGGTGTCGTGGCTCAAGCAGTAGAGCGCTAGCCTTGAGCACAGTGAGGCTCAGGGACAGCACCCAGGCCCTGAGTTCAAGCCCAGGATTGGCCAAAAAAAAAAAATTCAACAGAAGCAAAAAGGACTGGGAGGATGGGTCAAGGGTAGAGCACCTTACCTTGCAAATCAAAGTCCCAGCATGACGTGGGGGGGGGGGGGAAGGGGGGAGGAGGGACAGAAGTAGGGAGAGTCAAGTGACCTTTCCACAATGATTTGTTTGTTCCCCGCAGCCCTGGGAGGAAAGGCCCTGGGTCACCCCATTTTACAGGTCACCCCACTTTACAAGTGAGGAGGCCGAGCCCCAAGGCTGCCTTGGTGGTGCGGCCAGGCCACAGCTCCAGCCAAGTCCGTGGATCCATGTCCTGAGCCTCGGCCCTGGTCCTGGGCCAGTCCCCGGGAAGGCACTGACACTCGCCCAGGCCCCCTGTGGCCACCGCGGTCAGCCGAGCCGGGAGCCCCGCTAACCTGCGGCAGGCAGGGGCCCAGGCCCGCTTGACCCCGCTCCCTTCTCTGTCCAGCAAGTCGCTGACCTACCGCGTGGCCCTGGGGAAGAACGACCTGACGGTGGAGGACGAGGAGGGCTCTGTGATCGCCGAGGTGGACACCATCTACGTCCACGAGAAGTGGAACTCCCTGCTGGTGCAGTGAGTGACATCCATGGGGTGGGGCCACGGGCGGGGCCAGTGGGGTGGGCGGGGCGAGGGACATGGGCGGGGCCAGGCCACGGTAGATGGGATGTGTGGATGGGATGTGCGGTTGTGGGCGTGGTCTTGCATGTGTGGGCGGGGCTGAGGTGGTGGGCGTGGCCTTGGGTCTATGGACGGGGCTGTGGCAGTGGGCGGAGCCTGCCCGGCCTGGCATCAAGAGATGACCCACTCAAAACAGCAAACAACTAAATGGAGACGGACACCCCCTGGGTTCCCACCACCAGCCAAGGGTCCCCCAAAGGAAGTGACCCCCAAGGTTCTTGTGCCGTCCGGCCTGAAGCCGCCTAGCCAGGGGCGCTAAGCCATGACCCCCTTTATTGAGGACTACCTGTGTATTCAGATAGCACCTGGGGCCCTTGACAAGCCATTCCTTACTTAATCCTCACCACAGCCCTGGGTCAGAGAGGCAGAGCCATGAGCCTCCGCTCCCCCAGCCCCAGTGCATGGCCAAAACTAAGAGGCGAAGCAAATTCCTCCCAGGGTCGCCAGCTTTCATCCAAAAGACAGAAAGTAAGAATGCAACTGCAGGCGTCCCTCTGTGGCAGTGATTTTCAACTCATCGGGGCTTCCTTTTCTGACCCATATGTAACCCACTCTGTTCATGGGGGCAGAGAAACCAGGGCTAGCAGGATAGATGAGCTTGCTAGAAGCAGCTCGTTCCTGCTCCCACGCCTTGGCTGTCCATGGGAAGCTAGAAGTCAGGATGTTTAGAGAGGATCCCTAACCACCCACCTGACCCCCGGCTCCCAGCCTGGGCCTCTTGGGGATGGCAGGAGGGGGCAGAACCCATCTGCAGGAGGAGGCAGAACCCATCTGCAGGAGGGGGCAGAACCCATCTGCCTGCTCCCTCCGCCTCCCACTCACTCAGCCTCCGCGCCCAATTCCAGCAACGACATTGCTCTCATCAAGCTGGCGGAGCCCGTGGAGCTGAGTGACACCATCCAGGTGGCCTGCCTGCCGGAGGAGGAGTCCCTGCTGCCTCAGGATTACCCCTGCTACGTGACGGGCTGGGGCCGCCTCTGGAGTGAGTCACACATCCATCTGTGCACACGCACGCGCACACGAGGGAACGCACATGTACGTGCATGTGCCTGCACACACCTGTGCCCCCGCAGAGGAAACCGCCGGAGACTTCCTGGAGGAAACATGTCCTTCAGTCAACACCACATTTGCCCCCACTTCCTCCTTCCGCCTAGACCTTTTCATATTTCTTCTTTAAACTGCGTAAAGCTGGGCACTAGGGGCTCACGCCTGTCCTCCTAGCTACTCGGGAGGCTGAGATCTGAGGATCGTGGTTCAAAGCCAGCCCAGGCAGGAAAGTCCATGAGACTCTTATCTCCAATTAACCACCAAAAAAAAGCCAGAAGTGGAGCTCCAAGTGGTAGAATGCTAGCCTTGAACACAAAAGCTCAAGGACAGCACCTAGGCCCTAAGTTCAAACCCTAGGACCAGCACAAACCAAGTATCATCTCCCTGCCGGGTGGGTGCGTACATGGTTCCCACAGTTGTGGGCAGAAACCCCCTGCCTGTGCTGTCCCATCTGGGCATCTTCCCCTCCAGGCCTGGGAGAGGCGGGGCCCGGCCTGGCTCCGCCCACCACCTTCCCTTCCAGGCTTGGGGCAGGCGGGGCCCGGCCTGGCTCCGCCCACCACCTTCCCCTCCAGGCCTGGGAGAGGCGGGGCCCGGCCTGGCTCCGCCCACCTCTTCCCCTCCAGGCCTGGGAGAGGCGGGGCCCGGCCTGGCTCCGCCCTCACCACTGCTCTCCCTGCAGCCAATGGCCCCATCGCTGACCAGCTGCAGCAGGGCCTGCAGCCCATCGTGGATCGCGCCACGTGCTCCCGGCTGGACTGGTGGGGCTTCAAGGTGAAGAAGACCATGGTGTGTGCCGGCGGCGATGGCGTCATCTCTGCCTGCAATGTGAGTGGGTGCACCAGGAGTTTCAGAGTTCAAGGCCCAGGGACAGCACGTTATACTCTGTAACCCTGCGCAGGCTGCAGAAGCCCCCCCACCCCCAATGCCTCAGTTTCCCCCGCAGTGCAATGGAGACATCGTCACCACTTCCCAAGACAGCCCCCAGGACTGAATGAGACTCATCACACCTGTAGAAGAGGCTCCATTGAGCTCCCCCCACTGCAGGCTGCCAACTGCTCCCAGGGGCCGGGGACTCGGGATGCAGCAAGAACATGAAACAGTTATCACAAGCCCCCACTTCCTAGCTGCTCAGGCGGCTGCGAGCTGAGGATCACAGTTCAAAGCCAGAGCGGGCAGGAAAGTGGAAGTGTGTCAAGTGGTAGAATGCAGAAAGCTAACCTTGAGCAAAAGAGCTCAGGGACGGTGCCCGGGCCCTGTCCCAGGACTAGTGCACACACACACACACACACACACACACACACCCTTCCTCACCTTCTCCCTATCCTAACCTTCTCGCTTGTCTGGGGAGCTCATGGAGAAACACCCGGGCACAGAGAGGTCTGGATCACCCCAAGATCATACAGCAAACCAAGAGCGAGCCTACAGCCACAGCCTCCCCGAAGACAGCAAGGAGCCCCGTGTCCCCTGCCCCATTCGCCCTGGCCTCTCGGTGGACCTCTGGGGGTGCCCCCGAGCTGATGCCCGTTTCCGCCTATGCAGGGGGACTCGGGCGGACCGCTGAACTGCCAGGCAGAGAACGGGGCATGGGAGGTTCATGGCATCGTCAGCTTCGGCTCCTCCAAGGGCTGCAACACACGCAAGAAGCCCACGGTCTTCACCCGCGTGTCAGCCTACATCGACTGGATCAACCAGGTGGGCATCCCCGCCCCCTCCCTGCGCCCAGCCGGCCCACCTCACCCCTTCCTCCTCCATTCTCTCCCGCAGGCCTTCCTTCCCGGGCCATGCACACATCCATCTCATTCATTCATTCATTCAGCACCTCTGAGGGTCTCCTGAGCGGGCCTCAGCGGGTGGAGGCCCGGGCGCCCTGGGCTGGGGCTTCCCCACGGGGCCCAGGGTTTATCTTATCCAGGACCAGTAGACCTGTCCTGCAGGGCCTTGTGCTGCCCCCAACCCCCGAAATGGCACGTCCCAGAGCTCATGGCGTCCTTTCCTCCCCCAGAAAATGCAGCTCTGATGCACCCCAGGATCCACCGCCAATCCTGAGAAGCAATAAACACATTTCCCCCCTGACACCTCCCAAGCCTGGGCCTTGATTTCACCTGCCGGGTTCCTGGGCTCTCTAGGGCTCCCACTGGGTCGACCCATCTCGCGCCGGAAACGGGGCTCCAGCGCCCCCATCCTGCCTCTTCAGTGAGTCTGTCTTGTGCGCACACACACACACACACACACACACACACACACACACACACACACGGCAGGCCCGCCCAGCCCAGGGAGGCCAGAGCCCTGGAGGATGAGCTGAGGGGCAAGCAGGGGTCTCCTGGAGGACCCCCTGGCTTGTCAGCCCCCACCCCAACATCGCCCCTATGGCGGCTACTGTGTGGAGACCCCAACGCTGCCCTCAGGTGTGAAGCAGAATGGCAGGCAGAGCCACTGAGGCCCAGGAGAGGAAGAGCTGACCCACCTCTCAGGCACAACAAGCCCCGGGGCCCGCCGCGCCGTCTGGGCTGTGTGGGGGGGCCCAAGAATGGTTCAAAGCCCAGTGTGGCGGCCACACCTGGAATCCCAGCCCTCAGGAGGCTGAGGCGGGGGCGGGGGGGGGGGGTGGAGAGCGTGAGTAAAACCCTGTGCCAAAACACCGAAGGCAATAAAACCCCAAGGAGAGCTCAGACAAGACCCCCAGCCTGCAGGAGACACCTGGGAATCGACCAGGGACTTCCTTGGTGCACATGTGGGAATAGAAACCAGGCCAGAAGAACAGAGTGGGTGGGCAGTGGGAGGCCAGATGGCTCCGGGGAGGTGGGGAGGCCGCGACTGAGCCATTGACTTCAAGGACAATGTGTCCAGGCAGGAAGACACCGACGGCTACACAACCCACAGGACACGCGTGCCAAGCCACGCCAACTGCTCTCTTGGTGTTTGTGCTGGCCATGTATAAATTCTCGGCACTGCGGGGCACGGTGGCGCATGCCTGTAACCTCAGCTATTTGGGAGAAAATGGCAGGAGGATCACAAGTTCCGGGGAGCTCCAGGCAAAGTGAGCAAGATTATCTATCTCTGCAACAAAATACACACAAAAAGGCTGGGTGTAGGGCTCTCGTGGTAGAGCACTGGTGTCTGAGGCCCTGGGTTCAACTCTTAGAACTGTAACAGTGAATGTGCACTTACTTGCTGACCCCAGGTCCCTGGTAGTTAGGGAGCGAAGGAACCCACAGTTGTACACTCATTCAATAATCATTTACACTCACGAGCCCTCTGTGGGCCAGATTCTGTTCCCAAAGCAGCCTCACTGGGGCAGGCTGTTGTTTGCAACCCCGCTTTACAGATGAGAAAAGTAAGGCCCAACAGCGCTAGTGACTTCCCAAGGCAGCACAACTAGAACTGAGACTCGGACTTTGGGAATAGGACTCACTCCAGCGTCATACATTTGACGGGCATGCTTCTCTGAATGGTTTGCAAGAAGACCAACCCTTTCCTGATAGGAGGGGACCATCCCCTTCTCCCTGCCCTTGAGTGCTAGAGCAGAGGCAGCCATCTTGTAGCCAAGAGAATTGCAGAGACATCAGTTCTAGCCTCACCAAGCTACAGATCAAAAGCCAACCACCAGCCTGGTGCTGGTGACTCACGCCTATCAACTAGCGCCTCAGGAGGCTGAGATCTGAGGATCGTGGTTCAAAGCCAGCCTCGGCAGTAATGTCTGTGACGCTTATCTCCAATGAACCACCAGAAAACCAGAAGGGCAGCTGTGGCTCAATGTGATAGAGCACTAGCCTTGACTAGAAAAGCTCAGGGACAGCACCAGGCCCTGAGTTCAAGCCCCATGACCAACAAAAAAAGAAAGAAAGAAAGAAAAAGCCAGCCACCATCTTTTTCTGATTGCCTTGATGACATAAGAAAATAAATGAATAAATCCATCCATCCACATTTGTGTTAGCCACTGTGGTAGATTTCTGGCAGATCCTAGCAGGTACTAGAGGGATCCCAAAGGGCCCAGTGTGGTGGCTGATGGCGCCGGAGCAAGGCCAGAGCTCTGCCTGGAAGGGAATCCAGCAGCCGCTCTCGCCCGGCGACCGGTAGGGTGAGTGGCTAGTGACTGGCTAGCCCTGGACCACCTCACGCGAGCCACATGCTGGCGAGCCACGGCTGAAGAGTGGTGAGCCAGAGCCCTCAGGAAGTCCTGGGCCACAGTGGGCCCATGAGGCTTCGGTCAGGGGGCAACGGGGAGTCCCGGAGGGTCTTAGAATCGCCACAGTGAGCCGATGGCTGCATAGAGGGTGGTTTGTAGCCAGCTGGCCAGGAGGAGGAAGGGAGCTCAAGCTAGAAGGCCACAAACACCAGCGAGGATGCAACTGCTGTGGCCTGGACCAAGCCCGAGGTGGAGAGGAAGAAAGGGGTGTCGGCGATTATTAGGGGACATAGCCAGGCGCTAGTGGCTCACGCCGGTCACCCTAGCTACTCTGGAGGGCTGAGATCTGAGGATCACTGTTGGAAGCCAACCTGAATAAGAAAGTCCGTAAGCTTTATCTCCAAACAACCAGCAAATACCCAGAAGTGGTGCTGTGGCTCAAGTGGCAGAGTGCTAGCCTTGAGCAAAAAGGAAGCCAGGGACAGTGCTCAAGCCCTGAGTTCAAGCCCCAGGACTGGCCAAAAAAAAAAAGAAAAGGAGTACGAGGCCCTAAGTTCAGGCCCTACAACTGGCAGAAGAAGAAGGAGGAGAAAGAGGAGAGGAAATAATGTTAGGATGGAGAGGAACAGCCTCCCAGCCCCAAGTCCAAACCTCTGGAAATGGGATTGGATTATCAGCTAGAGACATGAGCCATAGTCTTTTGGGGGGACCCATTGTCAGGTTTGGGGACAAGATCCCCATGTTTAGTACACACGAATTACTGTGGCTGCTGTTGTCACCCAGTACCTCATTGGGGTCACTGACAGATGCCCCCCCATGGCCCCAGCCCACCCCCCTGGGAAGAAAGCAGAGGAAGGGGGGGCTCTGTGCTGGACTTCCTGGTTCCCCACTCTCAGCCACCATTTTGTGTCCTCTTAGACAAGGTCCACCCTCACTGCCATGTGTAGCCACCGTCCAAGGGCTTCTCCCAGCCTGTCACACCAAGCAGCAGGACACCCGCCCAAGATCCCCTCCCCAGAGGAAAGGCCTGCGGCTCCAAGAGGCTCGAAGCCTCGCTCCAGGCCCACGCCTGTCACCCGAACCACTCCAAAGACAGAAAACAGAAGGATGGCAGTTCCAGGCCAGCCCCAACAGAAAAGAACATGAGAATTCCTCCTCTACCCATCACTAGGTGCACTGGCAGAAGCCTGGCATCCTAAGCAATGTGAGAGGCCGAGATCAGGACGGTCCCGGTTCCAGGCTAGCCTGGACAGCAATGTCCAGGAGGAAGAAGCTGGCCACGGCGGCTCTGTGAGCAAGGCCTGTGATTCCAGTGACGACAGAAAGCCCAAAACACTGGCAGAGGGTGAGCCGGGGGCTGGAAGTCTTTATCCTGAAAATCACCCGTGAAAAGACAGGACGGGGGGCTGGTGGCTCACGCCTATAATCCCAGCTGCTCAGCAGGCTGAGGGGTGAAGATCACAGGTGGAAGCCAGCTCAGCCAGGAAATCTGTGGGACTTTAATCTCCAACTAATCACCCAGAAAGCTGGAGATGGAGCTGTGGCTCAAGTGAGAGAGTGCCGGCCTTCAGCAACAAAAGCTAAGGGACAGTACCCAGGTCCCGAGTTCAAGCCCCAGTACTAACACACACACACACACACACACACACACACACACACCCCAAAAAGAAACAAAAAAAGAGAGAAAGGAGGGGGAAGGGAGGGAAGGAGGGAGGGGGAAGGGAGGGAAGGAGGGAGGGGGAAGGGAGGGAGGGAGGGAGGGAGTGTTGGTTTTTAAATTTGCCAGGCTTAGCTCTATCCCTCCCCAACACGTGGGGAGGGGTCCTGGGCTTACCTAACTCTTCCGTGGGGGATCCATACCTATTCTCTCACGTCCCCCCGGCCGGTAGGGTATTGACGCTGGAGTGGGGTCTCGGGGTTTAGCCTCGGGGCGTGTGTGGGTGTGAGAGCTCCATACTGGCCAGCCCAAGGAAGAGATGAGTGCGTGATATCTCAGAGACGTCTCTGGGACGTTCTGTTTATTCAAATGAGGAGCCCCCCAGATATACCCCCGAGGGCGGGCACAAGAGAGGGATTGCAGATTGGTCACAGAGGGCTATCCATCAAGTGATGTCAGGGGACCTCCCTCGGGGGCAGAGGCCCAGCCCCCCCAAAGATGGGCCCCTGGGGTACCCCTCCATTACACACTGCTGCCCCAGGAGCAGGGCCTTCTCTTCCTGCCAAAGGCAGGAAGGGGAGGGGCAGGCCAAGGTCAGCTGTGGCCCCTTAAAGGCAGAGCTGACCCCAACAAGGGAGGGAGGGAGGAAGGAAGGAAGGAAGGAAGGAAGGAAGGAAGGAAGGAAGGAAGGAAGGAAGGAAGAAAGGAAGGAAGGAAGACAGGCAGACAGGCAAGCTGAGATCCCAGGATAGAGGTTCAAAGCCAGCCTGAGCAGAAAAGTTCCAGTGAGACTTTTTTGTTGTTGTTGTTTGTTTGTTTTTGCCAGTCCTGGGACTTGGACTCAGGGCCTGAGCACTGTCCCTGGCTTCTTTTTGCTCAAGGCTAGCACTCTACCTTTTGCGCCACTTTTGGCTGTGGTGCTGAGGAATAGACCCTGGGTTTGTGTATGCTAGGCAAGCACTCTACCTCTAAGCCACATTCCCAGCCCAAACAAAGTTCTGCAAATGAGATTTTTGTTTTTGGGGCCAATCCTAGGGCTTGAACTCAGGGCCTGAGCACTATCCCTGGCTTCTTTTTTTGTGTGTGTGTGCTCAAGGCTAGCACTCTACCTCTCCAGCCACAGTG
Source organism: Perognathus longimembris pacificus (assembly GCF_023159225.1). NCBI lineage: Eukaryota > Metazoa > Chordata > Mammalia > Rodentia > Heteromyidae > Perognathus > Perognathus longimembris. Next base: position 9,300,640 of record NC_063167.1, read on the forward strand.
CCACTTCTGGCTTTTTCTGTTTATGTGGTACTGAAGACTCTAACCCAGGGTTTCATGCATGCAAGGCAAACACTCTACCAACAAAGCCAAAGTGGGACTTTTGTCTCCAACTAACCTCTCAAAAACCAGAAGTGGCACTGTGGCTCAAAGTGGTAGAGCACTAGGCTTGAGCAAAAAGAGCATCCAGGCAGTGAGTTCAAGCCCCACAGCTGACCAAAATAAATACACCTAGCTGCATTATAAAGTCATTACATTTGAACCCATATCTCCCACCGAGGAAGGAGATGTGAAGACATTCTGTTATTGTGATTCTGTGTGCCGGACTTCGTTTTTCGTGACTTCGTGGCAAATGAGAGCCTGAGAGCTGAATCTGTTTTATAAATAAAGTTTTATTGGATGCCAGCGATGTCCATCTGTCTGCTTGGCACTGAAGAGCAGATGGCCTGTGGCAAGCCCAAAACATTGGCTGTCTGGCCTTAACCGCGGACGGACGCCAGGGACGGAGGGCACTGGCATGGTGTGGGGCTCATCAGCAAGATGCTAAGCTCACATCTTCCTGTGCAGCAGTCGGGGCCGCCTGGAAACCTCAGTGAAGCTGCAGGCGCGGAGCCGCTGGGCTGCGGCTGGGAGGATCTGCCTTTCCAGCCTCTGCCACCCCTGTGTCTCGCTTCCGAGCCAGGGAGCTACTTTCCACAGGGGTTATGAACCCATGAGAACATCACACCTGCATCAGGGCCCCAAGGACACACGTCCCAGTTTAGGACTTGACCCTCTGCCATCTTGTCGGACAAAACAGCAGTCCTACCGGCCTTGCAAGCTTGAAACCCAGAGTTCAAATGCCCAACCCCCCCCCAACCCCCACACAAAATAAACAAGAGGTTGCTGAGAGACAGAATGAGCTGTTCTGGCTCCTTGTTCTCCCCTCCCCTCCTGCCACCTCCCCTCTTCCTCCCGGCACTGAGATTATGGGGGCAGAGCCACACCTGCATCATCCTATTTGTGTAGGAAAGCCTCACTATCCAGGATCAAGCATGTGCTCCAGGCCTGGCCAATCACTGCACTGCATCCTCTCTACCAGGACAACCATTGGTTCAAGGGTAGTCATGTGACCAGATGCAGGTCCATTCAAAGAGCTTGTAGGATGGGGGCGGGTAGAGCTACCAAAGGTTCTCCCTCACTCATGGAATGGGCTCCTAGAACAAAATGGGACGGAAAGGGAAGAGGGGGTAACTTGTGCCCCAAACTACATTTGACAATGGCAGAGACATTTTTAGTTTGCCACGACAGGTAAAGGCTACCAGTACCTTGTGCATGGGACCCAAGAATGTTGGCAAGCACCCTCCAAAGCCCCCCAAACTAAGAATCGGCCAGCTCCCAAGTGGCAGTAGTTCCTAAGTAGAGACACACTGGACCCAAAGGGTCTGTCCTGTTCCTTGAACCAGAGGAAGGTGCAGTCTGGAGCTTTGGGCAACTAGTGGAGCCTGAGAGCAAACACCACAGCAGAAAACAGAGCCAAAAGTCACAAAGAACTCAAGTCCTGGACACATCGTCCGAGCCCCGAATCCAGTGGCACCTGAAGCCAGCCTGACTCCAAGACGCGGTCATTTTGTGACCCAGTGAATGACTTGTTGGTGTCTGAGAAGTCTGTGTCCCTTTGCAGTCCCCGCAGCCATGCGTCGAGGCAGGCTGGGCATGTGTTTCTTTCACTATTCTGCAGCTAGGCACAAGAAGGCACAAGTGATTTGCCCAAGGTCAAAGAGCAAGCCCATGGCATGTGCCAAACTGGTGTTTGTTCCATGGCCTCACACTGACAAGACTACTTTTATGTTAAAGCAAACAGATACATGGCCACAGCATGCCACATTCACATTAGCATCACAGATAAAATATGGGGGCTGGGAATATGACCTACTGGCAAGAGTGCTTGCCTCGTATACATGAAGCCTGTTATGCCAAGTCGCAAAACGACCACCAAGAAGGCCACCGAGACTCAGACGTTCCGAAATGCAAAAGCAAGGCAAGGCTTTATTCAAGCGGGCCGTGGCCCGGGCCTCGTCCTACCCACCGACACAGCGGAGGTTAGGAGGAAGCCCCGAGCTGCGATTGCACAGGGCTTATAAAGGCAAAAAAACAAAGTTACAGCAATCAGGTGTTCAAGCAAGCAAGATTAGGACACGGGTACAAATCTGATTGGCTCAGGGTTCGAGGCATTCTAGGGGCGGTTAGAGTTAAGCATTCCCAGCGGTTAGAGTTCTTGACCGGCTGGGCCCTAATAAGCTTGTCCTGGGTTTGCTCATAGTTTAAACAGACAACAAAACAGGGGCTGCCTGAAAAATGGGGTTTACTTTAACTCTTCATTCCCCCCTTCAAAGCCCTGGGTTCGATTCCCCAGCACCACATATACAGAAGACGGCCAGAAGTGGCGCCGAGTGCTAGTCTTGAGCAAAAAGAAGCCAGGGACAGTGCTCAGTCCTTGAGTCCAAGGACCAGGACTGGCAAAAAAAAAAAAAAAAAACAAACAGATAAAATATGGGACTTCAGAAATGGTTGCTCTTGTCACTGCTACAGTCAAAAGACACAAAAGTTCAAGGGTTTCACATGTTGAAGGTAGAGTTGGGACCCTCGCCCTGGATCTGGTACTATCCCAACTCAACAGATCTACAGCCCAATCTCCATCCCCTTAGCATGCCCTTAGGAGATGACAAAGTCCTTTCCCCGTCATTTCTTACCTATGCATCATACTGACAGGCCGAATTTTCTTTCTTTCTTTCTTTCTTTTTTGTGCCAATCCAGGAGCTTGAACTCAGGACCTGAACACTGTCCCCGGTTTCTTTCTGCTCAAGGCTAGCTCTCTACCACTCGAGCCACAGCGCCACTTCTGGCTTTTTCTCTATATGTGGTACTGAGGAATGGAACCCAGGGCTCATGCTAGGCAAGTACTCTACCACTAGGCCATGTTCCCAGCCCTTTCTTTTTTGTGCCATTTCAAACAGTGGTTTTGAACTCAAGACCTTACGCTCTTACCTGGCTTTTTCGCTTGTGGCTAGCACTCTACCACTATATCTACACCTCCACTTTTGGCGTGTGTATTTCAGAGAAGACTCTCACATTTGCCTTCCTAGGCTGGCTTCGAACTGGGATGCTCAGATCTCAGCCTCCTGAACAGCTAGGATTACAGGCATGAGCCACTGGCACCTTTCTTGTCCTGGGTATCGCAAAATAAAACCTGGGACAAAATCTCCAGGAGCCTCTCTGTTCTCTACCCTTTCGATGCCAATGATACCACCTCCAGCCCCAACAACCAAAAACATCTCCTGATGCTATCATCCCCCACGTACTCCATCCTACCTACTCAGGAGACAGAGATAGGAGGATTGCAGTTCAAAGCCAGCCTGGGCAGAAATGTCCATGAAACTCTTACGTCCAAGAAACTATTCAGAAAAAGCCAAAAGTGGAGCTGTGGCTCAAGTAGTAGAGGACTAGCCTTGGGCACAAAGAGGCTCAGGGACAGAGCCCAGGCCCGAATTGAGGTTGTTTTCTTTTTAATTATTATTAAATTAAAATCCCATGGGCTGGGAATATGGCCTAGTGGCAAGAGTGCTTGCCTCCTACACATGAAGCTCTCTGTTCAATTCCCCAGCACCACATATATGGGAAACGGCCAGAAGGGGAGCTGTGGCTCAGGTGGCAGAGTGCTAGCCTTGAGCGGGAAGAAGCCAAGGACAGTGCTCAGGCCCTGAGTCCAAGGCCCAGGACTGGCAAAAAAAAAAAAAAAAAAATCCCAAGGACCGGCAACTTATCTTTTTATTTTTCTCAATACACAATGCAATCTCTTGAAAGCAAGTAGAACCCATATTTCTTTTTTTTTTTGGCCAGTCGTGGGCCTTGGACTCAGGGCCTGAGCACTGTCCCTGGCTTCTTCCTGCTCAAGGCTAGCACTCTGCCACTTGAGCCACAGCGCCGCTTCTGGCCGTTTTCTGTATATGTGGTGCTGGGGAATCGAACCTAGGGCCTCGTGTATCCGAGGCAGGCACTCTTGCCACTAGGCTATATCCCCAGCCCCAGAACCCATATTTCCATATCTATCTTTGGTCAAAGATAGCTCAACCTATCCCAGGTTAACAGGTGGATGGCAACAGAAAAGAAAAGTATTTGGACAGCAGCTCTTTATCGCATGGGAGTTTGAGAAAATCTCCATCTTGTGTGTTCCTCGTGTATCTAATGCTGATAAGGCTGCTCATAAAACCTGGGCCGAGACAGGGCCAGGTTCACACAACCCCAAGCACCCGCCATGATCAGGACCTTGCTGCTGTCTGCATTGGTGGCTGGAGGTAAGTCCTATCATCCAGAGAATGTGCTGTCCATCCTCGGGTCCAAAGGGCAGGGGGGCTCTGACCTCTTGGGGTCCTTCTAGAACAAGGAATTCTGCGCTGGTTGGGTATGCGACACCTGTGGTTTTCATTTCTTGGGTCACAGTGTCCACACCCATGATCCTTCCTTTCTCTCCCCCCAGCCATCAGCTATGGGCTTGCTGCTTCCTTACCCGACCTGGGCCGGGTGGTTGGAGGCCAGGAGGCAGTACCCAACAGCTGGCCTTGGCAGGTGAGTCAGCCACCCGTCCATTCTTCTTCCTACCCTCACTCATTTCCCATCACCGCTTTGTGGGATCTGCTAGGTTGGCCAAGATGAGAAGGAGTGAAAACTCAGGAATAAATGCCTCCTCCTGCTTCAGTAAGCTGCTGCCCCGCCTACTTCCCAGACAGATCCACAGCTGTTCTTAATGTCAGCCAATCAGATGCTTGCTTACAGATAGTTATTCCAAGGAACCACTCATCAACCCTATGCAAATGTTCCTTGCTCCAATGAGCCAATCTGTGTTGCTTATGCAAATTAACCCCTACCTACAGGTAAGTCAGTGCTAGCAGTTAAATGTCCCCTTACCTTAATGTTCAGTAAACCCTTGGTATCTTCTGGCCCCAAAGAGGCAGCATGTGGAGAGTTCAGCACTGAACCTAACTCCCCTGAAGCCACGCTACCTCCCCAAAATATAAATATAAAATTCTCACTCTGTCATTAAACATATTCTTTGATCTTACTTTTGGGGTACCATTTTTCTTTTGGTTCTCTCTCACTTCCTTCCCCCCCTCCCCTCTCTCTCTCTTCATCCCTTGCTTGCTTGCTTTCCTGGTACCAGGTTTGTACTCAGAGCTTTACTTGAGCTGTGCCTCCAGTCAAGTTTTCTTTCTTTCCTTTTTTTTTGCTGGTAATTTTGTTTTGTTTCATTTGTTGCCAGTCCTGGGGCTTGAACTCAGGGCCTGAGCACTGTCCCTAGCTTTTTTTTTTTTTTTTTTTTTTTTTTTTGCCAGTCCTGGGGCTTGGACTCAGGGCCTGAGCACTGTCCCTGGCTTCTTTTTGCTCAAGGCTAGCACTCTGCCACTTGAGCCACAGCGCCACTTCTGGCCATTTTCTGTATATGTGGTGCTGGGGAATTGAACCCAGGGCCTCATGTATAGGAGGCAAGCACTCTTGCCACTAGGCCATATCCCCAGCCCTGTCCCTAGCTTTTTGCTCAAGGCTAGCACTCTACCGCTTGAGCCACAGCGCCACTTCTGGCCTTTTTCTATATATGTGGTGCTGAGGAATCGAACCCAGGGCTTCATGTATACGAGGCAAGCACCCTTGCCACTAGGCCATATTCCCAGCCCTAGACCCCCAGCCTCTTGAGGATCTAAGATTACAAGTGTGTGCTGGGCACCATTGGCTTTTTTTTTTTTTTTTTTTTGCCAGTCCTGGGCCTTGAACTCAGGGCCTGAGCACTGTCCCTGGCTTTCTTTTTGCTCAAGGCTAGCACTCTGCCACTTGAGCCACAGCACCACTTCTGGCCATTTTCTGTATATGTGGTGCTGGGGAATCAAACCCAGGGCCTCATGTATACAAAGCAAGCACTCTTGCCACTAGGCCATATCCCCAGCCCCAACCATTGGCTTTTTAGGGAGGCAGATTTTCACAAAATTAACAAGGAAAACACCCGAGCAGATCACACAGTAATTTAAATACAACCGATGATCACTCGAGATTGATTGAGAGCTTCTCCCCACTCACAGAGCGGCACCGTGCATGCTGGGAATTTTTAGGTCTTGGTTTTGGACTTTTTTTTTTTTTTAACCACCCCTTGTCAAAACGACAACTTAAAAGTCTGTGACTAAGGTGGGTTTGCTGTAATCATAGTGATATCAAGATCTAAATACTGGACGGCACGCAGAGTGGGGCCATAGAGCAGGACAGAGAAGTCTGGGGAAAGAGTGGGGTGGGGGAGGGGCGAGAGGAGGAGATGTTAAGAGTTTGCTTTTAGACATTTTGCACTGGAGAAATAAAAAGCTTCTCTCTCCTAAGAAGGAAGGTCTCTCGGGCTGGGGATATAGCCTAGCGGCAAGAGTGCCTGGCTCGGATACACGAGGCCCTAGGTTCGATTCCCCAGCACCACATATACGGAAAACGGCCAGAAGCGGCGCTGTGGCTCAAGTGGCAGAGTGCTAGCCTTGAGCGGGAAGAAGCCAGGGACAGTGCTCAGGCCCTGAGTCCAAGGCCCAGGACTGGCAAAAAAAAAAAAAAAGAAGGAAGGTCTCGAGGCACCAATTTCAGAGAGGTGTTCTCAACAGTTATGTTTTCGTAGCCTGTGTAAGTGTCTGATGTTGTTTTGAGGAGTGTTTGCTTGGCGGTGGTGTTATTTTGGTTTTTTTGAGGCATGCAGCCCCGGCTGGTCTGAACTCATCATCCTGTCCCAGCCTCTGTGAGCGCTGAGATTACAGGCATGCAACCACCACCCCATCCTAAAAGGGTTTGGTTGGTGTTTTTATATTTTAAATTCCGTAAAGCATGGAAGCCCCATGCTAGTGGCTCACGCTTGTAGTCCTAGTTACTCAGGAGGCTGAGCTCCAAGGATCATGGTTCAAAGCCAACCCAGGCAGACAAATCTGAGAGACTCTTATCTCCTAGAAACCAGCCCAAAGCTGGACATGGAGAGGTGTGGTTCAAGTGGTAGCGCATTCGCCTTGAGTTAAAAAAGAAAATAACTAAGGGCAATCACGCAGCTCTGAGTTCACAAGGAAACAAAACCAAAACATTACAATGGTTTTGTCTTCTAGTTGGAAGTTGGGCACCCTCTTAAGCTCTGCACTTGAGGGGTGCCCCTCACCTAGCTCCAGCCCTTCTCCCAGCTACCAGCACCCCTGTGATTCTCCCCCAGGTTTCCCTGCAGTACACCTCCAGTGGCCGGTGGTACCACACCTGTGGAGGCTTCCTGGTGGCCACGAACTGGGTGGTAACAGCCGCCCACTGCATCAGGTAACCGCTTTGCCCTGGCTGCCCCTCCTCCCCACACCTCATCTCCGCTCGCCGGGCAGCCACACAGACGCCAGTCCATCTATGACGTCACGTGGGTCAGGTCATACATGGTGTGGCTTGAGTGCCCTAGATACTGGGAGGGGGGGGAAGCTCAGCTCTGGCCGTGGGGAGGGGAAAGGGGGACAACCAGAGATCTTGTGGGAACACGAGGTTGTGTTCCTTTGGCAACTGAAGAGACTTCTCCAATAGCATCTCCAGCAAAAACGGAATAACAGAGATAAGAGGATAACAGAGTTCAGCATGGACAAATGAGATTGGGCACTCCAGGGTCAGGCACACAGTACATGCTCAGTAAAGGTTAATTAAAGCATATATACCTATCCAAAAGGCCCACGAGGGCTGGCCGTGAGTGGCTCACGTCTGTAATCCTAGCTACTCAGGAGGCTGGGATCTGAGGATTGCAGGGCGGAGCCAGCCCGGGCAGGAAAGTCTGTGAGACTCTCATCTCCCGGCTCTTATCTCCTTTTCTAGAAAAAGCTGGAAGTGGAGCTGTGGCTCAAGTAATAGAGTACTCGCCTTGAGCAAAAAGAGCTCAGGGATAGCGCCCAGGTCCCGAGTTCAAGCCCTAGGACTAGGAGAGAGGGGGGAAAGGCCCACAAAGGTGAGAACAAGGCCTGCACCTTGTTCACTGGTCCTCCTCCTCCCCTGGGACTCCAGCTTACCTCCATTGGCCAGAACGCCTCCCTTGGTTCTATTGGGTCTGCGGATGATGGGCCCACCCCCAACCTGATTTACAAGATGTAGGAGTGGGCGGTGGGGCGGGTAGGAATGGAGGCCTGGGTCTGGATGCTCACTGAACCCTTGCTGGGCCTTGCCTTCCCCATAGAAAAGTGAGAGGTGAGGGAATAAATTAGAAAATGCTGCACCAGGTACCGGTGGCTGGCTCCTATAATCCTGAGGATGGAGGTTCAAAGCCAGCCCCGCCAAAAAGAAGTTCATGAGACTCTTATCTCCAATGAACCACCAGAAAACAAACCAGGAGTGGAACTGTGGCTCAAGTGGTAGAGCACTAGCCTTGAGGGAAAGAGTTCTGCCCAGGCCCAGAGTCCAAGCCTCATGACCAACAAAAACAAACAAACAACAACAACATACAAACAAACAAACAAACAAAAAAATGAGAGGAGAGGTAAGGGAATAAATTAGAAAATGCTGTACCAGGCACAAGTGGTTCACACCTGTAATCCTAGCTACTCAGGAGGCTGGGATCTGAGGATTGCAGTTCAAAATCAGCCAGGACAGACAAATCTAAGAGACCCTTATCTCCCACTAACCAGCAAGAAGATGGGGATGGAGGCTTGGTTCAAGTGGTAGAGCACACTAGTCTTGAGCAAGAAAGCTACCTAAGAGCTCAAGACCCTGAGTTCAAGCCTCAGTACCAGACCCCTCCCCCCCCCCAAAAAAAAGCTTCACAGGGCAAATAAATGCTGTTTCTCCCATTCCCTCCGTAAAACAGCAGAGTTTACATGAGGACGAGTTTCGTCTGCGTGTGTGCCAGTACTGGGGCTTGAACTCAAGGCCTCACATTGTCCCTTGGCTTTTTGCCACTTACGCCACATTGCCACTTCCAGCTTTTTGGTGGTTCACTGGTGAAGATAGGAGACTTTTGGGGTTATCTGCTCAGGCTGGCTTTGAACCGCAGTCCTCAGATCTCAGCCTCCTGGGTGGTTAGGATGACAGGCGTGAGCCAGCAGCACCCAGCTCTAGCAGTCCAACTGTCGTTACATATCATAGCTCGTAAGCGGGACAGGACAGTCGGGGTGATCCCAGTTTTGGGTTCCGCTATTCATGCCGTAACTAAATGGCGGCCCCAGGGAAGAAAATCCCCAGGTCCCAGTAGGCGCTCTCCTAGCGGTGGCTTGGGGGGTGTCCTTGCCCAGAAAAGAGGGCGCTGACCTCTTCTCGTGGCCCCTCCCAGCAATACCCTGACCTACCGCGTGGTGCTGGGGCGGCACAGCCTCTCCACGGCGGAGCCCGGCTCGCTGGCCGTCGCGGTCTCCAAGCACATCGTGCACGAGAACTGGGACCCCAACCAGATCTCCCAAGGGTACGTTCTCTCCCGGTGGGGGCACGGAGGGGACTCAAGCCCACCCACCCCTCCTTTGTTCCTTCCTTCTGAAGGGAGAGAAAGGAGCCAGCCCCAAAGTCACCTGAGTGAGGTGCCCCTGGGGCGGGGGAGGAGGGACAGTGGGACGCCTGGGCCTCCTACCGGTGATCCCTGGGGGTCCCTGGGCACCCGGGGTTTCCCCTGATCCCGTGTCCAGTCCCTGCTGGGGGGGACACGGGGCAGGGTGCGGCCGCAGACCTCGGGGCGGACAGGAAGGAGGACAGTCTGTCCCCGCCCCCCTTTCAACAAGCTCCTCCTCGTCTTGGAAGTGCCCGGCCCACCCATGCCATCGGATCATTGCCACCCACGGGGAAATGACAGGGTAGGTCGGAGGGATCCACGCTCCTCACTCTCTACCTCTTCCCCGATCCAGCAACGACATCGCCGTGCTCAAACTGGCCAGCCACGTTGCCCTGAGTTACAAGATCCAGCTGGCCCAACTCCCACAGGCCGGCACCATTCTCCCCAACAACTACCCCTGCTACGTGACGGGCTGGGGCAGGCTGCAGAGTAAGTGCAAGCCGGGCGGTCTTGCCCTCGCACGGGGGAGTCCGCCCGGAATCAAGTCTCGGCCCTTCCCCGGTTAGCGGTGTGACCTCCTCTGGTTTCCTCAGCTGTAAAATGGAGACCTCTGGGTAACCTTCCCTGCGTCACAGGTTGCTGAGAGAAGGGAAGATGGCCCCACGGGGAGCACTTAGACCCTGAAACTAAGGCACGTGGAGTCAGGCGCCAGTGGCTCACACCTGTACTCCTAGCTACTCATGAGACTGAGATCTGAGGATGGAAGTTCAAAGCCAGCCCAGGCAGACAAATCCGAGAGATTCTTGTCTCCAACCAAAAGCTTGCAGTGGAGAAGTCCAGTGGTAAAGTGCTAGCCTGAAGCAAAAATTCCAAGTGAGAGCTCTGAGGCTCTGAGTTCAAGCCCCAGGACCCGCACGCTAAAAAGGAAGAGTCATACATCAGGAAAGGTTAGGATTAAGGACTGCAAACCTGTTAGACATGAAATGAACACTCCCTCAGGATTTCTCTAAGGTCTGTCTCACCACCACCAACAGCACCCTGGGCTGGGATCTCAGTGTCCAGCCCAAATTCCCAGACAAAGAAGCTCATTGGCTTAGCTTGAGTCAGGTGCTCACCCCTGAACCAATCAGCAGTGGCCATAACACTAACCAATCAAGTACAGGCAAAGCCAGCTGCACGGGCTGGGGATATAGCCTAGTGGCAAGAATGCTCGCCTCGTATACATGAGGCCCTGGGTTCGATTCCCCAGCACCACATATATAGAAAATGGCCAGAAGTGGCGCTGTGGCTCAAGTTGGCAGAGTGCTAGCCTTGAGCATAAAGAAGCACGGGCAGTGCTCAGGCCCTGAGTCCAAGGCCCACGACTGGCCAAAGCAAAACAAAACACCAAAACAGCTGCTCCTCCCATTGGAAGAAAGTTATGGGGACCAGGAAGAATGATGCTGGCAGCTCAGGCCTGTAATCCACTCAGGAGGCTGAGATCTGATGATCATGGTTCGAAGCCAGCTGGGGCAGGAAAGTCCATAGGACCCTTATCGCCAATTAATCACAAGAAAACTGGAAGCGGTACTGTGCTTCATCGTGGTAGATCAAAAGGCTCAGGGACAGCACCCCAGTCCTGAGTTCAAGCCCTCAACCAAAAGAAGAATGGTGCTGGGCAGAGAAAAGCCAGTAGTTGCCATGACTTTCTGTTGACGGCAGGGTCCCTCTAATGCCTTCTCCCTGGTCTCACCCAGCCGGAGGTGCCAGTCCTGACATTCTGCAGCAGGGCCGGTTACTGGTTGTGGACTTCGCCACGTGCTCGAAATCTAGCTGGTGGGGCAGCGCCGTGAAGACCACCATGATCTGTGCCGGCGGCGATGGCGTGATCTCCAGCTGCAACGTGAGTCCACACACACACACACACACACACACACACACACACAGTGACCCACTCCACACCAAAATGCAACACCACCACCACTCCGGGCCTTTATCTTTGTAGTCCCTGGGGTGTGTGTGTGTGTGTGTGTGTGTGTGTGTGTGTGTGTGTGTGTGTGTGTGACTTCCCTTGTAGTGTCCATCTGACTTCATTGCTGGGAAGTCCTTCCTGGGGTCTCTCTGTGATCGCTCCTTACTGACATCCCTCTTACACCAAGGAGAGAGCAAGTGTTCTCCGGGCTAAGTCACCTTTCTGGGGTGACTTCCAGATTCGTTGTTGAATTAATCCCATTAATGGCTCAGGGAGTCACCTCACGGAAGCTGCCACGAAAGCCTTCCTGGAGACGGTTTCTTAGCCAAGGCTCCTCAGGACACTGCTCAGGGCTCTGGGGGGCCTGAAGCAGGGTAAGGATTAGAAAGTGCTGGGCTCAGGCAGGGCAGGGCACATGGGAGAAATGGTAGCTCCAGTGGTAGTGCCCACCAAGGGGCCAGTTCAGAAGACACCCGTAGAACGGGACACATAGGTTGAGAAGCAGGGCTCCCAGGGGCTCCCCCTCCTCTCCCTCCATCATCCCGTCCCTTCACCCCCAACTCTCGCTTCCTCAGGGCGACTCCGGGGGCCCACTGAACTGCCAAGCAGACAACGGCCAGTGGCAGGTGCACGGGATCGTCAGCTTCGGCTCCACACTGGGCTGCAACTACCCCCGCAAGCCCTCGGTCTTCACCCGGGTGTCCAACTATATCGGCTGGATCAATTCGGTAAGAACCAGACCGGGCCAGCGCCCACACAAGCACTGTGCCAGCTTGGGGTGCAGAACCACCACCTTCCTCGACCTAGGCAGGAAAGGGCTACCTACCTGCTAGGCCTCCTCCACGGGACCCCAGACTGAATGAAAAGGAGCACAGAGGGCAGTTTGTCCAAGGAGGTCCAACCCAACAGGCATCCTCAGGCAATAAGAGTGGGTCCGGCCCGGTGGCCAGGGCTCAGCCTATAATCCGCCACTCAGGAGGCTGAGAGCTGAGGATTGTGTTTTGTAGCCAAGCCTAGGCGGGAAAGTTCAGGAGACTCTTATCTCCAATTAAGCACCGAAACAAACACAAAAATGAGGAAGTGTGTCATTTTTCGCTTATCCCTGTGGAAGCCTAGAGCCTACCGACCAGTGTGACGAAGGTCATTTTCATCTGCAAAGTCCAGGCCTGATAATCCCTGATCCCCACGGCCGTGATTATTAGAAATTAGTTCCAGGCTGGGAAGGTGGCTTAATGGTAAGAGTGCTCACCTAGCCTGCATAAAGCCGTGGGTTCGGTTCCTCAGTACCTCATAAGGAAAAAAAAAAGGCCAGAAGTGGTGGTGTGGCTCAAGTGGCAGAGTGCTAGCCTTGAGCGAAATAAAAAAGAAGCCAGAGACAGTGCTCAGGCTCTGGGTCAAAGTCCCAGGACAGAGTTCAAGCCCTAGGATTGGCAAAAAAAACAAAATCTCATCTGTGGGTTTAAAACAACTACTGGGAAGCCACAATGGCTGCTTGGCAGAGGGAAAGCAGGAGTCCAGCCCTGGACAGCCCCCCAGCAATTTAAGGGAGCCTCGCCAGCTGGGTAGACGGATGGCAGGCAGATTCTTGGCTGAGCTTGTGTGTCAGCTGCGCCCAGCCACCCGCGGGCACAGCAGGGCAGGCCGTGGGGAGCGGCAGCGGCGGGAGGAGGCCCTGTGCTCACGGGAGGGGAGGGGGGCAGCACAGATGCCAAGCGCTGATTCCGGGAGTGGGGTGCAGGCAGCTGCTCCCCACTGGGGGAGGTCGCCCAGCAGCTGCACAGAGGCCAGTGGAACCTCGCCTTCAGCAGTCACTAGCTTGCTTCCTCCGAAGGTAATACCTGTCCTTGTCAAAGTACTGAAAGAATAGAGGAGTGTATCAGTTACAAAAGTCTTGGGGCTGGGAATATGGCCTAGTGGTAAAGTGCTCGTCTCGTATACATGAAGCCCTGGGTTCGATTCCTCAGCACCACGTATATAGAAAATGGCCAGAAGGGGCGCTGTGGCTCAGGTGGCAGAGTGCTAGCCTTGAGCAAAAGGAAGCCAGGGACAGTGCTCAGGCCCTGAGTTCAAGCCCCAGGACTGGCAAAGAAACAAAACCAAACAAACAAAAAAAGTAGACGTCTTAGCCGGGCACTGGTGGCTCACACCTGTAATCCTAGCTATTCTGGAGGCTGAGACCCGAGGATCGTGGTTCAAAGCCGGCCTGTACAGGAAAATCCATGAGACTTTTAATAACTCCAATTAGCCACCAGAAAACTGGAAGTGATGCTATGGCTCAACGTGGTAGAGCGCTAGCCTTGAGCCAGAGAGCTTAGGGACAGCGCCCAGGTCCTGGTATGGCAAAACAAACAAACAACAACAACAACAAAAGCCTGTCATTGCATCCTGAAATGTTCATAGCTCTGTGTGGTCTTCTGGTTTTCATGCCCATACAAAGAAAAGCCTACATGCAGGCTGGTGGCACAAGCCTGTAATCCCAGCTACCTGGGAGGCAGAGATCAGGGGATTGTGGTTCAAAGAAGCTCACAGGACTCCATCTCCATCAACAGCCGGGCTAAAGCCCCAAGGCTGGTGCCGAGCTCACCCCATCATTCCTGCTCACACAGGAAGCGCGTAAACACTTTCAAACAAGGCTTCAAGTGACACCTACCCTGAAAATAACCAAAGCAAAATAAAAGGGGGCCTAGGGGCATGGCTCAGGAGGTGGGGCACCTCTCTTCCAAGTGTGAGGCCCTGAGTTTAATAATCAGTACTGCCCCCCCCACCCCCCAAAACAAAGAACAACAACAACAAGCTCCTTTATAGTCTTCTAACCAAAAAAAGGGTTTTACTCCCAATCCACAACTTTCCTCACGCAGCCCAGAGTTCCACTCCGTGTGTCAGCCTTGGTATCTTCGCCACTCTGGCCCCAACCGTCCGGTGGTTTCTCCGTGAATGAGGGCTCTGTGGTCTCCCTGGTGAATGACGATGGTGGCTTCCCTCTGGCCCCTAGTTTGCACTCCTACACCGCCACAGTGCCCAGGGCCTGCCTTGCGGCTATACATCCAGCAGCTTTGCTGCTCCAAATTGGCAGGTTAAAAGGTGAAGGGGACTACAAGGGCAACTGAGTGGTCACAGTGCGTGCTTTGCAAGTGAGAGGTCATGGGTTCAATCCCCAGCACCCACTGGAAAGCAAGCTACAGTTCCCCTGCACAGTACGTGACTCTGCCTCAGAGACGGCAGTGGGAAACTGCGTCGTCTCCTGCGTTTAGGAATGCACAGATGACACGCCCCTGACCAAACACCCAAATGAGACTCACACCAGAAAACCAACGCAAAGCTGTGATCCCATTTTTCCAGAACACCTCGGGCAGAGAGCATGGCCCCTCGTAAGGCAGCAAGCTGCGTGCTGCCGGGAGGGACCGAGACAGAAACTGAGGCCGGAGCGTGCTTCACACAGCTCTGCCAAGAGGATTAACCTGTTGCTTGCTTCCATGTGTCCTGCAGGCGATTGCAAATAACTAACCGAGGAAGTCCCTGAGACCTGCAGGCCGGGAAAGGCTCAGCGGGGAAGTGACAATAAAGTGACCGTCAACTCAATGGATCTTATTTTATTTTTTGCCAGTCGTGGGGCTTGAACTCGGGGCCTGGGCACTGTTCCTGATCTTTTCCTCAAGGCTAGCATTGACCACTTGAGCCACAGCACTGCTTCTGGCTTTTTCTGTGTTTGTGGTACTGAGGAATCGAACCCAGGGCTTCATGCATGCGAGGCAAGTGCTTTACCACTAAGCCACATTCCCAGCCCCGTGAGTCTTACCTTGATGCGTCTTATTAACGGGAAGTCATCCCTGCTCAGGGCAGCCTCCCACCTCTGGGCAGCTTTCTCTGCAGTCGGGAACAGGGCCCCATGAGGAAGGCGCATGGGGGTGGGGGCTGGGGTTCCGGAGGCCCCGGCCCCGGGTCCACCACGGCATCTCTGGACTTGGAGAAGAGCTCAAGCTCTCCCAGCGTCCTGTCCTTTGGGACATGAAGAAAGGCATGGAGAACTGTTTGGTGGGGAGGAGGGGGGAGAAAGCCAGGTGCCGGCGGCTCATGCCTGTCATCCTAGCTACTCAGGAAAGAGCTCTGAGATCTAGGAATTGCGGTTCGAAGCCAGCCTGAGCAGGGAAGTCCATGAAAGGCTTATCTCCAATACCCAACAGAAAGCTGGAAGTAGAGGCATGGCTCAAGCGGTAGAACACCAGCCTTGAATGGAAAAGCCAAGGAATAGAACCTAGGCCCTAAGTTAAAAAAAAAAAAAAATCACAAAAAAACCCATAAGCCTCCATTAGGAAGAATAGAGAGCAAAAAGAAAAGCAGCAAAACAAAATTCAGGATCACCTACGATTTATTCTTTTAAATAAATAATCTGAGAAAGGGAAGGCTAAACTAGCCTCTGGAACTTCACTGGGAATCTCAGCAGTTCAGGATCTAGCACAGCTGCTGGTTTGAAGCAGGCAGAGATCTCTGCAGACCGGCGGTTCCCCCGCCAGAGGGCGCTGTGCTGGAGTGTCTGGGGCGGCCTTCTGCACCTCCATCCCCAGCTGGAAAGCCCGGGACACATCTGCAACCCCACAAGCCACAAGCTCCCCAACACAGAGTCCAGGCTTCCCAGTACAGGAAGGTTTCGGGGATGAACAACAGGGCAGGATGAGGGGTCCCAGCCTTCTCAAGTTTTAAAGAAAAGTTTTTTCCGGAGGAAATTGAAACAACCAGGAATCTGTTTATTGTAAACCCCTCTCTCCGAAACGGCATTCGCGACCTGCAAATAACCACAGAGGGGCCTGTGAGTTCCAACCTCTTCCCAGAGCAAGAAAAGACCAGGAGGCTGGGGATATGGCCTAGTGGCAAGAGTGCTTGCCTCGTATACATGAGGCCCTGGGTTCAATTCCCCAGCACCACATATACAGAAAACAGCCAGAAGTGGCGCTGTGGCTCAAGTGGTAGAGTGCTAGCCTTGAGCAAAAAGAAGCCAGGGACAGTGCTCAGGCCCTGAGTCCAAGCCCCAGGACTGGCAAAAAAAAAAAAAAAAGACCAGGAGAGGACTCACTAAATGTGTCCTTTAAAACACAGTTTTAGCTGCAGCATCCTGCAAAAAACACAAAAAGCCGGGCACCTGTGGCTCACACCTGTAATCCTAGATTCTCAGGAGGCTGAGATCTGAGGATGGCAGTTTGAATCCAGCCTGGGCACAAAAGTCCTGTGTTGGGGATTCATCTTGGCCTTAAGGGGGGAAGGGCGAGGAGAGTGCTCCCGAGATGCTGCCCTTCCCCCGGCCCTGGGGCAGTGTGGAAATGAGCCACACCTATCTCCTTCTGGGTCCGGAATCAGAAGGGGTAGCTTTTAGACCATCCCCCGCCTTGCGCCAGCAAGCATGTGTGCTCCCTTTTTGGTGGGCTTTGTCCACAGGGCGGTACTATGGGAAGTGACGTTAGCCCATGAGGGAGGTCCTTGGGAGCTGCTCTTGGATGGACAAGCTCGCCAGCCTATCGCCAGCTCATGCTCAATCCTACTACTATATTATAATCCATGCTCAATCACTACTATATTACTGTGAGCCCCTCCCGATTAAATTGGATTGCTCTCCGAAGTGTCTCCGAGATCCGTCTGTGCCTGGCTTCCTTGGTGGGTAAGAAGGGAGGAAAAGGGGATCTCGTTCAGCCACGTGCACCTTAGGCTAGCCCATGTCCCTCGCTCCACCTTGGCCGCCTGCTGGTCAGGCGCCCAGGGGAGAGGGTGAAAAGGGGAGCACTGATAAGGGAGTAAGCTTAACATCCCCGCACCAGGGGAGGTAAATCTATCCCAGCAGTCCTGGAGACTCTTATCCCCAATAAAATACTGAGAAAAATGTTGAAAGGGGCATGGTACTGTGGTTCAAGTGGTAGAGCTCCAGCCTCAAACACAAAGAGGCCCAGGGACAGCACCCAGGCCCTGAGTTCAAGCCCCAGGACTGGTGCTGGCGGGTGTGTACGCGCACGCACGCACACACACGCACACACCACACACACAGAGCCCAAGCACCCAGCAATTCTCACAGCCCCACAGTCACCGCCCCACCCACCGCCACGCTGGCAGCCCTGTCCTCCCGCCCCCTGGGGAGGCCGGGGCACCCACCCTGAGCAGGAGGGACTGCAGGTCTTCCGAGTGAGCCCACTGCTCCAGGACGTCATCCAGCGTCTCGATGTACCAGGAGCCGCGCCTGGTGTCCCGCCAGGAGACGAAGCCTTGGGGGGGGGGACAGGGACCGCTGGAAAGCCGCCCCTGGCCAGCCACGTGGGCCACACCGAGATGGCCACCCGTGTCCATGTGGTCAGGGCCACGCCGGCCCCGCAGCCCGGCCTCGGGACCTGAGTCACCCTCCTGACTGCAGCTGGGGCTCCCATGACAGCACCCAAGGGAAGAAGGAAGTCCTCCCGTCCTTCCTTCCCGCCCTGCACCGGCACCATGATGCCAGCACCCAAGGGATGGTGACTGTCCCCATATTGAGGGGACTCCCTAAACTGCACTGCCCACTCCCCCTGCACAGTGGCTGCCAGGGGAAGCGGCAGGCTCAGGGGCACCGATGGCAAGGGCATGGCAAGAGGTCACGGGCAGCTGCCAGAGGGTGGCGGCAGGAGCTCACCCGGGAAGGTGGAGTAGGACACAAGGATGTCGCTGGGGGTGGGCAAACTGGACACGGCATCCAGCTGGTCCCGGGTCCTGGCGGCCTCCTGGAACGGGGCGGCGTCCGACTCGGGGTTGCTGCTGGATCCCCTGTCTTCACAGGAACCGAGGGCCACCTCAAAGCCACGGTCCTTCTGCTCTGTAGGAGGCAGAACCAACACCCGGTGTCACTGTGACACTCGAAGAAGAGGCCTCACCAACACTCAAAGGAAAATTACCATCTGCCCCTTAACCTTTCCCAGTGAAAGAAGAAGGACCGCTTCCTAACGCCTCCGCTACAGCCAGCACACTCTGCAGACACTAAGACAGTACAATAAAATAGAGCTGCCAAGTCTTTCTGAACATTCATTAGCACACAGCTGGACGCCAGTGGCTCACATCTGTCATCCTAGCTAGTCAGGAGTCTGAGATCTGAGGATGGCAGTTCAAAGCCAGACTGGGCTGGAATGTCCATGAGACTCTTTTGTTGGTGGTGGTGGTTGTGGGCTTGAACTCAGGGCCTGGGCACTGTCTCTGAGTTCTTTGTTCTACCACTCTGAGCCACTGTATCACTTCCAGTTTTCTAGTGGTTAACTAGAGATAAGTCTCATAGACTTCCCTGCCCAGGCTGGCTTCCAAACATGATCCTCAGATCTCAGCCTCCTTAGCATTACAGGTGTGAGCCACCAGCACCCAGATCTGTGAGATCCTTATCTCCAGTAAAGCAGCAAAATGTCAGAAGTAGAGGCATGGCTCAAGTGACAGAGTGCTAGCCTTGGGTACAAAAAGCTAAGCAAGAGCTCAGGGCCCAGAGTTCAATCTTCAGTACTGGCACCACACACACCCCCACACACATACATGCACACACACACAAGCGTACAGAACTCACAATACATGTAAGGAGCATGTATCCTGACCAAATGAGACTTCTTCCTGGAATGCAAGGACGGCTTGACATTTTAAAAATTAACCAATGAACTTACCACATCAACAGAATGAAAGGAAAAAAACTACATAACTGATGCAGAGAAAAAGCAATTGACAGAGATAAAGGGAAGCAGAGTAGGCAGTCACTGCTAAGGGCCACACCTAGTGGAAAGCAAGACCCTCTCCTAAAACAGCCAGAGAAAAACAGGCTTCAGCCTAGCGAATGTGACTGGGTTCAAAATCTCCAGTAACCCTCTCCCCATAAAGTACTTAATAAAATTCAACAGCCTTGGGGCTGGGAATGTGGCTTAGCAGTACAGTGCTTGCCTTATATACATGAAGCCCTGGGTTTGATTCCTCAGCACCACATATATAGAAAAAGCCAGAAGTGGTGCTGTGGCTCAAGTGGCAGAGTGCTAGCCTTGAGCAAAAAAAAAAAAAAAAGCCAGGGACAGTGCTCAGGCCCTGAGTCCCAAGCCCCAGGACTGGCAATAAAATAAAAAATAAAAAGTTCAAACCTTTCATGATCAAAAACAAACACCTCACCAGGCCAAGAACAGAAGTAAACTCCCCCCCCCATACCGCTGGAGCCGCCTGTGAAAAGCCCCCAGTGAACACTGCACTCAATGGTGAAGGACAGAAAGCTTTTGCTCCACGGTCAGGGCACAGCCTGAGTGCTCTGTTACTTCAACATGGCGTCACGAGTCCTGGCCACAGCAACTGGGCAAGAAAATCAGCCAAACAGACAGCTGTGTTCATAGACAATATGATTCGTGTGTAAAAAGTCTTAGATTACAGACATAAAACTTGTTAGAATTGATCAAATGGAGTCAGTGAAGTGTCAGGATGCCTAATCAAACTCACAAAGACACCAGCCTTTCTGCAACACTGAGAACAACCTGAACAGGAAACTACACCTATTCTGTTTAAAATCAGTATCAGAAAGTGGAAAATTCTTTTTTCTTTTCTTTTTTTTGCCAGTCCTGGGCCTTGGACTCAGGGCCTGAGCACTGTCCCTGGCTTCTTTTTGCTCAAGGCTAGCACTCTACCACCTGAGCCACAGCGCCACCTCTGGCCTTTTCTATATATGTGTGCTGGGGAATCGAACCCAGGGCTTCATGTATACCAGGCAAGCACTCTTGCCACTAGGCCATATTCCCAGCCCCAGAAAGCAGAAAATTCTTGAGAATCATCTTAACCATGGAGGTAAAAGGACTTGTACAATAAGAACTACAAAACAGTGCTCAAAAAAAAAAAATTAAAGATACACTTTTTTTTAAATGTATCCCATGTTGACAAGACTAGAAAACTTAATGCTAGAATGTCAACAGTACTCAATATAATCTATAGATTAAATGCAGTTTCTGTCAGCACCTCAGTGCTCTTTTGCAAAAATAGAAAAAGCTATCCTAAAATTCAACTGGAATCTCAAGGGATTCCAAATAACCAAAACTATCTTGAGAAAGAAGAATAATAAAGCTGGAGGACTCATACTTCCAGAATCCAAACTGACTACAAAGCTACGCTAATCAAAACAGTGTAGTGCTGGGGCTGGGGATATAGCCTAGCGGCAAGAGTGCCTGCCTCGGATACACGAGGCCCTAGGTTCGATTCCCCAGCACCACATATACAGAAAACGGCCAGAAGCGGCGCTGTGGCTCAAGTGGCAGAGTGCTAGCCTTGAGCAAAAAGAAGCCAGGGACAGTGCTCAGGCCCTGAGTCCAAGGCCCAGGACTGGCAAAAAAAAACAAAAAAAAAAACAGTGTAGTGCTGGCATAAAGATAGATGTGCAGGGCTGGGAATATGGCCTAGTGGCAAGAGTGCTTGCCTCATATACGTGAAGCCCTGGGTTCAATTCCCCAGCACCACATATATAGAAAATGGCCAGAAGTGGTGCTGTGGCTCAAGTGGCAGAGTGCTAGCCTTGAGCAAAAAGAAGCCAGGGACAGTGCTCAGGCCCTGAGCCCAAGGCCTAGGACTGGCCAAAAAACAAAACAAAACAAAACAAAAAGATAGATGTACAAACCTCTAGCATGAAAAAGCACCCCAAAATCAACTCACAAATATAGTCAAATGGCTTTTCACAGACGGATGCTGGCAGCTCACACCTGTAATCCCAGCTAATCAAGAAGCTGAGATCTGAGGACTGCGGTTCAAAGCCAGCTCACTCAGGCAGCAAAGTCCATGAGACTCTTATCTCCAATTAACCAACACACACCCAGAAGTGGCACTGTGGTTCAAAGTGGTAGAGCGCAAGGCTGGAACAAAAGAGCTCAGGGACAGCACCCAGATCCTGAGGTCAAGCCCCACAACCAACAAAATAAATAAAAACGTGCAGTGTTTTCTGGGCATGTAAAACCTCCAGCCACTGTGGCACAGTGAGGTGGCTCTCTGCCTTCTCGTCATCACCAGCTCTACAATTCTAACTGAGCAATCATCTGGCTTTGACCCCCTGTGGGTCACGCTCTATGTCACACTGACCTGATATACCGGGTTCCAACTTGGAAGTTGTTCGGCCCTGGTGCTAGGCTGTCTCTTAACAAAGGAGGGCACGTCTTGTTTTAAATCCTAACAAAGGGTTTCAAAATGGCAATACCAGAGTCACGAAAACCCAGGACAAGTCTTCTCCCGTGTGTGAACAGGACAGACACCTCACCCCATACCACAGATCCCGGCTATTCCGGATTCTTTAGGAGCCGAGGTGGCGCCACCATGTGGCCACAGCGTTAAACACCAGGTCACACAGGAGCAAAGCAGACCCAGAACTCTTAATCTGCCCCTTCGAGCTTTGAAATCAGGCTGTTCCCTGGGAGATTGTATCTGCCTTGACTTCATGTGCGAGAGGACATTATTTCAAAGTTTGCTCTTAGGCCATGAGCATCCTCAGGAAGCTCTTAAGTCCTTGCCCCATTTTCCCTTTTTGTTTTATAAAAACCAGGTGATGGAGCCAGTATGGTGGTACATGCCTATAATCCTAGAGTCCTAGGATCACAAGTTTGAGGCCAGCCTGAGCTACAGAGTGAGATCCTAGCTCGAATCACTCAAAGGCAGCCCAGGCAGAAAGTCTATAAGAACCACCAAAAAGCCACAGTGGAATTGTGGCTCAAGTGACAGGGTGCTAGCCTTAAACAAAAAAGCTCAGAGACAGTGTCTAGACCCTGAGTTCAAGCCCCAGGACTGGCACACAAGCACACACGCATGCACACGCACACACACAATCATCAAATCACAAAAATGAGCTGTTGGAAATTCCAATGAATCCATTCTGTAGTTTCTCCTTGCCTGTTCCCTTTCTCTAGGTTGGCTCAAATGGGGTCTCTAGGTGGTGGGGACCAGAGAATGACATGGAAAACCAAGTGTTTCTACACATTCTCTTCCACTGGGTTTGTTTCTACAAAAATTCCAAAGTTGTCCTTTCCTGTAATCCTAGCAACCCAGGAGTCTGAGGATCATGGTTTGAAGCCAGCCAGGTCAGGCAAATTCAAGAGAATGTGGCCTAGTGGCAAGAGTGCTTGCCTAGCATGCATGAAGCCCTAGGTTCGATTCCTCAGCACCACATGTACAGAAAAAGCCAGAAGTGGCGCTGTGGCCCAAGTGGTAGAGTGCTAGCCTTGAGCAAAAAAGAAAAAAAAAAAGACTCTTATCTCCAGTCAACCAGCAAAAAGCCAGAAGTGTGGCTCTAGCAGCACAGAGCCAGCCTTGAACAAAAAAAAAGACAAGTGAGAGCGTATGAGACCCCGAGTTCAAGCCCCAGTATTAGCAAATTGTATACGCACACACAATACCCATACACACATTCTCTAGGTTGAGGCTGCCAGGGGCCACAAGCCCATAATGCCACTGCACAGCTGACAAGGCCAGGCCTGCTCCTGCTGGGTGGAGGGACCGCCACGTGACAGCGAGGCGAGTCAGTGGCTGAGAGAGGGCCGAGGGGCCGAGGGGCCGGGGAGCCGCTTACCCCCGCCGCAGGCCTGGATGAAGAAGAGCTTGGGCTTCCCGCCCAGGCCGGGGCAGCGGGTCCCGTTGAAGATGTTCACAATCCTCTCCACGGACACGGGGTGTCCATCTGTGCCGTAGACGGCGCCGGGGAACTGCAGGTGGCTCGCCTGAAAGCCCGACAGCCTGGGTTCCACAGGAATCCACCCCCCTGTCCAGAGGTGCCGCGGGAGCCCAGCTCTCAGAAGGCCCTGGGCAGGGCCCCCAGCAAAGCTCCTCAGTGGCCAAGCCTGGAGAGGGTCCCAGCAGGAAGGGCCCCGTACACGTGACACTGCGAGACACAGGGCAGGGACATGGGGCAGGGACACAGGACACTGGGCAGGGACATGGGGCAGGGACACGGGGCAGGGACACAGGACACTGGGTAGGGACACGGGGCAGGACACAGGGCAGGACACGGGGAAGGGACACGGGGCAGGGACACAGAATACTGGGCAGGGACACAGGGCAGGACACACAGGACATGGGGCAGGGACATGGGGCAGGGACACAGGACACTGGGCAGGGACATGGGGCAGGGACACAGGACACTGGGTAGGGACACGGGGCAGGACACGGGGCAGGACACACAGGACACAGGGCAGGACACGGGGCAGGACACACAGGACATGGGGCAGGGACACAGGACACTGGGCAGGGACACGGGGCAGGACACACAGGACATGGGGCAGGACACAGGGCAGGACACACAGGACACGGGGCAGGGACATGGGGCAGGGACACAGGACACTGGGCAGGGACACGGGGCAGGACACACAGGACACAGGGCAGGGACATGGGTTAGGGACACACAGGACATGGGGTAGGGACACAGGACACAGGGCAGGGACACGGGACAAGAACACAGGGCAGGGACATGGGGCAGGGATATGGGACAGGGACATGGTGCAGGGACACGGGGCAGGGACACAGGATACAGGGACAGGGACATGGGCCAGGACACAGGGACAGGGACATGGGCCAGGACACAGGGACAGGGACATGGGCCAGGACACAGGGCAGGGACACGGGGCAGGGGACACAGGGCAGGAACAGGAGCTGACAACATCTGCGTGCTCAGCACTGGGTAATGTCCCTGAGCAGACACGGCCTCTCTCGCCCCGTCCCCCACAGTGAGGCAGAGGGCCAGCGGGCGGTGGACAGGACCCCACAGCCTCACTGTGGACAGAGAGGGCAGCAGAGCGGGGAGGGAGGGCAGGGAGGAGGGGGGCGGGCAGGCTCCTACCTGACACCCGTGAGACAGGATGACCACCACACAGCAGTCCAGAGCGCGGTGGTCCCGCTGCGCCAGCTCCATCAACGCCTGGACCATTTGCTAGGAGCAAAGGCGGAAGTGGGGGCCCCCCCAAGGCCTGGCACAGCCGCTGCCCCCCCCAGCTCCCTAGGGGCCAGCTCCCAAGTCATCACAAAAGCTCTGCTCTCGGAGAAAGGCAGGTGTGTGGGTATAGTGCCCACCTAATCCTGACAGACCAACCAGGGAAACTGAGGCACGGGAGGTAACGCAGCAGGCAGCGCAGAGCTGGTCCTCACACCCTCCTTCACTCGTCTGACGCCTGCACCCGCAGCCACTTGGCCAGGTGGGCTCCCCCAGTGCTCCAGATGTGCAGGTTCTGGGGGGAGCTGGCCTGCTTTGGGGCCCCCTGGAGGGCTGGGCTCACTCGCCTGCCATCCCCTGGGTGGGTAGGGACTGTACCTTGGCTGGCAGGTCGCACTTGACCTCCACGGCGAAGTGCAGCCGGCGGAAGCGGTGCTGCAGCCTCTGGCAGTCCACGTGGGAGCCGTGGCGCGGGCCGAGCCCCGAGGTGGGACAGAAGGTCACGTTGTTGATAATGAGGCAGTGGCCACAGGGGTCGGCGTCCAGCGCATACGCCTGTCCAAGCAGACACGAGGGGGCTCAATGCACCCCGCAGGGAAAGCGGGTGACCCCCTGGTTCTGGCTCTCTCCTGCTAGAGTCTGGAAAGATAGGGCGTGGCGCGGAGGTCCGCCTCCCACGGCGGGCCCCAACAGGGCCACGAACCCACGTAGTAGCGGGGTGAGCGCCAGCTGCCCGGCTCCGGTCACCGCATTCAGCGACGGCAGCCACTGGCTTCAACATCCAACAACCCACGCTGGGCACCCGCGGCTCACGCCTGTAGTGCTAGCTTCTCAGAAGGCTGACATCTGAGGCTCGAAGTGTGAAGCCAGGAAAGTCCATGGGACTCTCATCTCCAATTAACCACCCAAAAAAAAGCCTTCGGTGGAATTGTGGCTCACACGGTAGAGGGCTAGCCTTGAGTAGAAAGCAGTTCAGGAAGCTGAGAGCTGGGGGCTCACACCTATAATCCTGGCTACTCAGGAAGCTGAGAGCTGAGGATCGCAGTTCAAAGCCAGCCAGCGGCCAAGTCCGTGAGACTCTTATCTCCAATTAACCACCAGAAAATCAAAGTGGTAGAGTGCTAGTCTTCAGCAAAAGAGCTCAGGGACAGTGCCCAGGTCCCTAGTTCAAGCCCCAGGAAGGAAGGGGAGGGAAGGAGGGAGGAAAAGAAGGTGGGAGAAAGGGAAGGAAGGGGGAGGGAGGGGAAAGAAGACAAGAGAGACAACCAGGAGAGAGTGAGATGAAGAGAACTTTGCCCACCATGCAGGCTGGCAGTTGTGGCCCGAGGGTACAGCTAGGAATTGCACGGTAGGCTCTGTCTGCAGGCTCAGCCATGGCCTGCTTGCAGAGCATCTGGGTCTGGGGCAGCCTGGTCCCCAGGTTCAGGCCCCCTGGGCTCGACCACAGAGGGCCCCATCCATGAATGGGGGGAGCTTGGGTGACTTGGTGGGGGATGGGGGGGCACAGCTGAGCCAATGCCCCTGACCTTCCAGGTAAAGGGCAAGGAGGGACCCATCTACACCAGTAAGCACTGCATGGGGCCAGGGAGCCACAGAGGGGGGCCAGACACCCCACTCCCCACCCCGGCAGAGTTCCCTACAGCTTCAGGGACTGGGGAAGAGAGGGACAAGGCCCTGGGGAGCCACTGGCCCCCCAATCCCACGAAGACTCACCAAATCTGTGTTTTCCCGCAACCTCTCCTGAGCACCTGGCAACACAGACAAAGGGAAATGTGAATGTCACGGTCCCTCTGGGAAAGACCAAAGGACTGCACCCCCAAATGAGAGAGGCTCAGGACCTCAAGGACCCCAGGCTCTGCGGATGGGAATCAGCAGCACAGCCCCATGGCGAACAGTGCGGAAACTTCCAACAAAGTTGAACACACACACATCCTCTGAACCATGTCCAGGCACAATTCCAAGGGAAATGGATGCACATGGAGATGGCCCTGGAAAGAGCTGTTAAGATGCTCGCTGGGGCTGGGGTCGGCAGCTCAAGTGGTAGAATGCTTGCCAGCCAAGTACTGAGTCCAAACCCAGTACTCCTGAGAGAAGGGAAAGGGGCCGGGGGGGCGGGGGGAGAAAGAGAGAGGAAGAAAGAAAGGAAAAAGACAAAGAAAGAGGGGAAGCGCCTGTAATCCTAGCTACTCAGGAGGCTGAGATCTGAGGATCATGGTTCAAAGCTAGCCCAGGCAGGAAAGTCCCTGAGACCTTTATCTCCAATGAACCACCAGAAAACCGGAAGTGGGGTTGTAGCTAGCCTGAGCAAAAGAGCTGAGGGACAGCACCTAGGACTTGAATTCAAGTCCTGCCACCAACAAAAAAGAAAGAGGGAGGGAGGGAGGAAAGGAGATAGGAAATGAGTCTTTGCTCGGAACTAAGGCTGGTCATGGTGACACACATCTGTCATCCCAGCACGCGGGACGATTTTCAGTTCCAGCTCAGACCGGAAGGCCCTGCTATAGTTAACTTCTGCTTCACTTCTGGCTGTACCCCTGGTGACCCACCAACCACCGTTCCCAAACTCACAGACATCACGGAATCCTCCAGAACCGCCATCCACTGGCCTGGGTGGTTCTGGTCTAAGAACCTCTGGACTGAGCTGGGCCGGCGGGAGCCCCTCGGGCCCCAGCACCACCGGCGTGAGCTTTCCTGGGGCCGGCTGCTTTGTCACACTCGGTTCCTCTGCTTTGCCGCCAGTGGGTCCCAGGGCCACGGGCACCAGGTCCAGGGGGCTGATGGCCTCAGGGTCCCGCGTCACTGCCTGCCGACTGGTTCGCAGGAACGAGGCCAGCGTGTCCTGGCCCGTGTCTTCTAAGCAGGAGATGAACAGGGGAAGGGCCTGCTTCCCTCGGGTCTCCAGGTCTGTGACCAGCTGCCTGGCCTGGTCCCGCCGGGACCCAGAGCCTGCGCGCTGTAGGGACAGAAAGATCAGACCCTCCTTACCCAGCTACTTCCACGTGGTTCTCACCCTGCCCCTTATTTCCCATCTGGCATGTGTTTCCACGTGGGCAGAAACAGACCCGCAGGCACACTGAGCGTGGGTCTGCGGCCCCCCTGCTCGGCACCTCTCCACCCATGAGTGTCCACGGGGATCTCAGGGCATTGACTACACACCCAGCACTGTGCTCACAAAAAGCTTGCAGCAAACAGGGCCCTGAGTTCTATGTCCCGCACAAGAAGGAAAAGGGGAAGAGGAAAGTTTGAAGAAGTGCAAAGGAAGAAGCCACAGCCACGTCAGGAGGCCGGGGCAGAGGGGAGGACCCAGAGCCAAGGCTGACAAGAAAACGAAGGCAGAGGTCGCGGGCACTGACTATGTGCCCAGAAGGTGGAAGGATGGCCGGGGTACCAGCCATCAGAATAGTGGGGCCACTGAGGTAGACGGAGGAGGAAGCGCCCCAGTTATCTGCTGTCTGTTCCTGGAGAGCCAACTCTCAAGTTCAGGCTCCACAGATTTCCTTTACTGCCTCTCCCGAACTTTCCCTGGGGACAGAGATGCTCCCAACCGAGGCTCTACAAGGTGGTAGCTGTCAGCCGCAAATGGGAGCATGAAAGAAATGTGATTTTTTTTCATTGTACTTCACTTTATTTTTGGTTTGAGGGGACTTGAACGTCTATCAAGAGTTTACTTAAGGGGCTAGGGATATGGCCTAGTGGCAAGAGTGCTCGCCTCCTACACATGAAGCTCACGGTTCGATTCCCCAGCACCACATATACGGAAAACGGCCAGAAGCGGCGCTGTGGCTCAGGTGGCAGAGTGCTAGCCTTGAGCGGGAAGAAGCCAGGGACAGTGCTCAGGCCCTGAGTCCAAGGCCCAGGACTGGCAAAAAAAAAAAAAGAGTTTACTTAAGTCTATCACTTAAGCCTTATCTCTATTGTTTTGTTTTTCAGATTGGGTCTCACTTTTTTTTTTGCCCAGACTGACCTTGAGATTCCAGATGTGAAGCATTTCACCAGCCATTCCTGGCTTGTATGTTGAGATGAGGTCTTGCTAACTTTCTGCTTCAGCTGAATTCAAACTGCCCTCACCCCAGTCTCTACCTCCCAAGTAGCTGCATCACCCAGACCAGCATATTCTGTTAGGAGCTTAAGGCACAGCTCAAGCTGCGCTGTGCTTGTTTAGCATGCATGAGGCCGCCCTGAGCTCAAATCCTAGTGCTGTCAAAAAAAAAAATCTGGATCTGTTGTTAACATTTTTTTTTTTTTGCCGGTCCTGAGCCTCTTTGCCCTCAAGGCTAGTGCTCTACCACTTGAGCCACAGCACCACTTCCAGCTTTTTTCTGAGTAGTCTGTTGGAGGTAAGAGTCTCATAGACTTTCCTGCCTGGGCTGGCTTTGAACCAGCTTCCCACCGTGATTCTAAGCCGCCTGCGGAGCTAGGATTACAGGCTTCAGCCACCAGGACGGGCATGTTGCTAACATTTTAAGTCAGAAAAGGAGGAGACAAGGAAATCAAGTTTTCTAGCCTCTTTTCAAGCGTGAAATACCTGGTAACAGAGGGCATACCTGACTCCTTTATTACTATTACTACTTTATTACTGATAATTAGTCACTTTTTCACTGGGCCAGGCCACTCCTGGAGGGAGGGGGAGGCTGGAGCCCCCAGGAAAAGGGCCAGGGCCTTCAGCCTGCTCCTCAGGGTGGGAGAGAGAGAACCTGTGTCCCCACAGACCTGTGGTAAGAGTCTTCTAGGACAAAGATCTTAAATTGCTTTACAAAAATATCTTCACGTGGAGCGGTGTGATGGCTCTCTGTAATCCCAGCTACTCCCAAAGACCAGAAAGATCTCCCTGCGAGGCCGACCCCAGGCCAAGTCAAGCGAGATTCCTGGGCGTGCGCGCTCCCACAACCTGGCTCCCCAAAGCAGTGGGTGGGGGGTGTGCAGCGCTGGGAGGGGGTTCGACCAGGCTTCGGCCATCGGCGCCGCCCCCACCCTCAGCCGGGAAGGGAGCCGGGGATCGGGGATCGGGGATCGGGGATGGGGTGGGGCGGAGGGCGGCCCGGCCCGGGAGCGGAGGGCAGCCGTACGGGGTCGGGGCGGGGGAAGGAGGCCGCGCGGAGCCGGGGGCACCTGGATGTCCTCGATCATGTCGGGGGTGAAGAGCTCGCGACTCAGCAGAGCGTCCCAGAGCGAGGCCACCTGCAGCTCGCCCACCAGGCGCAGCCGGCACCGCCGGAGGAGCCGCCGGTCCGCTTCATCCATGGCCCGCGGGCGGCTGCGCCCCGTATTCCGTCCGCTTCCGGACCTCAGGTCCCGCCCCAAGCCCCACGCCCACCCGCCGACACCGCCTGCGCCCTAGGCCGCGCCCCCCGCATCACCCCGCCCAGAGACCCACAGAACCTCCGGGCCCCGCGCCATTGCCCCCGCGCCATCGCCCGGGCGCCTTAGGACCCGGCCGGCGTCACTGCCCCGCCCCCTCGCCCTGGAGGACCCCGCAGGACACGCCCCCTGTCACGCCTCCTCACCACTGCCCCGCCCCCTCGCCCTGGAGGACCCCGCAGGACACGCCCCCTGTCACGCCTCCTCACCACTGCCCCGCCCCCTCACCTTGGAGGACCCCGCAGGACACGCCCTGGAAGACGCTACAGGACACGCCCCCTCGCTGCCACGCCTCCTCACCACTGCCCCGCCCCGTCGCCCTGGAGGACCCCCGCAGGACACGCCCCCGCACCACTACCCCGCCCCCTCACTCTAGAGGACGCGGTCTGTGTCCGCTTCCCGCCTCTCCGCCCCAGATCCCACCCCTACGTCACCGTGTGCCTCCAGGTCCCGCCCTTAAGCACCACCCCCTTCGCGTGCGCGCCTTAGCATTTGTGTCACTTCTTCCTGGCCAGGATTCCGGGTGCCTCTACTTTTACCAGGACCCAGGGGTCACACTACTAGCAAGAGAAAGTTATGCCTAAGGCCGTGGTGTGCCCCGCCTTCTTTCAACTTCTCCTCCCTCCACTTAGAAGTCTCCCTCCCTCCCTCCCTGGTACTGTGATCTAGAGACTCCAAAATGCTGTGCAGTCTGAAATTGCTCTCCCCTCTCCGACCCTACCACCTCCCATAAGGAAAAGAACGGGCAAAAATCTAGTGCTCTAAACTCAAGTTTTGTTCAGCCCCTTTCCAAAGATAATTGTTCCTGTTTTTTAAGGGGTTTATTTGTTTTGTCTGTTGTGGGGCTTGAACTCGGCCTGAGTACTGTCCCTGAGCTCTTCAGCTCAAGTCTAGTGCTCTACCACTTGAGCCACAGCCACTTCTGGTTTTCTGATGGTTAATTGGAGGTAAGAGTCTCACTGACTTTCCTGACTGGGCTGGCTTTGAACTGTGATCCTCAGATCTCAGCCTACTGAGTAGCTAGGATTAAGGTGTGAACCACAGGCCCAGCATTGTTTATTGAGTTTTACATCCCAGCCAGTGTGGTTAACCTTCATGGCTTTTTGTTTGTTCCTGCTACCAAGGAAGTCATCTTTTCTCATTTGCCAGATATGGAAACCAGCTCAAGGGTCACATGTAAAAATAGCCGCAGTCAGATTCAAACCAGAACTTGACTACATATCCCTAACCAACTTAGGCCAAAAGGCAAACTTACAATAAATTAAAAGACCTTAATTTGGGCTGGGGATATGGCCTAGTGGCAAGAGTGCCTGCCTCATATACATGAGGCCCTGGGTTCGATTCCCCAGCACCACATATACAGAAAATGGCCAGAGGGGGCGCTGTGGCTCAAGTGGCAGAGTGCTAGCCTTGAGCAAAATAAGAAGCCAGGGACAGTGCTCAGGCCCTGAGTCCAAGCCCCAGGACTGGCCAAAAAAACAAAACAAAACAAAACAAAAGACCTTAATTTGCCTTGTGGTTCTAAGAATCAAGCAACACTTCATAAAGTAGAATGAAAGTCCCATGAGCTGAGCAGATAGGTTGATTTTTTTAGACAAAAGGGCTGAGAAAGGCAAAACAGGAAAGCAAAAGTGGTTTGTTTCAAAGTTAACTTTCCTGGGGCTGGGGATATAGCCTAGTGGCAAGAGTGCCTGCCTCAGATACACGAGGCCCTAGGTTCGATTCCCCAGCACCACATATACAGAAAACGGCCAGAAGCGGCGCTGTGGCTCAAGTGGCAGAGTGCTAGCCTTGAGCGGGAAGAAGCCAGGGACAGTGCTCAGGCCCTGAGTCCAAGGCCCACGACTGGCCAAAAAAAAAAAACAACAAAACAAAGTTAACTTTCCTGGAAAGGTTAATTAAAGCTGAAGAGACTTATGTTGGTTAAAACTGGTCTGTATTGGAACTTGGCTGGTAGCTTGCTAAATTTATCAGAACCTCAGATATACAGGCAAATTTCAATTCAGTGGTGGCTGGGTGATGGAATCTTTAGCACAAGTGGCTCCATTTTGAACCCAAACACTCATATATATATTAGTAAGTGTAATCATTTTGAAATAGATGGTAGAGGTCCACCCCTTCCATTGGTATAGAAATTAAGCATTGTTAACAACACTCTGTGTGTGTGTGTGTGTGTGTGTGTGTGTGTGTGTGTGTGTGTGTTGGCGCTTGAACTCGGGGCCTGGGTGCTGTCCCTGAGTTTTTTTGATCCAGACTAACACTCTACCATTTGAGCCACAGCTCCACTTCCAGCTTTTGATGGTTAATTGCAGATGAATTTCACTGACTTTCCTGCCCAGGGTGGCTTTGAACAGAGATCCTCAGATCTCAGCCTTCTGAGTAGCTAGGATTATAGGCTTGAGCCACAGACACTCTTAAATATCGTTAAAGCATTGTTACTGATAATCCTCATTGTAAGCAACGTTTTTTGTCAGTCCTGGGGCTTGACTCAGACCTAGGTGCCTTCTTGAGCTCTTTTGCCACTTTGAGCCACAGTTGCATTTCTGGTTTTTGAGTGATTAATTGGAGAGAAGAGTCTCATGGGGACTTTTCAGCTGGCTTCTGTGATTCTCAGATCTCAGCCTCCTAAGCTACAATTTTGAAAAGGTGCTTTGGCTCAACAGAAAATCAACAGCCATAAACCGCCATTGGGTGGGGAAGATGTGGCGCTTCTGCCCGACAAAAGAGCTATGATTGGCTTAAACAAGAACTTCATTTGCATAATAAATTGAGCATTGATTAGTACACGCATCAGGGGACTACTGTGATTGTTGCAGACTCCACTGGTTTTCCCTACCACTAATAACATGAAAAAAGAAGAGAGACAGCCATTGACTACTGGTTGGGAACTGTCCTGACAAGAGGGCAAGCTGAGTAGAATCCAATGCAAAACTGACAGGAGCAACTGGAGGAAAGTAGCAGCCCAGCTCACAGCAGAACATCTATAGCCAATGGAGAACTGTAACACTAGGGCCTCAAGTCTCCTTTTGTACAGGAGACCAGAGCTGACTGCCATTTCGCCTACATTCACCTACCCTGAAATGACCCATAAGGGCCAGAAAAACTGGAGCAGCTTCTTTCCCACCTATGATTTCTATCTGGGCTAGACAAAAGAATCACAGCACTGATAGCTCGTAACAACTTGAACAGCAAAACTTTTTGGGGACTTGGGTATAGCTCAGTGGTAGAGCATTTGCCCAGTACAGCAATGGGGTCCTCAATCCAACTTCCATAACTACCAAAGACTCTTTTTCTGAAATATTTACTGGCAGCTCATATATGTGCCTGATCTGTACAGACCCAGATGGGGGGAAAAATTAGGTAGGAAGTCCCTGTCCTCCGAAGCTTACATTCCATGGAAAAGAAACAGGCAATCACTGTGAAGAAAGAAAAACTGTATAAAGCCTGGCACCTGTGGCTCACATTTGTAATCCCAGCTACTCAAGGGAGCTGAGAACTGAGGATTAGGGTTCAAAACCAGCCCTGGCAGGTAAGTCTGTGAGATTCTTTTTTTTTTAATTATTATTAAATATTATTGACAAGGTGTTGTGCAAAAGGGGTACAGTTACCTAATATGGCAGTGAATACATTTCTTGTGATATCTTACACCCTCATTTTTCTTTCCCTTCCCTAGATCAGGTAGGCATGTATACAATATCCAGCGTACCAAAATCATATACAGTAGCCACGTAGGGTATGCCACAGGAAATTCACCTAGAATGTGAGATTCTTATCTCTAAGTAAACACCAAAAAGCTGGAAGTGGAGCTATAGCTCAAGTGGTAGAGTGCTAGCCTTGAACACAACAGCTCAAGGACAGCACTCAGGCCTTGAGTTCAGGTCCCAGGATCAGCACCCCCCAAAAAGTACAGTGAGTTAAAAATAAGTGGAAATGATTTTTAAAGGGTTACAAAAATAGGCTGGGAATATGGCCTAGTGGCAAAGTGCTTGCCTCATATACATGAAGCCCCGGGTTCGATTCCTCAGCACCACATACATAGAATAGGCCAGAAGTGGCGCTGTGGCTCAGGTGGTAGAGTGCTAGCCTTGAGCAAAATAGAAGACAGGGACAGTGCTCAGGCCCTGAGTTCAAGACCCAGGACTGGCAAAAAAAAAAAAAAAAAAGAAAGAAAGAAAGAAAGAGAGAAACAGGGCGAGGAGACAGGAAACCTCTTTCTTTATATCCCCAAGAGATTTCTCGTTGACAAGAAGTTTGCCCGTCCCGGTTCCCCTCCCCGCCTCCACCGCCACCGCCAGCG
The DNA here is from genome assembly GCF_023159225.1 of Perognathus longimembris pacificus. Classification (NCBI taxonomy): domain Eukaryota; kingdom Metazoa; phylum Chordata; class Mammalia; order Rodentia; family Heteromyidae; genus Perognathus; species Perognathus longimembris. Next base: position 9,334,673 of record NC_063167.1, read on the forward strand.
CTAACGTTGAAGTCAACCGGATCCGACCTACTGTAGGGTAGCGATCTCTTAAACAGAATTCCGAGACCTTGGGAAGTCCCTGCCCCTGTCTGCGCCTCAAGATAGGGAGGAGCTGGGCGGGCCGGGAAGGATCCCCAGGGTCCCTTCCGACTCGGAGGCTCCGCGGTTCTATGAATAGGGTTAAGGAGAGCGGGGACCGGCGATGGCTTCCCCATCCTAGCAACCGTTGCTAGACGTGGGCCGCCTCCCGGGAGGCGTGGAAACCCCGCCCCGAGCCCGGGAGGTCTTCCTGGCATCCCATGATGCACAGCGACTGCGCCTAGCTAAGAGGCACGTTTTGACCTCTCTAGTCACCACCAACCCTTTCGGACCCAGCCACCCTAGCGCGCCGCGTTCCTATAGCAACCGCGCCAGGGCCACGCGCTGACGGTGGGCGGCAAGGGTCAAAAGAGAGTTGCGAAGTAGACCCGGCTAGTCGCGCTATCGGCGCGCGGGCCCTTTAAGAGTCACGTGACCGCCTCGGCCGGGTCCCCGCCTCTTTCCCCTCCCCAGGCCCGGGCGGGCGAGCGCTGGTGTGGACGGGAAGCTGCCGGCCCGGCGGACTAACTGGAGCACGGACGTCGCAGCCGCTTGGGCCGGTGCCCTTTCCCGGTAACTCCTTCCCGGCGTGACGCGGGGAGCCGCGGACGTGGCGGGGCCGGGAGCTCCCGTCAGTGTCTTCTCGTTCCCGGTGCCCACTGGGCCCGGGTGTAGGGAGGACCGGGAAGCGACAGGGCCCGGCCCCGGGTTCTCGGGGCGGCGGGGAAGGGGGTCGCCTCCCGGAAGGCTGCGACCTCCGGTGGGCGCTCGAGGAGGGGCTCAGACCCAGAACGGGTCCCCGGGAGCCCCTGCCTGGTCCTGGGGCCCCGGCCCCGGCCCCGGCCCCCAGGGCGGGCAGCCTACCTGTTACAGGGCAAGTGTCACCCCCGGCCCCGGCCCCCAGGGCGGGCAGCCTACCTGTTCCGGGGCAAGTGTCACCCCCGGCCCCCAGGGCGGGCATCCTACCTGTTAGGGGACAAGTGTCACTCCCGGCCCTGGCCCCCAGGGCGAGCAGCCTACCTGTTACAGGGCAAGTGTCACTCCTGGCCCCAGCCCAGGCCCCGGGCCCCCAGGGCGGGCAGCCTACCTGTTACGGGGCCGGCCCAGGTCCTTCGGACTGGAGAGGGCTGACCCAAGTGAACATACTTGCCAGGTAGAAATAACAATCCCACTGCTTGGTGGCTGTTGATTCCATGCTTGGTGAACCTTTGACATTCATTCATCCCGGTGACAGTCCTGCGGTTTTCGAATGAGAACCCTTAGGCCCAGTGAAATTAACTTGCCCAGAGTCTTGGAGAAGTGGAGGACCCATCCCAACTTTAGTCTGATTCCAAAGCCCCCGCACTAAGACCCGGTAGCCACATCACCTTCACGGTTTTTTCAGGTCAGATCCGCTTGCTTTAAGGAAGAAATCGGTTAGGATTTTATTGGTTATGCAGTTCTGAATGAACATCAATCATCCGTTGAGTCAATTTTGTGAGGACTCCCAGGCAAGCCTTAGTCTTACACATGTCAAAACCCGTCATTTCTAAGATGTCATGTTATTACACTTTTGAACCTGAACATTTATGACAAGTCAAGATAAATGTGACCCACAGGAGGGAGGGGATGTGTAATATAAAAAGATCATGACCCTGGATTGTAAATGTCTATGATATCTCATTGCTAGCCAAAATTATTTCCAACACCTTCAATGAATTCAATCCCTATGCTCACCAGAAACAGAGCTTAAAGCATTTTTTTGTCATTAATTTTCCTTCACCTGAAAAGCTAATTTTTTCCTCTTATTTTTTTTCTCACTGGAGTTTCTCCTTTATTATATGACTCTGTTGCTATTAGAGTAAAAGAAAAGCTGGTCATTTTCATGTTAGAATGGAACAGAACAGAATTGGGGCATCCTAAGTCTTAGCAGCCAAGTACTTTAAGAATGCTTTATTTTAACTTTATTGTCAGGAAAGATGAAATCTCTTATTTGAGACACAGTCACCCTGATTATCCTGTTTATGTTTTCATACATACACTTATTATTTCTCCACCTCATTCATTTTTCAGTCATTTTGAAAGCTTTTCTAACTCAAAGCTTCTGGAGAGTCATTATTCTTATTGCTAATCTTTTCCTCTGTAATTGGTCTTGTAATACTTCAAAGTGGTAGCAAGATTGTTGGTGTTAAAGGTAATGAGTTTTCATCTGTCTATCTTAACCTGTTCCCCTGCAAAGCAGGGGATTGTTGGAGATTCTGCACTGAAACTTACTACTTCTTCAATCATTGCAGCTCTGGGAAGGAAGAGAGATGGAAGTGAGGAAGTTGAGCATTTCCTGGCAGTTCTTGATAGTTCTGGTTCTGATCCTGCAAATTCTGTCTGCGCTGGATTTTGACCCATACAGAGTCCTAGGGGTCAGCCGAACAGCCAGTCAGGCTGACATTAAAAAGGCTTACAAGAAGCTCGCCCGGGAATGGTAGGTGAAACAGAACCAAAGTTTAATGTAAGCTAAGCAGTGTCAGCAGGGCGATGAAGAATAATTAGGATTGGCTTTTCTCTGTCTCTGTTCTGTGTTCCATGTGTATCTGTCTCTCTCCCTAGATAAGTATATATCTGTCTACAGTATTTAGTGTGAAACTAAGGAAAGGGGCTGGGGATATAGCCTAGTGGCAAGAGTACCTGCCTCGGATACACGAGGCCCTAGGTTCGATTCCCCAGCACCACATATACAGAAAACGGCCAGAAGCGGCGCTGTGGCTCAAGTGGCGGAGTGCTAGCCTTGAGCGGGAAGAAGCCAGGGACAGTGCTCAGGCCCTGAGTCCAAGGCCCAGGACTGGCCAAAAAAAAAAAAAAAAAGGAAACTAAGGAAAGGAGCAGCTTTATTATTATTTTTTTTAAAGAACATAGTATTCAACAAGGGTAAGCTACTCTTTACTCTTTTGAGTAAGAAGACTAAGGAGCCTACTATCCGATTCTATTCTCTAAAAATGTTTATGCCTTAAGCAAGTTTAGAGTAGCACTTTGTAATCTTCAATTTAAAAAGGATGTTTAGGAACTGAGTACATTACTTTAAAACAAATCTTAGGGATATATCCTGGTTTAACCAGTAGTTACCAAGATGGTAATTAGTGGGGTATCAATAAATCTAAAGCTTATTTTGGTCAATCATCATTGGGTTTCTCCCACCAAAGAGACAGGAATGTTGGATGATAGAGCTGGAAGGGGAACCACAGGAGGAAGGGGGTCTGGGAGAAGAAGACACGGTGACTTCTAACTGGCTGAACCAATCAAAAGGAATGCGCAGATTTGCATTGATAGGCTCCAAAGTAGGCCACTGACTACATGCTCGTGTCCAGGTTCTATGTATTTCAACTCACTGAGCCTTATAATTATCCTATGAAGGAGGATGTTGTTGAACCTGTCTTACAGATGAGGAAAACTGAGGCTCAGAGTTGGTAAATCTATAAGACCCCTGGGTTCCATAGTCTGTTCTTGTACACCAACACCGACTCTTGGTGCCATTTTAGATCTTTTGCTCATTGAGCCACAGTGGCTCCTGCCTGTAATCGTAGCTACTCAGGAGGCTGAGATTGGAGAGAATCAATCGAGGTTTGAAGCAGCCCAGACAGGAGTGTCATGACACTCTTATCTCTAATTAACCACCAAGAAGCTGGAAGTGGAGCTGTGGCTCAAGTGGTAGACTGCTAGCTTTGGGAGAAAAATCTAAGGGACAGCACCTAAGCTCTGTGTTCAAGCTCCAGTACTAGTATCAAAAAAGAAAAAAGAGGGCTTGGAATGTGGCTTAGTGGTAGAGTGCTTGCCTAGCATGCATGAAGTCCTGGGTTTGATTCTTCTGTACCACATACACAGAAAAAGTCAGAAGTAGCACTGTGGCTCCAGTGGTAGAGTGCTAGCTAGCCTTAAAGAAGCTCAGAGACAGTGCCCAGGCCCTAAGTTCAAGCCCCAGGACTGGCAAAAAAAGGGCCGGGGGGGAGAAGAAAAGAAAGATAAAATGCAGTACAGTGCATTCAATAAATATTTTAGGTCATATTAGGAATCTAGAATTATTGGACACTAGAAAAAGACAGTCTCTAATTTTGTTTTGTTTTGTTTTTGTTGCCAGTCCTGGGGCGTGGACTCAGGGCCTGAGCACTGTCCCTGGCTTCTTTTTGCTCAAAGCTAGCACGCTACCTCTTGAGCCACAGCGCCACTTCTGGCTTTTTTCTATATATGTGATGCTGAGGAATCGAACCCAGGGCTTCATGTATGCAAGGCAAGCATTCTACCACTAGGCCATATTCCCAGCCCTCAGTCTCTAATTTTGCACAGCCTCTTTCCAGAGACTCTGTATACCGAATTTGCTTTCAGTAACATTTCAAACTCTTATCCCTTTATGTAAGCAAAATATACCAATCTACAGTTAATTCATAAAGTAGCAGTATTCTTTTGTACAGTATACAGTACCTTAAGGATGCATAGCTTTTTTTACCTGTCTATCTTGAGGAGGAGCTGAAAGGTGTGTTATAATACCAAGTAAATAAATCGTATGATTCTTTTCCTTCGTTAGATTCTTTCTAGGAGTATATCATCGCCATAGAAGTAGAGAGTGTTATCTAGTGAAATGTGTGGCTTTATGTGTACATTTCCACCATACCATTACTTGCTGCTGTTTCTATTGTGGCTATGTTTTCGTTTGGAGTAGTTCAGTGTTACATCATAATGGTCTCATTCATACTGAAGAGAACAGTGTTTCTCAGCTTGATATTTCAGAAGGAACTGTTGCAGGGAAACTGGTGAACTGTTAGATTGTAATTTACTCAGTGTTTCGCTAAATGTTGCTCAGTTTTCTCAGGAATTTCCCCTTGCTTGGTGAAATTGCTTTTTTTTTTCTTTCTCTCTTTCAAGAAAACTATGTTTCCCACCCAATAATTAAATTTGTTTTATTTTTCATAGATACTTTGTGTCTGTCATCTAGGCTAGCCAAGTAACAACCCCTTCTACCCCAAGAAAAATAAATTGGGCTCAGTGCTGATGGTTCACACCTGTAATCCTAGCTACTCAGGAGGCTGAGATCTGAGGATCAGGGTTCAAAGCCAGTCCAAGCAGGAAAGTCCATGAGACTCTTATCTCCAATTTACTACCAGAAAACTGGAAGTGGTGCTGTGGCTCAAGTGCTAGAGCGCTAGCCTTGAGCAGAAGAGCTCAGGGACAGCGCCTTAGCCCAGAGTTTAAGCCCCACGACCAACAACAACAACAATAAAAATAGTAAATTGATCAAACATGGTTCAGCCAGAGGTGCAGGAAATTAATTTGTTCCCTTCTTGCTGTATTACTTTCTCCTTTTATTTTTGTTTCTTCAGAAGTCTCCAGCCGCCATGCCACTTGCCATGCACAAGAGTTCAGAGTGTCTTCACTTTGTAAGGGAATGTTTGCTTATTGTAGTTGCTAAAAGAATTTCATATTCACTGAAATTCTAGCATTGGAGGGCAGAACTTCCCCTTTTGTACGTGTGCTCCGCTTCATATTCAGGGACCCACGCCCTGTGAGACTGTTTCCTTAGTGCTAGGTGCCCAGCTGCCAGCAGGACTCTCCTAAAACACCCTTCCTACCCTTCTTCACCTAGAAAGTTCTTTATGTTAAATCTTCATTTGCAAGATTGTATAATTTTCTCCACTTGGCCGCTAGCCTAAGTTTGAATAGGGAAACCTTTTTTTTTTGGTTATTCAGAACATTCTTTGGACCCACCATCTCATTTCCTTCCATCATACTGTTTTTATTGTTTGTAGCTGAGATGTTCCCACAGCAAGGATTTAATCTTGGAGGGCAGAATGAAGTCAGAGATGAGATTATTGAATGAATTCATTAAAGTCTAAGGTGTGGGGTTTTTTTTTTTTTTATTCTAACGCACTTGGCATGTTTGTAGTAGTTTGTTTACTTCCCTGTGAATTGTTTTATCTTTCCAGAACCTTTGCTATAGGACATTTAGAAGAGGTTAGCAGAATTCGTTACATAGAGAATAAATGTGAGGCCAAGTATGGTGGCACATGTCTGTAATCTCAGCGATCAGGAGGCTGATGCAAGCGAATCTTGAGTTCCTGGCTGGTCCGGGCTATAAGCGTGTGTGCGCCAGTACTGGGACTTGAACTTAGGGTCTGGCACTCTCCTTTCACTTTTTCTACTCAAGGCCGGTGCTCTATCTTTGAGCCAGAGTTCTGCTTCAGGCTTTTTTCTGGCTAATTGGTGCTAGAATCTCTTTGTCTACCTGGCTGGCTTTGTACCTCAATCCTCAGATCTCAGCCTCCGGAGCAACTAGGATTACAGGCATGAACTACAAGTACCAAGCTTGTCATACAGTCTTTGAATGAAGTGAATATTGAAAATTCAATGTATGCAAAGTATGGATGTAGAGCCTTACGGTCTGGCACGGAAGCAAGCCGAGTGCCTGCTGTCCAGGGCTCTGAACTGTCCTTCCCCCAAAGAAAATTGGTATAAACACAAAAAAATTTACAGAATAATACATGAACTCAAGATGGAGGAGGTTAGTTATCGATGACAGCAAGTGCCTAGTGTTCTAAGATGAGCAGAAAGAACTTTGTGTGAACTAAAGGCACAGCTTAAACATGGGGCTTGAAATCATTGTGTGTGGCTACAAGGCGGTCCCAGGCAGAAATGACAAAGACTATGAAGCATTCTAGCTTGAATGTCATCAGCAAGATACTCTGTGCCTCCTACGAGCCATCTCTGTGCCCATTGCCAGAAGCAACACCGTAAGCCCAGCACCAGTGGCTCGCACCTGTAATTCTGGCTCTTCAGAAGGCTGAGATGTGAGGATCACGGTGTGAAGCCAGCTTAGGCAGGAAAATCTGTGAGACTCTTTATCTCCAATTAACCACCAAAAAGCCGGAAGCGGTGTTCAAATGATAAGAGTGCCACACTCGAGTAGAAAAAGCTAACTTCAAGCCCTAGTAGTGGCACCAAAAGAAAAGAAAACAATGCCCGCCCCAAACCACTAACACGGGAGGGAACAGCCGCCTCCTACCTCTTACAGTCAGGTGTGTGGAGCAGTAGTTTAGCTTGAGCTGCGCAGCTGGATTCACACATCTGCACGTGTCTTCCTTAAGACACTGCCGTGTTCTCTGCTGCTGTGGAAACATGCCCCGCTCCAGAGCTATGGCCTCCAGAGGAGATGGCCTGCTACAGCATTTGCTGTCCAGGCAACCTTTGCAGCCCCCAACTGCTTCTACCGTTTATTTTAGGAAACTCCTAAGAAAGCAGCCCCCTCATTGCCCCGATGCTGGTGAATGTGTGTGAGGATGTTACATGACCCGGGACACATCGAGTCCATTCTCACTGGCTGCCCATCTGTGTTTCAGGCATCCTGATAAAAACAAAGATCCTGGAGCCGAAGACAAGTTCATTCAGATCAGCAAGGCTTACGAGGTATTGTGTCAAACTTTGTGATACCACCGTGAACTCCTTGGGTGATTAGCTCTAGAATGTTCTCTTTGGAAGAGCAAATTCCCGGGGCTCTGACCCAGTTTCCACATGACAGTGAACAGAACATATTTGGCCCCATCTAGTTGAAACAAGGATGTAAAGACTTCAGCTCTTGGAAAATCTGGCCTCTTTTAAAGGCTCTAATTAGAATTGTGAAATCACCCAGCATATGTCTCTCTTACCTTTTTTAGGTAAAGATTTAAAGAATCACACATCAGCCAGGCACCCAGTGGCTCACCCCTATATCTTAATTATTCAGGAGGTCTCAGAATCACAGTTCAAAGCCAGCCTGGACAGGAAAGTCTGTGAGAGTCTTACCTCCAACTAACCACTAAACAGTGGAACTGTGGCACAAGTGGTAGGATGATAGCCTTGAGCACAAATGCTCAGAGACAACACCTAGGCCCTGAGTTCAAGCCCCTGACCAGCACCAATATACATACACACATACATGCATACATATATATGTACATATATATACACCCATATGTGCATATATGTACATATACACAATTGTGTCATACTCTGTACATTTAATCTTTCTGTATCATTCAAACTGCTTACAGAAAAGCCCTGGGAGAGGGGCTGGGGATATGGCCTAGTGGCAAGAGTGCCTGCCTCATATACATGAGGCCCTGGGTTTGATTCCCCAGCACCACATATACAGAAAATGGCCAGAAGTGGCGCTGTGGCTCAAGTGGCAGAGTGCTAGCCTTGAGCAAAAAGAAGCCAGGGACAGTGCTCAGGCCCTGAGTCCAAGCCCCAGGACTGGCCAAAAAAAAAAAAAAAAAGAAAAGCCCTGGGAGGCCGAGGATGTAGCTTGGTGGTAGAGCACTTGCTTAGCATGCACAGGGCCCTGGGTTCGATCCCCAGCACCACAGAACAAAAGTCTTTGGGTGACTCTCTTGGTTTACTTGGGATTCCTTACCTTTCTTCCTTCCTGCTAGATTCTTTCCAATGAGGAAAAGAGAACCAACTACGATCGTTACGGGGACGCTGGAGAGAGCCAGGGCTACCAGAAGCAGCAGCAGCACGAGTATCGCTTCCGCCATTTCCATGAAAACTTTTACTTCGATGAATCGTTTTTTCACTTCCCTTTCAATTCGGAGCGACGGGACTCCATTGATGAGAAGTATTTATTGCACTTTTCCCACTATGTGAATGAAGTAGTGCCGGACAGCTTCCGGAAGCCCTACCTCATTAAGATCACCTCCGACTGGTGCTTCAGCTGCATCCACATCGAGCCTGTCTGGAAAGAAGTCGTTCAGGAACTGGAAGGGCTGGGTGAGATCATTTTATTTCATCTGGAGGCGTTACTAGGAGAAGATAACTTTTATCGCTCTTTTCTAAGAGGGGAACTATATACAATCCATTTCAATTTTGAGTTTCTGATATGAAGCTTTATCTATACAGTATCTAGACGTCAAGCATCTAGCTGGAGGCCTAATACATACACAAACTTGAGAATTATTAGTTGAGTAGCTCACACCTGTAATTGGTTAAATAGGAGGATCGTGGTTTGAGGCCATGCCACACAAGAAAGTCCATGGGACTCAAGATCAATGGAAGAAGCTGGAGTTGGTTCATCTAGCTATGTCAGGGATAAATAGGCTGGCCTGGGCAGGAAGGAAGACCCTGTCTCAAAACTGACTTAAAATAGGGGTGTGGCTCAGTGATAGAGTCCTTCCCTAGTAAACATGAAACCCAGTTGCCACATCAAAAGGCTTTGTGGCTTGAACCTGTAAGTTTTGGAGGCTGGAAGTCCAAGACCAGAGTGTCAATAGCTTTGGTCCTTTTGGGGCCTCTTCCTGCTTTGCAGAGGCCAACCTCTCACTGTTGAGTCACATGACCATCACTTTATACAGGTGTCTGAAATCCTGTATTCTTGCCTCTCATTAGAACACCAGTCATATTGATTCAAGTCTACCTTATGAGCCAGTTTAATTTCATTTCTTCTTTAAAGGCTTTTAGTTTAGGATGTCATAATAAAATAGGAGTCTAAGCCCGGCGCCATGGCTCATGCCTGTAATCCTAGCTACTCCAGAGGCTGAGATCCAAGGATTGTGGTTCAAAGCCAGCCTCAGCAGAAAAGTATGAGACTCCTATCTGTAGTTAACCAGCAAGAAAGCTGGAATCGTGTCTTAAGTGATTGGTAAGAGCTCCTAGAGCAAAAATGCTAAGGAACAGCACCCAGTCCCTGAATTCAAGCCTTAGTACAGGGACAAAAAAAAAAAATAGAATTGGTATTCTCTACTATCTCTTATTATTAAAGTAATTTCCTAAAAGGAGACATGTTCTCAAGGGTAAGAGGACTGTGCCTTTCTTCTCTACTGTTGGTAAGCCCTAGTCTGGTTGTTTTGTTTTGGGTTGCTCACCACTGCTGAGGTGTTGGGCTCTTGGGTTCTTCACAGATTTTTATTTCTTTAGGAATGCAATCTACTCGTTTCATTTAAATTATTTCCTAGCCAGGCGCTGATGGCTCATGCATGTAATCCTAACTACTCAGAAGGCTGATATCTGAGGATTGCAGTTCAAAGCCAGCCAGGGCAGGAAAGTTCACCAGACTCTTTTTTATTATTTTTTTTGCCAGTCCTGGAGTTTGACCTCAAGGCCTGAGCACTGTCCCTGGCTTCTTTTGTTCAAGGCTAGCACTCTGCCACTTGAGCCACAGTGCCACTTCTGGCTTCTTCTGTTTATGAGGTACTGAGGAATCGAACCCAGGGCTTCATGTATGCAAGGCAAGCGCTCTCCCACTAAGCCACATCCCCAGCCCCTCACCAGACTCTTATCTCCAGTTAACCACTTGAAAGCCAGAAGTGGCGCTGTGGCTCAAGTGGTAGAGCACTAGCCTTGAGCGGAATTGCTCAGGGACAGCGCCCAGGCCCAGAGTTTAAGCCCCACAACCGACCAAAAGAAAAGAAAATTCTTCCTGATCCCCAACTTAGACATCACAAGTTGAAGGAAAGGTTTGTAATATTGCTAGGCTGAAAGCCAGGGGCAGTAACACATGACTATAATGCCAGCACTCAGGAGGCTGAGATAGGAGGATCATGACTTTGAAGCTAGTCTGGGCTACATTGTTAGTTCTTGTCTCCGCAAAAAAGAAAAAACCACACACACACACACACAAAAACAAACACAAAATTTCATCAGACTTGCTTTGCAGAGATGCGATCAGTGCAGACCCAGCAAGGAATGGATGTGGGCAGCCTTAGCACTCTATTCCCTCCTGTGGGGTTGGCTTCAAATTCACCCTGAAAAATTACTCAGTGGCATTTCTTCCGCCTGCCCTGGGGTGCCAAGCAGCTTCAGGTAGCTCTCCTGTACTTCGCAGGTGTGGGAATTGGTGTCGTCCACGCAGGCTACGAGAGGCGCCTGGCCCATCACCTGGGCGCCCACAGCACGCCCTCCATCCTGGGGATTATCAACGGGAAAGTCTCCTTCTTCCACAACGCAGTTGTCCGGGATAACCTCCGCCAGTTTGTAGAGAGCCTTCTTCCGGGGAACTTGGTGGAGAAAGTAAGTGCCTAGGAGGGAGAATGCAGGCCACTGACTCCCCAGAATTGGATCGGTGACCTCTCACACCTGACTTCCATTGTGAGCAGGCACAATATAGATGAATGAATTAATTACTCGCACTGCATCATTTAACCCAAGCGGGTGAAGTGGAGGTAGAAAGAATTCATTGCTGTAAATTGCCATCTGGCAAATTTCTCCATCACAGGACTCTAAGCCAAAAACAGCAGTGACTAGAGTCACTATAGTGACTATAATGGCTCACACCTATAATCCTAGCTATTCAGTAGGCTGACATCTAAGGATCATGGTTCAAAGCCAGCCTGGGCAGGAAAGTCTGTGAGACTCTTACCACTAATTTACCACCAGAAAACCAAAAGTGGAGCCATAGCTTAAAGTGGTAGAGTACTAGCCTTGAGCAAAAAAGAGCTGAGGGATAGCACCCAGGCCCTGAGCTCAAGCCCTATTGTCCACAAAAACAAACAAAAACTAAACAGTGACTTTCCCAAACAACAAATTAGGTCTGGCCAGACATTGGTAGTTCACGCTTGTAAACCTAACTACTCAGGCGGCTGAGATCTGAGTTCAAAGCCAGCTCACACAGTAAAGTCGGTGAGACTTTTATTGCCAATTGACCACCAAAAAGCCAGGAGTGGTGATTTGGCTCAAGTAGTAGAGCCTTGAGCAAAAAGTCTAGGAACAGAACCTAGGCCCTGAGTTCAAGCCCCAGTACTAACAAAGGAAAAATAAAAAAGACAGTTAAATACTGAGATTGACATTTTATTTCCAATTTAAGGTTACAAGCAAAAATTATGTCAGATTCCTCACTGGCTGGCAGCAAGAAAACAAACCTCATGTCCTTCTGTTCGACCAGGGACCCACGATACCGCTGCTCTATAAGGTATTTCACATGCTGGGAGAAGGGTCTGGGTTTTTTGGTGGAAAGTTGCAACATCTTTTTTATAAACACAAGCTGAGCATCCCTAGTATAAAAACCTCAGATCTGAAGCTCTTTGAGTGTTAACATGGTACCATAAGTAGAAAAGGGCACAGCTGACCAACCTCCTGTCACAGTCAGAATGCAGGCACACTGAAAATACTGTATAAAATTCCCTCGGGCCATGCACATGGGGTGTGTATGTGAGGCAAATGAATTTTGTGTCTGGACATGGTTTCATCCCCAAGACATGAACCAGCTACCTTAATGCCTTCAGCCCACACGGTGCCAGCGAATCCTCAGCAATACCTAGTGACAGGGTCTTAGACCAAGACAGGTACACATGCGCACGTATACAGTGTACAATGGCTCTCCCGCACTGCCATGTGGTGAGTACATGTCTGCCCCCACACCTGCCCTCTCGGCGGCGCCCTACCCCACCAATCCAGCACACCTCATCACACTGTGACGTGGGTAGGAAGGGACTGTCCAGCCTTGGTGTCCTGGACACCCCATGCCTCACACTCAAGTTCAGTAAATGATCATTTTGCTTTCTCTCTAAAGAAAGAATGATTGTGTTTACCTCTGTGGCTATAAACTGTTTGTGGCAAAGCCTCAGAACTCCTGGATGGGTAGGAAGGTACTGGTGGGTCTTCACCCCAGCACAGATGTGAGTGGATCCTCACTTACCTTGTCAATGAGGTACCACGCTATCAACTTCACTTTCTGCCTCTCCATCTTGCCCTCACAGTTGACTGCTTTTGCACACAAGGATTACTTGTCCTTCGGATATGTGTATGTCGGCTTTCGAGGGGCCGAGGAGATGGCAAGGCAGTACAATGTCAATGTCCAGGTCCCCACCATGCTCATCTTCAAGGAGCACATCAACAAGCCAGCTGACATGATCCAGGTACGTGGGCATCACCGCCTTCTGAGATCCCCTTCACACTGTACCTCCGGCCTTCATGTCATTCAGCAGTCAAATGAGCAAAGCAGCCAAGTGCCAGCGACTCACACCTGAGACTCACTCCTAGCTACTTAGGAGACTTGAGTTTGGAAGGATTGTAATTAGAGGTCATTCCAGGCATATCCAAAACCCCTTTTTAACCAATAGCTGGGTGCTATACATGTCTGTCATCCCAGCTGCATCGGAGGCTGAGATCAGTGGAAAGGAGTTCCAGGCCAAGCTAGGCAGCTATAAGTCCTCGACTCGATCTCAGTAGAAGAAGCTGGGTGTGGTACTGTGCACCTGCCAATCCCACCTAGGACAGGAAGCCTAAAATAGCTGGATCATAGTCCAGGCATTTTTATTTTTATTTATTTATTTTTTTTTTTGGCCAGTCCTGGGGCTTGGACTCAGGGCCTGAGCACTGTCCCTGGCTTCTCAGGCATTTTTAGTGTTGTATATGAAACCATATTTTTCCCATTAGCCCTCTGGTTTTTTGTTTTTGTTTTTTGCCAGTCCTGGGGCTTGGACTCAGGGCCTGAGCACTGTCCCTGGCTTCTTTTTTGCTCAAGGCTAGCACTCTGCCACTTGAGCCACAGCGCCACTTCTGGCCATTTTCTGTATATGTGGTGCTGGGGAATCGAACCAGGGCCTCATGTATATGAGGCAGGCACTCTTGCCACTAGGCCATATCCCCAGCCCCTAGCCCTCTGTTTGTTTTTGTTATTGGTCATGGGGCTTGAACTCAGGTGCTGTCCCTGAGCTTTTGTGCTCAAAGTTAATTCTCTACCATTTTGAGCCACAGCTCCACTTCCAATTTTCTGGTGAATTTGAGCAGCACCGAAGTGTCATTATGCCCAAAAGTTCCCTTTTCCTTTACCCTCCTTCCCAACCCTGCCATAGTTAGCATCATAGTTCACACAGTGAGCATGCTGTGTCCCTGTCTTGTGTCTGGCTTCTCTCATGAAAACTTAAGTTTTCATGATTCATATTTGTGATTATGGGGAGCTTAGTATATTTGTCCATTTTTTTTTTTCTTGCCTGGGGCTTGGGGCTTGAACTCAGGGCCTGAGCACTGCCCCTGTCTTCTTTTTGCTCAAGGCTAGCACTCTATCACTGGAGCCACAGCGCCACTTCCAGCTTTTTGGGTTCTTTATTGAAGATAAGAATCTGAGGACTTACTACCTAGGGCCAAACCATAATTCTCAATCTCAACCTCCTGAGTAGCTAGGATTTATAGGCATGAGCCACCAGCACCCAGTTATAGTATATTTTTTGTGAATATAGGTTCCTTTACTACATGCACTTATATCAGTATTCCTCTTTATTATTGGTTCTTTTTTGTCTCTCATTAAGTTCTCCTTCTGCATCAAGATCAGGAAGATATTGTTAGACAAATTCTAAAAGCTAAGGAAATAAAAGGGAGGCATGACCCAGTTAGTAGAGCATTAGCCATTGAGCCAAGGTGTAAGGAGCTGAGTTTGAGTTCTGATCTTGGACCACAAAAATTTCAAAAGCTTTATAGCCATGGCTTTTATACTTAGGGATTTTTTGTTTTGTTTTCTTTGCTTGTTTGGGTTCTTGGTGGTGGTGGTCCTTGACATTGAAGGGCCTCACTTTTGCTAGTCAGGCACTCTACCACTTGAGCCACACCTGCAGCCCTTTTTTGCATTGGTTATATTCAAGGTAGAGTCTCACTTGATGACCAGGTCAGTCTGGCCTATGATCTTCTTTTTTCCCCCTGTGTTTCTGGGGATGATTTTTAGTCATCTGGAAATAGTTTTGATATCTAATAGAAAAAAATCTTTTCAGTGTGATCTGGCTTTTGGACAAGATCTTAAAAAAAAGAAAAAAAAAAGTCCCTGGGCCATTCTGGGTTTTTTGTAATTTTTTGTGTATATTTTAAAATTTGACAGGCTACATCAAATCAAAGCAAAAAAATTACTTGGGTTTATGAGGTTTATATTAATTCATGTACTTAGTTACTTAGACATCTGCATAGAAATTAAGGCCTTCCAACCTGTGAACATGATATACCTGCTCCATTTGTTTAGGTCATCTCAATAGGTATTAACAGTTTCTCTGTAAAAATTAGCCAAGTGCTATGACTCTGTAATCCTAGCTACTCAGGTGGCTGAGATCTGAGGATTGCCATTTGAAGCCAGCCTGAACAGGTGACTCTTATTGCCAGCTCTAACCACCAAAAAGCCGGAAGTAGAGCTGTGCCTCAAGTGGTAGAACACTAACTTTAAGGACAGCACCCAGGCTGTGTGAGTTCAAGCTGCCATGGGGCCAGTACAAAAAAAAGAAAGAAAAACCACATATTTCTGCCTAGCAAGCACAAAGCCCTGAGCTCAAACCCCAGTACTTGCATATGATATGATTAAATTATATTTTATCAGCTTATTTCTGGATGCCTCATCTTTTCATACTGCTAAAAAGAACATCTCTTGGGGCTGGGAGTGTGCCTTACTGGTAGAGTGCTTGTCTAGCGTGCATGAAGCCTTGGGTTTGATTCCTCAGCACCACATAAACAGGAAAAGCCAGAAGTGGCACTGTGGCTCAAGTGGTAGAGTGCTAGCCTTGAGAAAAAAAAAAAAAATAGGCCAGGGACAGTGCTCAGGCCCTGAGTTCAAGCCCTAGGACTGGCAAAAAAAAAAAAAAAAAAAAAGCCTATCTTGTGCCAGGAGCTGGTGACTCACGCCTGTAATCCTAGCTACTCAGGAGGCTGAGATCTGAGGATCACAGTTCAAAGCCAGCCCAGGGTCTGTGAGACTCTTATCTCCAATTAACCACCAGAGAACTGCAAGTGGCTCCATAGCTCAAGTGGTAGAGCGCTAGCCTTGAACTGAAGAGCTCAGGGACAGTGCTCAGGCCCAGAGTTCAAGCCCCATGACTGACCAAAAAAAAAAACCAACCAAAAGCGCATCTTTGAATTTACATTTTCTTTATGGAAGAGCTAAAAATAAATAAATAAAATTACATTTTCTAAATTTGCTGGTAAAGTAATGCTATTGATTTTTTTTTTTTTTTGCCAGTCCTGGGTTTGAATTCAAGGCCTGGGCACTGTCCCTGAGCTTTTGCTCAAGGCTAGTGCTCTACCACTTGAGCCACAGCGCCGCTTCTGGCTTTTTCTGTTTATATGTACTGAGGAACCGAACCCAGGGCTTCGTGCATGCTAAGCAAGCCCTCTACCACTAAGACACATTCCCAGCCCTGCAATTGATTTTTAAATATTGACTTTAAATATTGACACATTAAACTTTGACTTCACACCCCAGCTACGTGAGAAGTGGAGATCAGGATGGTTGAAGTTCAGGGCCAGCTCAGGCAAACCGTTCACGAGACTCTACCTCCACCAGTAATAGAGCATGGCAGTCCACCTGTGTCACTCCAGCTACCCGGGAACTATACCTGTGAGGATACAGTCAGGCCAGCCAGCCTGCGCAAAAGCTGAGTCTTAAGGAAAGATTTTGTGATTACTTCTATCATTACAGAACTGTCACAAGTTTCTCCTTTTTTTTTTTTCAGATTTATATACATTTTTAGAACTTGCTCCTATCTAATTTTTCAAATTGAAGTAACTTTTTGCTTCCAAGTTCCACAACAGATGTGGGGCATTCCTTTTGATACTAGTTTCTTGTATCTTTTCTTTTGGCTTTGTCAAACAACCAAATTTGGATTCATGATTCTTCTTTTTACCTTTATATTTTTGGAGGTTGTTGTTGTTTTAGCTCTTGACATAAATGCTTAGTTAACTCTTGACATAAATGCTTAGTTCATTGATTTCATTTTTACTATGTTAATTTTACTACTTTTTTTTTCTGGTCATGGGGCTTGACCTTTGGGCCTGGGCATTGTCCCTGAGCTCCTTTTGCTTCAGACTAGCATCCTTTTTTTTTGTATGTTTTGCCAGTGCTGGAGCTTGGAACTCAGGGCTTGAGCACTGTCCCTGGCTTCTTTTTACTCAAGGCCAGCACTCTACCACTTGAACCACAGTGCCCCTTCTGGCTTTTTCTATATATGTGGTGCTGAGGAATCGAACCCAGGGCTTCATGTATACAAGGCAAGCACTTTACCACTGGGCCATATTCCCAACCCCCAAGGCTAGCATTCTTAACACATGAGCCATAGCACCACTTCTGGCTTTTTCTATGATTAATTGTGGATAAGAGTCTCACAGACTTTCCTGACCAGGCTGGCTTTGAACCACCATCCTCAGACTTCAGTCTCCTGAGTAGCTAGGATGGCAGGTACGAACCACCAGTACCCAACTTTACTAATTTTTAATTGTGTTTTTTGGAGGGACAAAGTCTGATTATGTTGCCCAGTCTGGCAATGAATTCCTGGCCTCTAGCTGCCCTCCAACCTCAGCCCCCAAATAACTGGGACTACAACTTCATGCAGCTCAATATTATTTTAGGATTACCCCCCCCCCAAGTACTACTACCTCTGTATCCCAAAGATTTGATAAACAGCATTTATATATCTAGTAAGTACTCAGGGTTTGGATAAATGAATAAATCAAAAACCTGTAGAGGCTGGGAATATGGCCTAGTGGCAAGAGTGCTTGCCTCATATACGTGAAGCCCAGAGTTCGATTCCCCAGCACCACATATATAGAAAACGGCCAGAAGTGGCGCTGTGGCTCAAGTGGCAGAGTGGTATAGCCTTGAGCAAAAAGAAGCCAGGGACAGTGCTCAGGTCCTGAGTTCAAGCCCCAGGACTGGTGAAAAAAAAATGCATTCCCATGTTCTGTTCTTGCATGTCAGAGGGACAAGAGCTTCTTGATTTTTCTTGGTTTCCCTCCAGGCCCGTGGGCTGAAGAAACAGGTCATTGATGACTTCATCACCCAGAACAAGTACCTGTTGGCGGCCCGTCTCACCAGCCAGAAGCTCTTCCACGAACTCTGCCCCGTAAAGCGCTCTCACCGACAGAGGAAGTAAGAACGCTGGGCTTGGCCCAGCTCCCCGGCCCAGCGCGGGCCTGCCCCTACAGGACAGTTCAGCCTCACCCTGGAATCCAGTTGATTCCTCAGCCACTGAGTAAGGGCTGACTGGGAGGTGGGGGGTAGATAGGTTCAAACGGTGAATGATTAAGCCTGGGGTTTGAGAGGCCATCAAGATGCACATTTTAGTAGAGGCTTTGGAGTCAAGACTTTTGTGAGTGAAGCCGAATCCCTTTAGTGAAGACTGGAGTGACGGCTTCCCCCTACTACAGCATTTCCCTCATGCTGAGCCTCTGCGAGTCTTGCAGAGGAGACAGGAAAGGGAGATCCCTGAGGAAATGATAAATAACAATGGGGAATTGGAAAGGCCAGGGTACACATACTCAATAAAGCATGCATGTAAAGTATTATTACATAGTCTCTAAGAACTCCGGAAATACAGGGAAACATTTATTGTGCCTTCAGTGGCTTTCAGGTTAGGGCTGTATCATCTGCAAAAGGCATCTGGCAGCTGCCAGTGGCACACAACTGTAATCTCTGGAGAGCTGAGTTCAAGGCCAGTCTATTGCTCTCGTGGCTCATTTAATTAACATCTCGGCTCAACATTGCCCTGACCAACCTGTCTGCCAAAATATCATTTCCACCCCATTCTGGCCTCTCTCTGGCCCTTCGTCCTCTTCTTTTTGTCATGGTACTGTGGTTAGCTATTAGGAGATAGCTATTTATTTATTTAGCATCTGGCTTCTTCTCTAGACAGAGTTTCACAAGGGCAGGAATGTGATCGATATAGTAAGTGTGTAGAGTAAGTGTTGGCATATAGTAAGTACTTGGTAAGTGTTTGGTTGGATGGATGGATGGATTGATGGATGGATGACTAAGCTTCCAGTATGCAAAGGAAGCATACCTTCAGTAACGCAAAGTCCCTTAAGAGAAAGTCGCAAAGGCCAAGCTGGAGTTGGGTTTGGGGGAACACCGGGAGTCTACAGAAGGAGCTGGTCTCCTCTCCGCCTGCTAGAGACGGTCACATTCACTGAGCCGTGTCTTCAGTCTGTAAGATGCAGTGCGTCTCCCCTCTCCCCCTCACTGGCCTTCTGCGTCCTGGGCCTGACCTGAGATGAGCTGTAGCGTGCTTTCTCTTCCCTGTGCAGATACTGTGTGGTCTTGCTGACTGCGGAGGCCACCAAGATGAGCAAAGCCTTTGAGGCCTTCCTGTCTTTCGCCTTGGCAAACACACAAGACATAGTGAGATTCGTGCACGTGTACAGCAGCCGGCAGCAGGAGTTTGCCAGCACCCTGCTCCCCAACAGCGAGGTGTTTCAGGGGAAGTCAGCGGTGAGCCCCCATTCTCCTGACCCCACACTCTTTTCAAGGTCCTGGCCCTTGGTTGTGTTTAATCTGGAAAGCCCCCGAGGACAGCAGTCTTTCACATCCACAGATGGCCTGGGTTTTCCACAGAGAGGGCTGGTATTGGGGCTTGAACTTAGGACCTTATGCTCTCTCTTCGTTTTTAGCTCAAGGCTGGCCTTGTACCACTTGAGCCATACCTCCCTTCCAGCTTTTTGCTGGTTAGTTCAAGATGAAAGTCTCTCAGATTTGTCTGCCTGGGCCAGTTTTGAACCACAGTCCCTGAGTTCTCAGCCTCATGATGAGCTAGCATTATAGGCCTGAGCCACCAGCCCCTGGCAGACCTCTCTCCAGACTCTCCCTGCGGCAGGAAGCCCCCCCCTCCCCCCCCCCGCCTCTTCCGTGCCATCCTAACGGATCTCCCTCGGTCCCTGCTTTGTCATTGCTCCTTTAGGGTCATGAGTCGTCTCTTGGGTCGGGGATGTGGTCAGTGTAGAGCAAGGCCCTGGGCTCCATCACCAGCACCACAAACACAACTCTCCATGTCTGTCATCACTTTTGTAGTCATGGAAAATCTCTACAAAACAAAGGTTTCCTTTCTTGAAAAATCAACATTAAGTTAGAGGTTACAGAACAAAGTCTACTGAGTGAGGGGGGGAAGGAGGGAGGGGACCTTAAAAACTGAAAGTTACCCTAAAAGTAATTGCTTTCTCTTGACCGTAGGAATTCATTCCCACCCTGAGCAACATAAGGAGACCCCATCTAAGAAAACAATAGTATTAATTTCTTCTGTCAGAATTTTTTCGCCCAGTGCTGGGGGTGTGGCTCAAGTGTAAAGCACCTGCCTAGTAAGCACAAGGCCCTGAGCTCAAACCTCAGTACTGCCCCCCCAAAAAAAGAAAAAAATTTCAATTATGCAAGTGTTTTAGTCTCTGTAACATTTGTGTTTGAGCATGTTGCTGATTTCTAAACAGCTGTAGCACACTTTTGAGACTTCTCTTTTGGTTTTCATTTGGCGCTTTGAAGGGCCTTTATTTTTATGAAACGGAGTCTATCTATGCAGCCCAGGCTGGCCTTGAACCTGTGCTCCTCCCAGCTGCCAGTCGCTAGGATTACAGGCCTGTATGTGGCAGCACACCGAGCTGCTTTTGAGATTTGTGATGGTTTTCCTCCCTTCTCCCAGGTGTCCATCTTAGAAAGGCGCAACACAGCTGGAAGGGTGGTGTATAAAACCCTGGAAGACCCCTGGACCGGGAGTGAGAGTGACCGATTTGTCCTTTTGGGTTACCTTGACCAGCTGCGGAAAGATCCAGCCCTTCTGTCCTCGGAGGCTGTGCTTCCGGAGCTGACGGATGAGCTTGCCCCTGTGAGCATCCTGGCCGGGGGTGCGGAGGGGCGGCGGCAGCCCGGCTGGCTGACGGCTCTGTGTCAGGGCAGAGGCCGCTCTCCCGGATTCGGTCCTGACTGACCCTCTCGCGTCCTCTCCCCAGATGTTCCTCCTGCGGTGGCTCTACTCTGCCTCTGACTACCTCGCAGACATCTGGGATAGCGTGTTTCACAACAACTGGTAGGAAAACCCCTAGCAAAGGGTTCTTTATGGGTTCCTTCCAGCCTTGTGGACGGCAGTGGGAAACGATGGTACATTTCCAGCCGCTGTACTCCTTCAGTCGCTTAATTGCACTTTTTCTTTTTGGCAGTGGAGAGTCGGAAGTCAGGGCCTAGCACATGTGGTAGGCAAGTGTCGGCTACTTGGAACATACCTCTAGTCCTTTTTGCTTTGGATTATTTTTCAGTCTCATGCTTTTTACCTTTCTTCCTCTGTCCCTTAGCTTTTTCTCTAAAGGGTACCAGGCTACTGCTTGAGCCACAGTTCCACTTCTGGGTTTCTGGTGGTTAATTGGAGTTAAGAACCTCATAGGAGGCAGGGAACGTGGCTTAGTGGTAGAGCACTTGCTAGCATGCATGAAGCCCTGGGTTCGATTCCTCAGTACCACATATATAGAAAACAACAGAAATGGTACTGTGACTCAAGTGGCAGAGTGCTAACCTTGAGCAAAAAGAAGCCAGGGACAGTGCTCAGGCCCTGAGTCCAAGGTCCAGGACTGGCAAAAAAAAAAAAAAGAAAAAAAAGAAGAATCTCAGGAGATTCATCAATCAAAGCCAGCCCAGACAGGAAAGTCCATGAGATTCTTATCTCCAAGTAACCACCAAAAAAAAAAAAAAAAACAGAAGTGGCACTGTGGCTCAAGTGGTAGAGTGCTAGCCTGAGCAAAAAGAAGCTCTGCAACATCCCAGGTCCAAGGTTCAAGCCCTAGGACAGGAAGGAAGGAGGGAGGGAGAAAGGAAGGAAGGAAGAAAGGAAGGAAGGAAGGAAGGAAGGAAGGAGGAAGGAAGGAAGGAAGGAAGGAAGGGAGGGAGGGAGGGAGGGGCTAAGCATCAGTGGTTCGTGTTTGTAATCCTAGCTACTCGAGTAGGAGGCTGAGGTCTGAGGATCCTGGTTTGACGCCAGGTCAGGCAGGAAAGTCTGTGAGACTGTTATTTCCAATTAACCAGCAAAAAGCCAGAAGTGAAACTGTGGTTCAAGTGGTAGAGTACTAGCCTTGAGTGAAAAAGCCAAATGAGAATTCCAGGCCCAGAGTTCAAGCCCTAGTACTGGCATAAAATAAAATGAATAAGATAAAACAATTATGCAGGAAATATTGAAAGCTGGGTTTTCACCCCCCTGTGCCCTGCTCCACTGCTCTGAGCCATTTCTGGGTTATACTGGCCAGAAAAGGGCCAGAGGAATGGCTGAAGTGGAAGCACGCTTGCCTGGCAAGTGGGGGGCCCTGAGTTCAATCCCCCATGCGGCCCAAAGTAAACAAATCACTAACACTGAAGCCACCCCCAGCCCTTGAGTCGGCGCCGCCCGGCAGGAAGTGCTTCCTTCCAGGAGTAGTGACCTCCCTGTGACCCGTCTCACCAATAATGCCGGCGTGCAAAACCAGACTTCCGGGGTCAGGACTGTCGTTGGGACCCTAAGGGAACACGGGGCCTCCCCTTTGCCCCCCCAAAGCAGCCTGTTTGGGGGGCAGTGTTGATGGGCGCGCAGGCTTCTCGCCCCCGCGGCACTCACGGCTGTGCGCTTGGTTCCAGGCGGGAGATGATGCCCCTGCTGTCGCTCATCTTCTCCGCCCTCTTCATCCTCTTCGGCACCGTCATCGTGCAGGCTTTCAGGTGGGTGCCGGGGGTGGGGTGGGGGGGGACGGGGGGCTCCAACCTCCACAGTCATTCATCTTTTCCTTCCCCGCTCCCCCCCATGGCTTGGACTTGGGGCCTTGCACTCTCACTTGGCTTTCTTACTCATAGCTGGTACTCTACTACTTGTGCAATGCCTCAGCCCAGCTTTTTGCTCATTAGAGAGAATTGTTTGGACGTTTCTACCCAGGCTGGCTTCAAACTACAGTTATCAGACCTCAGCCTCCCGAGTGCTGCGTCACTCACACCAGCTCCACACTTGAAGCCCTGGGTTCGATTCCTCAGCACCACATACACAGAAAAAGCCGGAAGTGGCGCTGTGGCTCAAGTGGTAGAGTGCTAGCCTTGAGCAAAAGGAAGCCAGGGACAGTGCTCAGGCCCTGAGTCCAAGCCCCAGGACTGGCAAAAAAGAAAAAATAAATATTCCTTTTTACCTTCCTCAGTGACTCAAGCGAGGAGCAGGAGTCCCAGCCCCCCGAAAAAGAGGAAGTCCCTGAGAAGACCGGGAAGACGGAGCCGAGCTTCACCAAAGACATCAGCAGGTTTTCCTGGCACACAGCACCCTCCGCTGCCCGCAGCCCCTGCCGCGACGCCCAGCACATGCGGCCCGACAGCAGGGCCTGTGGGCAGCGGAGAAGACTGCCTCCCCCTGTGTGTGAGAGCTAGACACAGGTGGAGCACCCCTCATCTGAAAATCCACAATCTGGAATGATGCACCATGCAAAGCTTGTAGCCACAAGTAAAAAGGGCCAGTGTGCCAACGTGTGGCCACAAATAGAAAGTTCTGGACCTGGACCTCATGGGACAGGTTGTAAAAAGGCCCAGGACTGCGTCTCTTACATCTATGACGTGTTTCTTGATCTCGGATTGACTAGTGAAGGCAGGAAGGGGAAAGCCCAGGAGGGAGGCGGTGGGCGAGCCAGAAGCAGGAGTCCTAACCCATGACTGCGGATGGCTCTTGCCGCAGAGCACTCCGCCCCGGCGAGGGACTGAATGCCTAGACAAAGAATCGGGCCTCCATGTTGTCCTAAAGCAGCCTCTCCACCACGGGAAGCCATGTCAGAAAGGCTGCTGCAAGTCAGGGTCCCCCATTGAATCCTGCACCCCAACCTGCCAGCACAGTAGAGACAGTGTCAAGTAGAGTTCCCAGTCTGATCAGCACACAGCGTCTTTAAAATGGAGGTGTTGCTTCTCCCCCCCTCCCCTGCCCTCCTCTCCCATTGGGGTCATCCTAACCTCCCCATGTTTCTCCACAGCAAGATTCCGAAGAAAGGCTTTGTGGAGGTCACGGAGCTCACGGACGTGACCTACACCAGCAACCTGGTGCGCCTGAGGCCCGGCCACATGAATGTGGTCCTCATCCTGTCCGGCTCCACCAAGAACAGCCTGCTGCAGAAATTTGCTTTCGAGGTCTACTCTTTCACCGGGTAGGCCCGCGCGTGTGTGCCAGTGTGTGAGAACGCTGAGGGGGGAAGAGGAGGGCTGCTAGACCCTGCCCCCCCCCCGCCCCCGGCCAGCAGCTCCTTCTGTGGAGCAAGATGATGGCTGGGGTCCCCCCCCCCCGTCTCCACTCCTGAGCCATCGTGGGGGACTTTCAGTGTGTGTCTGGGGCTGGACCTCGATGCCTGGGTGCTGCCCCTTAGCTCTTCAGCTCAAGGCTGGTGCTCTGCCTCTTGAGCCACGGTAGTTAATTGGAGATGAGAGGCTCATGGACTTGCCTGGCCTGGCTTTGAACCATGGTCCTCATAGAACACCCTCCTGAGGAGGTAAGATTACGGGTGTGAGCCACCGTGCCTGGCTCCTGGGGAAGACTTCTTTTCCCCATTGATGTTCATGTTTTGTTGGTTCTGAACTGAAGATTGAACCCCATGACCCTGCCTGAGCCACTAGCCGGGCTGGGCTTTGCTACCCCTGTGCTCCTGAGTGTGACGGGATTCCAGCAGCATGGATGGGGCCCAGGAGAGGGATGACGGGGCTCGCGCGTGTGAGCATACGCATGCGCACACACACACACACAGCCTTTGGCTGTTTTCCTGCCGTTTCCCATCTCGCGATGGAGCGGCCTCAGGCCCTGACCCCTGGGTCCCCCCCGCAGGAGCAGCTGCCTGCACTTCTCCTTCCTGAGCCTGGACAAGCACCGGGAGTGGCTGGAGTACCTGCTGGAATTTGCTCAAGACGCAGCCCCCATCCCGAACCAGTACGATAAGCATTTCATGGAGCGGGACTACACGGGCTACGTGCTGGCTCTGAACGGCCACAAGAAGTACTTCTGCCTTTTCAAGCCCCCGAAAACAGTGGAAGAAGAGGAGGCCCTGGGGGCGAGCGGCGACCTGGACCCCTCCCTCCACCTGGGCGAGTCTCGGGGGAAGTCTTCCTACGCGGGGTCCAAGCCCATCAAAGGCAAGTTGAGCAAGCTGTCCTTGTGGATGGAGCGGCTGCTAGAAGGATCCTTACAGAGGTTTTACATCCCGTCGTGGCCGGAGCTAGACTGAGTCCATTTCCAAAGGAGATGCGAACTCTTGTGATTTTTAACATGCCCCAGGAAACAGGTATTTTCAGGACTCAAGCTATCTCACGGAACAGAGTAGACATTTAGGGTTACTCTCCAGAACAATGCCTAGATTCTTCCTCTGCCCCGCCCGCACCCAGGACAGGTTTGAATTCCCTAGACGCGAACACTCGCCTCTGGGTTCCCCTGTCCTCTGAATGCCACCGCACTATTTAAAGTAGACCGCTCGTTCCTTCCACCCTGCCCGCCCCGCCCCGTCCTGCCCCAGATGGCGGAGAAATCCAGGGCCTGACCCTGAGCAGGACCCGTCCTGCAGGTCAGGTGGGATCGTCAGCCTTCCCACCCCCCGCCCCCCTCAGGCCCCAGCCTGGCCCCCGCTGTACCCCTTCACGGCGCATGCTCCTACCAGGGAACGGCCCACCGCGGCCGCAGGGCCCCGCGTCCTCAAAGCGGCCCAGTTCCAAGCAATCACTCTCCCGTGGGATGGTTGTTCTGGGAGCGAGCAGCTGAGAAATGTATTTTGGGGGTATCCCCCACAACAGTTTGCCAGGCACGGTTTTGGAAGGAAAGGGGCGAGTGGGGGGCTCTGCGGATGAGCTCTCCCCCCACCACCCCCCCGGCAGAGGGAAGGGACTGTGAGGAGGCTCCCCTCGGCCCCGCTGGCCACCCGAGCCCCCGGGGACAGGGCCTGCCCCCCAGATGCACGCACTGTAAGACTGAGCCGCTGACCTGTACGTTTCAGATGCCTTTCTGCCTCCGTCGATCTTAGGGTATGGATATTTAGGAGCCATAACTTGTAATCTTGTTCTCTGGACGTAGATAAATAAGCTGCTATAAAGCCAGTAGATGTAAAACCGAAGACAAGTTCTTCCTGCCCGCCGGGAGCCGGGTGGGGGAGCCTCCCGGCCCCGGGCGTCTCTCTAGTAAAATGCCGGATGCATCTTTGTACCAAGGAACTTAAACTCTCTCGACAGTTGCATTTTGAACATTGTCATCCCCAAAGTGCTGTATCTTCAACTCATTTTGAGGTGTTTTTTGTTTTGTTTTGTTTTGACATACGAGCCAAGGCTCATTCTAGACCCCCATTCTGAACAGTGCTCCCTTTCCACTCGTGGTCCGTGTTTTGGTGTCTCGGCTTCACTGGCTCACCTCTCCCTAACGCCCCTGTCCCGTGTCAGCTCACACCCATCCTCCCCCTCTGTGCCCTGGGCCTCTGTGCCCTTGGCACCCTGGGCTCCAGCCGGTCACGCCAGCCCCCTTTAGAGGGCATGCTCTGTTCTTAGCGCCAGACCACCAGTGGAGTTTGGCCAACTTCACTAAGCGTGGTCTTGTTCTACCGCCCCAGCAAACGCCCTTTCACCGTGTGAAGGGCACAAATCAGGGATGGGACATTGATGAAGTTAGTATTCCTGTCATCGTAATTGCTTTCTCAACAAAGCCACTTGGATCCTAATCATTTAAACATCAAGCTACAGTGGTTAAGTGATAAATTATTTGAACCCAAGAATTCCTGTAGTTTTCATCAAGTCTATAGCTTTATTAAAAAAATAATAATTTAAAAAAACGATCCGTGGCAGGCTTCATTCTTCACGGGTCCTCTGAACGTGGATGCTGGCGGGTGCTGCGCATCAGAGCCCCTGGCTCGGGCAGACACGGCGAGGTCACTGGGCTCTCCACAGGCCGGCCTCGAAAACCATTTCCTGAAGGCTACAGACAGATTAGTGGCAGAGCACAGCCAGCCTTGAGTTCCAGTTCCAGCCCCTCAAAGAAAAAATAAGTAAGTTAGTTGAGATAGATACACTTCCTGGCTGTCCTTGAGTAGTTTCGCTTCAGTGGTAGGTTTGTATTTTAAAACTGTGGTACTAATGACTTACAGTTTCTGAAAACCAAAACTTGCCCAGATATTTTGTTTTCATTTGCATCAAAAAGAAGAAAGTTTGTAACCCCTTCTGTTTGCCCTGGAGAGGCGGGCGGTGATGGAAGGAACACTATTCCTCGCAAATGTGTCAAAACTCTGCACACCTATTTAGGGACTAATAGACAAGTGCCCCCAGGGGGCACTGGGGAGTCTAGCTGTCCTGGTTTGGGGGTCTCTGACAGGGTCTCGCGGGGCAGCACAGGCTGGCCTCACGCTCACCACCCCACCCCCACCCCGCCTCAGCCTCTCGAGGGCTAGACTTAGAGGCATGCCCTGCCGCCTCAGCCTTTCTTTTCTCCTAAATGTCGTTTACTTTTGTGTCAAATAGGAGCCAGTGCATGCTCAGCCAGTGCCAGCTTCCCTCCTCTCGACGTCTGAAACCCTACCCAGCTTTGGTTCTAACTCCTTCACGTTTGGTGACCCAAGGCAAGCCCGTGTCAAAGATCCTCTTGTTATCACACAGGTCTTGCTGCACGGTTTGTCCCACTGGGAGGCCCTGGGCCGTAAGCATCGTTTCAGTCAGCAGAGCACCCCTGCCTTCCAGAAGGCTCCCTGCGCTCTCTCCTCCCACCCTGGCTGCCTGGGAGGACGTGGGCATCGTCTTCACGATTGCTCTGGTCACCCGCTGCCTCTTCATCCTCAGGGCCTCTTGATTTAGCGCCTTCCTAAAGAATTTGCAGCTGTCCTCCATACATATTTTTTTCTCATCCACGTTTTTCTTACATAACAAGAAATAGGGAGCCAGGCACCAGTGGCTTACGCCATAATCCTAGCTACTCAGGAGGCTGGGATCTGGGGATCGATGTTCAAAACCAGCCCAGGCTGTATCACCAGTAAAACACAAAAAAAAGCCAGAAGTGGAGTTGTGGTTCAAGTGGAAAGACTGCCAGCCTTGTGTGAGTAAGTGGAGCGATCACTGCCAGGCCGCGGGTTCAAGTCCCAGGACTGGCGCACACACACACACACACACACAAAAGGAAATAGGGCCAGACTGTGCTTTTAAATGACTCGCTTTGTCAGGAAATAGGGATCAGAAGTAAACACTGAACCTTTTTTATTTTGTTTTCCCAAAATAAAATCCCAGGCCAGAGGATGTAGCTCAGTGGCAGAGTCCTTGTCCAGCATGCGTGAGGCCCTGGGTTCCATTGGAAAATGAATGGAAAGTTAATAATAAAGTAGGATTCCTTAAACGTTGATACAGAGATGTAGCTCAGTGGTAGCACACTTTCCTAGCATCCTTGGGACCCTGGGTTTGAGCCTCAGCACCACAACAATAAAATAATAAAAGCTGATGTAGAAGAAATGCAGTTCACATCCGGGTATCTGCCCAGGGCCCTGGAGAACACAAGTGTCATGGCTGCCGCCTGGGCCTCAGCTGACTGCACTTGGAACACATGCCTGAGAAGAAGGTGAACATATTTTGCACTTTTGATACTCTTAGGAGTAACTTAATTTGGCAAATTGTCCTTTTTTTATGTTTGAGGTTGTTTTTTTTTCTGGTTTTTTTTGTTTTGAGGGTTTTTTTCGTATTGTGAACAAGCACTGAAGCTGATGTTATTTTGTTTTAAGAATATTACGGACTGGAAACAAATAAACTATTTTAATGTGTGATGACTGCAGGCTAGCTCTTGTGTTACATGAAGATGATTTGATCTGACACATCCTAAAACTGAACTGAGGTGTAATCAAAACTACACCTGCAACAGTCAGCACGACCGTTTGCGGAAGGGCTGTCCACAGAGGGCAGGTGTCGGCCTGGAGAGCAAATGATGGCAAACTGGGTCTTCTGGGGCTGGGTTGGATGTCTTGGTCAAGCTCTGCTTGTGTCTGGCGCCGGGGGAACTCCACGCACCATGCTGGGCTGAGCGGAAAGTTTCTTACTGGGATCTGCATGCCGTGTTCTTTTTCACTGATTTCTGCCCACAGTGCAGATATACCATAAACTCCTCAGAAGAGGAGCTGTATTTTTTGTTTTTTTTTTTGGTGCTGGTCCTAGGACTTGAACTCAAGGCCCGGGCACTGTCCTTGAACTTTTCGGCTGGCACTCTGCCATTTGAGCCACATCTCCACTTCCAGGTTTTTGGTGTTTTATTGGATTAAAAAAAAAAATCTCAGGCTGGGGATATAGCCTAGTGGCAAGAGTGCCTGCCTTGGATACACGAGGCCCTAGGTTCGATTCCCCAGCACCACATATACAGAAAACGGCCAGAAGTGGCGCTGTGGCTCAAGTGGCAGAGTGCTAGCCTTGAGCGGGAAGAAGCCAGGGACAGTGCTCAGGCCCGGAGTCCAAGGCCCAGGACTGGCCAAAAAAAAAAAAAAAAAAAAAAATCTCAGGGCTCAGAATGTGGCTTAGTGGTAGAGTGCTTGCGTAGCATGCAGGAAGAGCTGGGTTCACTTTCTCAGCACCACATAAACAGCAAAAGCCAAAAGTGGCACTGTGGCTCAAGTGGTAGAGTGCTAGCCTTGAGCAAAATGAAGCCCGAGACAGTGCTCAGGCCCTGAGTTCAAGCCCCAGGACTGGCAAAAAAAAAGTCGGGCTGGGAATGTGGCCTAGTGGTAAAGTGCTCGCCTCGTATACATGAAGCCGTGGGTTCGATTCCTCAGCACCACATATATAGAAAAAAGCCGGAAGTGGTGCTGCGGCTCAAGTGGTAGAGTGTTAGCCTTGAGCAAAAAGAAGCCCGGGACAGTGCTCAGGCCCTGAGTCCAAGCCCCAGGACTGGCAACAAAAACAAAACAAATAAACAAAACAAAAAAAAGTCTTCTGGACTTCCTGCCCAGGCTGGCTTCAAACTATAATCCTCGGATCTCAGCCTCCTTGAGTAGCTAGGATGACAGGCGTGTATCTCCAGCGCCCAGCTGAGGAACTTCATTTTAAAGAAAAATAGTGTACAGGATTATTTCACAGGTTTTTTTTTGTTTACAAATTTTATTCCTCTGATTTTGAGAGACTCTTGAGTGAAATTCTCCATCCCTTCCTCCTTTATCTTCTGCCATCTTCCATCAAAGGAAAGAAAAACAGTTGAAGCCACGAAAGTGCTTCATTACGTCAAGCAACTCAGACTCCTAGAAATGTTAGTTGCTGGGGTCAGAGTTCTAAGTGTCCTTATTTTTAAGCCATCAATGACACTTTTGACAGAACGCTTTATTGGCATCACCTCTTTAGTACACAGACCGCTGGCTTATCGCTTCTCGGGACTGTGTCCGCAGCACCATCTGCTTAGGGAGGCGGGAGGGGGCGTGCACAGACTCAGGCCGGGGTCACTTTGGGAAGGACGCACAGCATCTCAAAGAGCAGGTTAGCCGCCAGCAGAGCCGTGTTTCCTAGCAAGGAGAGAGCAGAGCGTGATGCCCAGGCCTCGCACACGGGGCCCAGACCCTCCAGACTCCTCAGCTTCCGCTCTAGGCCTCCCAACACGGACTGGGGGCCCCATCCCGAGACCGGAAAGCCTCCCCTCTCCTCTCTCCTGCATTCTGCCACCACCAAGCACCATTTACAGATAACATTGAAAGAAATCAAGGGTTTTTTGTTGCTGTTATTGTTGCCAGTCCTGGAGCTTGAACTCAGGGCCTGAGCACTGTCCCTGGCTTCTTTTTGCTCAAGGCTAGCACTCTACCACTTGAGCCACAGCGCCACTTCCAGCCTTTTCTGTTTATGTGGTGCTGAGGTATGGAACCCAGGACTTCATGCATGCTAGGCGAGCACTCTACCACTAAGCCACATCCCCAGATCTAAGGGTTATTTATGATGAGGATCTGCTTTGTTCTTGTTACTCGATGTTGGTCCTGCGGCACTGCCCATTGGCCCTGCCCTCGCCCCCCCCCACACACACATACACCCTCTGGGAATTCTCCCCAGAATCTTATCAGCTAATCCCATCCAAGTCTCATCTCCAAACTTATCTGAAAGTATGACGCCATCCTCAATCCCAGATGGGGCAGTCTGAAGCAACTACATTCCAAAAAACTTGCATTCCCCATTATACTTAAATCAATCCTCAGGGCCTGGGCGCTGTCCCTGAGCTGCTTTTGCTCAAGGCTAGCGCTCTACCACTTGAGCCACAGCGCCACTTCCTGCTTTTTCTGTGTATGTGGTGCTGAGGAATCGAACCCAGGGCTTCACACGTGCTACGCAAGCACTCTCCTGCTAAGCCACATTCCCAGCCCCAGCTGAGGTCTCTTGACTCCTTACTTTTCTCATCTGTCTAATCTTTCCTAACAGTTTACCCTTAGTTGTCCTCCCCTCCCCAATACGGGAAAACCTATAATGGACTATGCAATATTGATTGTCTATTCTCTGAAGGTAAGCTTTTCTAAATTAAATTTACTCGATGCCAGCTGCTTTGAAGAGCTTACCCCATCAACTCTCAGCTTTAAATACACATTAGGCTTTGAAATTGCACTTTTCAGTGAAACAGCAAAGGGGGATGGATGGAATGGTATCACCCAGACCTAAACTATAGGCTGATTTCTTTCTCTTCTACTAACTGGTAGGCAAAGTAATAAATAGTACCTTGTTACCTCCCCGGGGACTGTCAGCACTAATTAGCACATGCTTGGAAGGTGTGCTGAAACAAGTTTATTTTCTTTGCTGTGAGAAAGACGTACTCTGCAGGTTCCACAAGCTCTGAAGGGACTCTTCTATTCGCTACGTTAACATAATGGACACCTACGGATCACATTCTTCCTGCTCACTTACCAGACAGGTCATACAGGGGTGACACTTCCACGAGGTCACAGCCCACCACATTCAGGCCTTGACAGCCACGGATGATCTCCAGAGCCTAGGCAAGATGGAAAGTGGGTTGTCCACAGCGATCACTTCCAGGGAGTGACATTACAGGGTGCTGTGGGCGGCTCCCAGCCCAGGCCCACCCCCTCTGATGGCCCTCGAGTGTGTGGGCGAGCCTCCCAGAGCCGCAAGCAACTGGTGTCCAGCCCTTCTCCTGAGGGGAGTGAGATGGCGGAGATGAGCCATTAGCTTGGTGGTGTGGGGGATGGGCTTCCAGAAAAGCAAACTCAGAGCAACACAAGCACCGGTACCAGCCTGGAAAGGTGGAGGAGGGCACAGGCCACCAGCATTCCAGGCAAAGGCACCAGGATGGGACAGGCACGAGGAGTTGGGTGTGGACAGAGGTCAGGCTGGGAGGGGAAGGAAGGCCCTCCTTGTTGCCCAGGGTTTATACCCTACAGGCAGAAAAGCAGAGGGCCAGAACTGCTGGTGGCTGGGCTGAGAGAGGGGCAGTTAGACCCCCCCACTCCGTTCTTGGGAGGTAGTTGGCCTGAATAGTCTGCAATCCCTCACAGAGGTCTCGGAGGATCTCCTGTCTCTATGTCAAGGACAGGGGAGTAATCAATCAAAGGCCTGCCCTCCTGAAGCTCCGCATGCATGGAACTAGTCTACCTAGTACCT
Organism: Perognathus longimembris pacificus; assembly: GCF_023159225.1. Lineage (NCBI taxonomy): Eukaryota > Metazoa > Chordata > Mammalia > Rodentia > Heteromyidae > Perognathus > Perognathus longimembris. Next base: position 9,366,999 of record NC_063167.1, read on the forward strand.
TAAGCTACCTTGGTAGAAATGGTTAATCCCATTGGATGCACCTTTAAAATTGGTTAGCCTTGGGGCTGGGAATGTGGCCTAGTGGCAAGAGTGTTCGCCTCGTATACATGAGGCCCTGGGTTCGATTCCCCAGCACCACATATACAGAAAATGTCCAGAAGTGGCGCTGTGGCTCAAGTGGCAGAGTGCTAGCCTTGAGCAAAAGGAAGCCAGGGACAGTGCTCAGGCCCTGAGTCCAAGCCCAGGACTGGCCAAAAAAAAAAAAAAAAAAAATGTTTAGCCTTTTGTTTTGGTGCTTGAGATTCAATCTAGGGCCTCATGCGTGTTATGCATATATTTTTTATTTTATTTTATTTTTATTTTTTTGCCAGTCCTGGTGCTTGGACTCAGGGCCTGAGCACTGTTCCTGGCTTCTTTTTGCTCAAGGCTAGCACTCTACCACTTGAGCCACAGCGCCACTTCTGGACATTTTCTATGTATGTGGTGCTGGGGAATCGAACCCAGGGCTTCATGTATATGAGGCAAGCACTCTTGCCACTAGACCATATTCCTAGCCCTGCTATGCATATATTATACCACTAAGCTACAACCTCAAGTTTAATATTCTTGACACAGGGATACTACAGTAGTGTCCCCATTCATTACAGATGGACCAGGCAAGAAGACCAAATAAAGGACTCATATTGCTTCCCAGAGGAAAAAAATGATAGCCCTTGCCAAAAGCGGTCCTTCCTCACTGAGTCACACCGTCCTCAGCCTTGAGAGCAGCAAAGGCCTCAGTACTCTTTTTTTCTTTTTGTTTTTGGTGCCAGTCCTGGGGCTTGAACTCAGGGCCTGGGCACTGAGCTTTTCTGTTGAAGGCTAGTTAGCACTCTACCCACTGAAGCCACCCACTGAAGCTCCACTTCCCAGCTTTTTTGGGTGGTTAATTGGAGGTAAGAGTTTCATGGACTTTGAACTGATCCTCAGAACCACCAGCTCCTGGCAATACTGTCCTTTAATATATATATATATTTTTAATTTTCTGCCAGTCCTGGGGCTTGAACTCAGGGCCTGGTTGCTGTCCCTGAGCCTCTTTTTGCTCAAGGCTAGCGCTCTACCACTAGAGCCACAGCGCCACTTCTGGCCTTTTCTGTTGTGGTGGTGCTGAGGAATCGAACCCAGGGCTTCATGTATACGAGGCAAGCACTCTACCACTAAGCCACATTCCCAGCCCAGTACTCTCCTTTCAAATCCTGCCTGGGGGACTGGGAATGTGCTCTAGTGGTAGAGCACTTGCCTAGTATGCATGAAGCCCTGCGTTCGATTCCTCAGCACCACATACATGCTTTGAGCAAAAAGAAGCCAGGGATGGCGCTCAGGCCCTGAGTCCAAGGCCCAGGATTGGCAAAAAAAAAAAAAAATCCTGCCTGGGCAGAGGATGAAATGCAGAGATAGAGGACTGACCTGGCGTTGGTGCGGCCGTGGGCTCCATCCCGGCACCACACAAAACATCATTGCGCAGACTCACAACACATCTCCGCAAAGCCCAGCGCTAAGTATGGCCACCCCCGGGAACTTCCCCGCGGGGAGACCCCCCTTACCTGACTAGGGGTGAGACCGGCAATTTCAGGCGTTCCGGTGCCGGGGGCGTAGGCGGGGTCCAGGGCATCGATGTCAAAGCTGATGTAGAGAGGCTGGCCTCCCATCTGCTGCCTGATCTCCGCCATCAGAGGGACGAGCGACTTCATCCAGCAGTCCTCCGCCAGGACCACCCGGAAGCCCTGAGGAGGAACAAGCGCCCAGCTGGAGAGCAAGGCCAGACCCGCGCCTTCCCTCTTCGGGGGCGTCTGACCCTCAGCTGCCTCGTGAGCAGGACTTAGGGTCCCCATTTTACAAGTGAGGTAAAGGAACGAGGGTCAGGGCTGCGCCTCTTATCCTTGGGGATTAGGATCAGAGAGCGGCTTCGCTAAAACCAAGAGTGAGAAGTTCGGGTGGCTCATGCTACCATCTTCCAGATACTTCTACCCAGAGTACAGGCCTTGGTGCATTCTAAAACCAAGCGAAGGGGAGCCCGGGGCTCGGGGCTCCCGCCTGTCATCCTAGCTACTCAGGAGGCTGAGATGTTGGGGATCGTGGCTTGAAGCCAGCCCGAGTGGACAAATCCAAGAGACTCTTATCTCTAATGAACCAGCAAAAAACACCAAGAAGTGGAGAAGGGGCTTGAGTGGCAGAGCAGCCACCCTTGAGGGGAAAAGCTAAGCAAGAGGGCCAGGCCCTGAGTGCAAGCCTGGCACAAATAAAATAAAGGGACTGGGGTCTTTTTGTGGGTGTCTTGTGCTTTGGTTCCCGAGGGCTTCTGCCTGGTGGGCATGAGAATAAAGGAGCTAGCCTCCCTGGACTTGGCTCGGACCCTCCTCTCCTCCCAGCCAGCATCCTTGGTGAGGGCTCCATTCTGCTTGTCTCTGCAGCCCAGCCTCTGCCTCGTCAGCGTCTGTCTGTCCACTAGCACGGCCATTTCCACTCACACTTGCTTTCCTACAGTGCTGGGGGATGGAGCCCAGGGCCGCACTCAGGCTGGACAGGCGCCCTGCCACGGAGCCCCCAGCCCCTGCTTTCTGCACATGCCCAGTAACAGCCCTGTGGGGGAACCACAGAGGAGGCAGCCTGTGGGGGTAGCGGGCGGGGGAGCGGGAGGGGCGTCTGCTGTGTCACCTGGCTCCGGTTGTATCCGTGGGGGTCCAAGGTCATGGAAGGGCCCCGGATGCCAATCTGCGCCACGCGCTTGCAGTCCAGTAGTCCCTCGTCCACGCAGCGGCGGAAGGGCGTCCCGTGGTACAGCTTCTCCCCCAGGGCCTTGTCGGCCGTGTCCGTGTGGGCGTCCACATGCAGCAGCCCCACAGGGCCGTGCCTGGCGACAACAGGGCAGTCAGAGGCCACGACCCCAGGACGGCCACCCTTCAGGCCGCCGAAACTTTACAGCCATTCTCAGCCGGTGTCAATGACCTGCCTTCACAAAAAGCTTCTACATTTGTTAAAAAGGCATTTTATGTCAGGCTCTGGTAGCTCGTGCCTGCAATGCTAGCTACTCAGGAGGCTAAGATCTGAGGATCCTAGTTCAAGGCCAGCCCAGGCAAGCAAAATCCCTGAGACTCCTTATCTCCAATGAACCACCAAAATGCTGGGGGTGGAGATATGTCTCAAGTGGTAGAGCCCCAGCCTTGAACAATAAAGCAAAGGAAGAGAATGAGGCCCTGAGTTCAAGCCCCAGTACCAGCACAAAAAAATGTATATATTTATATGTATGTGTATGTATGTATATATATATATATATTAACCATACAAAGAGCTTTTATTGTGATATCCCCAGCCTTGCATGTCATATACTTTGATTATATGCATTTCCTCTCTTCCTTTCTTCCCTCCACCTCCCATTTCTGTCTTCAAGTCACTCTCAACATCTAGGGAGAGCAGCAGACTTCAAGAAACCCATGGGAAAACAACTGTACTGGACCTGCCACCCCTACTTCCTGCCCACCGTTCTGGGGGTGGGATGACTAGGAGGGGTACGGGCTGACAGAGGCTCCGTGGAGACTGAAGCAGTGTCAGCCCTCCACTGCCCAGCTGTGGCCGCAGCAGGAAGCCCTGCCCCTCCCCCCCCTTCTACATCACCTCCATCTCCCAGCTTGAGGCAAGACCTGTCCCTGCTGGCTCCAACCAGGGTGCAGCCTAACCACCAGACCTCCCCCAAACAAATTCAGGAGCTGCCACCCACCACCCCAGCCCCTCGATCTCTTTTTCAATTCGCATTATCATTCTATCTCTTTCTCTTGATCGTTTAGCCATCATTGATCAATCCTTATAGAGTTCCACTGTTGAAAATCCAGGCTGGGTGCAGGTGACTCACACCTGTGATGCTAGCTACTCAAGAGGCTGAGGTCTGAGGAGGGTGATTCGAAGTCAGCCTGGGGAAGGAAAGTCTGTGAGACTCTTATCTCCAACTAACCACCTAAAGGGGCTAGGGCTGGGGCTTCGTGGTTGAGTGCTTGCCTAGCATGAATGAAGTCCTGGGTTCGATCCCTCAGTACCACATAAATGAAAAAGCCAGAAGTGGCACTGTGGTTCATGTGCTAGAGTACTGGCCTTGAGCAAAAGAAGCTCAAGGACAGTGCCCAGACCTTGAGTTCAAGCCCCAGGACTGGCAAAAAAAAAAAAAAATTAGCTTCATTGTCCAGGCAAGAGAGGGTCCACTCACTGGAAACCAGTGCCTGGCAAGCAGCTCCAGGACTTCTGTGACCATTCCTACTTGACTGCTGAAGCAAAACAAACCAAAATAAGCTGGGCTGTGTAGATCCAGGGCAAGGGAGGCGCGTGTGGAACTGGGCCTTGGTTTCCATCTGAGGAGCAGCTTGGGTTGGGGGGGGGGGGAGGATTTCCCATCACCCTACTCCATAATCCACACCCAGTCACTCTGGACCACCTATCCACACACGACCATCCTTAGCTCCTGAATTTGGAAACCCCACTTGAGCCAAGCTGTTTGAACTTACTTTTCTGCCACCGCTTGCAATATGGGGTAAGTGATGGTGTGATCTCCACCTGCAAAGGAAAAGGAAAAAGCATCAGAAATGTAAGTAAAATTATTCCATGAGCAGTCCTTACCTTTGCCAAATTCTACCACCCATTCAAGTACACTAGAGCCAAAATGCCACCTCATTCAGTACTGTGACAGGTGTTTCGTTTATGTATAGGGTCTTTGTGCATAGCTCAAGTTAGCCTCCCATGCATGCTCCTCCAGCTTCAGCTTCCCAAACGCTGGTATTACAGGCATGCATCACCACACCTGACCCCAAAGTAGAACTATCCTCTCCCCCCTGCATTAAAAATGAGTGAATTAAAATGTTCTTTTACTACTGTCTCCATCTTCACAATGGTTTGCCCCTGATAAATGAGCCCTACAACACAGCGCCGAGAACCACACTGTCACTTGTCAGTGACCATTACCCAGCGTCAGAGGAATGCAGCCAGCTGCTACAATTTTCTGATAGGCCTCTTGAATTAGCCGGCAGCTGTCCTTTAGGTTGTAAAGATTGACAGGCACATCGCCAAGGTCTGCCACCATGAGGGACTGGAAGGGGAGGGCCCCCGTGCTAGGATTGACAGTCCGCAGCAACACGGATTCCTCCCGGATGCGTCGGGGTCCAAATCTAGAGAAGAATCCTCTGTCAGCCACTGCAGAGGTGTTCTGGGCTGTCAGGTTTGATTTGAGAGATGGGAGGGGGTCTCTGCAACCCAGGCCGGCTTTGAGCTCTTGATCCTCCTGCCTCGGCCTCCCCAGGGTCACCATGACAGAGCACCTTCCAACCTCTGCAGGACATTTAGCAGTGTCCTGGCTTGTACCCGCTACCTGTTAGTAGCATATCCCCCCACGCACCCCAAGTCAAAACAAGCAAAAATGGGTCTAGACATCACCAGCTGTCCCCTGGGTACAAAACCACCCCCAGGAACCACTGATCCGGCGTGTGTGTGTGTGTGTGTGTGTGTGTGTGTGTGTGTGTGTGGTACTGAGGAATGAACCCAGGGTTTGTGCATGCTAGGCAAGCACTCTACCATTGAGCCATATCCACCAGTCCTTTCTAATTTTTTTAAATTTTATTGTCAAAGTGAGGTACAGAGGGGTTACAGTGACATACATAAGGTAGTGAGTACATTTCTTGTCAAACTTCTTACTCCTTCCCTCATTTTTCTCCCACATTCCCTCCCCTTTATTTATTTATTTATTTTATTATTTATTTGCCAGTCCTGGGCCTTGGACTCAGGGCCTGAACACTGTCCCTGGCTTCTTTTTGCTCAAGGCTAGCACTCTGCCACTTGAGCCACAGCACCACTTCTGGCCGTTTTCTGCATATGTGGTGCTGGGGAATTGAACCCAGGTCTTCATGTATACGAGGCAAGCACTCTTGCCACTAGGCCATATCCCCAGCCCCCACCCCTCTTTTTAATTTTTTGAGACAGAGTTTCACTAAGTTGCCCAAGCTGGCTTCCAATTCACTCAGCAGCTCAGGCAGGCATTGAACTTGTGCTCCCTCCGGCTCTGAGTTGTCAGGATTACAGGCATGCACCATTACACCCACTTTCTAACCTTTAAGATGAAAATGATCATAATTCCCACTGTTGTAGGGATTAAATGCAGTAATCTTTGCCGGCCTGAGCTGCTGAGTGATTTGGAGGCCAGCTTGGGCAACTTAGTGAAGCCCTGTCTCAAATTTTTTTTTTAAAGACTGGGGGAGGGGGGCTGGGAATACGGCCTAGTGGCAAGAGTGCTTGCCTCATATACATGAAGCCCTGGGTTCAATTCCCCAGCACCATATATATAGAAAATGGCCAGGAGTGGCGCTGTGGCTCAAGTGGCAGAGTGCTAGCCTTGAGCAAAAAGAAGCCAGGGACAGTGCTCAGGCCCTGAGTTCAAGGCCCAGGACTGGAAAAAAAAAAAAAAGACTGGGGGATATGGCTCAATGGTAGAGTCCTTGCCTAGCATGCACAAACCCTGGGTTCAGTCCTCAGGACCACAACGTATGTTGCGATGTGTCTTGCAATAACTGAGGCCTTCTCAATTTCAGTCCAACACAGTCAGACGTAACGAACTGAATCAGAAACTGCTGACGCCCAGGAATTAGGAAAATGGGTTTTTATTTCCTCTGACTTGATCTTAGGAAAAAAAATTCCTTAATGGGAGCACCTTTGGGGCCAGGTGATAAGAGATATGGAGAGAGGGCAGCCACCTTCCTTTCTCCAACGCAGGGGGTGAGGGAAGTGGGGTACCCACAGCCATCTCCCGGCAAGGCCTGGCTGGGGCTTGAGACATGGGGAAGGAGGCCGGGGTTTTTTCCAGAAACCCTTGATCCGCCAATGATTAATGTAGACACAGGATTCTGTTCTGTAACCCCAACTGGCCCCCCAGCTCCCAATCCTCCAGCCTGCAGCCTCTGTGGTCCCAGCTTTCATCCTGGCCTGGGACATCCCAAGCACCTGACCTTGAGCCTCCTTGAGACCTGACACCTCCGTGGGTCTCAGGCTCTGCCCTGTTGCCCCCACCTTACCTGGCCCCGGGCCTGTTGGATGTACCGATGTCCAGGGGCACTCCGACGAAGGCGGCGTCCAGCCCCTCCGGGGAGGCCTGCACGGGCAGGCGCATCATGGAGCAGATGCCCACCGACCGGGCCACGAACTCCGAGCTGGGAGGCTGGTTCCGGGGGGCTTGGGAGGCCTGGTGGCCCAAGCGTCGTTGGGGGTGGCGGAGCCCTGCGGCAGGACGCGTGCCCACGTGGGCCCATGCACCCTGGGCGCAGCCGGATGCCAGCAGCCGCAGCATGCTGCCGCTCCCGGAGCCGCTCCTGGCAAAAATGGCAGGGCGCTCTGGTGGCAGGTGAGGGCCGGGCCGCTCTCTGCCCGCCCCCTCAGGACTTCAGCCTCCCCACCCTCAGTAAACAGCTGGGCTGTCCTCACCCAGGTCCACACAACCTGCCCTGGGGTCTCACGCTGGGTACCTGGCCTGGACAGCCTCTACTCTCTCTCAAAAGATTTCACAGGCAGGGCACCGGTGGCTCCCGCCTGTCGTCCTAGCTACTCAGGAGGCTGAGATCTGAGGATCACCGTTCAAAGCCAGCCTGGGCAGGAAAGCCCCCGAGAGACTCATCTCTCCAATAAACTACCCAGAAAGACAGAGGTGGAAGCTGTGGCTTAAAGTGGTAGAGCGCTAGCTTTGAGCACAAGAGCTCAGGGACAGCACCCAGGCTCTGAGTTCAAGCCTCATAACCAGAAAAAAAAAAGAATCATGAGACTAGACTTTGCTCTCAGCCTGGGGAATGGAAAATGCGTTCTTATAAAATAGCAAAAAGGGGGCTGGGAACGTGGCTTAGTGTTAAGAATGCATGTCTAGCATGTATGAAGCCTGGGCTCAATTCCTCAGTACCACTTAAACAGAAAACACCAGAAATGGCACTGGGGCTCAAGTGGTAGAGTGCTAGCCTTGAGCAAAGGGAAGCCAGGGACAGTGCTCAGGCCCTGAGTCCAAGCCCCAGGACTGGCAATAAAAAAAATAGTAATAGGGCTGGGGATATGGCCTAGTGGCAAGAGAGCTTGCCTCCCATACATGAAGCCCTAGGTTCGATTCCCCAGCACCACATATATGGAAAACGGCCAGAAGGGGCGCTGTGGCTCAAGTGGCAGAGTGCTAGCCTTGAGCAAAAAGAAGCCAGGGACAGTGCTCAGTCCCTGAGTCCAAGGCCCAGGACTGGCCAAAAAAAAAAAAAAAAAGTAATAAATGTTTGGAGCTGGGGCGTGGCTTAAGTGGGAGAGCACCTGTCCACCAAGCCTAATAATAATAATAATAACAATAGCCAGGCACCAGTGGCTCTTGCCTATAATCCTAGATACTCAGGAGACTGAGATCTAAGGATCATGGTTCAAAGTCAACCCCAGCAGGAAAGTTCATGAGACTTTTATCTCTAATAAACTATTCAAAAAAAAAAAAAAGAAGAAGAAAGAAAGAAAGAAAAGAAAAGGGAGTAGTGCTGTGGCTCAAAGTGGTAGAGATCAGGCCTAGAGTGCAAGCCCCAGGACCAGCAAAAAGTAAACAGTAACAATTTAAAGAAATGTCTGGGTGTTGGAGGCATGGCTCAGTTGCTAGAGCACTAGCCAATGAATGAAAGTATCACGTACCAAGTTCAAGTCCCAATCCCAGATCCCCCCCCGCAAAAAAAAGAAAAAAAATGTCTGGAGGAGTCTAAGAAAGCAGGAACTATCTGTTGCCAGTATTGAGGCTTGAAATGTGGGGTTCCTGCTCTCATAGCACTCTACCACTTGAGCCAGGCCGGAACTGCTGGTGGACTTTTGCACCTGGAGAAAATTCTCCCAGATTTGTTAGCCTAGGCTGGCTTCCAACTCAGATCATTAGATCTTAGCCTCCTGAGTAGCTAGAATTATGATTATAAAGAGTCTGGGGGTGGGGTGGGGATAATTTGTAATAGAATTAGGAGAGTCATTTGGCAGTATCTTTTTCAACCTAGAGCAGGAGTTTGCATTAAATCATAATCGCTACACAAAGGTCACACGTCACCTTCCAGAACACCCAGGGTCCACAGTGCAGGATGGGGCAAAGTTCTCCAAGAGTCAACAATGGGTGTTGGTGGGAGAGACAGCCAGGGGTCCCGGCCTTCTTACAGAGCAAATGCAGCTATCTCTAGCATTCTCAACACCAGATTCGGACACAGCCTTTCCTGTCACTTGCTCTGAACGTGTCATTTTCCTCTTTCGTTCATCTTAGACTCTGTGTGTATGTGTGTGTGCCAGTCTAGAGCTTGGACTCAAGGCCTAGCACTGTCCCTTTTAGCTTTTTTTTTTTTTCCTGAAAACTAGCACTCTACCACTTGAGCCATAGCTCCACTAAAAGCTTTTTCATAGTTTATTGGAGATAAGAGTCTCACATGGGCTGGGAAGGTGGCTTAGTGGTAGAGTGCTTGCCTAGAATGCATGAAGCCCTGGGTTCCATTCCTCAGCACCACATAAACAGAAAAGGCTGGAAGTGGCGCTGTGACTCAAGTGGTAGAGTGCTAACCTTGCGCAAAAGAAGCTCAGGGACAGTGCCAGTGCCCTGAGTTCAAGCCCCAGGACTGGCTAAATAAATAAATAAAATGAGCCTGAGGTGCACTAGCTACCAAGTAAGAGCCCAGGCAGGAAGCCAGAGTGGACAGATGGGGGGCTGGGGGGAGATAGATAATAAACTTTTAGTTGTTGTTGTTGGTCATGGGACTGGAACTCAAGGCCTGGGTGCTGTCCTTAAGCTTTTTGCTCAAGGCTAATGCTCTACCACAGCTCCAGTCCTAGCTTTCTGGCGGTTAATTGGAGAAAAGTCTCGTGGAGCTGGGCACTGGTGGCTCAAACATATAATCCTAACTACTATAATCCTATTACTTCATTCTTTCTAATGGCTGTGTGTAAGTATCACATTTTTAGGATCCACTTGTCTATTGTGGGTCATCTGGGCTGTTTCTATATCTTGGCTATTGTGAACAGTGCAGCAATGGACATGGATGTGCAGGTGTTCATCATAGCCTGGCTCATGATGTTCAGAGCAGATGCTTAGGAGTAGTCTGACTGGGTTGCAGGAAAGGTCTATGTTTAGGGTTGGGTTGTTTTTTGTTTTTGTTTTTTGCAAGTCCTGGGACTTGAACTGAGGGCCTGAGCACTGTTCCTGGATTCTTTTTGCTCTAGGCTAGTACTCTACCACTTGAGCCACAGCGCCACCTCTGGCTTTTTCTATATTTGTGGTACTGAGGAATCGAACCCAGGGCTTCATGTATATGAAGCAAGCAAGCACTCTACCACTAGGCCATATTCCCAGGCATATGTTTAGTTGTTTTGCCAGTCCTGGGGCTTGCACTCAGGGCCTGAGCACTGTCCTTGGCTTCTTTTTGCTCAAGGCTGGCATTCTACCACTTGAGCCACAGCGCCACTTCCGGCTTTTTCTATATATGTGGTGCTGAGGAATTGAACCCAGGGCTTCATGTATACGAGACAAGCACTTTACCAGTAGGCCATATTCCCAGCCCCAGTATTTCTGAATGATAGTCCTACCTACAGCATCCGGGTCATCAAAGGTTACAAAACCAAAGACCCTCTTCTTTGGTCAGCCATGACTTCAGTCACTTCAGTTTGCCCAGAGCATTCAAAATCATTGCATAGATCAGTTCTTCAGGGTCTTACTGCCACCAACAAAGGTCTTTCCCACAGTTCAGTGGGCACAGGAAGTGCTTGGTTCTTTTTTTTTTTTTTTGGCCTGTCCTGGGCCTTGGACTCAGGGCCTAAGCACTGTCCCTGGCTTCTTCCCGCTCAAGGCTAGCACTCTGCCACTTGAGCCACAGCGCCGCTTCTGGCCGTTTTCTGTATATGTGGTGCTGGGGAATCGAACCTAGGGCCTCGTGTATCCGAGGCAGGCACTCTTGCCACTAGGCTATATCCCCAGCCCCAAGTGCTTGGTTCTTGATCTCTCTGCCACACAGTTCATGATTCCCCATTGCTCAGAAGGTCTCTCACACTCTTGCTGTAGTTCTAAAGCTCAGTCCTCTGAGGAAAAGCTTCTGTAGCTGTGACTCTTTAGAGGTCTCTGACTTTGATACAACAGCGATGGGAAAAAAAGACTTTCATGATGGTAGACAGAACGAATTAAGCTAGGTGCTGCTGGCTCATGCCTGCAATCCTACTTACTTGAGCAGGCTGAGATCTGAGGACTGCAGTTCAAAACCAGCCCAGGAAGGAAAATCCGTGAAACTTTTATTTCTAATTAACCACCCTAGCAGAAGTGGAGCAGTGGCTCAAGTGGTAGACTACTAGCCTTGAGCCAAAAAGATCAGGGAAGGCACCATGGCCATGAGTTCAAGCTCAAGTACTGGCCCAAGGGAAAAAAAAAAAGATATGATTCCTTGAAGTAAAATGTTGCACAATAAAGTATTTGTTCTCGGGGCTAAGAATCTGGACTAGTGGTAGAGTGCTTGCCTAGCATACATGAAGCCCTGGGTTTGATTCCTCATAAACAGAAAAAGCTGGAAGTGGTGCTGTGGTTCAAGTGGTAGAGTGCTAGCCTTGAGCAAAAGAAGCTCAGAGATGGTGCCTAGGCCCTAAGTTCAAGCCCCAGGACTGGCTAAAAAAACCCAACAACTTGATTTTGCATTCCAATTTCTTCCTAAATTTAATATTGATATATTCTGTTGTATTGGTGCCTTCAAAGTCCAATAAAGTAATGTTTTATTTATGTTTGGTAAAAAAAAAATTGAAGTGGTAAGCCAGCAATGTCACTGTTTCAGGGCAGTGATAACTCCCTCCCAAAGACAAGGAAAATGAGAGCTAGCCTTACATGTTTGGTTCAGGGAGATAAGGAGTCTCGGCACTTACTGGGCAGCTACGAGGATAATGTGATGACTTCATTCCTGGAAATACAACGAAGTGCTTGGCTCAGGAAGCAGAGGCAGGAGAGTCCCAAGTTCAAGGCCAGTTTGAGCTACCAATTAAGACTGTCTCAAAAAGAAAAAAAAATTTTTTGGATCATTACTTTTTTTTTTAATAGGATTTCACTATGTTGTTCAGGCTGCTTTTGAACCTGGATCAAATCCAGGGCTTTGTGTATGTTAGGAGAGGTTCTGACCAAAAGCTACATTCTCAGCCCTTAAATACAAATCTTAAAGGGTACATTTAAAAAAAAAAAAGGATAATTACAATCATACACAACAAGTCTCAGAAATTTCTATTTTCTTGGCTTACATTTGCTGCTGGCTGGCAGGCAAGAAAACCGCAAACACCCATCAACACCATATGCCGATCAACAGCTGTTTGCTCAAAATAGGTTATTCATCTACAGCTTCCCACATCAGCCAAGTGCCAAGGTTTGGTTAAGTCTATCAAGGATATAAAAGCAGGGTAACAGCTATCTTCCCTTGCAAGGAACTGGTTGTAAGCTCAATAGTATCTAAACTAACTGAAAAGAGCTTCAATACTCAACGGTGAGGGGTGGTAAAGTATTCCAGATGAGGCAGAAGAGGGAGGTACAAGGGGCAGAGACCAGGCCTGGCAAGCACAAGGCCAAGTTCAATCCCCAGTGCCACCAAAAAAAAAAGGGGGGGGGGTGTTTCCAGACACTATGTATCAAAATATGGTATCCTCTGCAAACAACTGTTCAAAACGAAAACGGTCTGGGCAGTGGTGGCTCACGCCTGTACTCCTAGCTGCTCAGCAGGCTGAGATCTGAGGATGGAGGTTCAAAGCCAGCCGGGGCAGGAAAGTCTGCTCCAATGAACCACCAGAAAAGCCTGAAGTGGAGCTGTGGCTCAAGATGGTGGAGCGCTATCCTTGGGCAAAAGAGCTGAGGGGCAGCACCCAGGCCCTGAGTTCAAGTCCCACGACCGACAGAACGAGAACGGATGGGAGCACGAAGCGCCACACCGTTCCAGGTGCACAGGCCGAGCAACCAGCTAGTCCCGCGCCCTGGGTTCCCGCCCCACCGTGCGCCCTGGGCGGACGCCGGGAAGGGGGCTGGCACCGGGAGGAGCGGTGGCCGGAGAAGCCCCCTCAGGCTCGCAGACATCCGGGCACGTGCGCCAGGCTGAACTCCGCCAAGCTGCCTTCCCAGCAGTCCAAGCTCGCCGGGAACGGAGTCGCCTAGCAACCAGAGCCACGCTCCCGGACGCCCCGCATTGGCCGCTCGTATCACGTGAGCCAGCTCAGCGGGCCTATGGGGAGCGTACCTGAGGGCACGTGACGCATACACACGCATGCGCGTTTCCGCCTGGTAAAGACCCGACCCGAGGAGCGGCGGGCTGCTCGCGTGCCTCGCGTGTTTAAGTGTTTTGACTTTGGGATCAGAGGAAAGAGCGGGAAGTTGCTGTCTTTGGCCACGGCCGTGGTGAAGCAGTCAAACGCTGCCGGATGGGAGCATCTTGTCTGGGCAAGACTGATGTCAGGGACTAAAACCTACGTCCTGAGGGAACACGGGAAGTTGGGCCTGTGGATCGACGCGGACCAAAGTTCGGCCCGGGAGGAGTTTTGTGCGAGGTGGGAGGGCGGACGGAGGAGTTGGACGCTGTTGACGCCACACGGTCTGGTAGAGCTTGGTTGAGCCGGAGGGGCGTCCTGGGGACTCAGTGAATGGAAAAGTAGAAAGAGGTATCGACGAGTCCGTTCGAGAAATCCACATCCCAAAACCCCGCGGCCCACGATGGGCCGCAACCTGGGGAAGCCTGGTTCCAACCTTCCAGTGTGAAAAGATTTGGGAAGATCGCTGGGTGCAGGCAGCCGTTCCTCCTTCTAAATCCACCTAGGAGGTGGTAGTCGGTGCCATCTTTTCTTCTTTTGGGTACTGGGATTGATCCAGTAGGGTCCTGGGCATGTGTTCTACCCCTTGAGCCACACATACCCAGGTAAGGCCTTTTCTAAAGACTATACCAGCAATGTCTTGCAGTCACTTTTTCTTTTTTTCTGGTATAGGCTTAAACTCAGGGCCTGAGTGCTGTCCCTTTAATTATTTCTGCCCTTTTGGTTGTTAATTCCAGCCTCCTGAGTAGCTATGCTTACATATGTGAGCCCGATTACAGTTACTTTATTTTTTGTTTCCCTCTTCGAATCCTCTCCCCTTCCCTACACTTTTTTTTTTTTTTTTTTTTGCGCCAGTCCTGGGCCTTGGACTCAGGGCCTGAGCACTGTCCCTGGCTTCTTTTTGCTCAAGGCTAGCACTCTGCCACTTGAGCCACAGCACCACTTCTGGCCATTTTCTGTATATGTGGTGCTGGGGAATTGAACCCAGGGCTTCTTGTAAATGAGGCGAGCACTCTTGCCACTAGGCCATATTCCCAGCCCCATTTTTTTTTTTTTTTTTGCCAGTCCTGGGGCTTGGACTCAGGGCCTGAGCACTGTCCCTGGCTTCTTTTTGCTCAAGGGTAGCACTCTGCCACTTGAGCCACAGCACCACTTCTGGCCATTTTCTGTATATGTGGTGCTGGGGAATTGAACCCAGGGCTTCTTGTAAATGAGGCGAGCACTCTTGCCACTAGGCCATATTCCCAGCCCCTTGAAATATATTTTTTAACAGATGTGAGTCAACAGCACCCATCACTTGAACTGCTTTAAATACCCAGTGAGATCAAGTTCATTAGAAAGAGTTAACTCCAAGTGCAGTGGAACTCATCTTGCCTGTATGATTTGGTTGCCAGGCCAGAAAATCACTCCAGCGGGCTCCAGAGTGTCAGTTCGCCACTCACCTCAATGTGCGAAGTAAAAAGATTAGTTGTAAAGGGCAGAGAAAAAGGATTTATTTGAACTTGGCTGCAGGAAGAGAGAGAGCGTAAACATTTCAACCCGTCTTCCTAGTACTTCATGAGCTTTGGTTTTAAATAGAAGAATCAGGGCCTAGGACAAGAAGTATGCATAAATAAGCAGTCTTAGTCAAAGCTATGTCCAGTATATCAGCATCTTGGTGGGGTTATGTCACCACAAGAGTCATTGTTGCCTGGGGATGGGTTGGATTCTTGTCACAGAGATATTTGTCCCAACTTAGTCCTGTCATTCAGGAATGCAAGGTGTCTTCAGGAAGCAGTGGTTCAGAGTGAAGGAAACAGATGGAAAATGGAGGGAGAGCAGTTGCAGGCCCAAGTGAGGTCAGTGCTTTTAGCAAAACCAGCTTCTAAGCACCTGTTACAAGATATTAAGGATAGGGGCTGGGAATGTGGCCTAGTGGCAACAGTGCTTGCCTAGCATGCATGAAGCCCTGGGTTCAATTGCTCAGCACCACATATATAGAAAAAGCCAGAAGTGGCTCTGTGGCTCAAGTGGCAGAGTGCTAGCCTGGAGCACAAAGAAGCCAGGGACAGTGCTCAAGCCCCACAACTGGCAAAAGAAAAAAGAATAGAAGGCTAAGCAGGAAAGGGAGCTGGTGCTGCATTACACAAAGCACACGATGCTGGACAAAGAAATAGAATTTTTTTTGCGTTGAGAAGAGTAAAATGTAAGTTAGGCACTGGTGGCTCCCTTCTTTAATCCTACTTAGGAGGCTATGATTTGGTGATCATGGTCCAAAGCCAACCTCAGACAGAAAAATCTTGGAGACTCCTTATCTCCAATTAACCACCCACAAGCTGGAAGTGGAGCTGTAGTTCAACTGTTAGAGTACTAGCTTTAAGCAAAAAAGCTCAGAGGCAGCACCCAAGCCCTAAGTTCAAGCCCCAGGCCTGGCACAGGAAAAAAAAAAAAGCAAAATGTAGCAGCTGTCTATTGCTTATACTGTAGAATCGGGGAGGTTGTAAGAGAGGCTGCTTTAAACACTAGAGCCAGGAAAGGGGCTCCTTGGCTCCTTTCCTTTTTGTCCTTCCTTGCTCCCTTATGCCTATTTGTTCATTGTGCAATCAACTAATAGCAACAATATGAACTAACTTACAGAATAAAAATATGTCTGTCTGGGGTGAGGGGAAGGTAAGAGAAAAAAGGAGGGAGGAGTTAAGTTGGATAAGAAATGTACTGCTTTACATATGAAACTGTAACCCCTTTGTACATCAATTAAAAAAATGTTTGTCTGAAAAGAAAATGGGCCTCATGCCTAGGATCTAGGTGAAGCATTCTTCTCTTAATAGATTTTACTGGGCACTGGTGGCTCACCTATAATCCTAGCTACTCAGAAGGCTGAGATCTGAGGACTGTGGTTCAAAGCCAGCCTGAGCAAGAAAGTCCATGAGACTCCGATCTCCAATTAACCACCAGAAAACAGGAAGTGGCACTGTGGCTCAAGGGGTAGAGTGCAACCCTTGAGCTGAAGAGCTCAGGGACAGTGCCCAGGCCCTGAGTTCAAGCCCCAGGACGGGCAAAAAAAAAAAAATAATAGATTAGGCTAGATATTGGTGGCTCACAGCCTAGAATTCTAGCTACTCAGTCGACTGAGATCTGAGGCCCAAGGTTCGAAGCCAGCCTGAGCAGGAAAGTCCATGAAACTCATATCTCCAAATAATCAGCAAAAAGCTGGAAGAGGAGCTATAGCTCAAGTGGCAGAGTGCTAGCCTTGCATGAAAAGACTGAGAGCATAAAGCCCTGACCAAGCCCCCGTACTGGCATGCACACACACCAACACACACACACGAAATGGATATTTAGAGTCTTAATAATTCTTCCATTTGGGAGAGTTTGCTACTCACTATCTGTGTGAACTTGTTAAGTTTCCTCAGATTCTGTATACATGAAATAGTCATCATTCCCCTAGGACTATTTAGAAATAAAATGAGGTCTGGGGTTGAGAATGTGGCTTAGTGGTAAAGTGCTTGTCTAGCATGCATGAAACCCTGGGTTCGATTCCTCAAAAAAAGCCAGAAGTGATGCTGTGGCTGAAGTAGTAGAGTGCCAGCCTTGAGCAAAAACAGCTCAGGGACAGTACCCAGGCCCTGAGTTCAAGTCCCAGGACTGGCAAAAACAAAAATAAAATAAAATGAGGTCCTATCCATATCAGTGTAACATAGTGGTTACAACTGCAGCTTCGGTCAAACAGCTTAGTTTGAATCATGGAGGTCTCACTTACTTACATATCCTGGGGCAAAAGATTGTTTTTCTGTGCCTCAGTTTCTTCACCTATAGAATGGATATACTTCATAGGATTTTTGTGAGGACTAAGTGACTTGAAACAAAGTACTTAGAATGGTTGGCAAAAAGTGAAAACAGTACTTGATAGCAATCATTCCTAAGGTACTAAACATAGCAGTGATTGGTGATTGAAACCTATTTTCTGTGTGTGGTCAGTGCTGGGGCTTGAATGCAGAGCCTGGTGCCCTCACTTGTTTGTTTTATTTTTTTCACTCAAGACTGGCCCTCTACCAGTTGAACCTCACCTCTATTTCCATCTTTTTCCTGGTTAATTGGAGATGAGAGTCTCAAGGAATTTTTTTTTTTTTTTTTGGCCAGTCCTGGGCCTTGGACTCAGGGCCTGAGCACTGTCCCTGGCTTCTTCCCGCTCAAGGCTAGCACTCTGCCACTTGAGCCACAGCGCCGCTTCTGGCCGTTTTCTGTATATATGTGGTGCTGGGGAATCAAACCTAGGGCCTCGTGTATCCGAGGCAGGCACTCTTGCCACTAGGCTATATCCCCAGCCCCTCAAGGAATTTTTGACCCAGGCTGATTTCGAACTGTGCTCCTCAGATCTCAGCTTCCTGAGAAGTTAGGCTTAGAAGCATGAGCCCCCAGTGACCAATTGAGACCTATTCTTGATAGCACTGCTGGGCTAGAACAAGATTCCAGATTCTGGCTAGCTTTTATTGTTTTTCTGTGTATGGGATTGGACTCTAGTCCTTGGACATGATAAAGTGCCCTACAGTTGAGCCACCAATATTATAATCCTATAATACTTAGGAGGCTGAGATAAGAGGATTTGAAGCCAGCCTGGGCAGAAAAATCCATGATACTTTTTTTTTTTTTTGGCCAGTCCTGGGCCTTGGAGTCAGGGCCTGAGCACTGTCCCTGGCTTCTTTTTGCTCAAGGCTAGCACTCTGCCACTTGAGCCATGGTGCCCCTTCTGGCCATTTTCTGTATATGTGGTGCTGGGAAATCGAACCCAGGGCTTCATGTATACGAGGCAAGCAGTCTTGCCACTAGGCCATATTCCCAGTCCTCTTATCTCCATTTTTATATTGTTCTCTCAGTTGACTTTTCTTACTCATTCTCCTGAGTCTCTAACCACTCAACTATGTGGTCTTAAATAGGCCACTAAAGTAGAAAATATTTACTGAGTAGATTGGAATCTGTGCCTGTTAAAGGCACTATGTTAGATACTGGAGGCTACTAGGGGCGGGAAACAGCTGCAGTCCAAGAGAGAGAAAACTATGTACAAAGTAGAGGGAGGAGCCTTAGAGGAAGTGAGCTAGCAGTGTAGGTAGAGTTTCAAGAGGCAGGGCTCAACGGGTAGGTAAGGGCGGAGCCAGCTAGCTGGCTTCTATACACAGGCTAATGATTTTGTTTTTCATGGTACATCATTAGAACAAAGTGAATTAATAATTTCTATAAGCCTCCATTTCTACCTTTTTCTTTTTCCTTTTACCAGCCCTAGGGTTTGAACTCAGGGCCTGATCACTGTTCCTGAATAACTTTTTGCTCAAGACTAGTGCTCTATACCACTTGAGCCACAGCACCACTTCGTGTTTTTTTTCAGTATGTGGTACTGAGGAATGGATCCCAGAATTATAGAACTATCAGTTTAGTTACTAGCCTGCAGTACTAACTAGGTCGAGAGTTAAGGGCAAGGTCATGTTTGTTTATTTACAGTGTCATCATGGCAAGGACTTGATAAACTGCTGGATGGATACAGGAGAATGTCGAGGCTGGATAGCTCTAGCCTGTAATTCCAGCTGCACTGGAGGCTGCGATCTGAAGATGACGAATGGAAACCAGCCTGGGCAGAGAAATCCAAGAGACACTTAGGTCCAAGGAACCAGCAAAAATCCGGAAGTGGAGCTTTGGCTCAAGTGGTAGCTCCTAGAGCAGAAAAAGCGAAGGGACAGCAGCCAGGCCCAGAGTTCAAGCCCCAGAACCTGCATGCAAAAGTAAACAAATAAACAAGTAAATAAAACGAGCTTGTGGAGCCTCCCCGAGTTGGGTTACAGCTAAACCAGCCAATTACGCGCCCCCCCCTCCCCCGCTGACGTTTCCCGCCGTGAGGCCACGCCCCTTCCCACTCGGCGCGTTCCGATCTCCTCCCGCCTCCCCTTTCCGGCGCCGTCCCCGTCGCCGACTGCCTGTCGCGAAAACCTGGGGCGAGCCAAGGCGGGCTTTACGGCAGCCGCGTTGCGGCGGGGCGGGGCGGCGGGCGCGCTTGACGGCAGCCGTGGGAGGCAGGCCGGCAGACAGTCTCGCAGGCGGGTGGCGGCTGTGGCGGCGCTCGCTCTGGAGGGGCGGTCGGGCCGACTGGCGGGCGGGAGGGCCGGGAAGGGAAAGGAGGGCGCCGCCGAGCGAGTGTGAGGGAAGGCAGGAGCGAGCGGCCCGCGCCGTGCGCCGCAGCGCCCAGCCAGGCCCCACCGCCACCCCCGCCTCTCCGTCCCTCCGCCCCGCGCCCGGACCGGGCCGAGCCGGGCGGGCCGGGCCATGCTGCTCACCGTGTACTGTGTGCGGAGGGACCTCTCCGAGGTGACCTTCTCCCTCCAGGTCGACGCCGACTTCGAGCTGCACAACTTCCGCGCGCTGTGTGAGCTCGAGTCCGGCATCCCCGCCGCCGAGAGCCAGGTACGCCCGCCGGGCAGCGGCCCGGGGCCTCCGGGGGGGAGGGGGTTGGGAGGGGTGGCGAGGGCAGGCGTCCTCGAGCCCGCCCGCACGCCCCGCACGCCCGCCTCGCAGCCCGCACGGAGAGGCCCGCGTCGGCGGCGGCCCCCACATGTCCCGGGCGTGCGGCGGGGGCCGTGGAGAGGGACGGAGATCCCGGCGCCCCGTCGCGGCGAGGGGCGCGGGGGCTCCCTCCATCCTTCCCGGATCTCCGGCCCCAGGCACCTCTCGCCTCTGGATCCAGAGTTTGGGGTGTCGCCGTGGGCCCAGTTCACAGCCTTGGTTTTGCAAACAGCAGAGTTCTTAACTCCTGCTTCTCCAACCAGAAATACCAGTTTGGATCCCGACAGGGAGACATCCATCTGCTTCTTGGGCAGAGTTCCTGCTTAAATATACGTAGTTTGCCTTTAAACGTGCAGATTGACACGTTAGGGTGAGCGTGGCAAAGTTTGAGACACATGCACACACACAACCTCGTTTTGAGGTCTTTGGAAGTGCTTTTTTTCCCCTGCAGGCTTTGCTAGTTAGGTTCATTTTGAAAGGAAAAAAAAGTAATTAGTTGAACCTAAGCTGTTTATTTCTCTGGATCCTTTTCTGGTAGCAAGCCAAGTCCCTCCTCCTTTCGGATCACGATTCGGTTCGCAGTTGAGTTGGGTCAGTTCAGAGCTCAGTGCTTTATAATGTTAGCTTGAAAATAGTCTACTGTCTTCTTCATGGGACTTGGTTTTCATTTCCCTCTCCGGCTTGTGGGGAAAGGAGTTAAGCTGTCTTACTTTTTAATTATCAACGTAATTTATTCTCAAAGTGCTTTTGGGCTCCCACTATGATTATGAAATAGAATAGGTATCAACTCTGTAGCCTTTACACCAAAACCCTTGGATTCTACCTCTGGAAAGTGGCCCTTGTATTGATAAAGTCTAGACATTGGGAAAAAGAAGACTTCCCAGGTCTCCAATCTCGCTTTTTACTGCAGTTATGAAATAGTTCTGAAAACTGTTGCCCAACTATAGCTTGTTCTTTCCTGGCGTCTGGTAAACAAATGTGTCAATATATTTTTTCAGAAGTATGATTCCTGTACACAATATGAACTTTAGAACCTTGGCATAAACTCAGTTCAGAAAGAATTTATTTCAAGACACAAGATGTCTGTTATGTGGTGGGGCATATTGTTTTCCCGACCTTTTTTTTTTTTTTTTTTTCTTAAATCCACAAAAACTCAGGAGCCAGTTTTCCCCTAAACTTACCTGGGGAGCCAGGAAAGGGCAATTCAGAGAGAGAGGGGAAAGTAAGCTTCAGATTTTCAGGTGACTTCTCAATGATTCTTTTCCCTCTGGTTGCTATTTTACCCTTATTGTAATCACTAGCTGGTAGGAGAAATAAGAAATGAAGATGCAAAATGGTTGCTTTTTTGTTTTGTTGTGTTTTTTTTGTTTTTTGTTTTTGCCAGTCCTGGGGCTTGAACTCAGGGCCTGAGCACTGTTCTTGAGCTACAGCGCCACTTCCGGCCTTTTCTGTTTATGTGGTGCTGAGAATCGAACCCAGGGCTTCATGCTTGCTAGGCAAGCACTTTACCACTAAGCCCCACAAAATGGTTTTGTTTTTGTTTTTGTTTTTTTTGACCAGTCCTGGGCCTTGGACTCAGGGCTTGAGCACTGTCCCTGGCTTCTTTCTGCTCAAGGCTAACACTCTGCCACTTGAGTCACAGCGCCACTTCTGGCCATTTTCTATATATGTGGTGCTGGGGAATTGAACCCAGGGCCTCATGTATACGGGCAAGCACTCTTGCCACTAGGCCATATCCCCAGCCCGGTTTTTTAAGACATGGGAAAGAACAGAGATTGAGGTTGTTTCTCTTTCTTCCACACTTTTTTTTGGGGGTGGTGGGGGGAAATACAGGGTTGGAACCAGGTCTTACAAGGTACTGCTCACATACACACCACCCAGCTGCCCCTCCAGCCTGCTACACTCTAGATTACTCAGATTAAACAAAAAGTTTAAGTGGATTAAAGGGGATTGGAAGACAATTGTATGATCCAGATAGGCTCTGCCCTCTGCCAGTTGGAAATGTAGGAATTCATTTCTAGTTGAACAGTTAGGCTAGCTCCAAATTCTTCCTTTTTCATTGTGTCAGAGCTCTGGCATTACTTTTTTCCCAAGCCAAATTAGCATAAAGAAACCTGGGCTCCAACTAGTGTTAAGCTGGGATTTGATAGCTGTAAACAGCGGCCTGTTTTTCAAGTTTGTTCTGTTGGCTCCATTGTAACCTGACAGTGTAGTGTCTATTTTAAGATATCTGGTGGTCGGTTTTCTTTCACAGGCTTGTCCATCAGTCAGGAACAGGATCCACCCTAGACACTTGAGTCATTTCCTTCCATCAAATCATAACAGTAAACATTATAGTTTTTCCTCCCGTTTGCCTCCTAGGACTCTCCTCCTCCATTCTCCTGGTCTGTTTACCTCTCTGGGAACACCTCCCTTCTCACTTCACCTCCCATTGCTACTCAGTTCTTCCAGGACTTTTGGGGGGGTGAGAAAGGTTGTGCCAGTCCTGGAGCTTGAACTCGGCGCCTGGGCACTGTTCTTGGGCTTTTGCTTTGTACCACTTGAGTCACAGCTCCACTTCTGGCTTTTTTTCTGCTGGTTAACTTGAGATAAGAGTCTTGTGGACTTTGCTGCCCTGGCCTGTGAACCACGATCCTCAGATCTTAGCCTCCTGGGTTGCTAGATTACATATCAGCCTTGCCTGGCAAGTGCATTTTTCTTGCTCCTGAATTTTCTTTTTCTTCTTTCTTTCTTTTTTTTTTTTTTTTTCTGGTCCTGGGGCTTGAGCTCAGGGCCTGGGTGCTGTCCCTGAGCTTATTTTTAAGCTCAAAGCTTAAAAAGTGATCTACCACTTGAGCCACAGTGCCACTTCCAGCTTTTTCTGAGTAGCATATTGGAGATAAGAGTCTTGTGGACTTTTTTGCCCCAGCTCACTTTGAACTACCATCCTCAGATGTTAGCCTCCTGAGTATGAGGCATGAGTCACCAGCTCTGGAATATTCTTTGTGTATGCAGATCACGTTGGTCTCCAGACATTTTCTTTCATATGTCCCTATCACAGAGATGTGTCAGGACATGCTCAGTGTTCTGTATATGTATACACAATACATTATTGTGTGATATATATGGTCCTTTATGTGCTGTATGGGCATGTTTAGTCTGCACATATGCTATGTGTATCAGTTATATACATGGAATAATATATTTTGTACACAAAAAAGAAATACAAAACAATTTGAGGAATGATAAACTAAAATAAATGGGAATGAAAGTTCTAGTCTTCTGTTTCTTCCTATACCCACATTAGAGATGGATCACTGGCTTGTAATCCAAGTTTTATGTCAGCATCACTTGTACCTTAGCAGACAAATGGAAAGATGTTAATTTGGGGGGGCGGGGGGGGGTGTTGGTCGTGGGGCTTGTATTGGGTGTGGGCACTGTCCCTGAGCTCTTCAGCTCAAGGCTAGCGCTCTACCACTTAAGCCACTTCTGGTTTTCTGGTGGTTAACTAGAGAGAAGAATCTCACAGACTTTTCCTTCCCCGGGGTGAATTGAACCACGATCCTCACAACTCAGCCTCCTGAGTAGCTAGAATTATAGGCGTGAGCCTCTGGTGCCGCCTGGCAAGATGTTGATTTTTTTCAACAGCTCTTGTTTGGTTATAGTAGTTCTAATGCAATGATAACAGATTTAGAATAGAAACCATCTTCACTTGTACATAGGATTAAACCCAGATATATTCTATCTCTCATACAAGCAGCCATGGCTGTGTGATACTTTGAAGTTGGGGTGAGCTTCAAACAAGTATCAGAATTTAGCTTCCTTTTCAAGTAATCCCTCCCCCCCTTCCTCCCTCCCTCCTCCCCCCCCTCTCTCCCCTCCCTCTCTCTCTCCCTCCCCCTCTCCCTCCTCTTTCTCATTCTTTTTTTTTGTGGTAGTCCTGGGCTTCAGTGCAGGCCTGGGCACTGACTGTCCCTGGGCCTTTTTTTGCTCATAGCTCTGCTTCCAGCTTTTTGGTAGTTTATTGGAGATGTTCTCATGGACTTAATTGCCTAGCTGGCTTCCAACTGTGATCCTCAAATCTCAGCACCCGGAGCAGCTAGGTTTATAGGTGTGAGTCACCAGCACCCAGCTATAGATTGGTTTTACTGAAGCATCATTATTAGCTACCTGTATAGGTAGCAGGTGGTATAAACAGATTGGAAGGACTCTCAAATTAAAGTCATATTTAAATACCAAGTAGTAGTTGTCCTTGTCTGTGACTGGTGGTTTGTAGAACACTATTATAAACCAGTAGAAACTGAAACTTTTCTATTGTAGTTTGGGCAAGTTTATTTTCTCAGGTGGTTTTCATGTGTATTCTGGTAAATTGCAGAAAATTTGTAATAATAGAAAAGGATAAAGGGCACAATTGTATATTACCTCATAACCCAGAGAAGACAGCACTTCATCTTCTCTGTTGTCAGCATTGAGACAGGGTCTTGCCATGTAGCCCAGATTGTCCTAGTGCCTCAACCACCCCAGTGCTGGGATTATAGGCGTGCTAACGTTGTCATACTGAAGTGTATAGAGTTTTGTGGAGGGTTTTCCCCTTCGGTGCTGAGGATTGAACTCATGGCCTTGCTGCATGCCAGGTAAGACTTAGCTGTGTCGGTGTAGCGTAATTTATTTAATAGTTTTCTTGTTCCTGGGCATTTGACTTGGAAAAAATTGGAAGCAGTTCTGAGGACTATTGCCAAAGATATCCATGTGCTTAAGGATTTGTCCCCACTTCTGATTGTTTTCTTAGGATATATGTTTGGTACTCGGGTTTGAACCCAGGGCTTTGTGTCTTTTAGGCAGGTTCTCTACCACTTGAGCCACACCTTCAGCCCTTTTTTTACCTTAGGTTGTGTGTGTGTGTGTGTGTGTAATATATATGATATAATATGATAGTAATATAGATGGATGATGGATATAGATTCTGGGTTTTGTCTGGGCTGGCCTGGGCTGCAACCCTCTGTCCATTGCCTGCGTAGCTGGGCCTCCAGGTGCCTCTTGCCACATCCAGCATCTGTTGAGATGGGAGTTTTGGTAAACTTTAATCATCTTGGCCTTAAACCACAAGCCTTGATCCCCCTGGTCTTAAGAATTACAGAATTGTCCAATCACAGCATATCATTGGGCTGGGAATGTGGCTTAGTTGTAGAGTGCTTGCTTGCATGCCCAGCATGCGTGAAGCCCTGGATTCGATTCCTCAGTACTACATAAACAGAAAGAGCCAGAAGTGGTGCTGTGGCTCAAGTGGTAAAGTGTTAGCCTTGAGCTTGGGGACAGTGCCCTGGCCCCCACACCAGAAAAAAAGCATATCCTTTCTGAAAGGCTTTGAGCAACTTGCCAAATTACCTTCTAGAAGGATCCATAATGGTCAAGGTGGCTGTTAAATAGATTGATAAGTTGGCATATAGTGAGCACTCAACTAATTCTATTATGAGTCAGTCCATTTAAGTAATTCCAAGAATTTGTGGCCATTTTATGGCCCATAGTGCTAGAAATGTTTCTTTAGAGCTGGGATATAATTCAGTGGTAATGTGTTTGTCTAGCATGTGTGAAGCCTTGGGTTCAATCCCTAGCATTTTTCCTTCACAAAAAAGTTTCTGTTAATCAAAGGCTCTCAGAGACCTCCTACTTAAAGGTTTTGGAGTCTTGTTAATTATCCTATGGCTCAGTGTTGATTACCATTAGAATCTAGTCTCCAGGGTACCTTCTCTGGAATAAGTGCTAGCAGCTGTGCCAGTTCTGCAGCTCTGCATTTGTGGCTCTATGGTGTCCGATGTGTGGCTTATGACGGACACATTATTCATTGTAGTTTTGAACTTGGGAAACTTGCAGGGCTGAGAGCCCAGTTCCTTTTGTTTCCTCTGGTAGGGATTTAAAGCCATCGCTCTTTAACAGCATGGCATCTTGATATATACCTCTCAGGCTGACCTTGAACTCACAACCTTCTTGCCTTGGCCTCCAGAGTCTGTATCCACCTCAATGTGAAGAATGTTTGCTCTTTACTGAAGTCCTTGCCTAATATCCCTAAAAAATTAAGATCAGATAGCACTGTTCATTCCATAGTTCATAAATATGCTCAATGTTAGTGACTACATGATCCTTACAGTTTTGTTACCTCATGCTGCCTTCCTTTTTTGAGGGGTGGGGGGCTCTCCTGGGGCTTGAACTCAGGACCTGGGTGCTGTCTCTGAGCTATTTTGCTCAAGGCTATCGCTCTACCACTTTGAACCACAGCGCCACTTCCAGTTTTTGAGTGCTTAATTAGAGCTAAGAGTCTCACCAAGACTTTTCTGCCCCAGCCGGCTTCGAACTATGATCCTCAGATCTCAGCTTCCTGAGTAGCTAGGATTAAAGGACAAAAACAAAAAGCAGCAGTATCTGCTGCAGAAAAGACAGGGCAGCTAAATAGTGGCATGTGGCTGGTGTCTGTAAACTGGAATCCAGAGAGCTGGGAGTTGTCTAATTCTTTTTCATTTCCTTTTCCCTCTTTTCTCCCCCTTTCCCCTCTCTTCTTTCTTTCCTCCTTCCCTCCCTCCTTTCTTCCCTTCTCTTTCATTCTAGGGTTGTGCCAGTGAGCTACATCCTCAGCCCTGCTATTCATGTTCAGGCAAAGGACATTTTGATCTTCCTGGTGGATGTAGATCCTTGGTGATGATGGGTGGCTCCATAGCCCTGGCTAAAGTCTCCCAGTCGTTCAGGAGGCTGTAGGTTGTGAGGCTGTGTTTGCAGTAGCTGCGCAGCGCCAGAGAAGAGCACTGGCTTTAATGACAAGCCGATGTGTGTGGCACTGTTTCCGTTATCAGTAGTTCTGTGGCTTCCATGTCTTTTTCAGCCCATGAATGGACAGATAATGCTTACCTCACAAAAATGATAGTGACGCATCAGTAAGGGGATATGAGGACCAAATGGAGACTGACTTGGTGCTGGCTTACCAGCATTCTCTTAATAGATGGCAGTATGGAAAGACAGCCATCCATCAAAGTGGCACTTGCTGCCTGGCAGAGTGGCTCAGGCCTGTAATCCCAGCTACTTGTGAGGCATAGGGGGGTTCAACAGCCAGTCTGGACATGAAAGTTCTTGAGATTCCCCTCTCAGGGGCCGGACATGGAGCCACATGCTCTCATCCTCAGGGACACTAGCACAGATAGAATGGTTGCAGTCCAAACCAATCCAGGTATAACATGGAGTAAAGTGAGACCTTACCTCAAAATTGATCAAGGGGCCTAGGAATAATGTGACTTAGTAGTAAGAGTGCTTACCTTACTGGTAAGAGTGCTTACCTTACATGAGTGAAGCCCTGGGTTCCTTTCCTCAGTACCATATAAACAGAAAAGGCCAGAAGTGGGACTACGGCTTAAGTGGTAGAATGCTAGTCTTGATCAAAAGAAGCTCAAAGACAGTGCCCAGGCCTTGAGTTCGAGTCCCAGCACTGGCAAAAAAATAATAATAATCAAGATAAGCTGTGGCTCATGCCTTGAAGAAGCTGAGATCTGAGGATCGTAGTTCCAATCCAGCCCAGGCAGAAAAGTCTTTGAGACTCTTATCTCCAACTAACCACCAGAAAACTGGAAGTGCTAGCCTTGAGCAAAAGAGCTCAAAAGCCCCACGGCCATTCCTGCCTCCCACCCCACCCCCACTAGAAAAGAGCATCCCAGGGAAGTAATCTTGTCTAACTAACTACTGACAGTTGAATTTGTGTACCTGAGAAGTTAAAAGAGTGGCCATAGGAAGTAGCATAGGCTCAAGTGGTAGAGCACTACCCTTGAGCACGGAGGCTCCGGGACACAGCCCAGCCCCTGAATTCAAGCCCCAGGACTAGGGGTGGAGGTCACAGGGGAAAGAGTGGCCATAATGATTGAACTCAGCCACATGTTTGCTAGGCAAGCACTCTACCATTGAGTGCTCCCTTCTCCCAACCTGTATTTGTTTTTGTGTTTTTTTTAAGTTTTTCATTTTTTCCCTGGCTGGTCTTGAACCTTAGTCCACCTATCTGCCTCTCAAGTGGTTAGAATTACTGGTCTACAACACAGCACCCAGCTTAGCTATCATTGTACACCTCAACCTATGGTGTGTGCGTGTGTGTGTGTGTGCGTGTGCGTGTGTGTGTGTTGGGTTGGTATTGAGGCTTGACTTCAAGGTCTCTTGGGTTTATCCACTCACTGGTGGTGCTTTACTGCTTGAATCATAGGTCTCCTGGCTTTTTGCTATCAGATTTGGATTTGTCTGCCTGGACTGGCTCTGAACCTCTGTACTCAGATCTTCGCCTCCTGAGTATCTAGGATTAGGCTATACCTAGCTCCCTTAACACTTCTGGTTTATGGTGGTTTTTCAAAAGCAGTCTCACAAAATCTGTGTTGATTGTGGTTTTGTTTTGTAAATCCAGGTAGTTGAGCATCATGTTGTACTCTTAATTTGACCGAAAGACCATTGCATAAACAAGTGTTAGTGAATGGTGTGATCCAGAAACAGTCTATTAAGATGTCTTCAGCTCTGCTGATTCAGTGTGAGAAGTTAATGGTTTTTCTAGTAATTGGTGCAACTTGTATGATGAGACCTGCAAATTCTACAAATCAGTTTTATACTCCTGCTTAGAGCAATTTGATTTCGGAGGATTATTCTGCTCTTGTAGTGCAAATCTTAAGAAGGGATATGACAGAATCAATTTTTTGCCTTTTTAAATGCTCTCCTGGTTTCAGTTCCCAGGTAACCTGACCAGGAGAGCTCTGAGGACAGACAGGCAGTGGAACATGGTAGATGATAGTGCACAGAAAGAACTGAAAGGGACAGCTGTAACGATGATCTTGCCCCAGCTGCCTGCTTGACAAATGGGAAATATGAGGCCTAGACTGGCTGGGTGGCAAGCCTCTCCCAGGGAGTTACTGGCCGAGCCAGGACCTAACTCAAGTTGCCTTTTTTGCATGCGGCCCAGTGTAAAGAAGAAAATGTCTTACTCAGAATGCTTCTCTGGAGTGTATAATAATGTGATCAGATCTTTGTTCCTTTGTGGTAAAATTGTATGCTTTTACATACCTTGTTCTTTTCCTTTCACAATACATACTGTTACCTACTTTTCTTCCTGATTACACTCCCAAAAGAAGAATTTTATTAGCTAGTGATAGATACTTCTTGAATCTTTTCTACCTATGTATTAATAGATATTTTCTGAATTTCTTTCACTTTTTTTTCTTTCCTCTTTCACTTTTTTTTTTTTAATCTCTTTAGTGTTGAATTCTCACTTTTATTTTCTGCTCATGAACACAAGATTGTTAAAAGTTTGGGGCTGGGGATATAGCCTAGTGGCAAGAGCGCCTGCCTCAGATACACGAGGCCCTAGGTTCGATTCCCCAGCACCACATATACAGAAAATGGCCAGAAGCGGCGCTGTGGCTCAAGTGGCAGAGTGCTAGCCTTGAGCGGGAAGAAGCCAGGGACAGTGCTCAGGCCCTGAGTCCAAGGCCCAGGACCGGCCAAAAAAAAAAAAAAGTTTGGGGCTGGTAAGAGAAGGAAACATGCAGGAAGGTAGTTAGAGCCGTCACTGGATGAGCTCATTGTGAAGTGTGCACATTATTTATTAGTACTGTAATGGCATACTCAGAATGCATCGCACCCCCCCCCCATTTCTCTTGTTGCTCAGAATTAAATCTTAGATTATTTGCACTATTTCCATCAGTTCATACTTCAAGAAACAAGTAGCCACATTTTAGTGGAGCAGCAAGATACTAAACAAGCAAGTGAATATTTAGTGTATGAGGCAAGGGTACATTTTACAAAAAGTTCTTGGGTTGCTGGGGTTGGAACCTAGGGACTCATGCTTGTTAGGCAAGCAGGTTTGTTTGTTTATTTGCCAGTCTTGGGCCTTGAACTCTGGGCCTGGGTGCTGTCCCTAAGCTTTTCACTCAAGGCTAACACTTTACCACTTGCTACAGTACCATTTCCAGCTTTTTCTGTGATTAATTGGAGAAAAGAGTCTCATGGACTTTGCTGTCTGGACTGGCTTTGAACCCCAGCCCTCAGATCTCAGCTTCCTGAGTGGCAAGAATTACAATCATGAGCCACTGGTGCCGATCTCTTCTCCTTTTTTATATCAAAATGTGGTGTCCTCTGCAAATAACTATCCAGAACAAAAATGGTCCAGGTGCCTGGCTAAGCAAGCAGTTTTAACACCTTAAGTAAGCTCTAGCCTTAGAGAGCATATTAGAAAACTAAAGGGGCACTACTTGATGGAAGAGGGACAGGAGAAAGGACCTTGCTGAGGTAGAGAAGGAACAAATGAACTGCTCTGAGGGCAGTGGGTCCCATTTCTTAAGGACAGCAGTCCCAGGTGAGTTGTGATGTGTGGACAGTGGGACCCAGTAGGTGTTAAGAAGGGACTTGGGGGGCTGGGAATATGGCCTAGTGGCAGAGTGCTTGCCTTGCATACATGAAATGAAGCCCTGGGTTCGATTCCTCAGCACCACATATATATAGAAAAGGCTAGAAGTGGCGCTGTGGCTCAAGTGGTAGAGTGCTAGCCTTGAACCAAAAAGAAGCCAGGGACAGTGCTCAGGCCCTGAGTACAAGCCCCAGGACTGGCACATAAAAAAAGGCAAACTGTGATCCTTTGCTCTATGCCATGTTACTTCTCAATGCTTTATACTGTTAAATGTTTTCTTGTAGATCGTCCATGCCGAAAGACCTCTCACAGACAATCATAGGTCATTGGCTTCTTATGGCTTGAAAGATGGAGATGTTGTGATTTTGCGCCAAAAGGAGAATGCAGACCCTCGGCCTCCAGTGCAGTTCTCAAGTAAGATAATTCCTATGCTTAACCTCCCCCAACTTGACCACTTCTACTGATTCTGAGTTGTGGATTTGTTTTGCGTTCAGCTTTCTAGGGTAAAGTTCCCAACTTCACCTAGTGGGTGATTTGGACAAGTTGTTTGACTCTTCAGATTGATTTCCTTTTCTGTAAAGGTAGCTGCCATAATAATGAACCCAGGCCCCGAGAGTTGAGGTGAGATCAGTGCATGTGAAATCTTTAGCACAGAGAGCCTGTGGTAAACATTAGCTTCTTTCATTACCAGTGATAGTCAATACAGTAATCTTTGTCCTAGGAAAGGACTCACTGTCACACAGGCTCACAGCCTGTGATTACTGGCTGACTTGCTACTCTTGTCTGGTGGTTAGGACTTGGACTTACATCTCACATGATCCCTCTTTACTATTACTATTATTTACCATTAAAGAATGAAGCTCACCCTAAGTTTAAGCCCCACTACTGCCAAAACAAAACAAAACAAGTTATATTTGGCCTGGAAATGTGGTTTAATGGTAGAGTGTTTGCCTAGCATATATGAAACCCTGGATTCGATTCCTCAGTACCACATACACAGAAAAAGCCAGAAGTAGTGCTGTGGCTCAAGTGGTAGAGTGCTAGCCTTGAGAAAAGAAGCTCAGGGACATTGCCTAGGCCCTGAGTTCAAGTCCCAGGATTGGCAAAAAAAAAAAAAAGAAGAAGGGAAGAAAAGAAAATGAAGCACAGACTTCACTGATGTTGGCAGAATGACATAGCTAGTAAGTAAAAGGAACTCAAACTTGGTGCTTTTTTCCTTCACATTAAACAAACAGCTGGACCACTGGATTCTATTCTTCTCTTCTAACAATGTTAATCATGTAAAATAGAAGCTATATTGGATGCTCCATTCAAATAGAAGTTTGTAGTCTGGAGTCTGTATTTGGTTATAAGAAGTTTCGGGGCGGGGCGGGGGAAGGAGTTACAGTGTCCCAGAAATACACAGAATTGGGAGGAGGGGGGTATGAGAGACAAGGTTACAAACAGTACAAGAAATGTATCCAACGCCTAACGTATGAAACTGTAACCTCTCTATACATCAGTTTGATAATAAAAATTTGAAAAAAAAAAAAAAGAAATACACAGAATTATGGTCATGTCAGTGCATTTGCTGTTAGAATCCATAGTTTTCCCAAAGGGTATTATGATTCATGAAAAGATCATATACATATACCTGGTTTTCCTGTGTAGTCCAGGCTGGCCTCGAACTCACAATCCTCCTTCCTCAGTATCCGGACACTTGTAGGTCTTGATGTAGAACTACTTCATGAATATGTTAGTGTTTTCTATTTCCTGCCATACTGTGGTAGAGTTCTTTAAACAATGGTTGGCCTCTAGGTCACCTGATTTGAAAGTTATGGCAGATGATAGGTGTTGGGGCAGTAGACTCCAGCTTGGAACACAGGGCTTCCATTCAGCCTGATGCTGGAGATGAACAGAGCAGCAAGCTCTGGCTCCTTCTCGTCTTGATTGCATTCGTCCCTGGAGGCTACTGCTAACCTTTAGAAAGATAGTGGTTCAAATAACTCCAGTCAATAAAAACCAAATCTTACTTAGGCTATTCTGGTGAAGTTGTTGGTACTAGCAAGTCACTGTTTCTGTTCTGTTTTTCTGTACTCTTCCCATATAGACAGGACAGCCATTAGGTTTGAGGGGATAGAGAAGATCTGTTTACAAAGTAAACAAATGTTTCAAAGTTACTCACAAGATAATGTATAGTAGGTAGAGATCAAATTTCTGGCAGAAGGCATGCCCCATAGATGTTTAGTTAAACTAGCATAGATTAACCACTTGTTCATCTTCTTGCTGGGTGCCTATCCGCCAGCTGTTTCTTTTGTTTGTATGTGTGGTCTTGGGGCTTGAACTCAGCCTGAGCACTTTTCCTGAGCTTCTTTTGCTCAAGGCTAGCACCTACCACTTGAGCCACAGCGCCACTTCCAGCTTTTTCTGAGCACTTTACCTAGAGATAGTAAAAGTACTGACTTTCCTGCCCAGGCTGGCTTTGAACTGTGGTTCTCAGATCTCAGCCTCCTGAATGAGTAGCTAGGATTACAGGGGTGAGCCGCCTGTGCCCGGCTCAGCTGAGTTCTTTGGTTTTGGGTGGTTTTTTGTTGTTGTTGTTGTTTTTTGCTTGTCCTGGGGCTTGAACTCAGGGCCTGAGCACTGTCCCTGGCTTCTTTTTGCTCAAGGCTAGCACTCTACCACTTGAGCCACAGTGCCACTTCTAGCTGTTTTCTATATATGTGGTGCTGAGGAATGGAACCCAGGGCTTCATGTATATGAGGCAAGCACTCTTGCCACTAGGCCATATTCCCAGCCCCTCAGCTGAGTATTTTTTTTTTTATACTTTTATTTTTTATTCTTTTTTTTCTCCCCTCCCCTCCCCTCCCCTCCCCTCCCCTCCCCTCCCCTCCCTCCCCTCCCCTCCCCTCCCCTCCCCTCCCCTCCCCTCCCCTCCCCTCCCCTCCCCTCCCCTCCCCTCCCCTTCCCCCCCTTCCCTCCCCTCCTCCCTCCCTCTCCCTCCCTCCCCCTCTCTCTTCCTTTCTTTCTTGACAGTCTTGGGCTTGAACTCAGGATCCTAAACTTGCTAGGCAGGTGCTCTGCTTTTTGAGCCATACCTCAGCTCATTACTGACTTGGGAGAAGACAGTATGTCAGTTACATTATCTTGACAATGAGCTTGATTTTTTTTTTTTTTTTTTTTTTTTGGCCAGTCCTGGGCCTTGGACTCAGGGCCTGAGCACTGTCCCTGGCTTCTTCCCGCTCAAGGCTAGCACTCTGCCACTTGAGCCACAGCGCCGCTTCTGGCCGTTTTCTGTATATGTGGTGCTGGGGAATCGAACCTATCAGCTGAGTATTTTTTTTTTTTTTTTTTTTTGGCCAGTCCTGGGCCTTGGACTCAGGGCCTGAGCACTGTCCCTGGCTTCTTCCTGCTCAAGGCTAGCACTCTGCCACTTGAGCTACAGCGCCGCTTCTGGCCGTTTTCTGTATATGTGGTGCTGGGGAATCGAACCTAGGGCCTCGTGTATCCGAGGCAGGCACTCTTGCCACTAGGCTATATCCCCAGCCCTCAGCTGAGTATTTTTGAAGGTAATAATTAGTTGAGCCCTCAAATGTGATGCCGAAACCTTACCCCTGAGTTTAATCCTTTTAATAGTCCCAAATTTGGGGCAGGTTTGATGATTAAATGTATTTTGGGGGTAGAAAAATAATAGATTGACCCAGGCCAATACTGGCATTCTGGTACTACTTGTCTGTCCCTTTTTAGGGTAAATGCTCTATCATTTGAGCTCTGTTCTTAATCCTTTTAATTTTTGTTTTGTTTTGTTTTTATGACAGTATGGGGCCTGAATTCAAGGCCTCTTGCTCTCATGTCTGGAGTTCTGCCACTGGATGCATGCTTCCAGTTCTGGTTTTTCCTTATTAATTAGAGATAGAATCTCTCTAGTTTGTTTGCCTGGGCCGGCATTCAACTATGATCCTCAGATCTCAGCTTTGTTAGTAGCTACTATTGCAGTAGTATTACCAGTATGAGCCAGTGATTCCTTTTTGTGTGTGTGTGTAGGGAAGTTGTTTTATTTTTGCTGGGCCTGGGCCTTGAACTTAGGGGTCTAGGTGCTGTTGCTGACCTTTTTTTTTCTCAAGGTAGGCACTCTACCACTTCAGCCACTGCTCCTTTGTTTTTATAGTCAAAGAGTGTGAGCAAGGGGAAAGACATGAAAGTGTCTGCAGTGACCATTTGCTGCTCTTACTGCATATTGTGTATGGGCTTGTTCTTGTCTCATTTGAGTGTATTGTGTATATCTTCCCCACAGACTTACCCCGGATAGATTTTAGTAGCATAGCTGTGCCTGGCACATCAGGTCCCAGGCAGCGCCCATCACTAGGAGCACAGCAAGCCCACCCATCTCCTCGAGAAATGGCATCATCTCCTCAGGGCTTGGACAACCCAGCTCTGCTCCGAGAAATGCTGCTGGCCAACCCACATGAGCTATCCTTGCTGAAGGAGCGCAACCCGCCTCTGGCTGAAGCCCTGCTCAGTGGAGACCTAGGTAAGCTTGCTTGCTAATGTCAAAGGTGGTTTACTTGGCAGTGGTGATGGAATTCTAAAATTAAAACCCATCTAGATTGGTTTACTTGTTCTCATTAGTTTTAGCAACACATAATAAACCAGGTACTGATATTTTAACCTGGCCCCTTAGGTCTTCAGTTAAAGATTACCAGCAGCCACTGATCTCAGCTGAAATACCTTTAGTCCAGGACACAGCTCCAGTGCCATCAATATGTGTGGCCACAGGGAGCCTCATCCCCTTCTACTCTGTATTTATGTGGGAACAGGGTTGCCAGCAGTTTTTTTTCTTTGCCAGTCCTTGGGCAGTGTCCTTGAGCTTCTGAGCTGCTGAGGAATTGAACCCAGGTGAGCACTTTACCACTAGGCCATATCCCCAGCTCCTCCGAAGCCATTCTTTTTATTAAATAAAGCATTTGGTTTTGTTTTTTTAAGACAAGGTGTCCCCATGTAGCCCAAGGTAGCCTCGAATGCCAGTCTTTTCTATGTGTGTGTGTATGTGTATCTGTGTGTATGTATATTTGTGTGTGTGCTGGGACTTGAATTCAAGGCCTCATGCTCTCAGCTTTTTGGCTGGCATTCTACCACTTAGCCATGCCTCTGCTTTTATCTTTCTGCTTTTTTTGTCTGTACCAGTCCAGGGACTTGAACTCAGGGTCTAGGTGCTGTTCCTGAGATTCATTTGCTCATGGCTAGTGCTGTACCACTTGAGTCATATCTCCACATCTGGCTTTTTGGTAGTTTCATTGAAGATAAGAGTCTCACAGCCTTATCTGCCTATGTTGTCTTCAAACTGTGATCCTCAGATCTAGTCTCCTGAGTAGCTTGGGTTACAGGTGTGAGCCACTGACACCCAGCTTTTTTTTGTGGTTCATCATGGGGCTTGAACTCAGGGTATGTCCCTGAGCTTTTTTACTCAAGGCTAGCTCTCTATCACTATGAGCCACAGTGCCACTTTCAGTTTTCTGGTGGCTAATTGGAGATGAGAGTCTCCTGGATCTTTCTGAAGTCTCTGGGACGTTTCTTTCTTAGCTTGGCTTAGAACCTCAGCCCTCCAGGTAACTCCTGAGTAACTGGGATTACAAGCATGAGTCACTGGTGCCTGGCTGCTGATTTGGAGATGGAATCTTGTAGGCTTTTCTGCTTAGGTTGATCTTTTTTTTTTCTTCTGAATAATTACTTATTTATTGTCAACGTGATTGTTGTACAGAGGGTTAGTTTCATACATAAGGCAGTGGGTACATTTCTTATACAATTTGTTACCTCCTCCCTCATTTCCCCTCATAGGTTGATCTTGTGATTTCAGCTTTCTGAGTAGGTAAGATAATGGGAGTGAGCCACCAGTGCTTTGCAATTTAATTTTTTTGGGGTGGTGGTGGTGGTGTTTTTTGTTTTGTTTTGTTTTGTTTTTTGCCTGTCATGGGGCTTGGACTCAGGGCCTGAGCACTGTCCCTGGCTTCTTTGTGCTCAAGGCTAGCACTCTGCCACTTGAGCCACAGCGCCACTTCTGGCCATTTTCTATATATGTGGTGCTGGGGAATCGAACCCAGGGCTTCATGTATGGGAGGCAAGCATTCTGCCACTAGGCCATATTCCCAGCCCCACTTCTGGCTTTTTCTGTGTATGTGGTGCTGAGGAATCGAACCCCGGGCTTCATGCATGCTAGGTGAGCATTCTACCGCTAAGCCACGTTCCCTGCCCCGGTTTAATTTTTTTTAATGTTACCATACTTAATTATCAAAGACTATGCAGAGACCCGTTTAAGTTTATATATTTAAGTATACCAGTAGATAAGAAATAGCAATGTTTTTGTACCTACATCTTGTAGTAGCAAGCAATGCTTTCTTTTCACTAATTTTGCATGCAAACCTATACTTAACTGATTTGCATTTAATTCGTCTGGTTTAAGGCAGGGAGTGTTATGAAAGAAATAAGTAGATGATAAAAACAAGATTATGATGCTGTTTTCCTAGGTAAATAGGATAGCAAGGACAGTGGGGAGGGGTGGAGTGGAGATATCCTGCCATACCGATGGCCATTTCTCACTGATTACAATAGGAAACTTGCAATCTGAATAGAAACAATATGATAATTTCTTACAAGAATAAAAGATCAACTGCATATCAATGGCTTATGCCTATAATCCTAGCTCAGGAGGCTGAGGCCTGAGGACTCAATTTGAAGCTAGTCAGGGTAGGGAAGTTCATGAGAGAGACTTATCTCCAATTAACCACCAGAAGTGGTGCAATGGCTCAAAGTGATAGGGCTCTAGCCGTGAGCAAAAGAGCTCAGGCCTTGAGTTCAAGCTCCATAGCCACCACCACCAACAACAACAAAATAAAAAGTCGTGGAAAAAATTTTTTTTTATTTTTTTTGCCAGTCCTGGTGCTTGAACTCGGGGCCTGGGCACTGTCACTGGCTTCTTTTGCTCAAGGCTAGTGCTCTACCACTTGAGCCACGGTGCCGCTTCTGGCTTTTTCTGTGTATGTGGTACTGAGGAATCAAACCCAATGCTTCATGCATGCTAGACAAGCACTCTGCCACTAAACCACATTCCCAGCCCAGGACTATTCTTTTTTTTGTCATCATCTCATATTGTCTTCCTGAGTGGCTGGGACTACAGGCGTGAGCCACCATTGCCCAGCTTAGTACTTTCTTTATGCTGAAATTGAATGAAGAAAAATCTTGCCTCCAAAGAGAAAGTAAACACTGATTGCCAAAAAAAAGTTTTTTGTTTTTTTTTTAAGTTGGGGAGCCTTCCTATCTCTCTCAAAGGTGTTTTTGGGGGGTTTTGGCTTTTCTTCTTTTTTCTCCCTGCTTTTGGCCAGTCCTAAATTCAGGACCTTGTGTTTGCTTGCTTAGCTTGCATTCTTGGCTGGTGCTTTACCACCTGAGCCATTCCTCCTGCCCAGACTTTTCTGGTTATGTTGGAGATGGAGTCTTCCAGACTTTCCTGCTTGAACTTTTCTTCAAATTGCTTCAAATTGTTATCCTGCAGATCCTAACCTTTTAAATAGGTAGCTAAGATTTCAGTTCTATTTTAAGAAATTATGTGGTGCAGAGTAGTACTGATTTTATTTATTTAAAACTGCTTTTAAGGTCTGGGAATGTGGTTTAGTGGTAGAGTGCTCACCTAGCATGCATGAAGCCCTGGGTTTGATTCCTCAGCATCACATACACAGACAAGTAGGCACCGTGGGCATGATGGCTCAAGTGGCAGAGTGCTAGCCTTCTTTTTTAGAAGCCAGGGATAGTGCTCAGGCCCTGAGTCCAAGCCCCAGAGGACTGGCAAAAAAAAAACACACGAAAACACCTTTTTTTTTATTAATTAAAAAAAAATTTTGACACAGTGTTGTGCAAAAGGGGTACAGTTACATCATAGGGCAGTGTGTACATTTCTTGTGATATCTTACACCCTGTTTTTCTTTCCCTTCCCTAAATCAGGTAGACATACATACAATACACAGTGTACCAAAAACATATACAGTAACCACATGGCCTACGCCAAAGGAAATTCACCTAGGACTTTAAATGTAACATCAACAATAGAGTTTGCTTATCCTTGGCTTATATGAACATACATACATAGCTTTTGAGCTATTGTGATCCACTGAGAGGTCTATTTTTGACCTTTATATGTTGAGTAGTTGTTTGGTTTTAGTTACATAATGTAGGGTCGCTGACCCAAACCTGTGGGAAATACCATTTGACAAGAAGTTTTTTGTTTTGCAGACCTGGTCTCTACTGTCTCCCCCTCCCCACACCTTAACAGTCATATATCAAAGAGATCATGCCCCTTTGTTTTCTGCCGAAAACACCTTCTTTTAAAATGTGTTTGGCTAAGCAACTCAAGGGTAGCAGAGGGGGGGAAATTAGAGAAAAAGAAGGAACAGATTACACGAAGTAAAAGAAAAGAGATGTATATGTATATATCACCTGAGCTGGAAGGAATTGTTTTAAAGTCACTAGTCATAGAGGACACAAGTATTGTAGACTAGAATGAGAATTGACATTAAGGATAAGATCTCTATTTTATTTTAAATTTTGATTTTGGAAAAAATAAATAAGAAAGCAAGGGGAGGTAGTGTGAGGGGCTGGGGGAGGAGGGAGAAAAACGAGGAAGGGGAAGAGGTATGACAAGAAATGTATATGTATTCACTACCTTAAGCATGCAACTGTAACCCCTCTGTACATCATTCTGACAATAAATAAAAAACAAATAAAAAATAAAATAATATCTGGAACTGGGCCCCGGTGGCTCACACCTGTAATCTTAGCTACTGGAGAGGCTGGGATCGGTTCAAAGCCATCCCAGGCAGGAAAGTCTGCGAGACTCATCTCCAATTAACCACCAGAAAACTGGAAGTTGTGCTGTGGCTCAAAGTAGTAGAGTGTTAGCCTTGGGCTGAAGAGGTCAGGGGGACAGCACATAAGCCCAGCAATCAAGCCTCATGACCGACCAAAAGGGAAAAAATATGTTGGTATCCAACACATTTGTTTTTTCTTGCTTCTTACTTTGCAGCTGAGGCTAATAGGATTTGTGATCATGAAAACTATGTTAACAAAATGTTTGAAATAAAGTGTAGCATGTTACAAAAAGAAGAATGAAAATACTGTGAAACTGAAGATATCCCTTCCTTATTTCTATAGACAGATTTTCTAGGGTCCTGGTAGAGCAGCAGCAGGACCGAGCGCGGAGGGAACAAGAAAGGATTCGTCTTTTTTCTGCTGACCCCTTTGACCTTGAAGCTCAGGCAAAGATAGAAGAAGATATAAGGTAATAATGACCCATGTACCTGATGACCAGATCTTAGAGTATCCAAGTCCGCCAAGGAAATATCATCTGGCATTAGTTGGCCGTCTGTTTGGAGATAGCCTTCTGTTTCAAAGATTCCAGGGGATCTTAGATCATTTTCTCCTTGTCCATGTTCCTCCCATTTTGATTCACCTTTGCAAACGTACAGGCGCCTGTTAAGTCCCTCCTGTTCTAAAATCTTATGAAGAGTCTCTGACTGGCAGACAGAATATCATTAGAGCCAGGCATGTAACCCCAGAATCAAAAGCAATGTCCCCAACCTGTAGAAACCACCATGCTGATGACTTAGGCTGATTTGAATCTTTCTCTTTAGAAATATGTGAGTCCTGAAGATGACTAGATTAGAGTGACACCCACACTATGGAACCTTATTCTGTCTCTACCTTCTCTCTTCACTGACCTCACCGAATAAACTGCCTGGCAGCAGCTCTGGCTTCTATAATGCAGTGGTTCTCATCTGGGCCTATATTAAATACACGTGAGAAGCTTTAAATGTGTAGATTGCACTAGTGGCTCGTGCCTGTAATCCTAGCTACTCAGGAGTATCTTGGTTTGAAGCCAACCTGGGCAGAAAAATCGATGAGACTCCATTTCCAGCTAACCAGCAAAGAGCCAGGCTGGAGATATGGCTCAAGTGGAGGAGTATCAGCCATGAGCAAGTGAGTTGACTGAAAACATGAGGCCCTGAATTTAAGCCCTGGTTATCCCCAACCCCTTCACCTCCTGTTGTAGATACTTCAGCCTTTCCTTCTCCCAAATCTGATGAGTCAGGATCTTCAAGAGTGGAGCCTCACCAAGTACAGTGATGTTAATGGCAGTCTTGGTGATGTCATTAGTCACAAACAAGATGCAATTTGAATAAAAGGATGGCTATTTTCCCCCTACTGCTGCTCCAAAAGTTTTTGAATTGTTTTGTTTAACTCAAGAAGCAGGAGGTTTATGAAGACATTATCCGTAAGCCATAGAGTAGAAGTGAGTTGAAACATCTCCAGGTAGCTTACATTCCTCCCCAAGAATGGCATAATGAGACTAGGTAATGCATTCATTCCTCTATAAAGGAGAAAGTGTCCCTGAATCCACTCCATGAATACAGTCCATAACAGCCAAAGCTACTGTGCTACATCAGAGGATTTCTTCTGTTGAAACATACTTGGATTGAGTGAGTACAAGATCGGGTACACAATTTTAGGTCACTTCTAAATTTAATAATATTCAGTAGCATAAAAGTGATGTAATTAGCTGGGCACTGGTGGCTCATGCCTGAAATCCTAGCTACTCAGGAGGCAGTTTGAAGCCAGCCCAGGCAGGAAAGTCCATGAGTCTCTTTTATCTCCAATAAACTACTCAGAAAAAGCTGGAAGTGGCACTCTGGCTCAAGTGGTAGAATACTTAGAGTACTAGCCTTGAGTAAAAAGAAGCTCAGGAACAGTGCCCAGGCCTTGAGTTCTAGCCCCAGGATTGGCAAAAAAAAAAAAAAAAAAGTGGTGTAATTTTATCATGTTTTGTTTAACATGCTGTGCACAGGGCATGTGTACACTGAAGTACAGTAGCTTTCTTATTTGTCTAATTAAATTAAAGGTGACTGACTTTCTTTAATATTGTATTATAGAAGGGCTGGTTAAGACAAAACATTATTACAAAAAGGACAAGCCGTGTAGTTTAGAGTAAAGGTCAGTGGACATTTTCCGTAAAGGATAGGTAATAAATATTTTAGGCTTTGCAAGCCATATGATCTCTGCCACCCGTGCTCAGCTCTGCCACTACCACGTGAGAGCAACCATTGCTAGTAGGACCAGTGAGTTGGTGGGTTGGATGCATGGTGTCCCTTGTAAAAGCAAATAAGGAAATTTTGGTTTTGTTTTTGCTGGCCCTGGGGCTTAAACTATGCACCTGGGTGTTGTCCCTGAGCTTATTTTTGCTCACGGCTAGCTCTTTCCCACTTGAGGCATAGCTCCACTTCTGGGGTTTTTTTTTGTTTGTTTTGCCAGTCCTGGGCTTGGACTCAGGGCCTGAGCACTGTCCCTGGCTTCTTTTTGCTCAAGGCTAGCACTCTGCCACTTGAGCCACAGCGCCACTTCTGGCTGTTTTCTGTATATGTGGTGCTGGGGAACCGAACCCAGGTCTTCATGTATAGGAGGCAAGCACTCTTACCACTAGGCCATAACCCCAGCCCCTGTTTTTTTCTATAATTAATGGTAAATAAGAGTCTCAGGGACTCTTTATCATGCCTTGACTGGCTTTAAACTGCAGTCTTCAGATCTCAGCTTTCTGAGAAGCTAGAATTACGGACATAAGCCACCTATGCCCAGATGTAGTTTGATAGCTCCTGATTCAGTATAGTTGATCCAAAGTTCTGGGGTACCCTTTTCTGCTACTGTCTCAGTCTTCACTGCTGATTGAGATTTTATTACTATTGGTAGTGTTTGGTAGTACGAAGAGAGAGGTGAGAATGAAGACATGAGATAACAGACTTATATATGCCTTTTTATTAAGTAGGTCTAGTAATTTTTTTTTCTTGCCAGACCTGGGGCTTGAACTCAGGGCCTGAGCACTGTCCCTGGCTTCTTTTGCTCAAGACTAGCACTCTACCACTTGAGCTACAACGCCACTTCTGGCTTTTTCTGTTTATGTGGTATTGAAGAATTGAACCCCAGGCTTTCTTGAGTCACAGCTCTACTTCCGGCTTTTTTTTCCCTGGTCCTGGGGCTTGAATTCAAGTTCTAGGTGCTTTCCCCGAGCTTCCCCTCCCCCCCCCCCCCCCCGCCAGTACTGGGCCTTGAACTCAGGCCCTGAGCACTGTCCCTGGCTTTTTTTTTTTTTTTTTTCCCTTAAGGCTAGCACTCTACCACTTGAGCCACCACGCCACTTCTGGCTTTTTCTTAATGTTTTTTCTTAATGTGGTGCTTGTTAGCATTTCCCCCGCCTCAGGTCCTCGGTTTGTCTAGCCCCTAGATCCACCCAAACCATACCTAAACTGATACCTAAACCATACCTGCCCTAGAGCTATAATGGGTCACTCCTGTGGGCTCTCTCGACTTCCCCTCGCTTGGGGGGGGGAAGGGACTTGTCCGCCCCTTCCCGGGTGGTCCATGATCGCTCACGAGGGAGCGATGGCCACGGGTAGCCTCGGTGGCCTGTGGTCGCAGGGTGCCCCATAGCCGCCAAGAACGACACGGACACGTGGGCCCCTGGAGAAAGCCATTAGGGCTTCTCTTTATTCAAATGAGGAACCCCCCAGATATACCCTAAAGGCGGGCACAAGAGAGGGGCCCCTGATTGGTCCAAAGGAGCTGTCCCTTAAGTGATGTCAGACTTCCTTCTCTTCCGGTTAAAGACAGGAAGGGGAGGGACAGGCTGAGGTCAGCTGTGGCCCCTTAAAGGTGCAGCTGACCCCAACATCTCCCACTCACCATTCTGACCTACCTACTTCCTCTTTAGCCCCAGAACTATATAAGTAAGCTACCACCTGGGTAAGGTGCTGAAGCCAGCCAGCTGCCATGTTGCTCCCTCTCCTGTGGGAAGTATGGCCCCACTAATAAACCTCATTATGAAGCTCTCCTCCCGTCTGACACTATCTCCGCATGGTCCCCTGGGGTGGCTGGGACATATCCTTTCAGTGCTGAGGAATTGAACCCAGGGCTTCATATATACGAGGCAAGCACTACCACTAGGCCACATTCCCAGCCTGGTTTGTGAGTTTTAAGATACCCCAGTCTTCAGAGTCTAGAGGCACACACCTCTCTCTCTCTCTCTCTCTCTCTCTCTCTCTCTCTCTCCTCTCTCTCTCTCTCTCTCACACACACACACACACACACACACACCACACCACACCCAGAAAAAGAAACATTCTTGAAATTCGCAAAGGGTTAAGACCCTGATTTCAAGGAGTTTATTTTTCTGTTTCTG
Source organism: Perognathus longimembris pacificus (assembly GCF_023159225.1). Classification (NCBI taxonomy): domain Eukaryota; kingdom Metazoa; phylum Chordata; class Mammalia; order Rodentia; family Heteromyidae; genus Perognathus; species Perognathus longimembris. Next base: position 9,410,504 of record NC_063167.1, read on the forward strand.
AGCTTATAAAAGTACACAGTTGTTCTACAAGAAGGTGTTTTTTATACTTTTAGGTTTTCTGCCAGCTCTGTATAGTAAATCCCCTATCCTAGGGCAAAAGATGTAGAAAAATCTGTTTTTGAGCATTGTGACTTTGAAACAGACTTTTCTTCTGAGAAGTAGAGTGTTGAGTGTCCATGGCTTGTTTCGTTACAGGCAACAGAACATTGAAGAAAACATGACGATAGCTATGGAGGAGGCTCCAGAGAGCTTTGGCCAAGTAGTGATGCTTTACATTAACTGCAAAGTGAACGGACATCCTGTGAAAGCCTTTGTTGACTCAGGTGATGCTCCATTTTCGGTGTCTCGTGCCCTCCACGTCTCACCTGACGGGGGAGAAAGGAGACAGACTGTAATGCCTATGGAGACCTTGGTTCTTTGATCTGCCACAGGCATGGCAGTCATGGTTTGCTTACCAGTGTTCGTGTTGGTAATAGTTTATTCCCTAAACCATTTCCTAACTAGTTTTGTGTTTTTGCATTGTATTTTATTTTCTTCCCTTCCTGAGTTGCTTGGACATATCTCTAAAAAATTTAGAGTAATAAGAACTCTGAGGCAGATCTGTGTTGGTAGGAGAACAGGACCTCTTGCCACCCTTGCTTGCTTACTTTAGGTTAATAACTCGCTTTTGTGGAGTATTAGGAGGATAGAAAGAATTGCCTTCCCACACACATTCCCTTTCCTCTCAGTCTGGAGAGTCTAATGAGCAAGATAAGTTCTGGACCTTATCTCTGAGGTGAGATCTGAGTAGGGGAGATAGGTCAGGTCTTGAGCTGAGCCTTGTTTAAACTCAGGTGAACTTCAGAGAAAGTAAGAGCTTAGATGGGTACACATTACTCTTACCAGGTAAAAGTGGAGAGCTGGGGCTGGGGATATAGCCTAGTGGCAAGAGTGCCTGCCTCGGATACACGAGGCCCTAGGTTCGATTCCCCAGCACCACATATACAGAAAACGGCCAGAAGTGGCGCTGTGGCTCAAGTGGCAGAGTGCTAGCCTTGAGCGGGAAGAAGCCAGGGACAGTGCTCAGGCCCTGAGTCCAAGGCCCAGGACTGGCCCCCCAAAAAAAAAAAAAAGTGGAGAGCTGGGCTGGGGATATGGCCTAGTGGCAAGAGTGCTTGCCTCGTATACATGAGGCCCTGGGTTCGATTCCCCAGCACCACATATACAGAAAATGGCCAGAAGTGGCGCTGTGGCTCAAGTGGCAGAGTGCTAGCCTTGAGCAAGAAGAAGCCAGGGACAGTGCTCAGGCCCTGAGTCCAAGCCCCAGGACTGGCCAAAAAAAAAGTGGAGAGCTAGAGGTGCACAACAGCTGATGTGAGGTGGCATTCAAGGCCATAGTGGTATGGCTTTGGAAATGCTGAGAGGGTAAGTGATCCTAAAGTGAGAGTTGAGGAAGACTGAAGGCAGAGACAGATTTAGAGCATTCTGTAGCCCTAAAGATTGTAGCTGTTAAATTACATACCCAGTGAGTGGCATAGAAGCAGAGATGTGACCACTCGCAAGTGAGAAAGTACCAGCTGGGCCAATAGCTGTGCTCAGGAAAAGGAGGGCTCAGAAGTAGCAAACTGCAGAGGACCTCAGTGAGCTGTGTCTCAACAGGGCTGGGATAGAGTTGGAGAGCAGAAAGGAATAAGGAAGAGCAATAGTAAGGTGTGCCCACGTTTTACGACTTAAGAAAAACTTCCATTGGTAAAGATGGAGAGATCCCGAGAGGGAAAATACTAGGGTGGGAGGACTTTTATACCTTTGGCTCTGGATAGAGAGTCAGCACAGGGAGGAGAATTGAGAGAGATGAAAATTGTAGGCAAAGATCTTATCACAGCTGAGTACATGGACAGAAAACTGCCTAAGTAGTCCTAAATTTAGAAGGAAGCAGGACCGATTCTTGGCACATAGTGTGGAGTTTTATTGTTGTGGTCATTATTGCTCTGGGGCTAATCCCAGTGAAAAATGCTCAGAGTATGAATTGCTGCTTAGCATTGCTGCCTAGAGTCTCATCAGAGTCTCAGCATCTGAACTTTTAGGAGGTCCCTTCCGGGCAGTTCTGCTTTCCGTCACAGCCGCAAATGTTAGGCAAAGCACTGGTAAGGAAACACTAGGTGAAGAGGTACTGGGTACAAAGAGGCTTGGTCTCAAATTCATTGTACTCTTTAAATGCTGTTCTTTGAATCATGATACAGTGTGAATTGTGTCTTTGTTATCTGATGGTTTTCTCTCCCTCCAGGTGCCCAGATGACTATTATGAGCCAGGCTTGTGCAGAAAGGTGTAATATAATGAGACTGGTGGACCGGCGGTGGGCAGGGATTGCCAAAGGAGTGGGCACCCAGAAAATTATTGGAAGGGTTCACCTAGGTGAGTGAAAGGCACTGGGAGTTGCCATCTTTGTCTGATAGTGGGTTTTTTGGGGTTTTTTTTGCCGGTCCTGGGCTTGAACTCAGGGCCTGAGCACTGTCCCTGGCTTCTTTTTGCTCAAGGCTAGCACTCTGCCACTTGAGCCACAAGTGCTACTTCTGGCTTTTTTGACATATATGTGGCATTGAGGAATCGAACCCAGGGCTTCATGTATACAAGGCGAGTACTTTACCACTAGGCCATATACCCAGCCCCCTGATAGTGGGTTTTTAAGTTTTAGGATGTTTATGTCTGTTTGTTTATAATTTTCCTTTGCAGGAAAGTTAGTAAGACCTATCATCTCCAAATTAACCATCCAAAAGTCAGAAGTGGAACTATGGCTCAAGTGGTACAGCTCTAACTTCGAGCAAAAAAAGCTAAGGGACAATACCAAGGCTCTGAGTTTAAAAAAAAGGGGGGGGGGCTGGGGATATAGCCTAGTGGCAAGAGTGCCTGCCTCGGATACACGAGGCCGTAGGTTCGATTCCCCAGTACCACATATACAGAAAACGGCCAGAAGCGGCGCTGTGGCTCAAGTGGCAGAGTGCTAGCCTTGAGCGGGAAGAAGCCAGGGACAGTGCTCAGGCCCTGAGTCCAAGGCCCAGGACTGGCCAAAAAAAAAGGAAAAAGAAACCTCAGACTTTCCTGCCTGATTTTGAACTTCAGTTTCTTCAGTCCCCTGAGTAGCTAGGATTATAGGAATGAGCCCAGCGCCTGGCACTATTCGGATTCTTTATCCCTTTTTATTTGCACTTTGTCTATCTCTCTAGCAGGGTATTTTGAAGTACCTGGGTATGGCTCTTGCATCTGTGCGGGTGGTATTCCATAGCCTTTTCAATCTGGAATCTTGAGTCCTCCAGTTTCTGGGCGTAGAACCCTGGGCCTAGGTGCAAATTAAGTACACTCTTCCCCTGAGCTTTCTCTTCCCCCGTCCCCTTCCCGAAGGCACTGGAGAGTCACTGGGTACTTCATGGTGTCTGGACAGACTGTAGCCTTCTGCTTTCACCATTTGTCTCTAGTTGCGGTAAAATTTACATTCTTCTCGGTTTTTCTCATGGTCGTCTGCTATCTAGTTTCAAAGTTTTATTTCTTTTGTCTCTCCCATCATTTTTGGTCTTAGGAATTTGTGCCTCAGGGGGCAAAAAAAAAAATAACCCAAAACAGATCTGGCTGAGTAGGTGCTGGTGGCTCTTGCCTATAATCCTAGCTGCTCAGGAGGCTGAGATCTGAGTATCCCATTCAAAGGGAAGAAGAGTCCTAGTGAGACTCTTATCTCTAACCATCAGAAAACAGGAAGTTAGAACTCTGGCTTAAAGCCGTAGAGCTCTAGCCTTGAGCAAAAAAGCTTAGGGACAGAACTCAGGCCCTGAGTTCAAGCCCCAAACAAAAACAAACCGGCCTGGAACAGATAGTGGTAGAATAAGCACTGGGTCCTATTTCCAGCACTGCAAATACCACAAAGGTCTTTCTAACTTTCAAGGAATAAATTGGATCCAAGCATGTGCTCAGTTCCTAGTATTTTTAGTTTTTTTGTGTTTGTTTTTGTTTTGGTGCCGGTCCTGTGTCTGAGCTATTGCTCTACCACTGGAGCCACAGCTTGACTTGTGGCTTTTTGGTGCTTAATTGGGTATGAATCTCATGTACTTACATGCCTGGGCTGACTTTGAACCATGATTGTCAGATATCAGCCTCCTGAGTAGCTGGGATTACAGGTTTAAGCCCAGGCTGGGGCTGGAACCTAGGGCTTACGAGTGCCAGACCAGTATTGTACCATTGAGGTACATCCCCCTGATCCACTGTGAGTTTAGGTCTTCATTGGCTTTTACTGGTTTTTGTTTCACTTTTTTCCCCCCTCTCAGTCGTGGGGGTTGAACTCCGGGCCTGGGTAGTGTCCCTGAACTTCTTTGCTCAAGGCTAGCACTCTACCACTTGAGCCACAGCACCTCTTTCAGCTTGACTGGTTTTATGTATTTAATCTACTTGTTTCTGTATTGAGCCTGTGATTGAGTGAAGGAAACCAAGGCTCAGGATGATGGGTTCACTTCCAGAGCCAACGTAAGTAATCTGTTGTCTTCCTGTGTTTTAGCTCAGGTTCAGATTGAAGGAGATTTTCTGGCATGCTCCTTCTCTATACTGGAGGAACAGCCCATGGACATGCTTCTGGGACTGGACATGCTTAAACGGCACCAGGTGATTAAGAGCCTTTTTTGCTGTGGTACTGTCACTACATTTCTATTGGAGTTACATACAATGGAAAACCAAGACAAATGACCTTTCAAACCTGCAATTGTCTTCTGTCAGTTAAGTCATACAAAGGTTGAGATGATGTGCCATTAAAAAATAGAATCTGAGGGGCTGGGGATATGGCCTAGTGGCAAGAGTACTTGCCTCTTATACATGAGGCCCTGGGTTCAATTCCCCAGCACCACATATACAGAAAACGGCCAGAAGTGGCGCTGTGGCTCAAGTGGCAGAGTGCTAGCCTTGAGCAAAAAGAAGCCAGGGACAGTGCTCAGGCCCTGAGTCCAAGCCCCAGGACTGGCAAAAAAAAAAAAAAAAAAGAATCTGAGTGGAGCTTTGGCTCAAGTGGTAAAACAGTAGCCTTGAACAAAAAAAGCTCAGGGACAGTGCCTAGGCCCTAAGGTCAAGCTCCAGGACCTCACCCGAGGGGGGAAAAAAAAAAGAATCTGAAATCCAGGTACCAGTAGCTCATGCCAATAACCGTAGGTACTCAGGAAACTGAGATAAGAGGATCACAGTTCAGGCCAGCTGGGGCAAGAAAATTCATGAGATTCTTATTTCGATTAACCACCAAAAAATGTCAGAAACTATGGCACAAATGGTGGAGCATTAGCCTTGAGCAAAAAGTTCATGGGCTGCTCTCAGGCCTCAGTCCAAGTCCTTGTCATCTTAGAATTGCAGTTTGGGGCTAGTGCAGACATAAAGATTCACGAGAGGGCTGGAGGTTTAGCTCATGTTGAGTGCCAGCTAATCAAGCAAGTTGAATCAGTGTGTAGGCACTGAGTTCAAGCCCCAGTCCTGCCAAAAAGAATAGGTATATAAGACCTGAATCCTGTAATTCTAGCTACTCAGGAGGCTGAGCCCTGTAAGACTGAGGCTCAAAGCCAGGAAGGACAGACAAATCCATGAGATTCCGTCTCCAGTTAGCAAAAATGCTGAACTTGGATGCATGGCTTGAGTAGTGAATGCCAGCTGTGAATAAGAGAGCTGAACAAGAGCATAAGGCCCTGAGTTCACACTCCAGACAAGCACAGACAAAAAAAAAGAAAAAAAAGTTGACAAGACTCCATGTCAGGAAATGGCTGGGCTCAAGGACCCTGTCATCCCCAGCAACAAGAACAAGCAACAAGATTGTAGCCCAGACATAAGTCAAAGAATTCTACTTGGCCTGGTGCTGGTAGCTCACGCTTGTAATCCTAGCTACTCAGGAGGCTGAGACCTGAGGATCGAGGTTTGAAGCCATCCCAGGCAGGAAAGTCCATGAGACTCATCTCCAATAAAATACTCAGCCAAAAGTGGCGCTTTGCTCATGTGGTAGAGCACTAGCCTTGAGCACAGAGAGGCTCAGGGACTGTGCCCAGGGCCTTGAGTTCAAGCTCCAGGACTAACCAAAAAATAAAACAAGAATTCTATTTTGGAAAAAACAGCCAGTTAAGAAAGGGATAGTACAGACATAGCTTAAGTGGTAGGGTTACTTTCTTTTTTGCAGGCAAAGTTTAGTGTTTCTAAACTCAAGCCTTTGTGCTTGCTAGGTAGGTTCTTTACCTTTAGAGCTCTACCCCTGGCCCTTTTATTTTCTCTCTCTCACCTAGGGTATACTTACTTAGACTGTCCTAGACTGTGATCCACCTACGTAAATGTCCCACGGGGATAGGATGGCAAGTGCATGACACTGTATCCAGCTGTTGATTGAGAATGAAGTCTATGTTTTTGCCTAGGCTCTCCACAAACTTTATTTCTCCTGATTTCTTTTCTGCCTCCCTAGTATGTAGGATTCCAACTTTTTGGTTTTGGATGTAATTTGGGTTTTTTGGTGCTGATATCAGGGCTTAAAATGGTGCTCAGCTATTTGAGCCACATCTCCAGTCCCAACTTTTTTGCTAGTTAATTGGGGATAAGAGTCTCTCGAATTTGTCCAGCTTTTGTTTTTTGTTTTTTGCAGCAGTCATGGAGCTTGAACTGAGGGCCTAGATGCTGTCCCTGAGCTTCTTTTGCTCAAGGCTAGCACTCTAGCCTTGAGCCATGGTGCTGCTTCTGGATTTTTCTGTTTATGTGGTGCTGAGAAATCCAGTGCTGCTTCTGGATTTTTCTGTTTATGTGGTGCTGAGAAATCCAGGGCTTCATGTATGCTAGGCCAGCACTCTGCCGCTAAAGCCACATTCCCAGCCCCTTTGTCCAGCTTTTAAATCTTGATCATTTGGATCTTAGCCTGAGTCGCTAGTGTTAAAGCTAGCATCATAGGTGTGACCCACTTGGAGTCAGCTTGTCATTTTAGGTGCAAGCCTTAGATAGTTACCAAACAGCACTTAGAGTAAATTTGAAGAGTAAGGGCAGTATACATTTGATTAAGGATTGAATCTCCACCAAGAATTAGAAGGTATATTAATTTGTAGTGATATTTCTATACTGAAGCCTACTAACTTAAGATTCTCTGTAGGGGGAGGGGGGAATGAGGGAGGAGGTAACAAGTTGAACAAGAAATGTACTCATTGTCTTACATATGAAACTGTAACCACTCTGTATTTCACTTTGACAATAAAGGGGGGGAAATGGAAAAAATAATGTAAAAATTCCCTGTGAATGGAGTTTTAAATCCCAGATCATGATTTTTCTGTATTATTCCTTCTAAGTGTTCCATTGACCTCAAGAAGAATGTCCTAGTGATCGGCACCACAGGCTCACAGACCACCTTCCTTCCCGAGGGAGAGCTCCCAGAGTGCGCACGCTTGGCGTACGGAGCCGGACGAGAGGACATGCGGCCAGAGGAGATTGCAGACCGAGAGTTAGCAGAAGCCATTCAGAAGTCAGCAGAGGAAGCAGGTATTTGGAATGGCCAGCTCCTTGAGTAATGTTTGTGTTACTAGTGAGGGAAAGTACCTTTCTAATATGTAATGTGTCATCCTCAGTAGTAGATACGGCTTTTGTTTGTCTTTCTCCTTTCTCCTCTCATCTCTAATACTCAGTGTCAGCAAATCAAAAAGCAGCAATCCATTGCTGTGGCCAGGATAAATGTCAGCCCTTTCTTGGGCCTCCTCGAACTCTTGTTTTTCCCTACAGGAAGTTACAGCAGTATGCAGATACTTCTGAGCTCCTCGGTTACTTCCCTGAAGTTGCCTATCATTTTTGTGAGCTCATTCAAGCTGAAGGGTACCTCGTCTCTGGCTAAGCAGTGCCAGCTGTTAATAAATTTACTGAAAGTGCTGCTGCCCCAGAGGGAAGAGCCAGTAATAAGGCTTATTTGAAGGTGGGCACTGGCAGCCACTAGCTACTCAGGAGGCTGAAATCTGAGAATGGAGATTTGAAGCCAGCCTAGTCAGGAAAGTCCATGAGACTCTTTAACTCTTAATTAACCTCCCCCCAAAAAGCTCCAGATGTAGCCGTGGCTCAAGCAATAGCCTTGAGTAGACAAAGCTTAGGGACAGCGCCCTGGCCCTGAGCTCGAACCCCAGGACTGGCACCATTCATACATACATACATACATACATACATACATACATACATACATACATACAACAAAAAGATGCATTAAACATGGTGAGATGTAGATTCACTCTTATTTGGCTGTAGAGCAGTGTATCAAATAAGTCCCAAATCTAAAGACAGGGCCAAATTTTCTGGGTAAGATGGCCCAACACACTTGTGTTGTAACACATCTGTTACAGAACAATGACTGAAATGTATTTTCTAGATGCTGAAAAGTCTTAACTTTTGAGTTATTTCAAAGTCTTGAGCCAGGATTATTCATCAGTATGACTAAGCTCACACATTACTTTTTATGAACAGTAAAATGTATCAGAGTTACAAGCTTAGGGAACAGCTTTTTCCTAAAGACAGAAGAGATAATGAACTTGAAAAATAAGCAATCAGGCTAGGTGTGAGTTGTGCTTGTGATTCCAAGAGAGCGTTTGAGGCTGGCCTGGGCAGAGCTAATGAGACCCTATTTAAACCACTAGGTGGATATTGTGGCGCACGGACTCACCCTAGCTACATGGCAGCATAAATAGGATCACAGTCCAGCCTGTCCTGTGCAAAAACTTGGAGACCCTGTCTCCCCAAAATAAAAAAGACTAGGGACCTGACTTAAGTAGTAGAGCCCCTACCAACAAGTGTGAGGCCCTGAGTTCAAACCCCTGCACATTATATATGAATGAATAAATAATAAGCCAGGAAGACAGACTTTACTGGAGAGCATTCCTGTGCACAGTGCACCCTCGAGCCCTGTATGGGTCTGGGAAGCAGGTGTGGTATTCCAATGTGGCCTCACAGAATCTCCGTCACCTTCTGACCTAGTTTTATTTAGAAAGTCGAATTCTGGTTGCAACTGCAGTGTTTTGAAAGAAGGGAAGAACTTTGAACTGCCAACAGTCATTTAATCTTCGTAGCATGCCCGCTTACCACATTCTGGATAACTTGTCTGTGTAGTCATAGTACTGTGTACTAATCTTGAGTGTGCATTACAGCATTTCAGAGTTTTTTTTCCTTTTCTTTCCCTCCCCAGTCTCAATGTTATTGGAGAAACACCAGCTGGTGGTAGCCATGATTTTTAACCTATTATTAACAGTTGTCTTCTTGGAACAATGACTTTATTTTAATAAAAAGTTTTAAGAAGTTCATTTAACAAGTTCACACTTGTAATCCTAGCTACTATAGAAGCTGAGATCTGAGGATTGTGGTCCAAAGCCAGCCCAGGCAGGAAAGTTCATGAAACTCTATCTTCAATTAACCAACCATCAAAAAAAAAAAGCGGGGCTGGGGATATGGCCTAGTGGCAAGACTGCTTGCCTCGTATACATGAGGCCCTGGGTTCGATTCCCCAGCACCACATATACAGAAAATGGCCAGAAGTGGCACTGTGGCTCAAGTGGCAGATTGCCAGCCTTGAGCAAGAAGAAGCCAGGGACAGTGCTCAGGCCCTGAGTCCAAGCCCCAGGACTGGCCCCCCCCAAAAAATAAAAGTACTGGAAGTGGATTTGTGGCTCGAGTGGCAGAGTTGTGGACCGTGAACATATGTGGCAGTGCCCAAGTCCTTCAGTTCGAGCCTCAATATGGACACCCCCCCAAAAAAAAGAAAGAAAAAGGAAATGACTTTTTATCCTTGTAACCTTTTGTTGCTGATATGTATGGCTTATGTTTAGTGAAATAATTCTGGAGCGGTAGGTCCTATTTGCTCAGAAAATTAATTTCCCAATTGTCATCAAAATCAAAACTGAGACAGGCTCACACCTGTAATCCAAGCTACTAAGGCTGAGATCTGAAGATCGTGGTTCAAAGCTAGCCTGGGCAGAAAAGTCCCAGTGAAACTCTTATCTCCAATCAACCACTCAGAAAACTAGAAGTGGAGCTATGGCTCAAAATGGTAGACCTCGGGCTGGGAATATGGCCTAGTGGTAAAGTGCTCGCCTCGTATACAGAAGCCCTGGGTTTGATTCCTCAGCACCACATATATAGAAAAAAGCCAGAAGTGGCGCTGTGGCTTAAGAGGTAGACCTCTAGCCTTGAGCAAAAAGAGATCAAAGACAGTGCCCAGGCCCTGAGTTCAAGCCCCATGACTGAGGAGAAAGCAAAACTGCGCGTAGTAGATGAAAGCATTTTGGAGAGCCTTTTCTTTGGTAGCTGTATGAGTATGTTTATCTCTTCTATTCATTGACAAGTAATTTAGAGTAGTGGCTATATCTGGTATATTTTCTAAAAACTGAACAAAATGAAGGTAAGTCAGGATAGAAGTTGAACAGCTTTGGGTTGTTTTCTTGCAAAAATGAGTCTTGAGTCAAGTATGTCTGTGATCTCAGCACTGGAGAGTCAGAAACGAGGATTAAGAGTTCAAGGCCACTCTGGGCTTGCTAGAGACTGTTTTATATACATAAACAAAAATGAATCTCAACTGAGCAGCTTAGGAAGTTAGCATTGTGCACTAATCTTGAGTATGCATTATAGCACACTCAACATTGTTACATGTGTTCATTAACCTTTATAAGATTTTCTTATTTCACAGTTCTGACAGATGGACTCTTTTCTCCTGTCTCATGTTTTTGCTCATAAATTTTGTGTATAGTGTGTTGAAGTTAATTTCTTTCCAAGATCAGTATCAAAGTAGAATTGGGTGTGGATATAATCCCAGTTCTTTGTGGGCTGAGGCAAGATCTGGAGTTCAAGACCAACCTGGATTTGTGAAGTCCTGTTTGGGGGGAATGGGGAGGCTGTTGGAGCTGACACATCGTTTTATATCTGGTGAGAGAATTGAAGCAACAGCAAATCTTTGAGTTTCCGAAGGTTAGAAACATCCCAGCTTTGACTCTGCTGGTTCCTGGCAAAGGAGTGAAGACTATAACCCTGCATGCTGTGTGGTTTGCATTGTTAACCCGAGTTTGCTTGTCTGTTTCCTAACCCAAACAGAGCGTCCGAAGCCATGATGCATGTAGTGTGTGTGTGCTGCAGCTGGAGTGGGCCCCAGACCAGGTATTTATAGACACCATGCCATTTGTCACCTGTGATTTCAAAGTCTCTCTGGAGCATTTTGGAAGTTAGCCTCTATTGTTCAATATGGTTACAACTAGCCTTGCATATACATTTGGATGTCTGTTGGCATGTATGCATACATAAGCGTAAGTTGCTGTTTAGATGTTTTTTGTTAGTAGAACAGCGGAGGGGGGGTGTCCCCTGTACCTCCACACCTCCCTGTCGTGCATAGCATAGCACATAGCAAGGGTGTTGGTGTCACAGCACCTAGTCATTGATGACTATACTTTTATGAATTTCATGAAGCCCTTGCCTCCGAAAAGCAGAAAGCTCTTCTTCCCACCCCCACCCCCAAATACTGCACATGACTTCCTGGAATTAAAGAAGGGCAGAAATTTTCATTCTTTCGAAGGAGAAGTGGAAACAAGCCTGGTGCCTTGTCCAGGATAACAGATTCAGTTACATAGGCAGGCCCAGTATGGAATACACTACTACAATCCCAGCATTCTAGATGCTAAGATGGAGAGATCAAGAGTTCAAGACCAGTACTGAGAATGTAGCCCAGTAATAGAGCACTTGTCTGACAAAGCTCTGAGTTCAGCCCCTAGCATTGTAAGAGAGTTAAAAGCTAGCCTGGATTACATAGCAAGACCATGCCTCTAAAATAATTTAGGACACAAAGTAGATGGGACTTTGATTTTCCCATTTATCTATGGTTTAAATAAGTAAGGTCAGTGTCAGCATGAGTGAATTTGGAGGAAGAAAGGTGGTCTTTCAATCGACTGAGAACTTGATAGGGGTTTGGAGACTAACGGTTATAATTCATAGGATCCCCTCCTCTCTGTTCCTTTCCCTCTCCCTTCATCTCTCCCTCCTTTTTCCTCCCCCTCCTTTTACTTCTGCTTTTCCCTTTTCTCCCCACCTCCACTCCTTGTAACAGGTTAAATAGGCACAATTTAATCTTAACACCCATTTCCTCCTCTTCTAATCATCCTGTAGTACCGAGCCAGTCCTCCCCTGTGGTTAGAGGGAGGCCAGTGGACCTGGCTGTCCCAACCTCAGGAGGGCTGCATGCTGCTCCTGGAGTGATTACTGAGTCGCCCAGGCTGTGCCACGCCCACCCACACACCCATACCTGCTTCTCTGTGATTGGCATGCCAGAGCCACAGTGCTAACGTGAACATGTCAGTACCTTTTGTTTTCTGTTAACATCAGTTCACAGAGTCAGCCTATCCATTAGATTGATAAACTAATACCTTTCTAGATTCCAGTGGGTATTATTTAAACTGAGACAAGTGCTCTTTACCACTAAATTGTAAAATAACACTGTTTCCTAAGGAGTTGAGAACTTTCTCGCAGTGCTTGATCTTCAGCTGTTAACCAGTGTCTGGCTGGAATATTTAAAAGCCATTTGAATTGGAGGTTCATTGCTTCATGACTTACGTGAAGGTCAAACTCTTCCTTTGGATGTCATAACATTTGAGTTGCCTTTAAGCCCAATGGTGTAATGTGATGGGCCTTGTTAGCAGCGAGCAGCCTTTTGACTTGTTAAAGCACAACGTTGTATGTGGTAGGAATGTGGTTGTATTAAATCTGTTTGATCTTCAGCTTTCCTTTTGTTGTCTGACTCGATTTGATCATACAGTTTGACCATACTTTCTGGGAAGTGTGAGTAGCAATATAATTTAGTCTTTACTTCTCCTCTGTCTTCTAGAAGTCTCCAAATATTCTTTTCTTTATAATTCCACTCTCCTGAATATACCTGACATGAGACTTCTCATTAGTAAGCAGTGTTCACATCTGAAACACACATTTTGTGTGACCTCTGCTGCACAGATTCTCAGGGTTTACAATATGCTCAAGAATCACCCAAGGAGTCTTAGTAGTAGAGTGCTTGCCTAGGATGCATGAAGCCCTCAGTACCACATAAACAGAAAAATTAGAAGGAAAAAAAAACAGAAGTGGCACTGTGGCTCAAGTAGTAGAGTGCTAGCCTTGAGCAAAAGAAGCTCAAGAGACAGTGCCTAGGCCCTGAGTTCAAGCCCCGGGACTGGCCAAAAAACAAAACAAAAAAGACAGAATCACCCGAGGATCCCACAGGCAATGCAAACCCCTCAGTTGGTTTCAAGGACAGCACCTCAGAACCCACATGCTTGCCAAGCATCCCAGGGGTCTCAGGGCAAGTGGTAGAGCAAACACACTTGAAGAAGCTATTCCTGAGCTTTCTGTTCGTGGAAGACAAAAATGCCTATGTGATAGCATCACTAGTCCCAGTATTCAGGAGGTTGAGACAGGAAGATCTGGAGTTCCAGGCCAGCCTGGAATTCACTGCGACACCTGTCTGAAAAGAACGACAAAAGCAATGCAAAAGCAAAGAAGCCGTCAGTCCCAAGCATGAGCACAGCCATTCTGTGAATGCTTAAACAGTCCCAATGAACTACAATAAACAAGTTTACCAAGGATGTGCCTACTTCTTACTCTGCTTCTATGATAAGTTGTTTATGATAGAGTTCTTGTCTAACAAACAGGTCCTAAATTCAGTCGTCAGTGCTGGAAAAAATAATTGTCCAGCACAAAGAAATATTTGTATATATTTTAAACCCAACATCAATAAGAGAAACCTGAGTTTTAAAAACCTGGGTTGGGGGCTGGGGATATGGCCTAGTGGCAAGACTGCTTGCCTCGTATACATGAAGCCCTGGGTTCGATTCCCCAGCACCACATATACAGAAAATGGCCAGAAGTGGCGCTGTGGCTCAAGTGGCAGAGTGCTAGCCTTGAGCAAAAGGAAGCCAGGGACAGTGCCTGAGAGTCCAAGGCCCAGGACTGGCCAAAATAAAAAAATAAAAACCTGGGTTGGAGTCTCCTGTTTAGATTTGTATCCTCTGGCAACAGAGTGGCCTTTATTGCCTGCTTATTAATCTCTTCCTTTCCATTTTGTTAGCAGAGAAAAGTGGTAAAGAATCTACCTCACTGGGAATGTCATCGTTACCAACTTCAGATGGATTTAACCACCCAGCCCATTCTTTGGGACAGAGTCCTGAGATTGATAGTCCTCCGAGTCTTGCTCATTCTGTCTCTGCTTCCGTCTGCCCTATGAAGCCCAGTGAACCAGATAGCATTGAGCCTGCGGCTATGAAGGCTTCAGCTGAGTTCCTCATGAACTCTAGAGAGAGAGGCCCTCTTTCTCCACAGGATCTTCCTGATCTCACTCCCTCAGCCGACCAGACTCCAGTTATGCCTTTGCATAATTCATCTGAAGAAGCAGTCATTACAGATTGTCTGCAGAAATCTGACAAAAGCACCCAGGGCCTCGAATTTTCTCTCCACACAAGACAGGAAGCTAGTTTATCTGTCACAGCTACTACCGTGCATGAACCTCTGACATTTGTAGATGAAAAGAATTGGCACCCAGAAAGTCAGAACCCGAGTCAAGTGAATAGCCTTCAGCAGCAGCACCAGCCAGGGAGCGAGCAGCATGAGGTGGCACAGCAGAGAGCTCCATGGCACGGAGGGCATCTCTGTGACACGGGGGACGTTGAGCTCTGTGAGGAAAGCCCAGACCAGCCAAAACTTGCTGATGTGGAAGCTGCAATGAAGGATGCGGGGCACCAGGAGAATGTCCTTCCAGCTGCAGGATGCTCTAGCTGCTCTGATGCAGACACTGTCATGGAAGTAGACATCGTTGAGCAGTCCCTAGTTACTACACTTGATTCAGCTGGCTATGTGAGCACCGGGATCAAAAACACTGGCGTATTGTATCACGCCTCAGACAGTCTCTCAATGGAAGTGGAACCATCAAAACAAGACCCCTCCTCAGAAAGTTTGAGTAATTCTGTCTCTACTCAGGATTTGCAGTCCCCTGGAAGTAATGTTGATATATCTGGAACAAATAAAGAACATGGCAATTACTCCCCTTCTTCAAGTTGTCAGCCCTCCATAGAATCAGAAGAATCTTGTTCATCTGTAACAGCAGCCTTGAAAGAACTTCATGAACTTTTGGTCATTAGTAGTAAGCCAGCCCCAGAAAATGCATCTGAGGAAATTAACTGCCAGTCAGAAACAATAGATGAGCGCCAAATTGGTATTGAGGACCTATCAGGAAAGTGGACCCACTGTGAGCATCTGACCCACCGTGAGCAGTGTCCTCAAGTCTCCTGTCACCAGGCCAGCTCTGTATCAGTGAAGATAGGAAACGCAGACCTAGAATTAGAAGATGGAGAAAATGCTTGCTTCAGGGGTCCAGGTGGTGATCAGTCAGCTGACAAGGAGGGGGTCCCCAGGTCTAGGGGATCAGTAAGCGAGAGGAGTTCTGATACTGTAACTTCAGCTAAATCATCTAGCCAATTACACTGCACCTTAGGTGTTGTCCCTGGTGAACGAGGCGAGGGGGGTGCACTCAGTCAGACTTCTGAGCAAATGAAGTCTTTGCAATCTGGTTTCCTGCTGGTTCAAGACTTGGGTCAGGGTAGACATAATCCAGCAACAGCCAGGCCTGGAACTGGGGAAAATGTCTGTCCTGAAGCTACAAGGTCATTTCTTGAATTGGAACCACCTGCCAGCCAGCCATCATCAAGTCCCTCCACCCTTCCACCGTTCATCTTTCCTGCCGCAGATATTGACCGGATTCTCCGCGCAGGCTTTACTCTGCAGGAAGCACTTGGGGCCTTGCATCGAGTTGGTGGAGATGCAGACCTTGCACTTCTTGTTTTGCTAGCAAAGAACATTGTAGTTCCTACCTAACTATGGGAAATGGGCTTTACCGTACTTCATTCCCTCACACAAACAAAGCTCTATATACACACATACACACTCACCACACACACAGTATATATAGAAACCTGCAAGCAGAATGTTGAGCCAGACTTTTTTTTTTTTTTTTTTAAGATTTTTTTTTTCGGCCAAAGTAATTTATGATCTCTTGTCTGATGATTTTTGTCTATTCTACTTTTGTTAAGATTTGGGCCTTTTTAAATGTATTGGCAGTTATGTTCACACAAAAGCGTTTTTATTCTCATTAAGATGATGTATTCTGGAATAAAATGAATGGTTTTGTGTACAGTACGCCATTTTAGAATGAGAGTGACTGCTTTGAAAGCATGAGAAATTATGAAAACTCCCGCAACCCATGCAGCTAGAAGTAGATCCACTTCGCACTAGCCAAGTGTCTGTGCTGTTGACAGGGTGCAGCTTACTGACTCAGTTACACTGTCAAGCTTGAGAAATTTTTAAACAATCGTTTGGTGTTTGGAATTAATACCCAGTGTCTGTGTATTCACCAGTTACAACAGGAAGTGGAAGATAGTTCAATAACTCCTAGAGTCCTATTTGTTTATTTTATGTGCTCAGGGTTTGATGTTTTAATAGGGTGAGCAGGAGGGCTCAAAACACCTCCTGTGTGGATGGATGGCTAAAAATCTTACATTGGGTGGAGTATATTGTAGGGGAATTAACAGCGGGAAAGTGGTGCTACTCAGATTCAAAAGGGAAGGGTGGGGGGAATAACCCAGCCATTATTTGCATTTCAATATCAAGGACTAGGTGAAAGATAATGGCCTAGATAAACACTGGAATTTGCTAGAGATTGGGTTTGCTAGCCTCTCCAATAACACCTCAATACTACATGACTGATGACAAATGGAAGTACAGCTAATGGGTTGATTGCCAACAGCTGATCTCCTTTTTGAAGTCAACCTTTCCTAAGAAATCATCAAGGGCTTGGTGTGTGGATTAAGTGGCATAGCCCCCTGCCTTGGATGCTCAAGGCCCTGAGTTCAGACCCCAGTACCATCCTTCTAACCCCCAAAGAATTCCATCCTTCTGAAGAAATATGACTTGAGCTACAATTGAAGGAAAATAATGAAGTGTTGATCCCCTCAATCACTGTTCATCTTGGTGCTTGGGATGCTTGGGCTGTCAGCAAGTGCCCTTCATGGCAGTTGGATATAGTCATGCAGTTTCTGACTCAAGTGGCCTTTGTAGAGTTCTCCATCGCTTTCTTTCCTCAGGAGTTTCTTTTAAGCAAGATGCATATTTGTGTTTCCCATGCCAGGTTAGGGTGGGGCATAGTATATAGGTATATGTATTGTGGCCTTTTTAACTGTAAGGACTAGCCCTTAGCCATTGTCCTGTGGGCCCCACGGTGCAGTAACCCTGCAGGGTAGATGTTAGCTCATTTTTTCCTGGAAAATAAACTTCTCTTAGGGACCTAGCAGGATTTGGGAATCTTTTCTTGAGAAGAATAATTCTTGGTTGCAGGTTATCAATTTCACTGTGTTTGAAATAGAAGCTTTGAAAGAGTGATCTCTGGCCTTAATGCTAAATGCTATTGTATGAAGTCTCTTTCTGAAAATTGGTTCTTCCTGTCAAAATCCCAAGTTGTCAAGCATGATTAAATGGAGACTTGTATCTCAGGAGATGTTTGTTTGAAACTTTACTTTGGGATACTTGTCTATCCCAGTTTCTTTTTTCTGTAACGTGTGTGTGTGCTCTGAGACATGAACAACATGGCAAGTCACTTAGGTTCATTATGATCCTTTCTCAAGTTACAAAATGGCTTGACAGGAGTTGCTGTTTACTGCTTTCCAGAGGGCACTCAGAACAAAATTGGTCAGGCTGTCTTTAGGATAGTCTTTTAAGACAGCCTTGTGTTCCTTCCTGCCCTGTACCAAAGATGAAAAATACACTAGAAAACTGCTCGTAGGATTTCTGTTAGCCAGCTTTTAGAACTGTGATTGCAGTCAAGTAATTGGTGCTTGTGATCAAAGCGAAGTCCAGCAGCAGTGTAGTGGGAGCTTGTATTTGCTTTAGGGGTGATGATTTGGGAGTATATTTTAAGCTTACTACTGCTCCCTGGGTAGAATGGATGGGGGAATCTCACCCAAGGTTCTTCCCCAGAGGCCTTCTAGATGAGCAGGCCAATTTCTACCACTGCTCAGCAGATGCCACTAGATTTTTATAATGTGCAAGTCTGGACCAGTCCCAGGTTGAGTAATAACAATCTGGGGGAAAAGAAATCTCATTACAATAGCGTTTCATGTATGTATATGTATATTTTTAGGAGAAAACTGAATAGGCCTAGAGTTAACACAAGTGTTCCTGTTAAGAATACTTTGAGCTTACTTATACTTACTTGCCAAATATCTTGTCCCTTTGGTCACTTTTTTATTCATATAATTGCTTTTAATTTCTTAAATGTTTCCATTTTTATATAAAAATAAAGTAGTTGGCGATGGTTAGCATTCTGAATGACAAATTGAACAGTTCTAGAATGCAAAGTACCTTAAAGAAGATTACACTAGGTAGATGAACCATTAACACTTTGGGTCCAGAAGTGCAGAAATTTTCATCAGCTTCTAAGAACATCCATCCGAGTGTGAGCCTGCTTGGTTGTCCCCAGAATGTAACCAGCGAGGGTGAGTTGTCCTGGAAAACTCCTTTGCCATAGCTAGTTGTGGGCAGTTGAGTGGATAGCTTAGCTTCAGGGTGTCTGTTTATTCACCAAAGAGGATGTTCCTGTTAAATGTGTGCTGTGTCCTTAAATCTCATCCTGTGTAAAGGAGGTGCAGACAACCATCCCTAGGCTGTCGGTTTTTGCTTTTTTGACTGTTGTCATTTCCAGTTATAACTATTGAGGCTCAAGATACCTAGCCAGAAAGCTTCCATCAGGTTGAGTTTCAACTAACAAAGATAGTTACTTGGCAAGGGAATTAAGAGGAGCTGGTAAATGAGTGACTCTGTGTGTGTGTGTGTGTGTGTGTGTGTGTGTGTGTGTGTGTGTGTGTGTGTGTGTGTGTAAGCTAGCTTCAGCCTTATAGCCATGTTCTTCAGAGCTCCCTGCCTCCCTGTGTACAAGCAGGAGACAAACCCCTGTGGCTCTCCCCAAACACCCCTCTAGCACCTGGTGAGCACCAAGAATGAGATTTGAGATTTTGTCACTGATCTTAGGATAACCAGCGAATATGTAGTCTGATGGTTCTTGCCACACCTTTCTGTCTAGTGAAAGCCATACAGATTTATTTGGTTGACTCTTCAGCCTCCCGTCTGTACATGTCACGTGCATATGCTGATGAATAGCTTGGAGTTCATCTTCCCGAGGCTCAAAAAGCAAGAGGTTTGTTCTACCTATGTTCTACATGGTTCCTTAGCTCGCATGGATGCCTTGCAAACAACTGGCCAGGACAGGAGGCTCGTTCTTGCTTCCTGGAGAGAGGGAGCATAATGGTTGAACTGCCATGTTTCACACTTAACCATGGGTGGTAGACCCTTAGAGAAGCTAAGGAGCTGGGGTGAGGCTCGGTGTGAGAGTGCATGTTAGCATGGGAAGCCTTAGGTTTGATCCCTAGCACCAAAACAGTGAATACAAAGCTAAGAGACGCTAATGAATTTTGCATCCTCTAGCCAAATAAAATTCTTAGGTGAATTTGTTGACTTCATGTAGGCCATGACTGACTAGAAAGCGATGAATGGCCTCTTTCAGGAATGTTAGGAATTCCCTAACATGGCTTTTTGTTCCCCATTCTTTCCTAAGAATGAAGGCCAGCACAGGGAGCTCAGAGCCTGTCCCTGCAAACTGAAATGAGTGCAAAGCCCCAGCTCAAGCCTTCCATAGTACGGGAGCCCCGGTAGCTGCTACCATGAACCTTTGATGTACTTGCTTTTCTTTCCGTGCCTTAGTTTCTTTGACAAGCAGAGACATCAAGTTGTGGGGAATGGAAGTTGGGGTGCGGGGGAGGGGGTTGAAAGCCCTACTGGAGATTGGGGGGGTAGGCCACAGGACATGTGGTCCTTGTGTCTGCTTCACTGTGATGGTGTGTGATTACTCAAGCATTAGGTGACCCCAGATAGAAAGTGCTACTACATGGGCTTTTTATCCAGCATGCCAAAAATGGCTTCCAGATGTTGACTGTGCATTCGTTGTGGTTGGGGAGAAGGCGTTACTTCTTGATTGTCTCATCAAATGCTGAGTGTCCAGGCTGCCGGAGACATGGGTCTTGGGGTTCTGGGGCATGGGAGCTGACTGGAACCTTCCCTTGTGGTACTTCCAGTACAGCAAGGAGAGGGGAAGCAAATGTAGCTTCAAACACAATCTATTTTTGCCTATGAGCTTGATTCTGTTGAAACAGTCTCAAGTTTTGTATCACAGGCAGATATTACTCCAAAAATTTAGGTTTTGAGGTGGGGTTTTTTTTTTTGTTTGTTTTAAAAGGAAGGAGAGGTGCAGTTTGAAACAAAGTCTTGCTATGTAGTCCAGGCTGACCTATAGCTTGAAGTCCTCCTGTCTACCTCCTGAATGCTGGAGGGAAAATGGGCTTTAAAAAGCTGAATCAGCTCTGGGAGCATGGCTCAAGTGGTAGAGCACGGGGTTCAGTCCCAGCACCAAAACAAAACACATTTACAAGAAATGCTTAAAAAACAATTGAGAGGAGAACTTGGAGAGATAAAGCAGTGAGAAATCAATTTATGATGCTGGTGGCAGGAAGGAGATGGACAGAAATTCAAATACATGAAGAATGACCCAGCACATGCCCCGTGGCAGCTTTCCCTCCTTGGGTACTGCCTTCCCCTCAGGGTCGTCTGGGCTGGTGTCCAGCAGAGGGCTCTGCTCAGGCACTGTGTTAGAGCATGTGAATCCAGAGCATGGGAAGGGGTAGGGGGCAGGATCGACTTAGGGGATTCAGGGCTCTGAGTCCTTCACATGATACCTCCGTCAGAGAGTCTTTAACCCATTCTGCAAAATACTGCTAAAGACTGTAATCCTGAACCGTAAAGGTAGAGTTTCTACATCTCCACGAGTGATTTTAGAAGTTTACAGTTTAAAAAGCTGTCTCAGAAGTTATCGGTTATCTATTGGTGACTTGTCACAGGGACCCCGCAGATTTGGCCTATGTGGGAGGGATGACTGCTAAATCTAGGTCACTGTCTTATGAAATCTGCCCCAGAAATAGCTTAAGGGCATAGGAGTTTGAAAATGTTTCTTCATTGAAAAGAGTTAAGCCAACTGGATTCAATCCGGCGATGGCGTGGAATTCACTGTTAAAACCATTTTTACAGAACTATCTCTGTACTGGCAGGTTCTCGTTTGCTGTTTGGGGAGAGGGTCGTGCTGGGATGTAGTTTCCTTTACAAGTTTGTTTTTGCCTGCAGCCTCCAGTGAATGCACGTGTGGCATTAAGAAGGGTAGACTGACTGCCAGAGCCAGCCAGGTGGGTTTGTTTCCAGACCTCTTTGGCCAGTCTTTTTCTTTCGGTCAGGGCCCACAGATCTGGGTTTACGAGACCTTTCCATCTGACTGCTTGGATTGCACTGTCCATTCCCCTGGTCATGCCCTTGAAGTAGCCTAGAGTCACGACATAATCTGCCTGTATCTGTAGTGACAAATGATTTGCGCAGTTTTGTTCAGAATCTCATCTTCCTGGCAAGTCAAGCTAATACCTTTGCATTCAGAAAATATTTGTTTACTGGTTTTATAGCCATATTTGGCAACTTGTAGTAAATAGCCACCCCTCTCTTCTTTCCCTTACTTATTACCCTTGCAGTTGCTGTGTTGCAAGATCTCCTGGCTTTTCAGCTTTGAAACTACTGCATCTTATGAGAGGAGCTAGACTTGGTGGCAGGATCAACTTGCCAGGGGCTTAGTTATTCCCCAACGCTATGGAAATTTTGAGTGTCGGGAAAACTTTGAGAATTTAAGGGAATCAAACTCAGGAATCCCAAAGTTGGTGGCATGGTGCCATTGGTTTAGGGCCTGAACATAGGACCTGTCTGTAGCTGAGCAAACTAGATGCCTTTGAGTTTGAATTATCATTTTTTTGTCACATACTGAAATATACGTCAGCCCTAAATAATCAAAACACTTTATTTTTCTTTTTTTTAATTGGAACTTTCTGAAGAAAAAGTGGTGTGTAAAACAATTTGATATTTAAGACAATAAAGTTTTTATCCTAAGACTTTGGTTTGATCAGTTTCTTTCAATTGAGGTAGCTATGCCACTTCTCTCCTTGTCTCTGCCTCCTACCTGGCGCAGTGACCTGTGGCCAGCTTCATGCTTGGACCAGAGCCAGGAAACAGACGTGGGCTTCATAGCTATGTTGTGCGTTGACAAATGGAGCTGGCGATGGAGGGCGGTGGTTGAGACTCGTCTGGAGCCAGACTTCCTGGCTATGAATTCTTGTTTTGCCACTCAGCTTCTATGACGGGGGTAATAGAAGCTTTCAGTGTTTCCATTTCCTCACCTGTAAAATGAGGAGTAACAAGGTCGATTGTAGGGATTTGAACAAGTTCTCATTAGATGGAAGGCAGTTATTCATTGTCTCGCCAGAGACTTCCAGAAGTACAGGGAGGTCTCTGCCCCAAACAGCATGTGACCATTTGGGACCTGGACACTAGGACCTGCCTCCTTCTGAGGGTCACTCCCAAGACTGCCTTGGACATCCACACCAGTGGGCACACCAGGAAACAAGAGTGAGGGTGGTTTTCTTTATTCACCAGGCCTAGAAAGTGGTGTGTGATGGGTGTATCACTTCTGCCCACTCGGTCACATGACCACCCAAGGCCACAGGGGGCCTGTGCAGCATAAGCTACTGGTGGGTTTTTCTGACAGGGTTTTGATATGTAGCTCAGGTTGGCCCCTTGCTTCCTGCTTTGATGTCTGCTGGAATTACAAGTGTGTGTGCTGCCATACCCAGGTAAGAAGATGTTTGGTTTTTATTTTCAACCCCTTGGGATCCCACAGGTTCCTGCTCTATTCCTTGGTATATCTGTTTATAACCAGCCAATTCTTTTTGTTTTGTTTTGTTTTGCCAGTCCTGGGGCTTGAACTCAGGGTGCTGTCCTTGAGCTGCTTTTGCTCAAGGCTAGCACTCTACCACTTGAGCCACAGCTCCACTTCCGGCTTCTTCTGTGTATGTGGAACTGAGGAATCAAACCCATGCATGCTAGGCAAGCACTCTACCACTAAGCCACGTGCCCAGCCATCCAGCCACATTTAGAGAAAAAGCCAGAAGTGGCGCTGTGGCTCAAATGGTAGAGTGCTAGCCTTGAGCAAAAAGAAGCCAGGAACAGTGCTCAGGCCCTGAGTTCAAGGCCCAGGACTGGCCGGAAAAAGAAAAAAAAGGGCGAGGGGGCTTATGGGCCAGCCCTGAAAGTGGTGCCACTACACACATAAAATTAGAAAGGGGCACCTGGTCACCCTTTGCTGAAGCAGAAGCCACAACACAGACTAGCTAAGGGGTGCTGGGTGGGAAATCAAGTAGCTCAGTTTTTGCCTCTGCGAGAATGTCAACTCTGAAGTCTGATTAGGGAATCATCTTGACTCCCGGTTAGAAACAAATGGGGAATCAAAATCTGATTTGTTGGGGCTGGGGATATAGCCTAGTGGCAAGAGTGCTGCCTCGGATACACGAGGCCCTAGGTTCGATTCCCCAGCACCACATATACAGAAAACGGCCAGAAGCAGCGCTGTGGCTCAAGTGGCAGAGTGCTAGCCTTGAGCGGGAAGAAGCCAGGGACAGTGCTCAGGCCCTGAGTCCAAGGCCCAGGACTGGCCAAAAAAAAAATCTGATTTGTTTATCCTTATGGTTGAGAATTTCTAGACTTCCTTCCAATTCTAAAGCATCTAAATGATCTGCTTAAATTTAAAAGGATTTAAAAATAATGATTCTGAGATTCTTTGTTATTTTTGTTTTAGTGCAGGAACTGAGACTGGAACTCAAGCCTCTCACTTTTTGTTGTTATTGTTGGTTGTGGGCTTGAGCTTGGGGCCTGGACTCTGCTCCCGAGCAGTTTTGCTCGAGACAAGCGCTCTACCACTCAGCCACAGCTCCATTTCCAGTTTTCTGGTGGTTAATTGGAGATAAGGGTCTTGGGCTGAGAACATAGCCTAGTGGCAAGAGTGGTTGACTCATATACACGAAGCCCTGGGTTCGATTCCCCAGCACCACATACATAGAAAACGGCCAGAAGTGGTGCTGTGGCTCAAGTGGTAGAGTGCTAGCCTTGAGCAAAAAGAAGCCAGGGACAGTGCTCAGGCTCTGAGTCCAAGGCCCAGAACTGGCAAAAAAAAAAAAAAAAAAAAAAAAAAAGAGTCTCACAGACTTGTCTTCCCAAGCTGGTTTTGAACCATGATCCTCAGATCTCAGCTTCCTGAGTAGCTAGGATTATAGACGTGAGCCACCAGCACCTGGCTTAGGCCTCTTGTTTAGCCTTTTCACTCAAGGTGCTCTACCACTTGAGCCATACCTCTACATCCAGCAATGTTTTTGTTGGTTAATTGGAGCTTCTCAGATTTGTCTGGCAGGCTGCCTCAATCCTCAATCTCAGCCTCCTGAGGACCTATAGTACAAGCATACGAGCCACCAGCACCAAGATAGTACTTAAAAAAAATAATAATTTGTTTTTGTCAGTCCTGAGGCTAGAACTCCGGCCTACGTGCTATCCCTGAGCCTCTTTGTGCTCACGGGTAGTGCTCTACCACTAGAGCCAGAGCCACTTCTGGCTTTTTTGAGTAGTTCATTGGAGATAAGTGTCTCACAGGAACTTTTCTGCCCAAGCTGGCTTTGAACAACGATCCTCAGATCTCAACCTCCTCAGTAGCTAGGATTATAGGTGTGAGCCACCGCTACCCTGCCCGAGCTTTGATTTTAAGATTCTTGAAGAACTTAAATGTCTTGGGGGAGTTAAATAGCCAGGGTAGAATTATTGCTCGATGCATACGTCTGTTCCATGAGGCCTTTATTTAAGAGACTTTCAGTGCTCAGACAGCTGGCTTAAGCAGGGAGTGGCTCAGATAAACCCCTGCCTCTGTTGTTATCCTTCCTCACCTGCCTAAAAATATGAGGATAGAGGTTATTTCTAGTTGGAGGCAAATCATCTTTATTTTGCCGTTCAGATTTCAACCTTTTGCTATTCAATTTCATTTGAAATGAGATTTACAGTATGTGATGACAAGATAACTCTAGCGAATAATAGAAATGTTAAGGTATTAAGGAGTTGTGAATGGAAAGAGAGGATTCTTGAATGAGAAAAAAAAAGGGAAGTATTAAAACACCATTAAGGCCAGAGTTGTGGCTCAGTGGTAGAGTACTTGTTGAACAATCCTCACACCTCAAAAATAAACAAACTAGTCTCAGCACTGATGGCTTATGCCTGCCATCCCAGCTTCTCTGGAGGCCAATATCTGAGGATCAAAGTTTGAAGCCAGCATAAGGCAAAAAAGTCTGTGAGACATTTATCTCCAATTAACCAGCAAAAATCCAGAAGTGGGGCTGGGAATATGGCCTAGTGGCAAGAGTGCCTGCCTCGGATACACGAGGCCCTAGGTTCGATTCCCCAGCACCACATATACAGAAAACGGCCAGAAGTGGTGCTGTGGCTCAAGTGGCAGAGTGCTAGCCTTGAGCATAAAGAAGCAGGGACAGTGCTCAGGCCCTGAGTCCAAGGCCCAGGACTGGCCAAAAAAAAAAAAAATCCAGAAGTGGAGGTGTGGCTCCAATATCAGAGCACTAGTCTTGAGTGAAAAAGTTAAGGGACAGGGACCAGGCCTTGAGTTCAAGCCCCAATACTGGCACCAAAAATAGACACACAAATGAATACAAAAACAAAGAATCAAGGAGGTAAGAGAATGGGGGGAGGGGTGGTGTTTATGGCCCAAATCTATGCCTATAGCTTCCAGGAAGAAAATGTAAGGGTAGACAGTCATTCAAAAGTAGGAGCAAGGAAGTAGCACTGTGGCTCAGAGTGGTAGAGCACTAGCTTTGTGCAAAAATGCTCAGGGACAGCACCCAGGCCTTGAGTTCAAGAAAAATGACAAAAAAAAAAAACACAAAAAAACAAACAGTTTTAAGCCGACAAATAAAAATAAGATCTAGCCAGGTGCTGGGGGGGGGGGGGCGGTCACGCCTGTAATCCTATCTACTCAAGAGGCTGAGATCTTAGGATAGCGGTTCAAAGCCAGCCAGGGCAGGAAAGTCCATGAGACTCTGATCTCCAATGAACCACCAGAAAACTGGAAGTGGCACTGTGGCTCAAGTGATAGAGCTCTAGCCTTGAGCTGAAGAGCTCAGGTACAGTGCCCAAGGTTCAAACCCCACTACCAACAAAAATAACAAGACCTGGCCCAGGTGGTTCACACCTGTAATCCTAGCTGCTCAGCAGGAAAATCTGTGAGACTCTTACCTCCAATTACTACTCAGAAAAAGACAGAAGTAGCACCGTAGCTCAAGTGGTAGAGAGCTATCATTGGGCACAGAGAGGCTCAGGGACAGCGCCCAGACCCCGAGCTCAAGCCAGAGGACCAGCAAGAATAAATAAAATAAAATTTGGATCCCTTTCTTTGCACCCTGTGTCCAACTCATCCAACTTCAAGCTCTAATAGAAGCCTGAACCCAGGCTCTACTTAACCAGCAAAAAGCCAGAAGTAGAGATTTGGCCTGAGTGGAATGGTGCCAGCCTTGAGTGAAAAAACTAAATGACAGCATCCGGGCCCTAAGTTCAAGCCCTAATACGGGCACCAAAAAATAAAATATTAAAGAGGCCTGGCACCCTGCTCTAGGTTCTTGCCTGGCCTCCCATCTTGCCTTATCCCATGGCTTTGAGCATTGTGAGGCTTACAGAAGGACAATATTAAGCACACGCACATTGAGATCCTTTCTCCTTTGTCACGGATTTGGAAGTTAAGGCGGAGAGTGACTTGCCTGCGGCCTTGGCATGAATCAGCCAAAGCTTTTAGTTCTTGTTGCCTTTTGACTCAGAGTCTCATGCACCTCCCATGTGACCCACAAAGTCTTGTGCAATAAATAAATGGGCTTCGATTGTGAATGTAAAAGACTGCCACCAACAGAGCTAAGAGACATCTGTGTTTTTCAGGCTGCATGGGTCCCATGTCAGAACTCGGCACAGAACCATGACCTTACACAGAAACACACCTGGCCTCCCCTCCTTCCGTACAAGAAGTCTTGTCGAGCCAGTCATACTTCTCTTCTCCCACCACTGCATGCCAGTGCGGTCTTAGGAAACCTGGTCGGTAGGGAGACGGTAAGTCCTTCTGAAAGCCGTCAAGAGTAGCATCAAGCTGGATACCAGTGGCTCACACCTGTCATCCTAACTACTCCAGAGGCTGAGATCTGAGGATTGCGGGTTGAAGCCAGCCTCTGCCAGCAGGAAAGTCCATGTGAATCTTATCTCCAATTAACCACCAAAAAAAAAAAAGCCAGAAGTAGAGTCGTGGCTTAAGTAGTAGAGCACCAGGCAGCCTGGCCCTGAGTTGACCTTTCCCCCACAGCCCATGTACATGGAAGAAAACAATACACCAGAAATGCTACCACCTTTCTCCAAGTACATGACTAGCCAAGTGACACCTCTGGCATATCCCCAAAGATATAAACACTTGGGTCTTCAATGCCTTCTAGCCAGGAAGAGCCAATTGTTAGAAGATTGTATCCAGCCCTTGCTATTCAACAGCAGGAAAGGATCCCAAAGCTTCCTAGTTCCTCTATGGGGCTGAGGAGGTTTTCATGAGCCAGCACTAGCTCCCACAGCTCTGGGTGTGTAGACACAATGGCCAGGAGGGAGGAAGTAGGAAGAGAGTCATTCAGCCTGAACTTGCTCCTCCTTGCCACAAACACCTTTGTACATCTAGCTATTTCTTTCATCAGTTAATGTAATGTGTTCTCTCTGCCCAGGTACCAGCTGTAGCCTTGATTCTCTTTCTTTCTTTCTTCCTTCCTTCCTTCCTTCCTTCCTTCCTTCCTTCCTTCCTTCCTTCCTTCCTTTCTTCCTTTCTTCCTTTTCTTTCTTTCTTTCCTTCTTTCTTTCTCCTTCCTTCCTTTCTTCCTTCCTTTCTTGTGCCAGTCCTGGGGCTTGAACTCATGACCTGTGTGTGCTGTCCTTGAGGGTTTTTTTTTGCTCAAGGCTAGTGTACCACTTGAGCCACAGCTCCACTCTGGCTTTTTTTTTTTTTTTTTTGGTGCTTAGTTGGAGACACTAAAGAGTCTCACAACTTTCCTGTCCATGCTGGTTTCCAACCACAATGCTCAGATTTCAGCCCCCTCAATAGCCAAGATTACAGGCATGAGCCACCAGCAACCTCTACTTACCTTTTATTTTTCTTTTTTTGCCAGTCCTGGGCTTGAACTCAGGGCCTGAGCACTGTCCCTAAGTTTCTTTTGCTCTACCACTTGAGCCATAGTGCCATTTCTGGCTTTTTCTGTTTATGTGGTACTGAGGAATCAAACCCAGGGCTTCATGCATGTTAGGCAAGCACTACCACTAAGCCACATTCCCAGCCCCCCTACTTACCTTCTTGTTTCCCTTCCATAAAAGGGATTGAACTTGATTGCTCAAGCCAGTACTCTACCACTTGAGCAGAACCCCCAATACTGCTTGTTTTGCTAGTTATTTTGGAGGTTGGATCTCAAGGACTTCTCTGCCTAGGCTGTCATCAAAACACAATCCTCTGGATCTCAGCCTCCTGGGTAGCTAGGATTACAGGCATGAACCACTGCCATGTGGGGCTTCCTTATCATCTTCCCAGCCCCATGGAAATTTTATCTCTTATTTGTCTGAATTCTGTAAGACTAGAAAATCCTTCTCTTGATAATTCCTACTTCCCATCCTTTTGCTATTAAAAGTGAATATCATAAAAAAAAGAAAAGAAAAGAAAATCCTTAGGTTTAGTTGCTATAGAGACTTTGTGTTTTTTTTCCCTAAAGTTTAGCCCAAGCCCTAGGGGTTGACTCCTAGAACAGTCTGCAAAATTGTGGAGGCATTTTTGGCCCAGAAGAGTAGATAAATAGTCCCTGGGTTTGGGCTCCCAGGTTAGTGTCTGGGCTCTATCGCTTGCAGTATGATTTTCAGGCACATTTCTGAACTCCTAACCCCTAAGGTGCTTGTAGCAGAGGCTGATATGAACCCACAGGCGGCAGAAGCCATCTCTTCCCTGCAGGGTACAACATCCCATCTTCATCGACAGTACTAGGAGCTCTAGCAGGTAGGCCCACAAGAATAATCAATGTAGAAATCCAGGTTCTCTTTATTTTTCCTGAATTTATTGTGGCCCCTATCCAGTCACATAAAAAGAAAAATTAAGACAGCTGCCGCTATCCTTGGAAAACAAGGATTTGGTGGGGGTTTGGGATGGGGGGGGGGAGAAATCCCCTCTCCTACTGGCTTTCAGATTTGGAGCTGACTTGGGGGACTAAGTAGCTTGAGCAAAAACTAGGGAATAGTGTGGAGTCAGAGATGAGAACTGGAGTGTCTATGAATTAAAAGAACGGGCTAATGGATGTTATTAGGATATATTTTATTTGGAGACCAAGTAAAGCTGGGAGACAGAGCTCTGTGTAGAGTGGTGAGTTTGGAGAGAGGTTGGCATGGTGGGTCTCAAGTATGGGGGACTGAGGCCCTCGGGATAGGGAGGGGCCTGGAGAAGTGGGTGAGGAGAGGGAAACCGAGTCAGGCGCTGGTACCCTCGGGCCTGCATGGGCCCTTGATGTGGGCAAATCCTGGGGGCCTGTGTGGGGCTGGTCTTTGTGAGTCTCAATGTCGGGCTGGGGGGGTGGGGGTGGTTGGGGGTGGTGTCCCGGGATCTGTGGGCCCCAATTCTTTGGGTCTCGGGACTTGTGAGACCTCAGGTCTGGAGGTCCCTGGGATGTATGGGTTCCGGGTCGGTGGGACCCGGGATCTGTGGACCCCACTTCCTCGGCTCCCTGGATCTGTGGGGCCCCGAGGTCCGTGGGAGCCGGTCTGCGGGTCCGGGCCCGGGAGTGGCGGGCGGCGGGCTCGGGTCCCCGTGGCGCCGCCCCGCCTGACATCAGTTCCGCCGGCGGCGGCGCGCGGCCTCCTCCCCTCCTTCCCCGCCCGCCGCGCTCGGAGCCGCCGGGCCGGGGTGGAGCGAGGCCCGGGCGGGCGGGCGGGCGGGCAGGCGAGGCCGGGCGGCGGGCGGCGGGGCCCGCGGCCGGCACGACGGAGCCCCCGCACGGCCGGCGGCAGCGGTTGGCGGCGGCCCCGGGCCCGCGGCGAGGGAGGCGGCGGCGGGGCGGCGGCGGCGGCGCCATGGAGCCGCGGGAGGTGAAGGACCGGATCCTGGAGAACATCTCGCAGTCGGTGAAGAAGGTGAGCGCGGCTGCGGCCTCCGCCACCCGGGGACCCCGGGGACCCGGCTCCGCCCGCCGGGGCCTCCGCGACCCCGGGGACCCGCTCGGGGTCCGGGCCGCCCCGGGAGGACGGGAGGAGCCCGCAGCGCCCCCGCATCCCCGGCGCAGGCCGCGGGACGAGCCGCCGGGCTTCCCCGCCCCGTGACCCCGCGACGACCCCGGGGCCGGCGAATCCCCGGGCCACCTCGCCGGGATCGCCGTTCCCGGGAAAGGTGACTCGGGTCGCGTCGGAGCCCACGGCGGCCGCGGGTGCGAATGCGCGGCGATCCGACCGCGGGCCGGCCGAGCCGGGGCCGCCGTCCCACCCCCGGGGGCGGGCACGGCCGGGTCGGTGGCCGCGGTCATCCCGGCCCGGGGAGCCCGCGCAGAGCCGGCCGGGGCCGCCTAGCTGCGCCCCGGTCTCGAACCGGAACGAGGAGAGCAAGCGCTTGCGGTGAAGCCCCTAGACCTGAACGGTCAACCAGACCCGGGTCAACCAGAACGGATCTTTTTTCTTTTCCTATTTTGATTTCTTGGTTCACCCGATTGGCTGAGGAACTGGTGGGTGACTGAGTATGTTTGCCTGTCTTGGGTAGAGGGACTCACTAGCTTGTTTTACTACCTGCAGGCACCAAAACAAGAAAATTATACAGGTACACACACACACACAGACCCCTCCATTTAAACTCCTCAAAATTAACAGAGGGAAGCAACCTTATCTTTTATTTAAAAAAAAGAAAGAATGAAACGAGAGAAAATAATCTTTCTAAACTGTCCCACTCAAAGTGAGAGGTGCCCAGCACAGGTCCTGTGAGATCTTGGTTGCCCTGGGCTTGGCCAATGCAATGGGATGGGTATAGTTTTTGCTTACTCAAGGAAGGCACAGTGAGCCAATTGTTTGGCTCAGGCCTGTAATCCTAGCTACTCAGGAGGCTGAGATCCGAGGATCACAATTGGAGGATCACAATTGGAAGGCAGCCCAGACAGAAAATTCCCTGTAAGACTATTTCCAACTGAACTAGAGCTGGGTGGGACTCAAGGTGGTAGAGTGGTAGCCTTGAGCAAAGAGCTCAAGGACAGTGCCCAGGCCTTGAGTTTAAGCCATAGGACCAGCATAAAACAGAAATACCCACATGTCTTTCCTAATGGTAGAGATGAGAGTGCTGAGCTTCCCAGTCGAATCTGTGCAGATCATGGCTGCAAGAAGCCAAAGGGTTTTTGTCTTTAGGTTTCAAATAAATGGGGAAAGTCTCCTATTACAGAGCCAGTAGGCATGGACACCTTGTCACGGATGTAAGCATGGGTCATTCAAAGCAGAAATCCATTCAGTAAATCTTTTTTTCCTTTTTTTGCTAGTACTGAGGCTTGGACTCGGGGCCCAGGTGCTGCCGCTTTGCTTTTTTGCTGTATAGGCTGGCGTTATACCATTTAAACCACACTTTCACTTCCTGCTTTTTGGTGGTTCATTGGAGATAAGCGCATGGACTTTCCTACCTGGGCTGTCTCTGAACCAGGATCCTCAGATCTCAGCCTCCTGAGTCGCTAGGATGACAGGTGTGAGCCCTCAGCGCCCAGCCTGAGTCAGTCTTCATAAGTGGTAGCTCTCATTTGTGGTGGAGCCAGTGCTTGCTTGCACAAGGCCTGCAGGTGGTTCCCCTCACCCACATAGGGTTGTGGATCCCCACCTCTTTGGTATGCCTGTTTCAGACACCTGCCATGATTCTTGCATCGTGAAGTGCATCACACTTTCAAAATCAAGAGTAGCTGCTTCTAAAAGGAATGAGGTTGACTGTGGCAGTGGAGGCTGAGGGCTGGAAGGCTTGGGCTCAGAATTGCCCTTGAATTTCAACCTCACCCAAATTCTTGAGAGTTGCTTTGCCTGTTTTCTCCCTTGTCCTAGTACGATGGTCTAATGGTCCTTTTTTTTTCTGTCTTTCTATTTTTTGGGGTGTGTGTGTGTGTGTGTGTGTTCCTTTTCTGTCTTTCTATTTTTTGGTGTGTGTGTGTGTGTGTGTGTGTGTGTGTGTGTGTGTGTGTGCCACTGTGGGGCTGGAACTCAGAGCCTGGGTGCTGTCTCTGAGCTTTTGTGCTCAAGGCTAGCACTCTACCACTTGAGCCACAGCTCCACATCTGGTTTTTTTTGGTGGTTTACTGGGAATAAGAATCTCAAGAGAACCACAGTCCTCAGATCTCAGCTTCCTGAGCAGCTAGGATTTCAGATGTGAACCACTGGTACTCAGCACATTTTATTTATTTATTTATTTATTTATTTATTTATTTAGCCAGTCCTGGGCCTTGGACTCAGGGCCTGAGCACTGTCCCTTCTTTTTGCTCAAGGCTAGCACTCTGCCACTTGAGCCACAGCGCCACTTCTGGCTGTTTTCTGTATATGTGGTGCTGGGGAATCGAACCTAGGGCTTTATGTATACGAGGCGAGCACTCTTGCCACTTGGCCATATTCCCAGCCCCTCAGCACATTTATTTTTTTTTGGGGGGGGGTGCTAGTCCTGGGCCTTGGACTCAGGGCCTGAGCACTGTCCCTGGCTTCTTTTTGCTCAAAGCTAGCACTCTGCCACTTGAGCCACGGCGCCACTTCTGGCCATTTTCTGTATATGTGGCGCTGGGGAATTGAACGCAGGGCCTCATGTATATGAGGCAAGCACTCTTGCCACTAGGCCATATCCCCAGCTCCCCTCAGCACATTTTTTAAGGATGTCCCATGAAGAAAATGAAGTGTGTATTCATGCCAAGAAAGATCTGTTGTATATTACTGTGTTTGTGAGGAGTAGTTCTGAACTTCAGTTTCATTATATATAACGGAAAGTGCACAGATGCTAAAAGTATAACTGAATAAGTTTGCATATAGCGAACAACACCCAGACTGAGAAAGACATCCTTTTTGTGTCCCCATCTATGTCCTAAGGGAACCCAGTACCCAAGCAGTGCTGCTGAATCCAGCTGCTTTCACACCTAGATGTTGCTATGGAAACATGCTCTGTAACTGCAGAATAATGAATACCTGTTATCCCACCTAAGTCCAGGACCCGTGTTCTCAGCTGGAGATAGCATCCATGGGTGCTAGAGAGCCAAAGAATTTAATAGCACAATGGTAACAATACAAAGTAAGTCCAAGCCGGCAGGGATTTGGGGGTACATTTCTGTAATTCCAGCACTCAGGACGCTGAGGCAGGAGCATTGACAATTCAAATCCAGTGTTCATCTCAGCAACACATATATTAAAATAAGAAGATAAGCAAAGCCCCATGCCAGAGGACACACAAACTGGTAAAAGGTTCCATGTTAAAAATAAGCAAATTAAGGGGCTGGGAATATGGCCTAGTGGTAGAGTGCTCGCCTCATATACATGAAGCCCTGGGTTCAATTCCTCAGCACCACATATATAGAAAAAGCTGGAAGTGGTATTGTGGTTCAAGTGGTAGAGTGCTAGCCTTGGGCAAAAAGAAGCCAGGAATAGTACCCAGGCCCTAGTTCAGTTCCCAAGGCTGGCAAAATTAATTAAAAGTCCAGCTTGGGCTACATAGCAATACTCTTATCTCCAAACAAATAAAAAACTGTTTTTTTGGTTTTGTTTTTTGTTGTTGTTGTTGTTTTTTCCAGTCCTTGGCCTTGAACTCAGGGCCTGAGCACTGTCCTTGGCTTCCTTTTGCTCAAGGCTAGCACTCTGCCACTTGAGCCACAGCGCCACTTTTGGCCATTTTCTATATATGTGGGAATCAAACCCAGGGCTTCATGTATACAAGGTGAGCACTCTTACCACTAGGCCATATTCCCAGCCCTGTTTTTTTTTTTTTTGTTTTGTTTTTGTTGTTGTTGTTTTTCACTTGTCTTGGGCTTGCAGGGCCTGGGCACTGTCCTTGAGCTTCTTTTTTTTTTTTTTTTTGCCAGTCCTGGGGCTTGGACTCAGGGCCTGAGCACTGTCCCTGGCTTCTTTTTGCTCAAGGCTAGCACTCTGCCACTTGAGCCACAGTGCCACTTCTGGCCATTTTCTGTATATGTGGTGCTTAGGAATCGAACCCAGGGCTTCATGTATACGAGGTGAGCACTCTTGCCACTAGGCCACATTCCCAGCCCCCTGAGCTTCTTTTGCTCAAGGCTAGTGCTCTACCACTTTGAGCTACAGTGCCACTTCCGGTTTTCTGGTAGTTAATTGAGGATAAAAGTCTCGTAGATTTTCCTGCCCAGGCTGGCTTTGAACCACGATCCTCAGATCTCAGCCTCCTGAGTAAGATTACAGGCATGAGCCACCAGTGTCCTTTTTTTTTTAGTGAGGGGGGGAAAGGCTTGTACTTGCTTGGCTAGTATTCTACCATTCTACCACTTCAACCACACTTCCATCCCTGCCTTTTGCTGGTTATTCTACCAGCTGGGCTACGGAGGGGACCATTGCTGGTGCAGAGTCTTGCAAACTTTTCTGCTCCAACTGGCCTCAAAATGTGATTTTCAGATCTCAACTTTCTGCCAGCACCCTGCCAACTGGCATCTTTAGCACAGCTCTCTTTGTACATGACATGGGGCCTGCGGAGTGAGTGTGGACATGGCGAATGCCATTATGTTTTCGCGTATTCCGTCATTTAAAATGTCCCCGGGAGCCTTCCCTAGGCCTTAGGAAGGGCCCCGCGAATTCCACCCTCATGGGGGTGGCAGTCTAGTAGAAGATGAGTAAGTCAGTAGACAGAGGCACCCGGAGCTGGATTTGGGTTGTGGCTGCTGTTGTACTGGCACGCAACCGAACACATGACCAAGCCTTGGCAGGGAAGTGAGCTTGGAGGGGGTGACCAGGAAGACTTCCCCTAAAGCCGAAGCCATGCACACAGCAAGGGGCGTTGGTTAGGATGAGAGAAGGCAAGGCATTCCAGGAAAACAGTAGTACCAGGCCTGGTGGCTCACACCTGACTCAGGCTGGGATCTAGAGGATCATGGTTTGAGGCCAATCGGGCCAGAAAAGTCCTTGAGACTCTTATCGCCAATTAAGCCAGCCAAAAGCTAGGCTGGACACATGGCCCAAGTGGTAGAGCCATCAGCCAAGCAAACAAGCCGAGCAAGTGCAAGGCCTGAAGTTTGAATCCTAGGATCCTTGCGGGGGAAAAAAAAAACACAAAATAGCTCAGGAGTAGGCAGAATGAACAGTAACTCTCCCCTGCCCCCCTCCCCTTTAAGCAGAACATACGAGTCATCATAACAAAGTGGCAGTGGGACAGACAGCCTTCTCTGGTCATTGGGATAGACACTGTCCCAGAATTGAGGCTCTGAGAGGAAGTTCCATTTCTGGCTCATGAGCGCCCTCCTCAGGCAGCTCCCTGTCATCAGGATCCTGGGATGGTGGTGATCCGCTGCAGCGGTGGCCCGGTCCGGCTAGCCAGGCCCACGGAGGAGGAGGCCGGTCCGGCTAGCCAGGCCCACGGAGGAGGAGGCCACCCTGGAGAGTGGGCTTTCCCTGTCTTCCTGCTCCTCCACGAAAGTTAGCTCTGCCAGCTCATTCCTGCAGATGCCTCCATCCTTGGTCATTGGGAATGGATGAGAATCACGGTGGCCATTTAGTTTAGATCAATAGTTTTGTCCTCTCTGGCTGCTGGGGAAAAACCCCAGGGCTCTGAGTCACCAGGGCAGCGACCCAAGTGACATAATATCTACGCACATTTTCTAAAGTGAGCGTGTCCTCCGTGCTTCCTCTCCCCGAGGGTCTAAATTCTATGTGGAGCCCATGACACTGTGGGCCTTCCCACCCCACCACAGGACACCCCAGGCCCTGGCTCTCAGGGCAGGGCCCAGCCAGATGGACAGGTCCTGTGTGATGATTTGGGACCAGGCAGGAACAAACCCCTGCTCCTGGCTTTGGATCGAGCAGGCCACCTGCTGGCCCTGATGGGCTTCCCGAGCAACAGGTAGACCAAGGCCGACTGCTCTCGGTGAGGCGGAAGGCCAGCTCCCTCTCTGGATGGCTTTTCCTACGGCTCTTCCTCAAAACTCATCCAGCTGGAGCCCAATGCAGAAGGAAATTTCATGGAAAATCGGCTCCAGCTGGCAGCATCGCTCAATCTGGAAACGTAACGTGTTGTATAAGCGGGAGAGGAGCTAGAATTTGGAGTCTGGAAGTGGTAGGGAGGAGAGGCTGGCGTTTCAGGTCCCTCAAGCCCCTGGGTGGGTCTTTCTTCTCTTCCTGGGTGGACAGTGTCTGTCTCAGCCTCAGAATTCACACGCACACGCACATACACACACACACACAACACCCCTGTGCGCTGACATGCCCCTTCCTCAGTCAGTGACAGCACAGCTGGCAGGGCTGACTGCTGCTGCCTGTTTAGCGCAGAGAAAGGATGTCATGGCGTCTAGGAATGTCCAGCCATAAAGCTCATAAGGTGCAGAGCTGGGCTCGGGACCATTTTGCTGGCTCTTGCTTTCTCCATTGCTCTGGGCCTTCTCTGTGTCTATACTACCTGTCAGCTCGTGCATCTCCACAGGTCAGACCGGGCCAGCCATTCAGAACGTGACCTATTGCACACTGAGCAAATCCTGGGAAGCTCCTATCCTGAGGGCTTACCTTCTAGAAAAAAGGCAGCTGTGCGCTGGTGGCTCACGCCTGTCATCCTAGCTACTCAGGAGGCTGAGATCTGAGGGTTGTGGTTCAAGGCCAGACCAGAAAAGCCCAGGGGACTTTTTTTTTTTATAATTTCCATTTTATGACTTTTTCCCCAGAAGAGAGTTGTCCAGTCCTTAGGGGGTCCCACTTCTTCCGTAGGTTTTGGTGAAGGTCGTGGGGCAGCACCAGCCGGTCTAAATCAGAGTCGAGGTGTTGGGTCTTTCTAGGCATCCCAGATCAGTTCCTGCCCACCTTGCTGTGCCTGGCACAACTCACAGCAATGGAGCGGTGCGTAGAGCTTGGGAAGCCTAAAGCATCAAAGGCACTCGCTTCGGAAATGTCCCCGAGGGCCGAGGCCTCTGCTGGGTTCCGATGACGAACTTCTTAATGGCCTTGGCCATGCATTGGGTGCAGTTTGTACAGCGAATACGTTGCACATGGCCGCAGCCCTTTTTGGCTCAACCATTGTTCCTTCTTCTTCTTCTTCTTCTTTTTTTTTTTTTGGTCATCTTGGAAGCCAGGACCAGAAAGAGACTCTTTCTGTTATTGTTGTTATTGTTTGCGGGGCTTGAACTCTAGGCCTGGGCACTGTCCCTGAGCTCTTCAGCTCAAGGCTAGTGCTCTACCACTTAAGTCAGAGCGCCACTTCTGCTTTCCTGCCCTGGCTGAATGATGATCCTCGGATCTCAGCCTCCTGAGTAGCTAGGATGACAGGCGTGAGCCACCTGAGCCCAGCTCTCCATGAGACTCTTATCTCCAGTTAAGCACCAAAAAGCCAGAGGTAGAGGGCTGGGAATGTGGCCTAGTGGTAGAGTGCTTGCCTTGCATACATGAAGCCCTGGGTTCGATTCCTCAGCACCACATAAACAGAAAAAGCCAGAAGTGGGTCTGTGGCTCAACTGGTAGAGTGCTAGCCTTGAACAAAAAGAACCGGGGGTGGGGGGGGCTGGGAATCTGGCTTAGTGGCAAGAGTGCTCGCCTTGGATACATGAAGGCCTGGGTTCAATTCCTCGGCACCACATATATAGAAAACGGCCAGAGGTTGCGCTGTGGCTGAAGTGGCAGAGTGCTAGACTTGAGCAAAAAGAAGCCAGAGGCAGTGCTCAGGCCCTGAGTCCAAGGCCCAGGACTGGCAAAAAAAAAAAAAAAAAAAAAAGCCAGAAGTAGAGCTGTGGCTCAAGTGGTAGAACACTAGCCATGAGCCAAAAAAGCTCGGGGACAGCACCCAGTCCCTGAGTTCAAGCCCGAGTAGCAGCACGCATACAAAGACACTAGGCATCAGCTGGAGATTATAGTGGAGAGGCATGTACCCCCCATCCCCCCATCATGCTTTGGTAGCCATGGCTTGTAGTGGCAGGAAGGTCCCTTCACGCTCCTTCACCCCCGTTTGTGTTTGTAGCTCATCTAGTATTCCACAGTGCCGCCAGGGCCTGGTGGGGTTCCTGCTGTGTCCCCTGACCTAGTCCTGCGACTTACGCTGTGGTTTAGGTGACCATTTTCCTTTGGCATCCTGGCACTGGGTAGGGGAGCCATGAGGAGGTCACGTGGTCCGACAGCAGGGAGAGGAAAGAGGAAGTGAAAGAATGCAGAAGCAGCCAAGTGCCCAGCTTTCAAAGACTGACCTAAATGAGGCCTAAAGAAATCTCATCTCCAGGGCTCCCACAGCACTGAGGGTGAGTATTCAGGGTTTCTGCCAGCCCCCGCCTCCTGCCAGCCATTGGAGCATACAGTGGGATTGGCTGTGCTGGGTTCCCTCAGCCATTGGCTGCTTCTTGGCCTCTGATGTCTGCCCAGGGACCTGTTGGCAGAGCCTCTCACTACTGCTGTCAAAGGCATCCTGGGTCTCTCCAGAAGGAGTCTAGCTCTGATTGCAGGTAGAAGAACGGTGGTGCCTTGAGGGTTGGGTACTCTTTCCTACAATAGGGGCATTTAACTCTCTTGTTTTGTTTTTTCCTTGTGCCAGTCCTGGGTGCTTGCTGTCCCTGACCTTTTGTGCTCACACTCTTACCACTTGAGCCACAGCTCCACTTCTCTCTTTTTGCTAGTTCATTGGAGTTAAGAGTCTCCTGGGTTGGGAATATGGCTTAGCGGTAGGGTGTTTGCCCCGTATACATGAAGTCCTGGGTTCGATTCCTCAGTACCACATAAACAGAAAAGGCCAGAAGTGGCACTGTGGCTCAAGAGGTAGAGTGCTAGCCTTGAGGAAAAAGAAGCCAGGGACAGCGCCCAGGCCCTGAGTTCAAGCCCCTGGTGCGTGCACACAGGGCTTTCTTCCCAAGGCTGTGGGAAGCTGCTTGATATCCTAGCGTCTCCTAAGTGCTCTTCTGCCCTTAGGTCCTGCAGTTCTTTGGCCCTGGACAGCACTGGCCTTGCTGGGACCCCTCTGTCTCAGGATCTTGGAACACAGGCACTGGTGGTGTGTGAAGGCTCTGCCCTGAGACTCCAGCCTGCCTTCTTTGTTTGTGTGTTTTGGAGACAACGGGTGATGAGTGCTTTCCTTTTCTTTCAAATCCACTGGGGCAAATTTTGCTGGTCAGGCAGGGCTAGGTATCTTGGTGGCCTCTCTGAGGGGACAGTGTGGTTCTCAGCTGCCCTTGACGAGACCCGGCCTTCTGGAGGTCTCTTCCTGCAGAGTCCCGGCAACAGGGTGTGCAGACATCCCAACTCCCATGGTAATAAATGATATCAGGTGGCACCTGACTATAATCCCAGCACTTGGGAGGCAGAGACAGGAGAACCACAAGTTTGAGGCCAGACTGGGCTACCTGGTACATCCTAACAAAACAAATAAAAACAGAGGATAGATTCCTGACTCGGTGGCTGTGCTGCTAGTAGAAATCCAAAATGCAAGATAGGTGGTACCTTCTCTCTCCTAAGATGCCCACTGTGTACCTGCAGCAGCAAGTAAGGGGCTTGAACGCAGGACCTGGGCACCGCTCCACCACTCACCACTTTGAGCCATGGCTCCATTTCCAGTTTTCTGGTGGTTAATTGGAGATAACAGTCTAATGGACTTTCTGCCCAGGCTGGCTTTGAACTATGATCCTCAGATCTCAGCCTGCTGAGTTGCAAGGATTACAGGTGTGAGCTACCAGCACCTGGCTGAGAAAAAGGTTGGGTTTTGTTTGTTTTTGTTTTTTTTTTCAATTTTCTGTCAGTTGTGGGCCTTGAACTCTGGGCTTGGGCATTGTCCCTATCCCTGAGCTTTTCATCTCAAGGCAAAAATCAAGATCCTATTCTAAAAATAACGGAAGCAAAAAGGCCCCAGGGGAATGGTTCAACTGGTAGAGTGCCTGCCTAGCAAGCATGAGGCCCTGAGTTCAAATCCCAACACTGCAAGAAAAATAGAAATAAAAAGGCTAGACTTAAAGGGGCTAGCTCTGAGGGTCAGCTGAGCTCACTTGAGTGTGGCTACGATGGGTTGGCGTTTTTAACGGGGTGATTTGGGGTGAGGAGGTAGTCCCCCTTCCTTCCTGGTGTGTCTGGATTTCTCCCTCTGGACTTGGCGTGCTGGGGCCGGCCAGACCTTCTGTCACCTGGGTACACCTGGTCTCTGGGGAGCCAAGGGAGGCTGCTGTTCCCTGGCACCTCCACCTGGGGGGCAGCTCCCCAGCAGCAGAGGCCTGCCGTACCTCCGGAAGCACCGGCCTGAGTTTGTCCTCCATCCTTAGGCCTCTGCCCTCTGTGGGTGAGCGGGGAGGGGGCAGGCGCAGGGATGGCTAAAGCACCGTGTGTACAACCCTGGGACCCTCCTCGTGTGGTCGGAGCTGGGGTTCTGTCCTGTTCTGTTTAAATACAGAGGCGTGACTCCCTCTGTCTCCCCCGGAGCAGCCTGTGAGTCAGCAACTGAGTTAGAATCCGCATCTCCCGCCTGTTGGGCTGGGCAGCGTCGCAGCCTCTTTTGGTCTTGGCTGACCCGAGAGAAAGAAGTAGGTCCCTTGTGCCTTCTGGTTACTTAGAACGCCTGCGACCT
This sequence comes from Perognathus longimembris pacificus, assembly GCF_023159225.1. Taxonomy (NCBI): domain Eukaryota; kingdom Metazoa; phylum Chordata; class Mammalia; order Rodentia; family Heteromyidae; genus Perognathus; species Perognathus longimembris. The sequence goes on from NC_063167.1 coordinate 9,451,333, forward strand.
GCCTGCGGGTGACTGGTCTGGAAAGATTTCCGGGTGTCAGCCATGGGAGGGGATCTTGGAAGGAAGAGGTGCGTCCAGAGGCCGGGCTGCTGGTCTCCTGCCCTAATTGCAGTGCTCTGGGCATGTCTACGCTTGCCGGAGTGTGTCAGGCCGAGCTTCGCCAGGTCCCGTGGGGACTGGCACAGTCTTCCTGGGTGCTCGGGGAATCTGTTGCCCTGGCTTGGACAGGTCCAGGATGGGCTGGGCGGGTCCTTATGGGACTGGTGAGAAGACCCCAACAGTCAGGAACAGAAAAGTGGCTTAGTCAGTTTGGGCGTGGTCTGGGAGCAGTCTCTGAGACTGAGGGCCACGTTGTCACGGCGTCACTACAGGACAGTGTTTTTGTTTGTTTGTTTTGCTTTGGTTTTCTTTCCTTTTGTGTGTGTGTGTGTGTGTGTGTGTGTGTGTGTGTGTGTGTGTGTCTGTGACCAAGAGTCAAATTTGTCATCTGATGCTTTCCCTCTCGGGCTAGCAAGCACGCTACCATCTGAGCCATGCCTCCAACCCCCGCTTTTGTTTTTTTTTTTGCCAATGCCTGGCCTTGAACTCAGTCACACCTTTTCACTTGGTTTTCTTTTTTTTTTTTTTGGCCAGTCCTGGGCCTTGGACTCAGGGCCTGAGCACTGTCCCTGGCTTCTTCCCGCTCAAGGCTAGCACTCTGCCACTTGAGCCACAGCGCCGCTTCTGGCCGTTTTCTGTATATGTGGTGCTGGGGAATCGAACCTAGGGCCTCGGGTATCCGAGGCAGGCACTCTTGCCACTAGGCTATATCCCCAGCCCTCACTTGGTTTTCTTGCTCACAGCTGGTGCTTTACCACTTGAGCCATGCCTCCAGTCCATCATGTAGCTTGTTAATTGGAGGTGGAATCTTGACTTGGGTTGTCTTTAAACCATCATCCTTCAGATTTCAGCTTTCTGAGTAGCTAGCTAGAATTAGGGGCATGAGCCACCAGCGCCTGACCAAAACTTTTTTTTTTTTTTTTTTTTTTGCCAGTCTTGGGCCTTGGACTCAGGACCTGAGCACTGTCCCTGGCTTCTTTTTGCTCAAGGCTAGCACTCCCAGCCCCTTTTATTTTTTATTTTTTAGCCAGTCCTGGGGCTTGGACTCAGGGACTGAGCACTGTCCCTGGCTTCTTCTTGCTCAAGGCTAGCACTCTGCCACTTGAGCCACAGCGCCACTTCTGGCCATTTTCTGTATATGTGGTGCTGGAGAATTGAACCCAGGGCCTCATGTATACGAGGCAAGCACTCTTGCCACTAGGCCATATCCCCAGCCCCCCAGCCCCTTTTAAAGAAATTGCTTTAAGACTTCATCCTTCTCTTCACTCTTAACTGACATCTCTGGGGTGTATTAAAACTTCTTATGGGGGCTGGGGATATGGCCTAGTGGCAAGAGTGCTTCCCTCGTATACATGAAGCCCAGGGTTCAATTCCCCAGCACCCCATATACAGAAAATGGCCAGAAGTGGCGTTGTGGCTCAAGTGGCAGAGTGTTAGCCTTGAGCAAAAAGAAGCCAGGGACAGTGCTCAGGCCCTGAGTTTAAGCTTCAGGACTGGCAAAAAATAAATTAAAATTAAAAAACACTTCTTATGATGGGAACTTTCTCAGCATACCTGCCCCTGCCCCCCCCCTTTTTTGCTAACCTGGCCAAAGGGGTTTTCTGCCTCATGTTCTTCTGTTTGTTCCCTCCTCTCCTCCCTTCCCTGCTTCGCTCTTCTTACCCCCTCCCTTTTTTTTTTTTTTTTTTTTGGCCAGTCTTGGGGCTTGAACTCAGGGCCTGAGCACTGCCTCTGGCTTCTTTTTGCTCAAGGCTAGCACTCTGCCACTTGAGTCACCGCGCCATTTCTGTTGTTTTCTATATATGTGGTGCTGGAGAATCGAACCCAGGGCTTCATGCATGCTAGGCAAGCACTCTACCACTGGGCCGTATTCCCAGCTCTCTTCCTTTTTCTCCTCCTTCCTCTCTCCTTCCTTTTGGGCTGTCTTGTCAACTGAGCCTCATCCTACTGTTATCTTGAAGCAGATCTCAGTGGTCCATACATATTTCATTATATTGCTCCAAGATAAGGATTCCTTTTTCACATGCCATTACATCTTTAAACAAAATGTGTAACAATTTTTCCCTAAAATTACCAAGTGTATGCTAAGTTTTCAAATTCCAGTTGCAGCATTAGTGTTATTTATTTAATCTATTTTTTGTGCTAGTCCAGAGACTTGAACACGGAGCCTAGGCAGTGTCCTTGAGCTTTTTGTTGTTGTTGTTCAAGGTTTAGCACTCTACCAACTTGAGCCACAGCTTCCCATCCCTTTTTTGGTAAAAGGCGAAAGATTTATATGATCTGAAGAGAAACCAGAGTATCCCCATCCCTTTTTGGGGGTGGCTAATTGGGGATAAGAGTCTCACAGGGCTGGGGATATGGCCTAGTGGCAAGAGTGCTTGCCTCGTATACATGAGGCCCTGGGTTCGATTCCCCAGCACCACATATACAGAAAATGGCCAGAAGTGGCGTTGTGGCTCAAGTGGCAGAGTGCTAGCCTTGAGCAAGAAGAAGCCAGGGACAGTGCTCAGGCCCTGAGTCCAAGCCCAGGACTGGCCAAAAAAAAAAAAAAAGAGTCTCACAGACTTCCCTACCCAGTCTGGCTTTAAAGTGTGAACTTCAGCTCTCAGCTTCCTGAGTCTTTGGGATTACAGGTGTGAATCACCAGCTCCCAGCACGGGAACTGGGTTGGTTTATTTTTATTTTTAACGGGGAGGGCTGAACCCAGGTCCTTGCCCTGGCTGGAGCAGCAAGCACTGGAAGCACAGGAAGCTCCACCCCACCCATCCAGCCCTGCCACTGCCTCACACGCTGACCTGCTTCCTGGGGGCGCTGAGATGATTAAATGAACCCACGCTGCTGGGATGTGGTGTGTGACAGCAGTGACCGTCGCTGCCAGCGCCTCGGAAGCTTTGCAGAAGGTCATGTCCTTCAGTGAATACTCTGTCACCTCACTGAGCCGCAAGAGAGCCTTCAGGACACTAAGCTTTGACGCTACCAAAGAGCAAACTGGTATCAAAGATGGCAAATGAAGCCAGGCACCAGTGGCTCAAGCCCGCAGTCCTGCCTCATCAGGAGGCTGAGGTGTGTGGTTCGTGGTTTGAAGCGAGCCTGAGCCTGAAAGCGTGTGAGATTTTTATCTCCAAGTAACCACCAAAAAGCCAGAAACGGAGGTGTGGCTCAAGTGGTAGAGCACTAACCTTGAACAAAAAAGCTAAGGGACGGTGACCGGACCCTGAGTTCAAGCCCCAGGACCAGCATACGCACAAAAAGATGGCAAGGGGTGTTTGTTGTACTCAGCCCATGGGTTGCGCCGCTGCAGGGCCCTGGTTTGTGGGCCGCTTGCTCCCCTTGGCGGCTGCCCTTCCCCGCCTGAGGTCCTGCCACTCCCAGCAGCCCCCTCGCCGTGTGTGTGTGTTAGCCTTGCTCTGCTGACTAGCTCCCAAAGTATAAGCTCAGGCTGTTGACATAGTAATTCAGGTTCTCGCGTCGTTGATTCCCGACCTTCTTTTTCTTCTTTCTGCTCCTTTGAAGACCAGTGCCAGGTTGTGCTGTTGATTCAGGACCTTCTGGTCCCCCGAGATGACGGAGACCCTTTCCCAGCCTTGCCATGGAGCCTTCTGGAAACCCGTGTGTCTTCCTGAAGACAGTGGCCACCCCCCCCCCCCCCAGCCATCTGTGGCTGATGGGTGTTTGAGATGTGGCTAGTGCCACAAGAGCTGAGGTTTTAAGGTGTTTTTTTTTTTTTTTTCAAATAAATTTAAATAGCCATATGTGGCTAGAGGGCCCAGGACAGGCCAGCTTTTCTGGTCGAGTCAGGTGTTTGAGCAGCCTTGCACAGTGCAGCGGGGCTTTGGACCCGGGTTCCCCGGGCCAGCCCGCCCCAAGCCTGCCCTGCCCCGGCATGTGCATTTGGCAGATGTCATCTCAAGGTTGCTGAGTGCTCGCTCTCTCACTGGGTAATATCCTCCTTGGGTAGGTTTGCAATCCAGCTTGAAATGAACGCACAAGACGCGTCTAAAGAAAGCAGTAAAACTTGCCAAGGGATACACAAGAAGAGCTGGGTAAAGGGAGGGCTGGGGCCCATGTAGGCGCCTAGTCAGGAAGAGAGGTGATGGCGAAGATGCCAGCCCTGCACCGCGGCCTCCTCCGCAGTCAGCAGTGTTATACAACACGGGGACACACCCCAGGAACCGCGTGAAGCCTGGTTATGAAAGAACAGCCTAGAACAATCAAAACTACTTTTTTTAAAAATAAGGTTTCAGACTTTCAGTCCTTTTCTGCCCCAGCCGGCTTTGAACTGGGATCCTCAAATCTCAGCCTACTGAGTAGCTTGGATCACAGATGTAAGCCACTGGCGTCGGCAAATCCTAAACTTTTGATCTCCAATTAACCAGCAAAATGATAGAAGGAGAGACTTGGCTCAAGTGGTAGAACACCAGCCTTGGGCGGGGCAGGGGAGCTAAGCAAGAACACAAGGCCCTGAGTTCAAGCCCCATTTCCAGTCCACACGAAACAAAAGTTGCATAGATACAAACACCTCAAGCTACTGACAAGAGGGACAAGGAGCAGGAGGCCTTTATATTTTATGTAACCTCTGTGCTTGCTTTTCTTTGAAAAAAAATTTTTTTTTGCAGTAGTGGGGTTTAAACTCAAGGATTCATGTTTCATCTTTACATTTTAACAATAAGCAAATACATTTTTGTGTTTGTGTACTGACATTTGAACTCAGGCCCTTCAACTTGCTTAGCTGATACTCTACCCTTGAGTCATGGCTCCAGCCTGGCATTTTGCTGACCAAAGACGTAATCTCACAGGCTTTTCTGGACGTCAGTCTGTTGAGTAGCTAGGATTACAGGTGTGAGCCTCGGATATCCAGCTCATTTTTCTTTGGTGGGGGGGGTCAAGTTTTCTTGGCCTGAGAAAGGAGTTCTTCCCTGGTCTATTAGTTAGTGAAAAGTCATTTTGAGGGATTTAGTCACTTTCTTATTTATAAATACACATGTACATGTACATACTTTTCCTTGTTTCTCAAGTTTTAAAGAAAGTGAAGCTGGGTGCCAGTGGCTCACGCCTGTCTCAGGAGGCTGAGAGCTGAGGATCATGGTTCAAAGACTAGGTAGGAAAGAAAGGCTGTGAGACTCTGATCTCCAATTTGCCACCGAAAAAGCCAGAAGCAGAGTTGTGGCTCAAGTGGTAGCAAAAATCTCAGGGTTAGCAGCACAGACCCCGAGTTCAAGCCCCAGGACCAGCACGCGCGCGTGCACACACACACACAGTGAGTAAGCCCTTGTTCTGCTGTTGTGTGTCCATATTTATTGTTTTGTGCTCCTGGAGATTCGTTCCAACACAGTACATGTGCTCTGAGCTACATTCCCAGCCCTGTTTTACTTTTTTTTTTTTTTTTTATGTCAGTTGTGGGGCGTGATCTCTGGACCTGGGTGCTGTCTCTGAGCTCTTCAGCTCAAGGCTCTACCACTTGAGCCACAGCGCCACTTCTGGTTTTCTGGTGGTTAGTTGAAGATAAGAGTCTCATGGACTTTCTTGTCCAAGCTGGCTTTGAACTGCAGTCCTTGGATCTCAGCCTCCTGAGTAGCTAGGATGACAGGCATGAGCCTCTGGCGCCCAGCTTCTCTCTTGCTTTTTTTTTGGCCAGTCCTGGAGCTTGAACTCAGGGCCTGAGCACTGCCCCTGGCTTCTTTTTGCTCAAGGTTAGCACTCTACCACTTGAGCCACAGCGCCATTTCCGGCTTTTTCTGTGTACATGGTACTGAGGAATTGAACCCAGGGCTTCATGCATGCAAGGCAAGCACTCTACCGCTAAGCCACACTCCCAGCCCATCTCTTTTACTTTTAAAATAAAGAAGTTGAACTTTGCCATTAAGGATCCTTCCAGCTCTAGCATATGTCTGAGATGCTCTGATCTCAGATTTTGAAATTAAAAAAAACTTGACCCTAGGGTTACAGAGTGAACAGTAGAGTGTGCACATGGGCCCTCCGCCATGGCTAGGAGCTGGCGTGTGGGCACGGTGGGCTCATCTCCGTATCCTTGCAGCTCGGCAAGACTTTCCTCCTGGTGCCTGATCCACCTGCCTGGGTGGTAGGCAGAGCCCTCGGGACTGACGTCCGTCCCCGGTCCCCGGTCCGCAGGGCTGCTGGGCTTGTCTGGGCCACAGAGAAGAGAGGCTGTTTGTGTTGTGGGGGTGAATGGTGGCCTCTGTCCAAGAGCACATGCTCGCTGGTGTGGCTCATGGCACACAGAAAACATGAGGACACAGTTGTCCCAGGAGCTCACGCGGGAGGTCAGGACTGAGGATCTGTGCCGTTGGAAAGGCAGCAGCCAAGCAGGCCATGCTGATGTGAGCTAGGGGAGACTTCTCTCAAGGGTTTTGCCTGACAGAGCCTCCCCCCCCCCAGCGTGTTGTGTTGTGTCCTGTACCCACCCCCCCGTACCCCTGTGCCACCCAAGGCAGAGCGCTCAGTCCCAGCATGGCCAGGTAGCAGGCCAGCCCTCCTCATGGCTCCAGGCCCTGGCCCAAGCGGTTGGCCACATGCCCACTCCTCGGTGGCCCCAGTCTCAGGTCTAGGAACAGTGTGGGACAGTGCCCTTCTTGGTGTCAGACTTGACAGGAATCTGGCACACACCCACATCTGTGGCTAGCCTTGGACAAATCCAGTGCCCACGTCAACCCCTGGCAAGAAGGTACTGGGAGCAGACGATCCAGCCAATCAGCTCCGAGTGTGTGCACAGGGCAGCTCCAAGCAGGCCTATGGGGCGGCCCGCTGTGTGCATGCGCGCGTGCATGCGCGTGGATTCTCACAGGCAGTGGCATGTGGGGAACTTGGAGCAGGGCCTGGGAGGAGGCAGCTTTTGCCCTCTGGAACTTCCAGGGCCAGGTCTGCACAGGGGCAGGGCAGTCCGAAGTAGACTTGGTCACTTTCTTTTTATTTTGTGCTGGTTGGTACTGAGGCTTGAACTCAGGACCTAGGTGCTGTCCCTTAGCTTTTTCACTCAAGACTGGTACTCTGCCACTTGAGCCATACTTCCACTTCCGACTTTTTTGGTGGCTACTTGGAGAGAAGAGTCCTGCCCAGGCTGGCTTTGAACCATGATCCTCCTGAGAAGCTGGGATCACAGGCGTGCGGTCCCCAGTACCTGGCTCTCAGTGCCCTTCTTGGTTTCAAAAGTGTTCAGTCTTCCTTTTTTTTCCCATTTTCTTTTCCATTTAGCTGCAGAGCTACTTCGCTGCGTGTGAGGATGAGACCCCCGCCATCCGGAACCACGACAAGGTCCTCCAGCGCCTGTGTGAGCACCTGGACCACGCGCTGCTCTATGGGTAAGAGCAGGCTTTCCAGGGCGAGGCCCTGGCAGGCCGGGACGCCCTCCAGAGAGGGTTCCCTGGCCTGCCTTGTCTGCCTTGGTCTACCACGCGGAGCCCCGGGCAGGCGTGGGGATGGAGAAGGGTGGTGTGCCAGTGGTGGGGCCCATCAGCCATAGCTTCGTGGCTCAGCTGCACCCTGGCCCCGGCACTGCTGCCCTGCCCCCACAGATTGCAAGACCTCTCCTCCGGCTACTGGGTGCTGGTGGTACATTTCACCCGCAGAGAAGCCATCAAGCAGATCGAGGTGCTGCAACACGTGGCCACCAACCTGGGGCGCAGTGAGTAGAAGCCGAGGCCCACCGCACCCTCTCTGTCTATCGGACAGCTCGGGATGGAGGGCCAGCCCGTGCCACTCAGCCCCGGGAGGCCCACTGCCTGATACGGTCCAGTAGCAGTGGGGTTAAAGGGCCAGTGCCCACCACAGGGCGTCTGTTCTCCCTGCAGGGGGTGGTATGGGGGAGCCGTGGTAATGTGGAGGAGAACCGAACAGGGCTCCTTGGGATCCCGGCACAGGAGGAGTCTGGGTCCCCCCTGAGCTCGGCGCCCACTAGGCCTGTGGGAATTGAGGCAGCATCCTTCCATATCCCGACCCATCAAGTTGGCTGTAGTAGCTCATTATTACACGCTGGTGTCGTAAGTAATCCTAGCTACTCAGGAGGCTGAGATCTGAGAATCATGGTTCAAAGCCAGCCTAGGCAGGAAAGTCCATGAGACTTTTACCTCCAATTAACCACCAAAAAGCTGCAAGTGGAGCTGTGGTTCAGTGGTAGCATCCCAGCCTTGAGCATAAAGAAGCTAAAGGACAAGCCTAGGCCCTGAGTTCAAGCCTCAAAAAAAGAAAAGAGTGTACCACCTGATCCCTCTCTCCTGCCCTGGCCCGCCATAGGTTAGGGTAGGGCCTGAAGGCTGCTAGAGTCCCGGGTCCCCCTCGCACTCTTCCTTTCCCTTGCTTGGCAAAGAGAAAGTCGATTCCTGCTTTCATTCGCAGGCCGGGCCTGGCTGTACCTGGCCCTCAACGAGAACTCCTTGGAGAGCTACCTGCGGCTGTTCCAGGAGAATCTGGGGCTGCTGCAGAAGTACTACGTCAGGTGAGTCCCGGGAGTGCTCCGCCTCCCCGGGCTTTGGGCTCCCTGAGCCTCAGCCCGAGCCTCCTGTCACCGGCAGACCCCCCCAGCACGCACAGGCAGAGGCCTCGCCTGGTATCGCATGCTGAGGAAGTCTCAGCCTGGCTGGCGGTATGGCGGCCTCCTCTGCAGCACCGGGTCCCACTTAGCGCTCTGCTTCTGCCTGGTCTTCCACGCAGGGCTCCCATGACCCAGCCTTTGCCTCGCCCTTGGCCAGGGTTACGACAAGGACAGGGTATTTATAGAGCCTTTTATCTCTGGAGACACAGGCCGCCAAGGGCAGCGCTGCTCCAAACCCAGGAGAGCGATGGGGATGGCCGGTGGAGCGGGTGCCGTCGGTGCGGGGGCGGGGGGGGGGGGGCTGTCACCCCGCTCCACGCCCTGTGCTCGCTGGCGAGGCGGAGCCAAGCAGATCACCAGAGCCAGAAACACCACTGTGGCTCCGTGTATCTTGCAGGAATGCCCTGGTCTGCAGCCACGATCACCTGACGCTCTTCCTAACCTTGGTGTCTGGCCTGGAGTTCATTCGATTCGACCTGGATCTGGTGAGGCTCCAGGCTGCTGGGGGCCGGGGGGTGGGGGGGAGAGTGCGAGGGGCGGGCTTTATTTCTCCCAGTTGTCCAGAGCCGGTTGGGCGTGGCTGAGCTGGGCAGCACCTGTTTGCTCGGATGATGGAAGGCTTCGGAGTTGGTGGGATTGCGCTGGGAACTTCCTGTCTCTCTGCCCATCTGGGGAAAAGCCGCATTGTTTGAATATCTCACCTGTGTGCTAAGGACGTGAATGTGAGACAGATTCATGTCGTGTTTCCTGGGCCCAGGCAGGTGTCATCAGCCTCAGGGCAGATGCCCCCCAGGCCCAGGGCACGCCTGAGAACACAGGTCCCACTAAACCCTAAGTGTGCCGCTTTCCCGTACACACCTACCTGTGGCAAAGTCTTCCCTGTAAAGTAAGCACCGCTATAACTAATAGTAAGGTAGGACGATCAAACAAATGGCTGTAATATAAGTTATTTAAAACGTGAATTGAGCCACCAAAAGGCTAGATGGAAGTGGCACTTGGGCTCCAGTGGTAGACCACCAGCCTCGAGTGAAAAGGCCGAGGGACAATGCCTAGGCCCTTAGTTCAAGCCCCAGGACTGCCCACCCCCCACCCACACACCAAAAAAACAGTGATCTATTTCTGGAAGTTTCCATTTACTGTTTTGGACGCTGAGTCGCCCAAACCCCAAAACCTCCGACCTGGGAGATGATGACCTAAAGGCAGCCTGGAGCACCTCCCACGCCTCCCGGGCACCAGGCTCCCGAGGACGGGTGGGGGCTGCCCCCTCACCACCCATCCCTTCCTGGTCCCTGGTCCCCACCCCACCACGTGGGCCAGGAAACCTGGCTGAAGTGGGGATGGAAGAAAGCAGCCATTATCATAGGGAAAGAGAGCCGGGAGGTGTGGCTGAGCTGCCCCTGGGTCCTGGGTCCTGACAGCCTTCCTCCCCGGTGTCTGGCGGTGCTGGGATGGAGGCCCGGGCCTCAAGCGGGCCAGGCGAGTGTGCTACCCTGCTCCTCTCACCTCTGTCCACCCAGAGCCACAAATGCCCCCTTCCCCTGACTCCCCTCCTTTCATTATTACCCCACTCCTCTCCCAGAGAGGACACCGCTTCCTGGCCCACCCAGGGCCCCCCTCCCCATGGCCCTCTCCCACTCTCCCCTCAGGACGCCCCCTACTTAGACCTGGCCCCCTACATGCCTGACTACTACAAACCTCAGTACCTGCTGGACTTTGAGGACCGTCTTCCCAGCACGGCCCACGGCTCCGACAGCCTGTCCCTCAACTCCTTCAACTCCGTCACCTCCACCAACCTGGAATGGGACGACAGCGCCATCGCCCCGTCGAGTGAGGGTGAGCGGCCCCGGGGGGGGGGGGGGGGGAAGGAGCTCCAGAGCCGGGCCAGCCGGGCCGGGCGACTTGGGGGCTCATTTTGGTCTGGAGGCGGGGATGTGCCGCTGAACAGGGCCAGCCGCCCCTGCCCTGCGTTTCCTCAGACCGCATGGTGGCTGAAAGGGGCTCCAGCTGGGCGCCAGTGGGAGGCTGAGGTCTGAGGATCGTGGTTTGAGGCCAGTCCACGCAGGAAGGCCTGAGAGACTCTTATTTCCCATTAACTGCCCCCCCACACCCAAGGCTAGCCTTGAGCAAGAAAGCTCAGCGATAGCACCAAGTCCTGAGTTCAAGCCCAAAAGGGGAGGGGGGAATTCCAGAAGCAAAAGCAAAGTAGGAATCTCTGAATGTTCAGTATGTTTCCAGAAAGCTCTTGTCACACGCACAGGGACGATTGTCTGAAGGAGGTAGGGTTGGCAGCAGCGTGCCCTGGGAACTTGCCTGACATTGAGGGGATATTACCTGCTTTGGGGAGCACTTCAACCTGAGCCTCTGGGCAGAGGGGAGGGAGACTGAGCACCTCTCTGAATGTAGGCCCAGAGAGGGTGGAGTCCCTCCACGGGGCTGGCACCTCAGGACGGCTGCCTGGTGCTGCAGAGGCCAGGAAGAATCTGTAGCTCACTCTGGTCTCAGTCTAGCCTTTTGTTTCCCTCCAGTACTGGGCTTTGAACTCAGGGCCTCAGGCTCACTAGACAAGCAATTTATTACATGAGCCATGTACCCAGATCAATCTAACAATTTATTAGAACAGCCAAGGGCTGGCAGCATGGTTCAAGTAGTATAGCACAAGGCACTGAGTTAAACCCTCAGTACTGTTAAAAAAATACACAGGGTGCTGGGAATGTGGCTTAGCAGTAGAGTGCTTGCCTAGCATGCACGAAGCCCTGGGTTCCATTCCTTAGCACCACATACACAGAAAAAGCTGGAGGTGGCACTGTGGCTCAAGTGGTAGAGTGCTAGCCTTGAGCCCAGAGAAGCCAGGGACAGTGCTCAGGCCCTGAGTTCAAGCCCCAGGACTGGGGGAAGAGGATCACACATGTAATCCTAGCTACACAGGAGGCCGAGATCACCTGAGGATCGCAATATGAAGCCAGCCTGAAGCCAGCCAGGGCAAACAAATCTGAGAGACTGTTAACTCCAATTAAATCGCAGAAAAAACTGGAGAAGAGAAGGTGTTGCTCGTGTGGTAGAGGACTATAGCCTTGAGCAGGAAAGCTAAGCCAGACCCTGAGGCCCTGAGTTCAAGCCTCAGTAGACACAGACACACATACACACAGTCTCTCTGTCTCTCTGTCACTCTGTCTGTCTGTCTCTCTCTCTCTGAAGCTCACACAACATCATGTTTTCTCTCAAACCATGGGCCCTAGTGTACATAAAGATGGCCACAGCCCCACTTCATGCCCTGCGGGCTGTCGGCGTGCTCAGTCCCTCTAGCTCACCCCCATCAGGGGATGTGAGCAGATCTTCAGCCCCTGGGCTGCGCATTGAGACCTTGCCTTCCCTCTTCCCTTACTTCTGCTTGTGCCAGGAGTCCTACGACCCAGAGCGGGGGTGGGGGGGTGGGGGGGGCGGAATTCATGTCAGACTTGCTGTCCACAGACTGACATTGCGCACTACACAACTAGATGCCTCAGCCTCGGGCTGGCCCACTGGTCTCGGCAGCTCAGACGCTGGGGCAGGACTTTACACCCTACGAGGCACCGAGGGAGTGGAGGTCGGGAGTGTCGGGGAGCAAAGAGCCCAGGCTTTCCTCTGCCTGGCCTCCTGAGGCTTCCCAGCTGGTCAGAGGGCCTGGGCCGTGTGCAGCCACGCAGCTAAGCTCTCTGTCAGTTCCCCGGATGTTGTCATAGGACGTATAGAAAGCTCTTTTCCTTCTCTGTTTCCCGTCCCCCCTCCCCCGGTTCCCCCCCCCCCCCCGTTGTCCTGTCCTCCTTCCATTGCCCGTGTTTCTAATCCTCAGTTTTGTCCCTCGTTTTGTAGATTATGATTTTGGAGATGTGTTTCCAGCAGTGCCGTCTGTCCCCAGCACAGACTGGGAAGGTGGGATAGAGTCCGCTGCCTCCCTCTTTTTCCTGTCCCGCATCATGCCCATACCAAGCTCGCTGCATGTCTCAAAAATCAGCTCCTCCTTCTTATTTATAATCCCGTCCACGGTCTGGTGTTCTCACAGATGGAATTCTGCAGCAAGGCCTTGGGCTGCAGGCAGCCCCTTCCCCAGGGCCTCGCTAGGTGACCACGCTTCAGGGGACACCAGAGCTCCCAGCCCGGTTCCAGTGCCGTGTGAAGCGTTCCCCAGATTGCTGGACCCAAAGCACAGGCTGAGGTTTTGATAAGGAAAATCTGGGGCCATTCCAGACTCCTTAAAAAGCTGTCAGCCAGGCGCTTGTGGCTCGGGCCTGTAATCCTAAGTACGGGGGCTGAGATCTGAGGGTCTTGGTTCAAAGCCTGCCTGTGCAGGAAAGCTCAGGAGACTCTTATCTTCAATTAACTACAAAACAAAACAAAACCTGGGAAGCGGATCTGTAGCTCAAATGGTAGAGCGCTAGCCTTGAGCACACAAGCTCAGGGATAATGCCCAGGCCCCAAGTTTAAGCCCAGGACTGGCACACACACACACACAAAGCTTCTCTCACCAGACACTGGTGGCTCACACCTGTAATCCTAGCTGCTCACCTAGCTACTCAGGAGGCTGAGGTCTGAGGATCATAGTTTAAAGCCAGCCCTCGCAGGAAAATCCATGAGACTCTTATCTCCAGTTAGCCACCAAAAAAGCCCAACGTGGAGGTTCAACTGGTAGAATGCCATCCTTGAGTGGAAAAAGCTGAAGATGAGTGGCCAGCCCCTGAGTTCAAGCCCCACTACTGGCACACACACATAAAAAAAAATATAGAAAACGAAAACAAAAGCTCCTGTCCTGAGACCCCCTTCCAGCCTGGGAGGGGGTGTCCTGAGCCAAGGAGCCAGGGGCTCCCCGCATTATTAGGGCATGATCTCTGAGCAGTGGGTAACAGACCATCTTTCCCAACTTAGGAGACCATGAAAGCCCCAAACTCTGAGGCAAGCAAGGTACAGCACTGGGGGAGTCAGGCCGTGCCAGCTGTCCTCGAGAGCAGCACGGCCGGGCTCGCTGTCCCGGTTCAATCAACTTGAAGCCCAGAATTCCATCATGACATCACTTACCCTTGGGTCCTCTGCTGCGCCTGCGCAGTGCGCCTGCGCAGTGCGTGGGCTTTCCCCGTGATTCTAACCACTAACCCCGCCCCGATGAGCCTGGGTGGGCGGGGCCGCCGGCCGCCTCGGCACTAACAGCGCCTTGCAATGCTTGCTCCGGCTGGGCCTCTGGGCAGGGTGAGCGTTTTCTCAGCCATGGCCTCCTGCTTTCCCGAGTTCTCCAACACCAGGAACCCCCTGGGCCACTCTGCCAAGCTCATCGGGGGCTGCCCTGTCTCATCCTGGGTCTGGAGAAAAGCAGGACTTGGGGGCAGCTCCAGACTGGGGTCCTGGGGGAGGGACAGGGCCCTTCCACGGTCTTCTGGCTTCTCTGAAGAACTCTAGCCATCGGCACCTCGATACCCCACCCCTGGGTCTGCCCACTGCCTAAGGACCCCTCCCACGAAGCTGCAGTGCACTTCCACGAAGCTCCTGCAGGGGCTGAGGGGATGCAGGGCTCTGTGGGGCCCAAGGGCATGGCTTCCTGCCCCTAAGAACCAGGCCCAGGCACTGGGACACACACGAAGGACCTCCTAGGTCACTAGTGTTTTCCTGGCAGGGCTGTGATTACTTGAGGAGCTTTTAGCTCCTCTCCATTTAACAGCAGGGTGGCCCCTTGCAAGGGGCTGTGGGGAGCAAAGAATGGGCCTACCGGGCAAATGGAACACGCGCGGTCTGTCCCCAGACCGTCCACCAGCTGACTGCTGGGTCGGTGGCCATGGGCTTGTCACTGGTGTTCCTTGTCCAGAAGATTCCAGTGATCTGGGATGGAGGGAGAAGGAGGCTAGCGAGACCAGCCTCTCTCTGGAAGGGCAGCATTGTCCCCCCAGCTCACCCCGAGGGAAGCCACAGTGAGGGTGTGACCCACAAGCCTGGCTTAAGAACCCCAGTTCTCAGAAGTGGCACTGTGGCTCAAATGGTAGAGCGCTAGCCTTGAGCAAAAGGAACTCAGAGACAGCGCCCAGGCCCAGAGTTCCGGCCCCAGGACTGGCAAGAAAAAGAAGCTAAGTTAAGGGCTGGGAATGGGGCTTAGTGGTAGAGTGCTTGCCTTGCATGCATGAAGCCTTGGGTTCGATTCCTCAGTAGCACGTACACAGAAAAAGCCAGCGGTGGCGCTGTGGCTCAAGTGGTAGAGTGCTAGCCTTGAGCAAAAAGCTCAGGGACAGTGCTCAGGCCCTGAGTTCAAGGCCTGGGATGGGGGGGTGCAGTTCTCAGCACCACCCTTAAAGAGGCTCCTGATCCTGCCCCTTAGGACTTTGGGGGTGTTGGGGAAAGAAGGGGGGCCGCAGGTGTCTGAGGGCAGCCCTCACACCCCTCCTCTGTCACCTCACCTTTGTGGCCCCTGGAACCCACTCTGTGCTGGCTCCTTCCACTGGCCCTGCTCCAAGCCCTGTTCTCCCCTCCCCCACCCGTTTTCTCTGATCTCTTCCTCTGTTCTTTTCACCTCCCTTGTGTTCCCTGTAGTCTGCAGGGGCCCTCCAGAGGACCTGGGAGGCTGAGGGGCTGCTGAGGTCCCCCGTCCTCTGACGGGCTGTAGGGGTAGCCTAGAGCCTGTCTGCTCCCAGGGTCTCCCCATCCCAAGCTCACCCTGCCTGGGGGTGGGGGCGGAGGCCGGAGGCCCCACCCGGGACCCCTCATTGTGAACAAGCCGTTGAAGCTGACCCAGGACAAGCGCTCCTAAAGCACAGATCTGTCCTGTGGGGTTCAGTCTGGGGCTCGGCAAGCACGGCCACCCTGGTCAGCCAGTCACTGACAGGCCGTGTCCTTTCCCCCTGTCCTTCCAGACGGCGACGTCACAGACACGGTCAGCGGACCCCGCTCGACTGCCTCAGACGTGACCAGCAGCAAGGCCTCCACCAAGAGCCCCACCCAGCGCCACAACCCCTTCAACGAGGAGCAGGCGGAGACCGTGTCCTCCTCAGACACCACCCCTGTGCACACCGCCTGCCAGGAGCAGGGGGAGGCCCAGGCCCTGGACCTGCCGGACGCCTGCGCGGAGCTGGAGGTCATCAGGTCAGCAGGGCGAGGGTGGAAGGCCCCGTGGGTCAGTCCAGGGTGGACCAGGCCTGCCCCGAGGGCCGTGGGCTCTTTCGGGAGAGCAGGGAGCAGCCTGTCTCCGCCCTAAGGCAGTTCTCGGAGCCAGGCCATTGGGTGCCACGTGGCCAGTTCCTTGAGAACCTTCTTCCAGAAGGACGCAGGTTCTTGTGCTTCACACAGACGTGGCAGAGCAGGGAAGGGCTCGGCTGATTTTTATGAGGGTCCTATCCCTGCAGGGAGGCAGGTGGACAGGCGGCGGCCGTGACAGGCTCTGGGCCCAGGGGCCATTTAGTGTGGTCCACCCAAGACCAGAAAACTCCTTCGGCCCGGACTCCCCCCTAGGGAGCCCCTGGCGATCAGTGCACAATTTTTTTTAATTTAATTTATTTATTAATTGAACACAAAATTTTTGGACAGGGTGCTGTGCAAAAAGGGTACAGTTACATAGTAGGGCAGTGTGCACATTTCTTGTGATATCTTACGCCCTGTTTTTCTTTCCCTTCTCTAGGTCAGGTAGACATATATACAATATACAGTGTATCAAGAACATATATAGTAGCCACGTGGCCGCGCCCAAGAAAATTCGCCTAGGGCTTTAAATGTAATGTCGATATCAGACAATATGTCGACAGTAGTCTTATATGAACATACATACATAGATTTTGAGATTTTGTATTCCACTGAGAGGTCAATTTTTGACCTTTCTATGTTGAGTAATTGTTTGGTTTTAGTTACATACTGTTGGGTCGCTGCCCCAATCCTGTGGGAAATACTATTTGACAAGCAGTTTTTGGTTTCACAGACTTGGTCTCTACTGTCTCTCCGTCTCCCTTTGTTAACAGTCATATATCAGGGAGATCATGCCCCTTTGTTTTCTGTGTTCTAGGCTTGTCTCGCTCAACATTATTTGTTCGAGTTCTGACCATTTCCCTGTGAATAACAATATTTCACCATTCCTAATCACTATGTAGTATTCCATTGTGTATAGGTACCATAGTTTTTGGATCCATTCGTCTGTCGAGGGGCATCTGGGTTGTTTCCATATTTTGGCTATTGTGAATTGTGCCGCGATAAACATGGAAGTACAAATGTCTTTTTGATATCTTGGGGTTTGCTGTTTAGGATAGATGCCTATGAGTGGTATGGCTGGGTCATAGGGTAGGTCTATATTGAGCTTTTTGAGAAACCTCCATACTGTTCTCCAAAGTGGTTGTACTAATTTGCACTCCCACCAACAATGGAGAAGGGTTCCTCTTTCCCCGCATCCCCTCCAGCATTTGTTGTTGCCTGAGTTCAGAGTATAAGCCATTCTAACTGGGGTGAGGTGGTATCTCAGGGTTGTTTTTATTTGCATTTCCTTTACTACCAGGGATGTTGAACATTTCCTCATATGTTTCTTTGCCATTTTTATTTCTTCTCTTGTGAAGTCTCTCTTTAGCTCCTTTGCCCATTTCCTAATTGGTTTATTGGGCTTGGAGGGGCTTAGTTTTTTGAGTTCTCTGTAGATGACAGATATTAGGGCTTTGTCTGTTGCTGTGCTGGTAAATATCCTTTCCCATATCGTTGGCTGTCTTTCTATTTTGGTGGCTATGTCCTTAGCTGCGCAGGAACTTTTTAATTTGTAGTAGTCCCATTTGTCGAGTCTTTCCCCTATTTGTTGTGCCCCTGGGACTCTATTCAGGAAGTTCCTTCCTGTGCCTATAAGTTCTAGCGTCTTTCCTACTCTGTCCTTCAGTAGTTTCAGGGTTTCATGTCTGATATTGAGGTCCTTGATCCATTTTGAGTTGATCTTGGCGATGCACAATTTTTTTTTTTTTTTTTGCCAGTCCTGGGGCTTGGACTCAGGGCCTGAGCACTGTCCCTGGCTTCTTTTTGCTCAAGGCTAGCACTCTGCCACTTAAGCCAAAGCGCCACTTCTGGCCATTTTCTGTATATGTGGTGCTGGGGAATCGAACCCAGGGCCTCATGTATATGAGGCAGGCACTCTTGCCACTAGGCCATATCCCCAGCCCCGCGGTGCACAATTTTTGAGGCTCGTGCCAGGTCTAGCTCAGCACAGGGATGCAGAGGGGGGAGGAGGCGAGCGAGCGTTGTGGACTTTTGGTGAGTCTCCTCAGCTCCTTGGCCCTGCTTTTGGAACTCTCCGCACCACTGTGAAGCTCATGCGCCCTGTCACACCTGCTGGCCCTGGGCGGGGGCCACTGCCCGGCTAAAGAACAAAATGGCGCCGATGGTGCAGACCGCACTGGTCAGCCTGGAACCTGAGTGCAGGGATAGGACTGTGAGCCGCAAAACTTGGAGTGCGTTTCTGGGTATTTTCTCCCTGGAAGGAGAAAAGGCCCTGAAAGGAGGCTCAGAGGCTCACCGGTCACCTGACCATCGCCTACTTCTGTGTCCTAGACAGGCAGCTTAGCTCAGCTTTTCCAGCCCAGGCTGGAATTAAACTCATGGCCTCCTCACCGTAGCTGAGGACCTGTGGCTTCTGCCCTCTGGCGCTGTTGCCAGCACGTGCCACCCCCCCTCCCCGCCCCCACCATTCTGATCTCCCTTGTCCTGAGACCTCGGGTATCAGCGCCCCCCTCTGCCACTCCAGGGTGACCAAGAAGAAGAAAGCTGGCAAGAAGAAGAAGCCCCGGTCGGATGAGGAAGCCAGCCCGCTGCACCCGCCCCCCAGCCAGCAGACGTGTGCCCGGCGTGGGGACAGTGACAGCCTGGTGGACAGCAGCCCCGGCCTTGGCCGAGACTCCCCAGATCCCACCCCGGTCTCCCCGCAGGAGCAGGCCACGGGGCCCAGCAGCGCAGCTGAGAGCAGCGAGCCCTCGGAGCTGGGCCACGTGGGCTTGCTCATCCCCGAGATGAAGGACACGTCCATGGAGCTCCTGGGACGGCCCCTGAGCAAGGTCATCGACCAACTGCAGGGGCAGCTGGACCCCAGCGCCTGGGGCACCCACGCAGAGCTCCCCGACCAGTCCTTTCGGACCGGCTCTCCCGGGGAGGCCCCGGAGAAGGCGGCCTTTGGCGACCTTAGTGAGGGGCTTCCAGCCCCCATGGACTTCTACCGCTTTACCGTCGAGAGTCCAAGCGCTGTTACATCAGGTGGCGGCGACCATGACGCTACAGGGCCTGGCCAACCGCTGCATGTTCCTGGTAGCCCTGCGGTTGCTGGCCAAGAAGAAGGAGGAGGAGCAGCAGAGGGACAGGCGCCTGGGGCCCTAGAGGACACCCCAGAGGAAGCTCAGCCAGAGCCCCAGGAAGTGGACACCCAGTCACCCCTGCCCGGCGAGGGGCCTGGGCCCCAGCCTGAGTCGGAGACCCAAGAGGCGCCCCGCCAGCTCAAGCGGGAGCAGCCCAGCCCGTGTCTGAGCAGCGCTGAGGACTCCGGGGTGGACGAGGGCCAGGGGAGCCCATCGGAGATGATGCACCCCTCGGAGTTCAGGTGTGCACCGCCTGCCACCAGCACGGGGCGTGTGTGCCCCCCCATGCTGGGGCTTGGAGTCAGGGCCTGGGCACTGGCCTTTAGGGTTTTTGTGTATAAGGCTGTTGCTCCCCACTGGAGCTACCTACAGCTCTGCCCCCGGCGTCTTGGTGGTTCGTGAGAAGTCTCACAGACTTCCTTGCCCTGTCTTCGCTCCCGACCTTGAGCCTCGGCTCTCAGCCTCCTAAAGGGCTGAGATTACAGGGGTTTGCTGCTGGCCCCTCCCTGCTCACGGGTTCTTGGAGCGGAAGACTGGGCCTCCTGGCCAGTGAGGCTGAGACGGCCATGTGCCGGGCGTGGGGCGTGGGGGGGTGGGGGGGAGCGCGGCCCCAGCCCAGTCTGACCCCTCGTCCTCCCCGTGCTCATCCCCCTCACAGAGTGGACAACAACCACCTCCTCCTGCTGATGATCCATGTGTTCCGAGAAAACGAAGAGCAGCTGTACAAAGTGAGTGCCCGGAACTCCCGCGAGAGACGCAGCCGGGGCGGGGCCGGGGACCGGGAGGGGCGGGGCGGGGCCGGGAGGGGCGGGGCCGGGAGGGGCGGGGCGGGGCCGGGGCCCGGGGCCCGGCCGCACCCGGGGCCTGACTCCAGCTCACTTTGGGCACTCAGATGATCCGGATGAGCACGGGCCACATGGAGGGCAACCTGCAGCTGCTCTACGTGCTGCTCACGGACTGCTACGTCTACCTGCTCCGGAAAGGTGCCTGCCGCCCCAGGCCCGGAGCAGGTTGAGGTCGAGAGCCCCGCCCCCACCTCCCCCACTGGGTGGCCTGGGAGCATGCGCAGGCGCCTGGGCCCGCCTCCCGTGGGCACGTCCTGCCCTTCTGCCGCTCTGTCCTCTGATGACGGGGCCCAGTGGGTCCTCTCTGCTTAGAAAGGGGGGCCAAGGAGGGAAGCCGGCAGGGTAAAAGGCATTGGGGTCTCCTCAGGGGCCACAGAGAAGCCATACCTGGTGGAAGAGGCCGTTTCTTACAATGAACTTGACTATGTGTCGGTGAGTGTGGGCTCCGCAGTTGGGGTACCCGCTGTAGACATAGGGGTACCACCCAACCCCTTGCTGCAGAGCAAGGCACATCCCAGGGCTGGACATGTGCCGGGGGCAAGAGCCACGCGTGAGGCTGCCTCTCCCTGCACCGGATTCCACCCACCCCCCCCTAACTCGTGCTGGGCCCCGGGTGCCCCCCCCGCCCCCCGGGGTGCGCTTCCTAACCGCCCCGGTCCTAGCCAGCGTTCCATCTGGCAAGCAGCAGCGACCAAGTCCTGTGTGGTTTCCACCAGGTGGGTCTCGACCAGCAGACGGTGAAGCTGGTGTGCACCAACCGCAGGAAGCAGTTTCTGCTGGACACGGCGGACGCGGCCCTGGCCGAGTGAGTGCCAGCGTCACCCCACAGCAGCGCCTGCCTGGGGGGCTGGACTGGGGGTGGAAGGTGGGAAATGGCAGGTCCACAGTGGAGCGTACAGGTCCCTCTAGAACCAGCAGGGGTGCCGGAGAAGGGGGAGGGACTGCGAGGGGACACGGAGCCCCCCCCCCCCCGTGGGCCTGGCACAAGCTGAAGGGCCTGTGAAAGGCCACAGTACTGGAGGTCCACAGCGCCCCGCTGACCAGCACCTACAGCTCTGCCCTGGGCACCGCCTCCAGCTAGCCCCCATCCCCAGGCTCTGTACCCCCTCTTCCTGGGGCCCGGGGCCTGTCCCCGGGCCTCTCACAGCAACCCCCACCCCCGACATAGGTTCTTCTTGGCTTCTCTGAAGTCGGCCATGATCAAGGGCTGCCGGGAACCCCCCTACCCCAGCATCCTGACAGACGCCACCATGGAGAAGCTGGCACTGGCTAAATTTGTGGCCCAGGAGTCCAAGTGCGAGGTGGGCGGGCAGCTGGGCAGCGGTCTGGAGAGCTGGGGTGGTCAGCAGCCTTGGCGTAGGGCTGGGTGAGGCCCCCTCTGTCTCGAGCCTGTCCCCCTGCCTCCTGGCTGCGTCCCAGGGCTGAACGCTTGGGCCTAGAGCGGGGCACCGGCCCGGCCCGGCCTCAGCTGCTCCGCCCGCCGCCCCCGTCCCCAGGCCTCCGCGGTGACCGTGCACTTCTACGGGCTGGTGCACTGGGAGGACCCCCTGGACGAGTGCCTGGGCCCCATGCCCTGCCACTGCTCACCCCCAGAGGGCGCCATCACCAAGGAGGGCATGCTGCACTACAAGGCGGGCACCTCCTACCTGGGCAAGGAGTACTGGAAGACCTGCTTTGTGGTACTCAGGTGGGCGCCCCTCCCCCTCCGCCCGGGGCAGCCCCAGATGGAGGGGGGCGGGCAGTCGTGGCTCTGGCCTCCAGGTGCTTGGCCAGATCTCACCTGCTGTGCCGCACCCCCACAGCAACGGGATCCTCTACCAGTACCCTGACCGCACCGATGTCATCCCCCTGCTCTCCGTGAACATGGGGTGAGTGCCCCCCCCCCACTGCGTGCTGGACGGGCCTGCGGCCAGATGTCTGCCAGGTCACCAGCCCCCGTTTCCCTATTGGGGACGGCCGTCCCCCGGCCGTGCGTCACGGGGGAGGGCGGAGCCAGAGGTACTGCCCGCCCCCGGCTCGGGGGTGGGTATCTAGACGGAGCCTGTCCATTCCAGTTGCTAAAGGGGTTTGGCAGGGAGGGCAGGCTTCCGGACACTGGAAGGCGCCCCGCAGCCCATCAGCCCATCAGCCCCCGGGTCTCCGGCCCGGCCGGGGGCTCCCACGCCGGCCACCGCCGCCTCCTGTGTCTCCTCGCTCCCATTTCACCCTCCTCCTCTGGCCCAGGGGGGAACAGTGCGGTGGCTGCCGGAGATCCAACACCACGGACCGGCCCCACGCCTTCCAGGTCATTCTCGCCGACCGGCCCTGCCTGGAGCTGAGCGCCCACAGCGAGGTGGAGATGGCCGACTGGATGCAGCACCTCTGCCAGGCCGTGTCCAAGGGGGTGAGCGCCTCGGGCTCCCCGGGCAGCCCGCCCAGCTGGAGGGTGGACAGAGCCGGCCAGATCCCCCCGAGGCCACCCTAGGACACGCCCTCTGCCTCTCCCCCGTGTCCAGGTCATCCCTCAGGGGCTCGCCCCCAGCCCCTGCGTCCCCTGCTGCCTGGTGATCACCGAGGACCGCCTCTTCACGTGCCACGAGGACTGCCAGACCAGCTTCTTCCGCTCCCTGGGCTCGGCCAGGCTGGCGGACGTCAGCGCCGTCTCCACCGAGCCGGGCAAGGAGTACTGTGTCCTGGTGAGCTGCTGGAGTGGGGGGCTGGCGGGGTGGGGAGCTGGTGGGGTGAGGAGCTGGTGAGGGGGAGGAGTTTGGTGGGGTGGGAGCTGGTGGGGTGGGGAGCAGGTGGGGTGGAGGGGCTAGTAGGGTGGAGGGAGCTGGCGGGGTGGGGGGCTGGAGGAGCTGGTGGGGTGGGAGCAGGTGGGGTGGGAGTTGGTGGGGTGGAGGGGTTGGCAGGATGGAGGGGGTTGGCGGGTGGGGAGCAGGTGGGGTGGAAGGAGCTGGCGGGGTGGGGGGCTTGTGAGGTGGGGTGCAGGCCCTGCAGAGAGCGGCGTCCTGCAGCTCACCTCAGCTCGCCTCCATCTCCCAGGAGTTCTCCCAGGACGGCCCCCAGCTGCTCCCGCCCTGGGTCATCTACCTGAGCTGCACCTCTGAACTGGACCGCTTCCTAGCTGCCCTGAGCTCGGGGTGGAAGGCCATCTACCAGGTACTGCCCCGCCCCGGTCCCCCGAGTCCTGAGAGCGGAGAGCCACAGGAGATGTCAGTGGAGAAGGGGGGGTACACAGACTGGCAGGACCCTCCTCTGCCTGGAGCTCAATGGAGCAGGCGGGGCCTGGGCCTCGGACCCCACGGACCTGGGTCAACCTAGGACAGAGGACAGGACGGGACGGGACACGCCACCCAGGGCCCTGCTGACAGGACAGGGCTGCTTCCAGTGGGTCCTGAGAGCGAGGCCTTCCCCTCCCACTCCACCCCCCACCCCTCCCCCCCTACCCCTGGCAGCCCTCGGAGCCCTCACGCTCCCCGCTCACCCCACTACAGGTAGACCTTCCCCTCAAGGCGATCCAGGAAGCCTCCAGCAAGCAGAAGTTCGAGGATGCCCTGAGCCTCATCCACAGTGCGTGGCAGCGGAGCGACAGCCTGTGCCGTGGCCGAGCGTCTCGAGACCCCTGGTGCTGAGGCGGCGTGGGTGGCGCCCGGGAGGGCAGGGCAGGGCCACGCTGACCGGCAGACACGGCTGTTCGGAACCAGCCCCCTCGTGCTGGGGGGGCGGTGGGCAGGCCCCCCGGGGTGGCCTGAGACAGGGTCTCTCCACTCCCAGGGAGCCGCAGCGGTGCCCACCGGGCATCCTGTCCGGCCGGCCGCAGTTGAGGTGTCTGGGGGCGAAGGTCTGAGCCCCGTGGGCTCCGCAGACGCGCCCTGACCCCCGCGTCCCCAGCCCGGTCCTTGCCATGTGCTCCAGGTGGCCATGAGAATAATGTCATCTAGGGAAGAGGGAAAGAAGTAGGAGGGCAGGGGTCCCCTCCTCTCCTGGGTCAGGAGCCCGGGCAGAGGCTCAGGGCCCTCGGGGGTCCTGAGTGCCCGGCCGTCCTTGTTCGTTTTTGAACACTCCCAGCTGTGGAGGGAAGCGGGAACACCAGGTGTGCGCATGCTTCCTCCTGTTCACCCACGCGCCAGCGGCCTTCCCCGGCCGCCCGGAGGCCCCGCATGCCCCGCCCCGCCCCGCCCGGCCTCTCCTCCGTCCCTCAGAGCCTGCCGAGGGCCCGGGATCGCTCCGCCAGGAGCCAAGTGGGGAGAGGCAAGCAGAGCCCAAGAGTCTGGGACCACGCTGTCATCTGACTGGCCCTTCCCGAGTGCTTGGTCCGAGCCCTTGAGAGCAGGTGGCTTGGGGATTGTTTGTTTTTTAAAATAAAACAGATATGTTATATTGCCAAGACTTGTCACGGGCCCTCTTTGAGGAGGACGGGGATGAGGGGTCTCCAAACCCTGGAGACTGACACAGAGTCACTGCCGGGGCCTCCATCATGGGCTCGCATTCACAGCCCTGGGCCGGCGGAGCCGTGGGGACCGGCGGCTGGAGCTGTGGGAGGCTGCAGGCCGGCGGGGGGGGGGGGGGGGGGGCGCTGACCCTCCCTGCTCCATGCACAAGAGGAGGCGCTAGAGAGCAGGCGCCGGTGTCAGATGGCTTGAACCAGGAAGTCCCTCCTCACACAAAGTCCCTTATTTGTCCTCTCCCATCCCACCCGAGAATGAAGCCCCGAGTGTTCAGGACAGCAGAGGTGGAGTGGTAGGAGCTGGTGGCTCACGCCTGCCATCCTAGCTACTCAGGAAGCTGCAGTCTAAGGATCATGGTTCAAAGCCAGCCTGGGCATAAAAATGCATAAGACTCTCATCTCCAATGAACCAGCAAACAAAAAGCCAGAAGTGGAGGTGTGACTTGAGTGGTGGGACCCTGGCTATAATGGAAGAAGCCAAGTGAGAACAGGAGGCCCTAAGCTCCAGCCTCAATACAGGTGCACACACGGGCACACACACACACACACACACACACACACCAATCAGTAATAGTGTAACCCCCTAATGAGCCTCACCTTCCATAGTTCAGGTCAACGGCAGTTGGGAAATCCCAGAAGCAAGCAGGTGGGTTTTGAACTGTGCCCACTCTGAGTGTGAGAGGACACCAGCCTCTCCCTGGCGTGTACCTTGCCCGCCCGCTAGTGCTGGGGCGGTGTGGCCCGGCCCGGCCCGTGATCGAGTGGCCCTTATTTAACGGTGGTCTCAAAGCCCCAGGCAGTGAGTGCACCGACCATCCGGCCACACCCAGGCTGCCGGGAAGTGGGTCCTCACGAAGAAAACCTGAAAGTGCCCTGCTTAGCAAGGAAAGGGGAGGGAGTCACCGGCTGTGCTTGTCAAAATCCACAAGGATCAACTGCGGAAAGTAAGCCAGCCGATCCGGGACAGATCAGTGATCTCCAGCACACACAGGACTCAAGCTCAGCATGGAAGTGGCTGGACGGGGTCCCCCCACTCTAGCACCTGAGATTCGGGGCTGAGAGGGGCAGCTGGGTAGAGAGACCCTACTTGGCATGTTCCATGTCCTGCGTTCCATCCCAGCACCAGCAAAAGAACAAAAAGCAGGACGGACACGGCTGCCGAGCTCCAGCGCCCACCTCTGCCTTTGCTGTGGCTGAAAATGGAGCCTCAGCTTTTCCGAGCCAGATGGGAAGTCTGAGGCCTGGCAGGGCAGCCACAGCAATGGTGGCAGAAAGGGGACGGTGGCCGAGCTGCCTGGGTACCCTTGCACCTTCTCCCCACCCCCATGCTCCTTCCAGTCCCCAGTGAACTTTCCCCCAGATCCCAGGGTGCAGGCCCGCCCAGGCCAGAAGCAGCTGGGATTGGTCAGAGGTGCGGGGGGCGTGTCCAGGCTCCCGCAGACTCAGCTGAGCAGAGCTGAGCAAGTGGATTTCCAAGACACACCGGGCAGGGCCAATCTGATCTGGACCCCTGTCCGGTCGACATGACCCTTGGTGCCTTGGGCCTCCAGCCCTGGGGCCCTGCGGAGGTACAGGCAGCCTAAGCGGATCCCTATGGCCCGTGCCGTGGCCCTGACTCCCGGCACGGAGGCTGTGGGGACCTGCGTGCCCCCCGCGGTGGACCTGGTGCTGGGTGCCTCAGCCTGCTGCCTGGCCTGCGTGTTCACCAACCCCCTGGAGGTGGTGAAGACGCGGCTGCAACTGCAGGGGGAGCTGCAGGCCCGGGGCACCTACCCCCGGCTCTATCGGGGTTTGGTGGGCTCGGTGGTGGCCGTGGCCCGGGCGGACGGGCTGCGGGGCCTGCAGAAGGGACTGGCTGCTGGCCTTCTCTACCAGGGCCTCATGAACGGCGTCCGCTTTTACTGCTATAGCCTAGCCTGCCAGGCTGGCCTCGCCCAGCAGCCGGGTGGTACCGTGGTGGCCGGCGCAGTGGCTGGGGCCTTGGGAGCCTTCGTGGGCAGCCCCGCTTACCTGGTGAGTGCCTTGCCTCCACCCTCTCCCGCCCTGTGACCCAGCTCTGCGAGCTCCCCGGCTCCGGGACACCCGATGGGGTGGGGCAGGGTGGGGCAGAATGGGGCCCAGGCCTGTAATCTGCCCTTGGCCCAGGGCTCCAGGGTCTTTCCTTGATCCTAGATCCACTGGGGTCCTTGCTTTCCGGTCCTAGCCAGGGGAGAGGGCAGAGGCTGGCTGGCTCCAATCCTGGACTGACATTCCTTCCTTCCTTCCTTGTCGTCTAGTGTGTTAGGACGGAAAGCCTAGGGCGGGGAAGGTGGCTTAGTGGTAGAGCGCTTGCCTAGCGTGCACGAAGCCCTGGGTTCCATTCCTCAGCACCACATACACAGAAAAAAAGTGGTGTTGTGGCTCCAGTGGTAGAGAGCTGGCCTTGAGCACAAGGAGCAAAGTCTGTGAGACAAGGAAAGTCTGTGAAACGCTTACCAGTGAACCACCACAACCGGAAGTGGTGCCGTGGCTCAGAGTGGTAGAGAACTGGCCTTGAGTGGAAACGCTTAGGGGCAGGGCCCAGGCCCCGCACCGACCCCGCACCAGCCCCAGAGGTGGGGCTGGGGCTCCTGGGTTCGGGCCGCTCTCTGCGCGTGCGCGGCTCCACCCACTCCACCCCGCCGCCCTCCCAGGTCAAGACGCAGCTGCAGGCCCAGTCCGTGGCCACCGTGGCCGTGGGGCACCAGCACCAGCACCAGGTGAGCCCGCGGGGTGGGGGGGCGGCTGTGGGGGGGGCCGGGCCGGGCCCGGGCTGGGGCTGGCTGGCGAGCTGCATCCTCCCCGGCCCCACAGAGCGTCCTGGGGGCCTTGGACACCATCTGGCGGCAGCAGGGCCTGGCGGGGCTGTGGCGCGGCGTGGGGGGGGCCGTGCCCCGAGTCATGGTGGGTTCGGCTGCTCAGCTGGCAACCTTCGCCTCTGCCAAGACCTGGGTACAGGAGCGGCAGGTAAGGGGCCAGGGTCCCCCCACGCAAATGGGGGTGGGTCCCCCCCCTCCTAACACAGGGAGGCCCAGGGGAGCAGATTAGTGAGCGCCCTTCAACTAACAAAGCTGAGGCCCGGCCCTTGGGCCCAGCGTTGACCATGAAGCTGGGGTGGCAGGGTAGGGGTGAGGGGATTTCATCTCCCCACACGCCGCCCCCCCCCCCGGGTTGGGTGGGTACGGGGCAGTGTGGGGTGAGCAGCCTACGCCGCCCCTGCAGTGGTTCCTGGAGGACAGCTGGCTGGTGGCCCTGGCCGGAGGCATGATCAGCAGCGTGACGGTGGTGGTCGTCATGACCCCCCTCGACGTGGTCAGCACACGGCTGTACAATCAGCCCGTGGACGGAGCAGGCAGGGTGAGCAGGGGTGTGAGGGACGAGGGAGGAGGGAGGAGGTCCGGGGGTCCCCCAACCCAAGCACCTAGCCAGAGGCACGAGACATATGCCCGGTTGGCGGCCATCTCGTTGAGATGGTGGCCTGTGGCCGGACATCTTGCCAGTACTTGGGGTTGAACTCAGAGCCTTGGGTGCTGTCCCTGAACTTGTTTGCTCAAGACCAGTGCTCTACCTACTTGAGGCACAGCTCCACTTCTGGCTTCGCTGGGGATGAGAGTCTCACAGACTCGTCTGCCAGGGCTGGCTTTGAACCTGGGTCCTTAGGTCTCAGCTTCCTGAGTGGCTAGAATGACAGGCGTGGCATGAGCCGGAGCACCTGGCCCAAAGCATTCTGCATAAAGATCTCCGTGTGGTGTGTTTGTGCATGGGTGTGTGCAAATGCTTGCACACAAACACATGTGTACACCAAAAGTGGGGCTTGAACTCAAGGCCTGGGTGCTATTCTTTAGCTTTTTCACTCAAGGATGGCACTCTACCACTTGAGCCACACCTCTGCTTCCAGCTTTTTGTTGGTTCATGGAAGAGTCTCAGAGTTTTCTGCCCCGGCTGTGTTAAACAGCAATTCTCAGATATCAGCCTCCTGAGTGGCTGGGTTTACGGGGGTCCACCCCTGGCTCCTGCTGAGGCTGAGGGTCAGAGAGGTCAAGTGGCTTCTGAGAATGTCACTCACCACCTGTAAACAGAGGAGCCGAGACAGAGCAGCTGCTGGCCCCTGGCACTGCTGGCCTCCCGCACGTGACTGAGGCAAAGGTGCCCTGTGCCATTAGCCCCACCCACCAGCCCCTGGCAGAGGCCCTGAGGGTCACTGAGCGTCCTCCCAGCTGGGCCAGGGCCTGTGCCAGCGGGGGCCGCCACCCTTGCGGTGACCCCCGTCCCTGTGTGTTCCCAGGGGGAGCTGTATAAGGGCCTTGCCGACTGCTTGCTGAAGACCTGTCGGCAGGAGGGTCCTCTGGCGCTCTACAAGGGCCTGGGCCTTGCCTACCTGCGCCTGGGACCCCATACCATCCTCAGCATGCTTTTCTGGGATGAGCTACGGAACCTGGTCAGGCGGACCCAGCACCAAAGCACCTAGGCCTGACCAAGGCCGGGCCCCTCCCTCCTGACACAGCCTGGCACTTGGGCAGAGGGCCTGGCCGGCTCCGGTAGGACCAGCCATGGACTCACGCCCAGGCCCTACCCACAGCTCAAGAGTCTGCACAACCCCAGGCTCCTCTCCAAGCCTTCAACTTCCTTCTCCGCCCCGAATCGCTGATACCCAGCCTCTTGTTTGTTGTCATGGTGATGGCTGTGGCAAGAACATCACCACGACCGGAGCAACTCTGTGTCGGTTCCAATGTGATGGCAAAATCTTCTGTGACCACAAAGAAGCTGAGGCTTCTTCGCATGACACGGCTCTGGCAACTTTCAAGGGGCAGGACGAGGGCACTGCTGTGCCAGCACCACGGGGTTGTGTGTCCCTTAAGGGTCACCGTCCGTAGGAGGAGCCTCAAAGATGCGCCACAAGGCAGTGGGGTTTGCCATGGCTGCCTGGACTCGAACGACGGACACGAGACTCGGACTGCAATAACTGCCCTCACCTTCAGGAGGCTGGGAGTCGGAGATCAGAGTGCTGGGCAGGGTGTGTTTTATGTTGCTTTAGTTTGTTTCCTGATTTCATGGCACTGGGGTGGAAGAGAGCCTCTGCATGCTAGGCATGCGCTGTCAGTGAGCCACACCCCCAGCCTAAAGCTCCTCCCCTGCTCTCACCCAGACACCCCTCTTGGTCTACCCGCGTGTCCCAGCCCCCTCTTAGCAGCCAAAGCAGGCAGGCACTAGGGGCTCACCGGAAATCCTAGCTCATCAAGGGACTGAGATCCAAGAATCAAAGTTTGAATCTAACCGGGACAGACAAATCAAGGAGACTCTTTAATTAGCCAGCAAAAAGCTGGGAGGGACGTAACTCAAGTGGGAGAGCACCAGCCTTAAGCAATACATAAATTAAAGAGTAGCGTGAGGCTCTGAGTTCAAGCCCTACTCCTGGTACAAGAAAAACAGAAAGCTTAACAGCCACGTTGGACCAAAGACCTCCGGTTCACTCACAGGCGGTGGTTTCCCAGCTCCACTGGGGCAGGACGGGGCTTCAGCACTGAATTTGGGAGGGCACAGTTCAGCTCACACACTACCTAGGGTTTGTTTTTTTATTGAGGACCTACTGTCTGACCCAGAAACTGGTAAGGCACTGGAGGACCTGGCTCCCTCCTGCAGCTGCCCCCCCACCAGGGCTAATTTTTGCTCTAGAGACACAGACACCAACTCCCTAGCAGGACAAGGCCGGCTCAGGGTCAAGCAGCTACTGGGCTCGGGTGAGGAGCTGCCCCCCAGTAGCAGCCCCCACGTACACTCCAAAGCCAATAAAGTTTTCTACTTTGTGTACTTGCGTGGCTCCTCTGCGCTTGGCTGCTCCTCTCTGGGCCCGGCACCCGGGCTCTTTCTGGAAAGGAGGGGAGGGTGGAGGACTCGGGGCTGGAATGCTTCCCACCTCTCCCGGCCGGACGAGGCCTGCCACCTAGCGGTCGCAGGCGGAATGTCAGCGTGGAGGGGAGGGTGGAGGACTGGGGGCTGGAATGCTGCTTCCCACCTCTCCCGGCCGGGCGAGGCCTGCCACCTAGCGGTCGCAGGCGGAATGTCAGCGTGGAGGGCGCCGCGCCCCCGCCCTCGGGCTGGAAGGCGGACTCAGCGCCCGCGGCCCCCCGGCCTGACCTGACCGACCGCTGGCCATGGGGGAATGCCAGGCCTGATCTCAGGTTTTGGGGAGACCCAGGACGAAGCCTGACTGCGGGGTGCAGGATGAGAGAACCTGGCACCAGGCAGTGGGAGACCCCCCCACTCCCGCCTCACGGGGAGAGCGCAGAGCCCGCTTGCTGGGCTCGGAGGGGAGCGTGTGGCTGCACCTGAGGGAGGTGGACGCGTGGACACCGGACCTCGGCAGGCAGCCTGGGCGTCGCCTGCCCACAGCCCTCAGCGGTGAAGGCCCGGGGCTCCCTCCGCGTGGCCTTTGACCTCTCCTGGCTCCTCCCCGGCCCGGCCCCATATACCTTTGCCCGGTGACATCACTGGGCCGAGCGAGGTCGTGGCTGGGGCCGGGCTCCGCTGCCATGCTCTTCCTGCCGTCCCTCTCCTCCTGGCTCCCCGGCCTCCCGGCCCTGGAGTGGGGCTCCGATCTCCTGGAGCGCCTCCTGCAAGGTGAGCGCCCCCGCCATGCCCGCCTGGGCCCCGCCCCGGCCGGGTGGGCGTGGCCGGCCGCAGGCCCCGCCCACACGTGGCCCCCCCACCCACGTGGCTGCCCCCCCCTCCTCCCCGCCTCACAGGCCTGGTGGCGGCGTGTGGAGTCTCCGTCCTGAGCAGCCTCTTGAAGGTGTACTTCTTCGTGGGCTGCGCCAAGTGAGTGCCCGGCCCCCCCCACCCCAGCCAGGCTGCGGGGAGGCCCGGGAGGGGCACCTGGGGGGGTGGCGGGCCCCGGGGTGGTGGCGCCCCTCCCCCACGGCGCCCCTCCCCCACGGCGCCCCTCCCCACACGCTGCCCCTCCCCACAGCGCCCCCCAGCGGCGGCTGGAGAAGGAGCGCCTGCGGGCGCAGTGGGCCTGGCTGGAGCCCGTGCACCTGGTGGGGCTGGCCCTGATCCTGACCGTGGTGGGGGCGCGGGTGGCCGCCCTCGTGGCGCTGGAGTTCTCCCTCCGGGCTGTGTCCACGCTGCTGTCCCTGAACAAGGTGAGACCCCCCCCCCCCCAGTTGGCTGATTACGGAGTGGCCTGGCTGGAGCCCCCTGGTCCCTCACCCTTAGGCCAGAAGCAGGTATTTGCTCCCTGGGGCGTTGAGGTTCAATCAGCCATATCTGCAACTCGCAGCAGATATCAAGGAAAAGAAGCTGGCTGTCTACACCCGGCTTCCCAAAGCCAGGCTTGGGCTCAGTACTTGGGACACATCATTCATGAATCCCCACAGCCCAACTGGGTACTGGTGGCTCCCGCCTGTAATCCTAGCCGCTCGCCAGGCTGAGGTCTGAGGTTCAAAGCCAGCCCCAGCAGGCAAGCCTGCAAAACTTTTATCTCCCATTGACCACCAAAAAGCCAGAACTGGAGCTGTGGCTCAAGTAGTAGAGCTCCAGACTTAAGTGAAAAGGCTAAGTGAGGCTGGGAATGCGGTGTAGTGAGAAGAGTGCTTGCTCTTAGCATGGATGAAGCCTCGGGTTCGATTCCTCAGTACCACATAAACAGAAAAGGCCAAAGTGACACTGTGGCTCAAGTGGTAGAATGCTAGCCTTGAGCCAAAAGCAGCTCAGGGGCAGTGCCCAGGCCTTGAGTTCAAGCCTCAGTGTATACACACACACACACACACACACACACGCACACTCAGTCCCCACAGCTGTAGGGCAAAGGGTTTGATGTGCTCCTTTGTTCTAGGCAGGGAAACTAAGGCTCAGAGGGAGCCCACAGTCAAGTCAGCAAGGATGGAATCGGAGTTTTTTGTTTATTTTGAGACAGGCGTGTGTGTGTGTGTGTGTGTGTGTGTGTGTGTGTGTGTGTCCGTGTGTGTCCCTGTCCTGGGGCCTGAATTCTGGGTCTGGGCTTGAGCCACAGCTCCACTTCCAGCTTTTTTGTTGTTTAGAGGAGAGGTTTTTCTGCCCTGACTGGCTTCCAATTGTGATTCTCAGATCTCGGCCTCCTAAGTAGGATTCCAGGTGGAAGCCATGGGCGCTTGGCAAGGCAGGCTCATGGGCTGGCCTTGACCTCCTGATCCTTTTTCCTTGGTGCTGGGATTACAGGTATACTCACTGCACGCAGCTTGGGTTTGAAGCCAAGTCAGGCTCTGATGGCCACCCTCCGGCTGTCAGGTGGGAGAGAGGACACCACCCCGAGGGCCCACCCCAAAGCCAGGGCTCCCTCTTGGGAAGGCTCTCCAAGTCCTTCAGCCCCAGCCGGCCCGGGTGACACGACAGCCCCCGGTGGCCGCCTCTCCCGCAGGGTCCCGGGGACACAGAACACCTGCGGCTCTACCTGCTGTGCCAGTACTCGCTGGGCTGCGGGCTGCGCTGCGGGCTGAGCTTCCTGCAGGAGGGCGCCCCTCACCGCACACTGAACCTGCTGCTCAGCCTGGGGCTGGCCGCCCTGCTGGGCTCCGCCGCCCAGCGCCTCCGCCGCCACGTCTTCTGCCTCTACGAGCTCCACAGCAGCCAGCACTACTGCGGGCTCTGCCTGGGCCTGCTGGCCGGCGCTTACAGCCTCCCCAGGCTGCTGGGCCGCTCTCTGGCCGTGGCCTTCGCCGTGGGTGACCTGGCGGCCGTGGCCCTCATCAACCGGGACTTCCTGAGCGCTTCGGAGGCTGTGCGTTTCTGGACCCCGCTCACCATCTGCTACGCGCTGCTGGTCATCTACATGCAGGGTGAGGGCCAGGACTGGGGGGTGGGGGTGCACAGCCCACGGCTCGGCCCAGGCTTGGACCCCAGCCCTGCCATCCTGGTCCAGGGACGGACACGGTCGGGTGGGGCATTTCAGAGCAGGTTTTGCCAGCAGCTGGAGTTGCCCGTGTGCCCCACGCACAGTACACACGAAAGGCACGCGGGGGTGGGGGGATGGCTGGCCACGTTCTTAAAGACCTCATGGATCAACCAGGCCAGGCAGAGGGAGGAAAAACCACGGCGGAGCGGGGAGAGGGAGCCGGTCAGATCTGGCCTGATGGGGTACGAGCTGCAGGACCAGGCAGAAAGTAGCGCAAATGCAAAGGCCGTGGAGTAGGAATGAGCTGAACACATCTAATGAGCAAAAACCTAGAGTAGTAGGCAGCAGGGTAAGTCAGACCCAAGTTGAGAGAGGGCTCAGGCCAAATCAAGGAAGACCTTGCCTGTCAGGGTGGAGAGAAGTTTGGATTTTACTCCGAACTCAGCAGGAAATCCTGAGAGGGTTATAAGCAGAAGGACAACAACGTCATCTAGTTGATAGGGCTAAAAGGCCACCTTCACTGAAAAGGAGAGACTGACTGCACCTGCCTGTAACCCCAGCACTCGAGTTGGAAGCAAGCAAGATCTTGCATGTGAGGCCGGTCTAGACAAAGGCAGAGAGATCCAATCTCAAAGAAATAAGAAAACAAGTGAGGGGCTGGCCTCTCACATCTGTCATCCTAGCTACTTGGGGAGGCTGGGATCTGAGGATCACTGTTTGAAGCCAGCCTGGACAGGAAAACTGGTGAGACTCTATCTCCAATTAATCACCAAAAAGCTCAAGTACTAATCTTTTTATTTTGGCCAGTCCTGGGCCTTGGACTCAGGGCCTGAGCACTGTCCCTGGCTTCCTTTTGCTCAAGGCTAGCACTCTGCCACTTGAGCCACAGCGCCACTGCTGGCCATTTTCTGTATATGTGGTGCTGGGGAATTGAACCCAGGGCCTCATGTATAGGAGGCAAGCGCTCTTGCCACTAGGCCATATCCCCAGCCCTCAAGTACTAATCTTGAGTGAAAAAAAACCCAGCTCAGGGCAATGTCCAGGCCTTAAATTCAAGCCTAAGAACGGAGGGGGGCAGATACACAAAAGAAAGAGAGAAAAAATAGAAGCTAGGAGCCCTGAGCGGCTCTGGGGGTGATGGAGAAACAATCGGGAAGAGGCTTCCTCCAGCCGGAGGCTCCAGCTCAGGCCTCGGCCAGCCGAGTGAGGCCCGGGAGGCAGAGAGGACCTGGGGTGGAGGAGGGCGGGGAGGAAGGCCGGGAGGAGGCTGGGCCCGCGGGGCGCGGGAATGGCGGTGGGCGGCGGGGAGTGACCGGGGCGGCCTGTCCTGTAGAGGAGCAGCGGCAGCGGCGCTCCGGCCTGCAGAGCCAGGTCCAGACGGTTCTGGTGCGCATGGTCGGCCTCTTCGTGCTGCTGCTCACCGTGGGCCGCTGGCTGGACCTCCTGGGTATCCTTGTCTCCCTGCTGGGCGAGCTCTGGTGCCTGCTGGGTGTCCGTACCCTGCTGGACCTCTGCCAGATACAGGTGGGTACCCTCTTCCCCCCCCGCCCCGTATCCCCCCAGAATCTACACCTGAATCTTTCTTTTTTTTGTTGTTTGCTGTGGGGCTTGAACTCAGGGCCTGGGTGCCGTCTCAGCTTTTTCGCTCAAGGCAAGCACTCCACCACTTTGAGCTCCACGTCTGGCTTTTCTGGTGGTGAATTGGAGTTGAGAGTCTCAGGGATTTTCCTGCCAAGGCTGGCTTTGAACCATGAGCCTCAGGTCTCCAGCCTCCTGCGTGGCCAGGGTTATAGGTGTGAGCCGCCCACCCGTGCCTGGCTACACCCGGGTCTTTGTGTACCAAGTTCAAAAAGAGCTGGGGCCAGGCAGAAGGGGCTACATCTCCTTCCTGCCTCGTGGGAGCTGGGCCTCGGGGTCCGCTGACGAGGAGGTGGAGCGGTACCCCGCCAGGCCCCGGCACCCCAGAATGGGAGGAAGGCCTCGTGCATGGGGGTCCCGAGGCCGGGGTGGGATGGGAAATGGTGATGCTGCACTTTGCTCTTCTCCCCTCCCTCTGACAGGGTTTTCCGTCCCTGAGGCCCGCGGCTGGGGCAGCTCCACGCCAGCCCCCGTCTCCTGCAACCGCTACCCAGGCAGCCCAGGCCCGGAGGACGGCCTCTCCCGACGTCCCCGGGGAGGCCCCGGAGTCGGGCTGACCAGCCAGGCCGTCACCGCAGGAGATGGAGTGGACAGGGCAGAGCCCATCTGGGCATGGGGTTGGGGCCTGGGGGGAGGGGGAGGGGAGGGGAGGGGAGCTCTATGGACAGGGCTCCTCCAGCCCCCCACCCCCGCATTCCTCCCTCTGGTCAGAGTGGGCAGGGATGAGGGATGACCGTGTCTTTACACTAGCACCCTCCCTCTACCCTGTCCTCTCCGAGAACAATAAAGATGGTTTCCTCACTCATGCTCAGGATCCCACCTGTGGAGAGGGAGGGGCCGGGAGGCCCCAGGGCTGGCACTGGAGAGATTCCCAGGGACATGCTCTTTCCCAGAAGGGAACTGGGGAGTGGAGGATGGGGGGCAGGGGAGGGGATGGCGCCTGCCTGCACTCTAAGAGCGGCAGTGCCTGTCCCACCCCATCCCTGGCTGAGGAAGAGCCGGAGGGAGGGTGACGGCGCTCTTGGTCCCCAGCTCCCGACCCTGGCTTGTGGGAGATCATGGAGGCCTTCCCATCTCGCCCGGTCAGAGCCAAGAGGAAGGCCAGCGAAGCGCGTGGGGGCTAGTTCCTCTGTCTCGCTTCTCGGCAATGTCAGACAAGCCGCTGCCCTTCCCTGAGCTTTGCCCAGCTCCCTGCTTCCCTCTTCCGGGTAGAAATTTGGAACCAGGGAAGTTCACAGGGTTGGAACTTCCTGAGAAATACGCAGGTCTGGACTGGGGATGTGGCTTAGTGGCGGAGCACTTGCCTAGGATGCGTGAAGCCTTAGGTTCGATTCCTCAGTACCACATACACAGAAAAGGCTAGACATGGCACTGTGGCTAGCCTTGAGCACAGAGAGCCTCAGGGACAGTGCCTAGGTCCTGAGTTCAAGCCCCAGGACTGGGGGAAAAAAAAGAGAGGAGAAAGGGAGGGAGGGAGGGAGGGTGGTGGAAGGAAGGAAGGAAGGCAGGCAGGCAAGCAGGCAGGCATGTTCATTCCTGGAAGGTTCTAGAATGTCCTAGGCAGCCTGGGGCTTCCGAGTAGACCTGTTCTCTCAGCCCAGGCAGCCAGTCTGCCTGTGAGTGGTTTGGTTGCAGAGTCCGAGGCCACCATTCACATGGGACCTACCCAGAAGAGGGCAGAGGGCAGAGGGCAGGGGTTCCTCTGGGCCTGGGGCCGGTTGGTTGGACTACAGGAAGGAGGTGCAGCCTGAAGAAGGCATTTTGAGGACTCCAGGCTCTGAAGGGCATTCTTCTCACACAAAAACCACTAAGTGGGGCACGGATGCCTCACGCCTCTCATCCTAGCTACTCAGGAGGCTGAGACCTGAGGATCGTGATTCAAAGCCAGCCTAGGAAGGAAAGTCCATGAGACTCCAAGTGGTAGAGCACCAGCCTTGAGTGAAGAAGCTAACTGATGGTGCTCAGGCCCTGAGTTCAAGCCCCAGTCTTAGCAAAAAGGAGAAAAACCCAGCCACACCGTCCAGGACGACTGGATGGACAGGCAGGGTTGGGCCTGGGGCCCTGGGTTCTGCAGCCTGCTGTAGCCCTGGGTGGTTTTAGCACCTGCAAGATACCTGGGCTTCCTTGTCTGTTATGGGGGATCCCCGTGGGCCCCCCACCCCTGCCTCCCTACGGGGCAGGTGTTTGCCCAGTGGGGAGGAAATGGCTCAGCTGGGCGGGCACAGGGCCAGTCCCCACCAGACCCAGACAGGGCTCTGGGCTCCCAGTGTTGTTGCTGGAAGGTGCAGCAGCCTCGGTCAGCCTCTGGCACAGCCGGAGACCCACTGGGGACAGGGCTCTGCTGTCCTTTCCTTTTTATGGGCACAACGATCATTTTCCAAACAAAAATGTGAGCCGGGATAGGATTCTTTCCTTATCAAATTACTTTTGTGGGAATTATTTTGTCTGACAAGGGTATAACAATGACATCATTCTGGCGGGGGGGGGGGCTGAGGTAGGGGGGTTCTGCTCCATGAGAGAGCACCTTGGGTCTCTGGGGGAAGGACTAGGGGGTTAGGAACCTAGGGAGAGAAACCGGCTTTAGGGCCAGAGGGCTTGGGAAGTTGCAATTGTGTGGTCTGGATAAAGAATACTTTTTATCTTTTACTTCTCTCTTTCTTTCCATACACAAGTTTCAATATAGGAACTAAGACTTGCTACTTAGATCCTAGCCCGCCCTCGCTTCCTTCCTCCCTCCCTTCCCCCCTCTCTCTTTCTCTCTTGCTCCTTACCTCTCCCTTCTTTTTTTTTTTTTTTCCAGTCATGAGGCTTGAACTCCAGGCCTGAGCACTGTCCCTGAGCTTTTTTGCTCAAGGCTGGTGTTCTACCACTTTGAGCCACAGTGCTACTTCCAGTTTTTGAGTGGTTAGTTGGAGATTGGAGTCTCACAGGGACTTGCCTGCCCAGGCTGGCTTTGATTGTGGTTCAATTGCAATCCTCAGATCTCAGCCTTCTGAGTAGCTAGGATGACAGGCGTGAACCACCAGCACCCAGCTTCTGTCGTTTGTGAGATAGCGTCTTAATAACTTTGCTTAGCTTGGCCTTGAACTCAAGATCCTCTTGTCTCTGCCTCTTTTTTATTTTTTTTTTGGCCAGTCCTGGGCCTTGGACTCAGGGCCTGAGCACTGTCCTAGCACTCTGCCACTTGAGCCACAGCGCCCCTTCTGGCTGTTTTCTGTATATGTGGTGCTGGGGAATTGAACCCAGGGCTTCATGTATACAAGGCAAGCACTCTTGCCACTAGGCCATATCCCCAGCCCCTCTCTGCCTCTTAAGTAGTTGATATTAGAGGTTGGAATCATTGCACCCAGCTCTCAGACCAGCAGGTTTTTTGTTTTGTTTTGTTTTATAACAGAGATAAGAGGGAAACCCTTGGGATCTGTCCAGCTACCAAGATGAAGGTCCTGGGATGGGGTGACATCTTTTTTTAAATTTTAATTGTTATTATAAAGGTGATACACAGAGGGGTAACAGTTACATAAGTCAGGTGGTTAAGAGTACATTTCTTTTTGGACAAGGAGCTGAGTCTTTCTAGGGAGGTGGGAGAAGCTAGGCACTGGTAGCTCATTCCTGTATATCTGAGGATCAAGGTTCAAAGCCAGCATAGACAGGAAAGTCCTTGGTGAAAGGATATGTCTTGGCCATCCCAGGGGACCATGCGGAGATCATCACAGACAGGAGAAGAAGGTTCATAAGGAGGTTTATTATTAGTGGGGCCATAGTTCCCCCGGGAGAGGGAGCTACATGGCGTCTGCACCTTATCCAGGTGGCAGCCTCTCTCTCTCTCTCTCTCTCTCTCTCTCTCTCTCTCTCTCTGTAAGGGGGAAGTAGGTAGTGAGTAGGAGTGGCTCATTAGGTATGGGTGGATCTGGGGGCTAGTGGGAGGAGCTGAGGACCTGAGGCTAGGGAAATGCTAACTCTTGGGACTCCCATCTCCAGTTAAACACACACACACACACACACACACACACACACACGCACGCACGCACGCACGCATGCCAGAAGGAGAGCTTTGGCTCAAGTGGTAGAGCACCAGCCTTGAGTGAGAAAGCTGAGGGACAGTGCCTAGGCCCTGAGTTCAATCCTCAGTATGGACACAAAATTACAAAAAGTAGGCGGCAGAGGGCAAGGCTCAGAGACAGAGTGTTTGCCCTGCGTGCCCGAGGCCCTGAGGTTGATCCCAGCCCCCACAGAGGCCTGCATCCCTGGCCCCTGCTAGAGGGAGTGGTGACTTGGGGGGGATTGGG
This sequence comes from Perognathus longimembris pacificus, assembly GCF_023159225.1. NCBI lineage: Eukaryota > Metazoa > Chordata > Mammalia > Rodentia > Heteromyidae > Perognathus > Perognathus longimembris. The sequence continues at coordinate 9,490,372 of NC_063167.1, forward strand.
GGGTGAGCCCGCCCGCTTCTTCTGAGACCCGCCCCCTCACCCGCTTTTCTGAGATAAGACAGCGTCCCCGTGGTGACTTGCATCATTCAGCCAGTAGGTCACCGGTCCATCTCCGCAGGCCGGGAGGATGCTGGGACGAGGCCTCCAGAGGCCTCCCTCCCTCCAGGGAGATGGATAAACACACCAGGACATGCAGGGACACACTGTGCTGGAAAGAAAAAGGAAGCTGTGTATGGGGTTAGAGGGCTAAGAAAAGTGTGTCCGTCCTCTGAAGCTGTGTAAGGAACACTGCCCCCACCCCACGCCATACTCCTGGCTTTCTCGGTGGGTCAGGAGTCCAGGTGCGTCTCTCATAGACAAGGACTCAGCCTGGACCAGGGGTCGCCTGCGGCTGGGGAGCCTCCCCCACGTTCTGCCAGGGGGAGCTGGCTTCCCTCAGTCAAGGGAGAAGGCAGAGCAGGACTCCAGTGGGCTGGAAGCAGCCACCATGGGGTCACCCAGTGTGGGAAGTGACTTGTTTTGTGTGCGTGTGCTCATACGGGTGTTTTGCTTTTTGTTTTTTTCCTGAGGCCTAGTGTTTGGCCACATGAGTCATGAGCCATTCCTCCTCTTCTGACTTCTTGCTAATTGTTTCCAGTCCTGAGGCTTGAACTCTGGGCCTGGGTGCTGTTTCTGAGCAATTTTGCTCCAGGCGAACACTCTTATCACTTGAGCTGCGGCGGCGTCAGTCACTTCCGGCTTTTTCTGTGATTCAGTAGATGAGAGCCTCACAGACTTTTCTGCCCAAGCTGGCTTTGAACTTCGATCCTCAGATGTCAGCCTCCTGAGCAGCTAGGATTACAGGTGAGAGCCACTGCCACTGGCTTCTTTCTGCTCATTAATGGGAGATGAATCTCGCAGATTTTCCTGCCTGGGCAGGCCTTGAACCTTGATCCTCAGAACCCAGTCTCCTGAGTAGCTAGAGTTACGGGCATGAGCCACCAGCACATCCCACTTGACAGTCTTGGTTTTTGCCACATTGTGTTTAAGAAAGTCACCAGGCTCTGCCCCCTCCAGTGGGGCCTACAAAAAGGGGTACGCCTAGGCCCCTCAGGAAACTTGGAACCTGCCCACATTTGAATTTGGGGCTCAGTGTCCTCATTGGGTGTGAGACTGGCACCCAGGTAAGATGTCAGGTTCGGGGAGACGGTCTGGCTGCACAGTTGATTAGGAAGTCAGAGTAGGGAGGAAATCGAATGCTAAGAAACTCCTTTAGGAAACAGGAACATTTTCCTAGGCCATACTGGGATTTGAACTGGGGGCCTCACATTTGCCAAGTAGGCACTCCACCCCTTGAGCCACGCCTCCAGCTCATGTTCCTTTAGGAAAGGGCATTGCAGTTAATTAACTATTGGAGAGGTGCAGATTGGGGTCCATTCTTCTGACATCTTTCTGGGCCATTTGCCAGAAATGCCTCATGGAAAGGCCTCCCTGCCTGCTTCCCCACCCCCCACCCCCTTCCCCACCCACCGCCCCCCATAGCACTCAGCCTTTCCAGAGCCACGGGGGTCAGGCAGGAGTTAAGTGGTCAGGACCCACTGGTGCTGGGTTTCCTTGTGCTGGAAGAATGGGGGCCTCAGGGATTAGGGGACTGGGAGACACCTTCTAGAATCGGTGAGATTCATCTCCATCCTGGCCTGGCTGGCTTCAAACCAGTTCTCAGATCTTAGTCTCTTAAGTAGTTAGGATGACAGAGATGAGCCCCTGGCCTCTCGGGCTTGAACTCAGGCTCTCTGTTGGCTTGGCTTGGCTTGCTTGCTCCTGGCTGAAGTACGCCTCCAGGCCTGCTTTGTGGTGATTACTTTGGAGATGGGAGTCTAGTGGACATTTCTGTCCAGGCTGGCTTCAAGTCGTGATCCTCTGGATCTCAGTTTTCTGAGTAGCTAGGATTACAGGCATGAGCCACCGGTGCTCCGCTTCCCTCATCTCTCTCTCTCTCTCTCTCTTTTTGTGTGTGCCAGGGCTGGGGCTTGAACTCAGGGCCTGAGCTCTGTCCCTTAGCTTCTTTGCTCAAGGCTAGCACTCTACCACTTGAGCCACAGCTCCACTTCCAGCTTTTTGGTACTTGCATTGAAGATAAGAGTCTTAGGGACTTTCTTGCCTGGGCTAACTTCACACTGTGATCCTCAAATCTCAGCCTCCCCCCGAGTAGCTAGGATTGATTATAGGCGTGAGCTACAGGGGTCAGGCCTTTACCACACATTCCAATCATGCTAACGGTTACGCTCATTTCTTGATGTCTCCATCCTTCCACAGCACGTATGCCAATGGCCTGGCTCGATTCCTACTGGCTCCTTGACGCCTGCCTCCCTGCCCAGCGGTGCTGGGTGACAGAGGGGCCCCACTCCCCAGCACACTCAGAGCAGCACCGGGCCTCCGTGGCCGCCCGCGTCCAGTCCTCCCTCCCATTCCCTGCCACCCAGGGTCGGGGCTGACACAGCCACAGCGGAAGGCTAGCCCCTCACCTGCTGGGGCATCTGAAAGGAGAGAAGGCTGGGCCGAGCCTGGCAGGGAGGAAGGGAGGAGGGGAGCAGGGCCTCGGTGCTGGCACACAAAGGGCGTGTGTTCTCGGCCAGCACACTTCCTGGGTTTCCATTGCAGGAAGTTTGGCACCTGCCTATCAGTGACACTGACACTCAGGCGGTGCTGGGAGACTTGGCCAGGACATTCCCTTCCATTTGGAGCAGCAGCTGAAGTAGGACGGAGGCCAGGGGTGCAGCCGAGCCGGTGAGTGGTCCCAGGGACCCCAACACCCGCCCCCCCTGTTGTTCCCAAGTAGACTCAACCCAGGTTAGAAGCGGGACTCAGCCCTGGCTCCTAGGGTGGCTTTGACCTTGGGCAAGGCCCCGAGTCAACTTTTCTGTGCTGGGGTGGTGTAGTTTGGAGCATGGAGATTCGGGGAGTGGGGTGGCTCCAGTTCAACCTGACAGACCTCTGGGTGACTGTGACTCCAGGCAGGGCCTACCATGAAGCTCCCTCCTTCCTCCTTCTGAGGTGGTGTGTCCAGAGGCCGCCTTGACAGGCTGGGATGCCCGGCGCCATGGTCACAGGCCAGGCGGACAAGTCAGCAGGAGGCTCTGGATCGTGGAGGGTGGCAATGTCTCCAGCGGGCACCAACAGAGCCATATGCCCAGGGACACCCAATGGCTGGTTAGAATCCAGTTTGACCCCTGGCTCCAAGCACGGCTGTGAGCCTGTCCAGGGCAGTGTGGACCTGCCTGAGAAGAAGGAACAGTCAACCCGGGTGTGAGGAGTCTAGGGCGTTGGTTGGATGAGAAAGAGGTCCTGGACCAGGCACACAAGCTTCTAGAAACCCAGCCACTGCAGCTACTGCCTTTGTTATTGCAGGGGCCGAGGGTCACCTAGGAAAGGCTCAGAGGAGGCTCCTCAGGGAGGGGCAGTCAGGTCAGGAGAGAGGGCCCTGGGGAGGAGGGAGGAGGGAGCCAGCGCCCAGGCACCCCTCCATTGACTGGGATCCCCGCAGCAGCACCCAGGGCCTCGCTGGGGGTGGGGGTGGGGGCCCCCCCGCTGGCTGCAATGGCGCTGGGCCCTGTGCTCCCCTGGCCTCCTTCGCTGCGCTTTAATCAAAAGAACAATCTGCCTCTGAATCAGACCCAGATCCCCTTTCCCAGCACCGTCCTCGGCCTCCGGGGATCTGGCCGGCCCATCGCTGAAGAGGGAGGCTCCGCTTCCCCTCCCCGCCCGGCTCCCCTTCCTGAGCCGTCCGGAACGCGGTGGGGGGGGGGGGGGAGGGGGGAACGGGGGTCAGTGACCTCCCCCTGCCCGAACCCTCCGGAACCGGAGGGAGGCGGCTGGCCTGGGGGGCACCCGGTGCCCAGCGTGGCCGCCGGGCCGGCCCACCTGCAGAGGGGCGAAGGGGGTCCAGAGCCCGGCGCAGCCCCTCGGCCCCCCGAGACCCCCCCTGCGGAAGGCCCGAGCCCACCCGGGGGGACCCCAGCGCCCCGCGGGCCCGGCGGGCGAGCGGGCCGGGCCCCCGGGTGACCGGCGGAGACCCGGAGGCCGGGGTCCGGGGCGGGGCGGGGCCGCTCGGGGGCACCGGGGAGGGGAGCCGGGGTCCGGGAACAAAGGCGGGGGGCGGGGAGGGCGGCGGGCAGGTGGGGGCGGCCCCTCCCCCGAGCCGCACCTTTTATGGTCAGGCGCGCGCGCGCGCGGGGGGCGGGCACGGGGGGCGCGGGGGGGGGGCCGGGGGGCGGGCGCGGGGACCCGGGGGGCGGCCCGCCCCTCCCCGCCCCGCCCCGCCCCGCCGGGCGTCCGGCCGCAGCCGCGGGAGCTCGGGCGCAGGTAAGAGGCGCTGCGGGCCCGGGCGTCCCGTCCTCGCGCCCCCGGCGGGCGGCTCCCAGGTGGCGGCTCCGGGCGGGCGCGCCCGCGTCCCCGGCCGGACCCGAGCCTCGGGGCCCCCGGAGGGGCCGCCCGTCCTTCCGCCCCAGCCCTCGGTCCCGGTCCCGGGGTGTGGAGGTCGGGGACTCGGTGGGGCGCGGGTCGGGGTCCCGCACGAACGCGCCGGTCCCCCGCCAGGCCCGGCGAGGGCGGGAGGTTCCGTCCCAGGTAAGCGGCGGGCCCGGGGCGAGCTCCGGCCCCGGCCCCGGCCCCGCGCCCCTCGGCGCCTGTCACGGGCGGGACGGGGCGCCGCGAGGTCCGGGACCGGAGCCCCGGGGCCCGGCCGGCAGCCTCTCCCCGCGGGGGGGGGGGGGACCGGAGCCCCGGGGCCCGGCCGGCAGCCGGACCCGTGCGCGCCGGCGGGGGGGAGGGCGGGGGTGCGGACCCGCCGCCAGCGGAGCTTAATTCCGGCCCCGAACTTGGGCTCCGGGTGGCCCCCGAGGGCGGGCGAGGGCGGGCGAGGGGCGCGGGGCGGGCGAGGGGCGCGGGGCGGGCGGAGCCGGGGCCTCTCGCGGCGCCCGTCCCGCGCCCGGCGCCCCCTCCACCCGGCCGGCGGGCTGGCTCCCGGCCTCCTTCCTTCCTCTTGACAGGAAATGACTTTCCTTCCCTTTGTTCCACTTTCTCCGCGCACCGAGCTCTCCCTCGCCTCCCCGGGAGGGAGGTGGGCTCGGGGGTCCCCGCAGCAGGCCGGCTGGGCGGCGGCCCCACGTGGAGCTGCCCCGCGGAGCTCCTCGCCCGGGGCCGGGGGCCCCTCTCCCGGATGCGCTGGGCAGGGCTTTGGCCATCTCCAGCGGGGCTCCGTCCCCCGGGGCTCCCCCCCGCCCCCCCCCCGCCCCGCCGCCGTGACCCTGGGGAGGGAGGGAGGGGAGGGACGGGCCAGCTGCAAACATCTGCCCGGCCTCTAGATGCTTCCCGGACAGCAGGAGTGGGGTGGGGGTCAGGGCAGGGGGGCGGGCGGTGGAGGGGCGCCCATTGGAAATGCACTTGAACTCTTGGGGCATGTCTGTGAATCGGGGGGGCATAAAGGACCTCATCTTAGATGATTTGGGAGTCATGGGAATTTTGAGCCATGGGGTGTGAGTGTGAGTGTGTGTGTGTGTATACACACCCAGGGCCTTGAGTTTGCTAGGCTAGCTCACTGGCGTTCTACTACTTGAGCCACACCTCCAGTCCAGCATGGTGAACTGTTTTTCTTGTTCACTGTGGGGTTTGAACTCAGGACCTGGGCACTGTCCCTGAGGTCTTTTGGCTCAAGGCTAATAAGCTGCTGTACCACTTTAAGCCACAGCTCCACTTCCAGTGTTCTGGTAGTTACTTAGAAATAAGAGTCCCAGGAACTTTTCTGACCTGGCTGGCTTTGAACCACGATCCTCAGATCTCGGCCTCCTGAGTAGCATCACAATCGTGAAGCCACCAGCACTAGGCATGGTAAGCTTTTGATAAGGTTCCTGGCACACAGTAAGTGCCCGCTCTTGTTTTTTATATTTGAATTCTTCAGCTGCTACTCTACGACTTCATGCCTCCAGCCTGGCTGGTTTTTACTGGTTATTTTGGAGCTGGATTCTCACAGATTTTTTTTTTTTTTTTTGCCCAGGCTGACTTCCAAATGAGATCCTCCGGAATTCAGCCTCCTAAGTAGCTAGGATTACAGGAGTGAGCCACCAGCGAGTGCCCAGCTCCATTGGGTTGTCTGAGGAACCTCGGTACTGTTTCCCATCGTGACTGCACTGGTTTACATCCCCACCAACAGAAGCTGACGCCTTTTGGGGCCCTGTGTCCCCAGCCCCACCCCACCCAGAGCACTTGTCCAGCATTTGGTTTTTTTTTTCACCTTTTTTTGAGTGTGTATGTGCCAGTCCTGGGGCTTGAACTCAGGGTCACATTGAAGTGGGCCAGATAGGAACCATTGTTGAGTGCCTAGGAAAGTCACTTGAGTAGGATGTGGCAGGTTTATCCCAACGGGCTCCCCTCAGCCTCAGGTGCCTGGTGTCTGCCGTCTGCACAGGCACTTTAGGGTGCTACCTAGGCCCAGACCTGTGCTTTGATGCGGCTTGTTGTGACCTTTGGGCACCCAGAATGCAGACACACCCAAGGCAGGGCAGGTTGGGGGGGGGGGGAGCGGCACACAGCACCCTTTGATGGCAGACAGCTATCTGGGGTGAGGGCCCCAAGTGGGAGACTCCCCGGAGGTGGGGTTTGTGCTGGGCTTCAGAGGCAAAGCTGAATGAAGTTAATTCTCCCTGTGCAGGCGGGCAGGAGAGGAGAAGCGTTCCGTTCGGGTAGGAAGGACCTGGGGAACTACTGAAAGGAGAGTGATGAGGGCTGGGGATGTGGCCAGGGGGACAGCAGTTGTCCAGCTTCAATCCCCGGCACACAAAAGAAGTTGAGGTTGCAGGAACTGAGGTTTCCATCCTGAGCTGGGAGGAATCTTGGAAGGCTGGGGGCTGGGAATGTGGCTTAGTGGTAGAGTGCTTGCCTCCCCTACATGAAGCCTTGGGTTCAGTTCCTCAGTATCTCATGTACCGAAAAAGCCGGAAGTGGTGCCATGGCTGAAGTGGTAGAGTCCTAGCCTGGGGATCTCAGCCTCCTGAGTAGCTAGGATTACAGGTGTCAGCCACAAGCGCCTGGCTATGTCTGACGTTTGCTGGTTAAATGGAGATAAGAGTCTCCTAGACATTCCTGCCCTGGCTGGCTTTGAGCTCCAGTCCTCAGATGTCATCCTCCTAAGTAGCTAGGATTACAAGAGTGAGTCACTGGCACCTGGCTGTTGGAAGGCTTTTGAAAGAGGAGAGGAGAAAATCAGATTCTGCTCTTCTAGAAAGATGAGGGCTGGGAAGCAGGATGGGAAATTATCTAGCTGCCTTCTGCCTACAAGGCAGACATGGGTTTGGAGATAGGGCAGAGAGAGAGAGAGAAGACAGATGGAAGGATTGCTCGCTTTGTGGGCTGGTTGGAGAGAGACTGAGTAGAACCAACTGGCCACAAACAAGGTCATGAGCTCTGGGCTCAAATGCCAGCTCTATTGCTGTGTGACCCCGGGCAAATGCCCACTCTGAGTCTCTGTTGTGCCACCTGTGCAATGGCCCCCAGCCTCCCAGCAGATTTCCAAGTTAAGCATCAAGGACACAGGGCGGCGCAGCAGATACCCAGCAGGGCTTCCTCTTTGTGTTTGTATCTGCCCTGCTTCCCGCAGGGAGCCTGGGCCCTAGGATCTGCAACTGCTGCCCTGCTGTCTTGCCTTCCGCAGGTGAGCTGGTCTGAACCCTGTGGACGCCCAGTCCCAGGTGTGGAAGGGGACAGGGTCCCAGGGGCAGCGCCAGGTGTCAGCAGTGCTGTATGCAGCTGGGTGCCCAGGAGGAGGAGGAGGAGGAGCTGCCTGGTGGAGGGGAGGGCCTGCCCTTCCTTCTTCCCCTGTGCCGGCTGTGGGGAGGGAGAGTCAGAGCATTTGAGTCCTTGTGGGAAGATCCCTGCCACTTGCCCTGTCTCCTTTCCAGCCTTCGTCAGTTGTGGGGCTTGAACTCAGGGCCTGGGCACTCTGCCTGAGCTCTTTCGCTCAAGGCTAGCGTTCTACCACTTTGAGCCACAGCTCCTCTTATAGTTTTGTTTTGGAGAGGGTTTTTTGGTGGCTAGTTGGAGATAAGACTCTCTCACAGACTTTCCTGCCTGGGCTGGCTTTGAACCGCAATCCTCCTAAATAGCTAGGGTTGCAGGTGTGAGCCACTGGCACCAGGCCTCTTTTTTCTCTTCTTTTTGTATTAATACCAGGGCTTGAACTCGGGGCCTCACACTCTCACTTGGCTTTTCTCTCAAGGCTGGCACTCTACCACTTGATCCACAGCTCTACTTTCAGCTTTTTTTTTTTTTGGCCAGTCCTGGGGCTTGAACTCAGGGCCTGAGCACTGTCCCTGGCTTCTTTTTGCTCAAGGCTAGCACTCTGCCACCTGAGCCACAGCGCCACTTCTGGCCATTTTCTATATATGTGGTGCTGGGGTATTGAACCCAGGGCTTCATGTATACGAGGCAAGCACCCTTGCCACTAGGCCACATTCCCAGCCCCCCCCCCTTTTTTTCTTAATTGGAAATCAAAGTTTCTTGAATTTGTCTGCTTGGGCTGACTTCAAACCAGGCTCCTTAGACCTCAGACTTGAGAGGCTAAGATTACAGGAACGCACCGTGGCACCAAGCTCTTTCTTTTTCTTGAGATTGGGCCTCGCCGTGTCGTCTGGGCCGGGATGGAGCTCACTGTCCACTTGCGTCTACTCCTCCTTGGCTGGGCGGAGCGTGGGGTTGAACCCTTCTAAGGGTATCTTTCGGAGCCAGGCACTTGGTGGCTCACGCCTGTAATCCTAGCTACTCAGGAGGCTGAGATCTTGAGGATCGCAGTTCAAAGCCAGCCTGGGCAGAACAGGCCTGGTGAGACTCTCATCTCCAGTTAACCACCCCAAAACTGGAAGTGGAGCTGTGGCTCAAGTGGTGGAGCACCAGCCTGGAGCACCAAGAAGCTCAAGGACAGCACCCAGGCCCTGAGCTCAAGCCCTACAGCTAGCCAAAGAAAAGAGTATTTTGCGGGAGGAGGAACACCCCAGGCCCTTCTGGAGGAGTCTGAACCCCTTTTCTGTTCCTAGCAGGAGCCGCTGCCATGGCCTCCAAATCCGAGAAGAGGGTCGCCTCGTCCGTTTTCATCACCCTGGCACCTCCACGCCGGGGGGACACGGCTGTGACTGGGGAAGTGAGGCAGGCCCTGGCCCCGGGAAAGACTCCCAGGGGCGGCGTGGCTGGGAGACCCGGCCCCTGGGCCCCCGCCAGCAAGGCTGCAGCCTCCGTCCCAACTGGGCCTTCACAGTTCTCCAATGGAGGTAAGAGGGTGACTTCAAGAGAGGCAGAGGGGGAGGGGGCAGGGAGGGGGAGGGGAGGCCGGCCGAGTCCTTCTTTTCTTCCTCTCTCCCTCCCTCCCTTCCTTCCTTTCCTCGCTTGTCCATTCATTCACCCATGGGATTGTTCATCCAGTCATACAGCTAGCTAGTCATTCATTCATCAGGTGCCTACTGTGTGCTAAGGAGGGTCTGGAACAGCCTCCAGAGCCGTTGGGATCACGAGGGTGAGCCACCAGTGCCCAGCTTGAGGATTTGCATTTCTTATCGGTCCGGGATTTTCAATGTTGATTTATTTATGCGTTTGCTTTTTGTTGGCTGTGGGGCTTGAACTCAGGGTATGGGCACTGTCCCTGAGCTCTTTTGCTCCAGGTTAGTGCTCTATCACGTAGAGCCACAGTTTTCTGGTGGTTAATTGAAGATAAGAGTCTCATGGAGAAGGGCTGGGAATATGGCCTAGTGGTAGAGTGCTTGCCTCATATACATGAAGCCCTGGGTTCGATTCCTCGGCACCACATATACAGAAAAAGCTAAAAATGGTGCTATGGCTCTAGTGGTAGAGTGCTAGCCTTGAGCAGAAAGAAGCCAGGGACAGTGCTCAGGCCCTGAGTTCAAGCCCCAGGACTGGCAAAAAAATAATAATCCTAGCATCCTAGGAGGCTGAGATCTGATGATAGTCCAAAGACAGCCTAGGCAGGAAAGTCCATGGGACTCTTATCTCCAGTTAACCACCAAAAACTGGAAATGGAGCTGTGGCTCAAAATGGTAGCCTTGAGTAAAAAGCTTAGGGCAGCTCCCAAGCCCTGAGTTCAAATCCCAGGAACCAACAAAAAACAAAACAACAAGAAAGCTTCCTGTGTTCAGCTCCACCCGTCTTGTTGACACATTGGATGTCTATTGAGGTAGAGGCTTATTATTTTGAGCCCAAAGATCTCAGAAAGGTGAATCTTTGGGGCTACAACTGTGGCCCTCAGCCAGCACTGGGCAAATTACCTGAAATGTCGCTTCTCAGGGCTGGCCCCAGGCCTGTTAAGTCAGAAACTCTGGGGTGGAGCTGAGCTTTAGGGGTGGAGCCAAGCTATGGGGGTTGCCACTAGCCCCCCCCTCAGGTGACTTTTGTCACCATCTCTAGTCTCAGTAGTTGTCTCCACTTGGCCATGTTTGTCAATTTATTCCTTCCTGGTTGTTGTTGTTTTGCCAGTCCTGGGGCTTGAACTCAGGGCCCTGAGCACTGTCCCTGGCTTCTTTTTGCTCAAGGCTAGCACTCTGCCACTTGAGCCACAGCGCTACTTCTGGCCTTTTCTATATATGTTGTGCTAAGGAATCAAGGCTTCATGTGTATGAGGCAAGCACTCTACCACTAGGGCACATTCCCAGCCCTTGTTGTTTTTGTTGGTCGTGGGCTTCACAGGGCCTGGGCCCTGTCCTTGAGCGGCTTTGTGTTCAAGACTAGACACTCTACCACTTGAGCCACAGCGCCACTTTTGGTTTCCTGGTGGTTAATTGGAGATGAGAGTCTCACGGACTTTCTTGCCCGGTCTGGCTTTGAACTGTGATCCTCAGATCTCGGCCTCCTGAGTAGCTAGCATGACAGGCTGAGCCACCGTTGCCTGGCTGCTTCTTTGTGTTCATTGGACTGTAGTCCAGAACGCCCCCCCCTTCAGCCCTTGGGTGGGGGCAGGGACATTTCCTGTCCTGCAGTTGAGAAACACAAGGTACCCCCAGGAACTTAGCTGGGAATGGGGGTACAGCTCAATCTATGGGCTCTGAATCCTCCAGAAGTTTCCATCTTCATTCCATGGGTGTGTGGGACAGGCTTGCACTGGAGCCTGGTCTCCGCTGTGCCCCCGGGACAGTGGGTGGAGTCCCTGTGTCCCTTTCTGTCTGGGCTGTGATGCTCACCCTGTACTCACAGTGGACACAAGAGGTTCCGGGCTGTCCAGCCGGTGTCCAGCTTCCCTTCCTCGTGTGTGTGTGTGTGTGTGTGTGTGTGTGTGTGTGTGTGTGTTGCGTTGCATGGGGGCCCGGAAGTCTGTGGTGACAGACCAGCGTTGGGGATCAGGGTCCTACCCGGCCCTGCTCACTAAGCCTCAGCTCAGCTGATAATGCAATCCTTTTGTGCGCGTGCGTGTGTGTGTGCATGCGTGCGTGCGTGCAGGCATGTCTGTATGCGCTTGGGAAACTTTCAGATGCACAACGAGGTGTAGAGAGCAGAGCCAGGAGCCCCGAGCCCCCACATCCAGTTCCATCAGTTGTCAGTGTTCAGCCACATTTGCTTTGTCTGTGCCTTTCCTCCTCCTTTCCCAGGCTGACCTAGAACTCACTGTGTGGTTCAGGGTGGTCTCACACTCAGGGTTTTCCTGCCTCGGTCTCCCTGAGTGCTGGGATTCAGGCATGTGCTACCCTGCCTTCCCCCACCTCCTCCCTCTCCTCCTGGTCCTGGAGCTTGAACTCAGGGCTTGGGCACTGTCCCTGAGCTCTTCACCCAAGGCTGGCGCTCTACCACTGAGGTAGCAGCTCCATCCCCAGCTTTTTGCTGGCTAATCGGAGGTAGGTGTCTCCCGGACTTCCGGGCCTAGGCTGGTTTCAGACTTCGGCCCTCAGATCTCAGCCTCCTGAGTAGCTAGGATAACGGGCGGGCGTGTGTTCAGACGCCTCACCTCCTGCTCTCCTCCCCACAGCCCCTAGGGGGCAGCAGTACTTTCCAACTGAGAGATGCTAAGGACCCACAAACCAGAGCCAGACGGGACCAGGGCTGGGGGCTTCCGCAGGGACTCTGCGTGACTCTCCCTCTGTCTGTTACAGAGTGCCTGCTGCCCCCTCCCGCCCCGGAGGGCGGTGAGGAGTCCCTGGCCGACCTGGACCTCCTCCCGCCTCCGCCCCCGCCAGCGTTCCTGCCCCCTGGCGAGGAGCCCCCCGTGCCCGTGGGGGCCTCACTCGTTTCGGACTTGGAGCAGCTGCACCTGCCCCCGCCCCCACCCCCACCCCAGGTACTGCAAGCCCCGCTACCTCCTCACCACCACCACCACCACCACCACCACCCCCGGGGTCTGAGGACAGCCCCTCCTCAACGCTCTCCCAGGCTGGGCTTAGTGACAGACACCTGTAATCACGACCGTTCAGGAGAGGTGGAGGTAGAGAGGTCCTGGCCCAAGATTAGACCCTAAGGGGAAAAAGGGAGACCCCCCCCCCTGAAAAATAAGGAAAGCAAAAAGGCCTGGGGCGTGGCTCCCATGGCAACCATTGCTGCCTCGACGTTTGAGTTCAGACCCCCGGAACTGCAGAAACAGAAACAAAACCAACCTCAAAAATGGTTAGAGTTCTTCCAGGTCCCTGGAAAGTGCTCCCCCCCCCAACCCCCCCCACTTGTCCATCCTCAGGCACCCTCCTCCCCCGCCCCCCCAAGGAAGACCTGGTCAGGCGTCTGCCTAAAAATCCCTGCCTTGAGCCTCTTCCCGGGCCTAGCGCTGCACCGTCCACTGCAGCCCGGGAGCTGAAGCAGGTGCCCCCCCCCCCTCCAGGAGGGGGCCAGGGCTGCGGCGGATGGAAGGGGCCGGGCAGAGTGGGAGGCGGGCTCTGCTGCCATGGCAACCTGTCCGCTGAGTGCCCACTGGGCCTCTACGTCCTGTCTGTATGATGAGTGTCCCCCCCGCCCCCCCGACAAGCAGGGAGGTCCCCATGGGGTCCCACCTCTGCCCGATTCCATGTCCCCACAGGCTCTGTCAAACGGCCCATTGGCCCAGCCTCGGCCCAGCCACTTCCGGCCCTCAGAGGAGGAGCTGCCGCCTCCCCCGGAAGACCCTGTCCGTCCTCCGGAGAGAGAGGCATCCACAGGTAAGGGCACAGGGCTGCCCCCCAAGGGGCTTCCGGTGGAACCCCACCCCTGTGCCCGCCCCAGCTCACCTAGGGGGTGGTCTGGGAAATTGTACATCTGTTTATTGCCTTGACCTTCTTTGTTTTTTAGTAATGATGCTCCATTTACATATTAGCTGTATAGTTTGCTGTAGAAGCAAAAAGCCCTGAATTTCTCCTCGACACTTGTTATTTATTTATGCCAGTCCTGGGGTTTGAACTCACTGCTTCACGCGCCCTCTCAGCATTTTTGTTTTGTTTTGTTTTTGTTGCCAGTCCTGGGGCATGGACTCAGGGCCTGAGCACTGTCCTGGCTTCTTTTTGCTCAAGGCTAGCACTCTACCTCTTGAACCACAGAGCCACTTCCGGCGTTTTCTATATATGTGGTGCTGGGGAATCGAACCCAGGGCTTCATATATACGAGGCGAACACTTTGCCACTAGACCACATTCCCAGCCCCGTCTCATCATTTTTGTTCAAGGCTGCCACTCTTTGTTTGTTTGTTTTGTTTTTGCCAGTCCTGGGCCTTGGACTCAGGGCCTGAGCACTGTCCCTGGCTTCCTTTTGCTCAAGGCTAGCACTCTGCCACTTGAGCCACAGCACCACATCTGGCCGTTTTCTATATATGTGGTGCTGGGGAATCGAACCCAGGGCTTCATGTATACGAGGCAAGCTCTCTTGCCACTAGGCCATATTCCCAGCCCAAGGCTGCCACTCTTATCTTTTGAACCACAGCTCTCCTTCCAGCTTTTGGTAGTTAATTGGTGATCAGAGTCTAATGGACTTTCCTGCCTGGGCTGGTTTCGAACCACGGTCCTCAGATTTCAGCCTCCTGGAAATACAGGCGCGAACCACCAATGTCTGGCTGAGACACTGATCTTCGCGTGTTCAAATACTTCAGTCCTTTTCGGGCTGCTGGATTTTGTGTCATAGTTAGAAAGGACTCCTCCAAAATTGTATATAATGTTCTAGTTCCTTCTCATATTTTTTTTCAACTGACAGAGAAGGCATGTTCACTTTAGTTTTTTAGCACTAAATGTAAGTAGGCCAACATAATATTTATAAAAAATACTGGCTTCAACAAAAATACAAAGCACTTTCTTTCTTTATCTTCCAGAAACTGAATATACAAAGCAAGTTTTTTCTCCCAAGATATTTTCATAGGCAAAGGATTACACATATGGTCACAATTTTGCCTTAAAAAGATTGTTGGGAAATGTACATAAGGCCGCTTGTAAATGTACATCATGTTACTGCTATAACATCTTATGTCCAGAGGAAAAAAAAGTAATACAGATTTTCTCTTACTTGGGTGTAGGCTATTCAAAAATACAGTATTCTTCTGTACAAAGAAAAAAGTCACATCACATTTGATAAGATGGAAAAAGCATTGGCCTCCGTGGTTACCACCAAATATCTCAGTCCAATACTTTCTATTATGCACAATACCCTTCTCATATTTTTGCTGTCTTTTTTTTTTTGGCCAGTCCTGGGCCTTGGACTCAGGGCCTGAGCACTATCCCTGGCTTCTTTTTTTGCTCAAGGCTAGCACTCTGCCACTTGAGCCACAGCGCCACTTCTGGCCATTTTCTATATATGTGGTGCTGGGGAATCGAGCCCTGGGCTTCAGGTATACGAGGCAAGCACTCTTGGCACTAGGCCATATTCCCAGACCTATTTTTGCTCTCTTGGGTTTTTTGTTTTTTTTGTTTGTTTGTTTTTTTGCCAGTCCTGGGCCTTGGACTCAGGGCCTGAGCACTGTCCCTGGATTGTTTTTGCTCAAGGCTAGCACTCTACCACTTGAGCCGCAGCGCCACTTCTGACCATTTTCTGTATATGTGGTGCTGGGGAATCGAACCGAGGACTTCATGTATATGAGGCAAGCGCTTTTGCCACTAGGCCATATCCCCAGCCCCGGGTTTTTTTTTTTTTTTTTTTTTTTTAAAAAAAACCAATCTAGCTATGTAGCTCAGGCTGACCTTGAAGTCAAAATCCTCCTGCCTGCACCTCCCTACTACTGGGATTAGAGGGGTGTCCACTGCATTGGCACTCCTCATTCCCATTTAGATGTGTGTGTGTGTGCGTGCGCGTGTGGTGTGGGGCGTGAACTCAGGGCCTGGGCACTGACTGTCCCTGAGCTCTTTTGCTCAAGGCTCGTTAGTGCTCTTCCACTTTGAGCCACAGCACCACTTCCAGTTTTTGAGTGGTTAACTAGAGATAAGAGTCCTATGGGGACTTTCCTACCCAGGCTGGCTTCAAACCACAGTCCTCAGATCTCAGCCTCCGGAGTAGCTAGGATGACAGGCGTGAGCCACTGGCCTCCGGCTCCCGGTTAAATCTTGATGAATTGAAAATGGCTAACCTTTTGAGAAGACGCATCTGTGACCTCAGGACTGCATCTTCTTCTTTTGATCCGACTTTTTGCTTGGGTTGGCCTCAAATCCACATTTCTGCCTCTCGAGTCGCTGGGATTACAGGCCTGAGTCACCCTACCTGGCCTAAGCATGACCCCAGTCCTGGAATGGGAGGCTGAGCCCTGGGCCTATTCTGGGTGGTGACGGCTGTGTCTCCTCCACCCTAGATGTCTGCGGCTTCTGCCACAAGCCCGTGTCCCCGCGGGAGCTGGCGGTGGAGGCCATGAAGCGGCAGTACCATGCCCAGTGCTTCACCTGCCGCACCTGCCGCCGCCAGCTGGCCGGACAGAGCTTCTACCAGAAGGAGGGGCGGCCGCTCTGCGAAGCCTGCTACCAGGTACTCCCCAGGCAGGGCCAGCCCGCGGGGGCCAGGCATGGAGCCCTGTGGCATGTGGGAGGCGGGACGTCCCTTCTGCAAGGTGGACACTGTGGGGCCAGAATTCCCCAGATGAGGAAGTGCAGATTGAGAAAGGAGACGGAGCCCGGGACTCACTGGCCCGTGGCTGCCATAGTTGCCGGCCTTCCGGGCACCGACGCAGTGCTTGAGATCATCCACTTAGGAAGAGAAGAAGGGTGGTTTGGGTTCCCAGTCCCAGGGGTGGAGCCATTGGCCCAGGGCGGGGCAGACACATCTGCTTTTTGTCAGCTTCTCGTGGTCATCTGCCTCTTTTGACTTCCTTTTTCTTTTTGGTGGTCCTTGGGCTTGGGCATTGTCTACTTCTGGTTTTTTTTTCCCCCCCTATGGTTAATTGGAGATAAGAGAGTCTCACGGACTTTCCTGCCCAGGCTGGCCTTTGAACCTCAATTGTCAGATCTCTGCCTCCTGTGCAGCTAGGGATACAGGTGTGAGCCACCTCACCTGGCTTTGGGCTCTGAGATTTAAAGGAAGGTGGCAGTAAGAATCCAGTAACCGCCTCACCGTGGCATTCCCTGCTATGCGCCAAGACCCAGTACTCCTGGGGCCGCGGGCGGGGCTTGGCTGTGCCTGGCTGTGCTGTGCAGCAGCTCTGAGCCCGGGGCCCTCTGTCCCAGGACACGCTGGGCAAGTGCGGCAAGTGCGGCCAGGTGGTCTGCGACCAGGTCATCAGGGCTCTGAGCCAGGTCTTCCACCCGCGCTGCTTCACCTGCGTCACCTGCGCGCGGTGCATCGGCGACGAGAGCTTCGCCCTGGACAGCCAGAACCAGGTGTACTGCCTGGACGACTTCTACAGGTAGGAGGGAGGGGCCGCGGGCGGGGAAGGGGAGGCAGTGACCCGGCGGAGGGCCCGGACAGCGCCTCCTGCAGCCTCTGGGACCTGAGACGCGTCCTCCCGCTCCTCCCCCCCGCTCACCGGCTGGGGGTGGATGACCGTGAGCTCCTGCACCAATGCAGGCACTCGGAACTCTGCCCTCAGGTGGGTGTGATGAAGAACTGCTGCCGGACACAGGTGGCTCATCGCCGCTAATCTGAGCTACCCGGGAGACTGAGATCTAAGGATCGTGGTTCAAAGCCAGCCTAGGCCGGGAAGGCTATGAGACTCTTATCTCCAATTAACCAGCAAAAAGCCGGAAGTGGAATTACGGGTCAAGTGGTAAAGCAATGGCCTTGAGCACAAAAAAGCTACCCAGTATCCAAAGTCTCAGTACTAGCCACTTCTGGCTTCCTGTGTAGGTGGTGCTGAGGAATCGAACCCAGGGCTTGCGTGCTAGGCAAGCACTCTCCCGCCAAGCCACCTTCCCAGCCCATGGCCCCAAGAGGGGAAACAACAAATCAATGAGAGGGTTGCGGGTCCCAGGCTAGCAGCCCCTCCTCAGTTCCAGCTCCCGCCCCCCATCACTTCCACCTCCCCACAGCAGGTCTGCTCACTGGGGTCCCCGCTTTGTGCGCCAGGGACTCAGACGTGAGGCACCGCTGCAGATGGAGTCACACGGTCGCCCAGAATTGCGCTGGGGGGGGTGACTCCAGCCACCCCAGTTCTGCCAGCTCATCTCCACGCTCGTCATCGCGAGGGTTCTGTCTTTCTGTCTAGGAAATTTGCCCCTGTGTGCAGCATCTGTGAAAATCCCATCATCCCCCGGGACGGGAAGGATGCCTTCAAAATTGAGTGCATGGGGAAGAACTTCCACGAGAACTGCTACAGGTGTGAGGTGAGTGGCGTGGGGGGAGGGTCCGTGGCTGTCATCTCCCCCCCTCCCTGCCCCCCGGAGGCAGGTTCCACAGCTGGGTGGGTGCTGGTGTTCACACCCCTAATCCTAGCTGCTTGGGAGACTGAGATCTGAGGATCACAGTTCGAAAACAGCCAGGGCGGGAATGTTCATGAGACTTTCTGGTTAACCAGCAAGAAGCTGGCTCAAGTGATAGAGGGCCAACCGTGAGTGAAAAAGCTCGGGGGCAGTGCCCAGGTCCTGAGTTCAAGCCCCAGACCTGGCATACACACACACACGATGAAAGTAGGGAGGGTGTAACTAATAAGACAAGAAATGTACTCACTACCTTATTCTGTAACTGTACCCCCTCTGTACATCACCTTGTCAATAAAATTTAATTAAAAAAATAAAGTTCACTGTCTAAAAAATAAAAAGGATGAAAGTAGTTACAGAGCTAGCCCATCCATCAGAATTTTGTGTTCCTGTGAAAAAGAAGCTCGTTCCTGCGAGAGAGGGAATGTGTTGGTCCATGGTGACCATGTTGAGGGTAGCGAGTAGCATCCAGGCTGTCTTTACCTCTCCTGCTTCCCCCTTTTTGCCGGTACCTGGTTTGAACTCAGAGCCTCAAGCTTTCTCAGCTGGTGCTCTACCACTCGAGCCATGCCTCCAACCTGTTGTTTTGCTGGTTAATTAGATATTTACTTTCTTGGACTTTCTGGGCAAGCTGACTTCAAAACTTGATCCTCAGATCTCAGCCTCCTAAGTAGCTAGGATTACAGGTGTGAGACACTGATGCCCAGCTAGCAGAAGGTATCCATTCTTCCCATTAATGCTGGGGAAACTGAGGCTCCTCTTTGCCTCTTCTCAGACCTTGGGAGGCTTGGCTGGCCCTTTGTTTCTCCCCATCCGTTCTAATTTAGAAAAGGTCACTTGCGCCCGTTGGGAACTTCAGGTTTGTCACTTGATCCTCTCAGAATTCCCAACAAGTAACCTATTGTGAATGACCCAGATAAGGACTTAGTTTCCCCCAGGGACAAGGGTGGAGTTGCGGAGAGGAGCCACACGAGGGCGCCCTCTGTCCATGGAGAAACCAGACTGTGGCCCTGTCCCCTGCCGGGTCCCGACAGTCACCAGTGACCCCAGTGTCATCTCTGTGGAGACCGGAGTCTGGTGACGTCACTGCCGCTTCCCAGAGTGCCAGCAGAGCCAGAATCCGGTTTCTGTGCATGAATCATTGCTCACCTGGAGCGGGAAGGGTGAGGCATGATGGATGAGGCTCGGGTAAGGTGTGCGCCAGGAGCAAACGGTGAGGTTGTGTTGGCAGTTTGGGCCAGAATCCCTCTCCTCCTCCTGAAATCTGTGATTCATGATTTTTTTTTTGCCAGTCCTAGGGCTTGAACTCAGGGCCTAAGCACTGCCCTGGGTGGCTGCTGCTGCTGCTGCTGCTTTTTTTTTTTTTTTTTTTTTTTTTGCTCAAGGCTAGCACTCCACCCCTTGAGCCACAGCGCCGCTTCTGGCTTTTTGTCTACATATGTGGTGCTGAAGAATCAAACCCAGGGCTTCATGTATGCCAGGCAAGCACTCTACCACGAGGCCATATTCCCAGCCCCTGTGATTCATGATTTTGCCTGTCTTAAGGATGTATGGCCTGGGGAATAACAAAAGAAGACGCCTCTAGCCGGGCACAGGTGCCTCACGCCTGTAATCATAGCTACTCAGGAGGCTGAGATCTGAGAGTCACAGTTCAAAGCCAGCCTGGCAAGGAAAGCCTGTGAGACTCTTATCTCCAGTTAACCACCAGAGAACTGGAAATGGCCCTGTGGCTCAAGTGGTACAGTGCTAGCTTTGAGCTGAAGAGTTCAGGGACATCGCCCAGGCCCAGAGTTCAAGCCCCACAACTGACCAAAAAAAAAGACCCCTTTCCAAGTACCTGTGGCTCACACCTGTAATCCCAAGTAAACTACTCATGAGCTTGACCTCTAAGGATCGTAGTTCAAAGCCAGCCTAGGCAGATAAATCTGAGAGATTCTTTATCTCCAATTAACTAGCAAAAATCTGGAAGAGGAGGTAGGATTCAATTGGTAGAGTGCCAGCCTTGAACGAAAGAACCAGGTGAGGCCCTGAGCTTAAACCCTAATGCTATAGCACAAAGAGAGAGAAGCAGTCGCTGGTGGCTCTCACCTGTCATCCTGGGCACTCTGGAGGCTGAGATCTGAGGATTGCAGTTTATTTATTTATTGCCAGTCCTGGGCTTGGACTCAGGGCCTGAGCACTGTCCCTGGCTTCTTTTTGTTCAAGGCTAGCTAGCACTCTACCTCTTGAGCCACAGCGCCACTTCTGGCCTTTTCTATACATGTGGTGCTGAGGAATCGAACCCAGGGCTTCATGTACAGGAGACAAGCACTCTTGTCACTCGGCCATATCCCCAGCCCCCAGGACCACAGTTTAAAGCCAGCCGGGACAGGAAAGTCCATGGGACTTTCACCTCCAGTTAACCGGCAGAAAACCAGAAGTGAGTGGCACTGTGGCTCAAGCGGTAGAGCGCTAGCCTTGAGCCAGAGAGCTCAGGGACAGCGCCCAGGCCCTGAGTTCAAGCCCCACTACTGGCAAAAAGAGAGACCCTTCAACTCAGCCTGGCCATCAAGTCTGCTCAAGAACTTGCCGTGAGGCCCCTTTCAGGCCTCAGTTTCCCCTCCCCGCCCTACGAGGAGCAGGGCTGGGCCAGGCGACGCATTCCACACACCTTGGCTGTGAGCTTGCGCGGTGCCCGCTGGGGTCCCCGAGGGCCTGGCGGTAAGAACGGCTCCTGCCTCACACCACACATCCCACGGAGGCTGTGGGGGTTACACCCCGGCACCCAACTTCCTGGGGCCTTCACGGTGCCTTTCCGAGGATCCTCGACCTCTCCCCGGCCGGGCTGCTGCACCGCCCACTCCTCCGGTGATGGAGAACCCGGGGTTTCTGGTCTGGCCCAGGAGGTCAGGGACGGGGAGCCGCCCTGCTGCGCTGCAGGGGGCGGGGCGTCGCAAAGCCCCGCCCTGTTGCCCTGCAGGAGGGGCGGGGTGTCACGAAGCCCCGCCCTGCGGCCCTGCAGGAGGGGCGGGGCGTCACGAAGCCCCGCCCCTGCGCGGGCTCCGTGCCGCGGCTGCCCAGACGCCCGTGTGCGTGCGCGTGACGCGTGCCTGTCTTTCCCCAGGACTGCAGCGTCCTCCTGTCCGTGGAGCCCACCGACCAGGGCTGCTACCCGCTCAATGACCGTCTCTTCTGCAAGCCGTGCCACGTGAAGCGGAGCGCGGCGGGCTGCTGCTGAGAGCCCCGGCCCGGCCCTCACTTGGTTTCCCTTCCACACCCGCTCTTGCACACTCTCTTCCTGAGCCTCGGTGGGGACAGCGGGCACCTCGGCCTGGGGTGTCTAGTATAGGGGGGGACTGAGCACCCCCCTCACTTTCAGTTCCTCCCCCTCGCGGTAAGCACCCTTCGATCCCTGAGGCGCCCCCCCCCACCTCGGGGAGGCCCTCGAGCAACTGGCCTTCACCCATTTGGGGGGTCGGGTTCCAGGTTCGCCCCTGGTGCCCCTAGCACTGACACGGCCCTGCACAGAGCGGGGAGAGGCGGCGGCCTGCGGGCCTGAGCCACCCGAGGGGAACCCCACTATTCTGTAAAAAGAGCAGGGGATGCCAGGGGCGCACGCCGGTAGGGGAGAAGCCAGCCAAGGCAGAAAAGGCCTTGGAACGGCATCTCCAATTAACCAGCAAGATGCCGGGCTAGAGGTGTGGCTCCAGGGGTAGAGCATCTGCCACAAAAAGCACAAGGCACTTGAGTTCAAATCCTGATAGGGACCAAAAATGACAGAGGGTGGAGAGGAGAGGCTTTGGGGAAACCTAAGACTTATGGGAGGAAGGAAGATACTCTGGATGGGGGAGGGGTCTTTTTGTCCTTGTTTCTTCTAGTTTTCCTTTTCTTTGAAACATCTCCCTTTGACTATCAATGCACAAGAATGTGACCCCGTGGTGACATGGCCACGGACTTGCAGAGTGGATCCTGAACTCCATGTGGGGGTGGGGGTGGGGGTAGGGGTAAAGGGGGCAGGTCCACAAACCTGAGTATCAGTCCCCTCCTCCGCCCCCTTGAGCGTCTGTGGACATAGCCTTAGTGCCTTTCGTGTACCAGGATGGGGCCAGAGGCTGGGGCTCCTCACCCACCCCAGGGTGGCTCTAGACAGATGTGCCTCCAGCTGTGGCCCCAGATGCCCCCTGCCACTGTGGACCACAAGGCCCCAAGGCCTGGAAGGTTCTTCCCTTTCAAAGTAAACCACTCTCGCTTTGTCGTTTCTGACGTTTCTTAGAATAAATTAAGCAGTGTGAGCTTTCCCGCCTTTGTGAGCTGCCCTTGTCCGTGTTCCCATGGAAGCCCAGGGTTTCTGCAGCTCCCCTTCCGCCCCAGACAGCCCCACTTCCTGCCCTGAGCTTGGAGCGGCTGGCCCCCAACTTCCACCGCCGTCCACAGCTCCACCCACCACCGGCTTTGCTTGCTTCCAGTTTGGCTTTGTGCTACACAATAGATCCAGGCACGTGGCACACGCGTGTGAGGGAGGTTTTTCCTTCTTACACAGAAAAGTAAAGCTCACTGAGACGTCTCCGTTGTCCTGTCTTTGACCAGGTGGATGCTGGCTTTTTATTTTTTGGGGGTGCTTGTCCTGAGGCTTGAATTCAAGGCTGGGGCGCTGTCCCTGAGTTCCTCACTCAAGGCTGGCACTCCGCCACCCGAGCCACAGTTCTGCTTCTGGCTCCTTGGTGGTTCATTGGAGATCAAGAGCCTCATGGCGGGGGGGGGGGGGGGGGGAAGGAAAGGAGGTGGGCTGGGAATATGGCCTAGTGGTAGAGTGCTTGCCTCATATACATGAAGCCCTGGCTTCGATTCCCCAGCACCACATAGATAGAAAACGGCCAGAAGTGGCGCTGTGGCTCAAGTGGCAGAGTGCTAGCCTTGAGCAAAAAAGAAGCCAGGGACAGTGCTCAGGCCCTGAGTTCAAGGCCCAGGACTGGCACAAAAAAAAAAAAAGCCTTATGGGGGCTGAAAACTGCGATCCTCAGATCTCAGTCTCCTGAGTAGCTGGGATTACAGGCGTGAGCCCAGCCCCCGTCTGAATGCTGACCTTGGACGGTAGCCCTGGAAAGCGGTGTGTTGATTATCTGCTGGCTGTGACTCAAGTGTCTGGAAAGTACCCTCACCCCTTTTTTCCGTAATCTGGACTTTGCTTGGCAAGCCAGAGGGGACGCTTAGGTTCCTGTACCCAGCGTGGAAGACTTGGCCCCGTGGTGAGTCGGCTCCGTCACAGACCGCAGGCCTGGCTCCCTCCTCCTCCTCGTGGCTCCAGTCAGCGCCCGCTCAGCGAGGGCAGGCACGGCGTAGACCCCTGAGGGCCCCCCAAAGCCTGGGTGGGGACTGTTGGGGGGCTTCAGGAGGTGTATGTTTGCTGGCGTGTGTGGTTGGGAAGCAGGACGAGCCAGGAGTGCTGTTGATCTAGACTTGAGTTCACATCCTCATCTCAGAGTGGCCATGCCCCAGAGAGTGGCTGGAAGGGGCCTGGCCTGCACCCTGTCCTCAACAGCCATTTGTCACCAAGTTTTGTGAGTTGTTTTTTTTTTTCCCCTAGAATGATGCAACCCAGTGTCATTGCTCATGACCCAGCTTGCTTCCAGTGGGTCATGTCACTGGGATGTGATTCTAGTAGACTTTTTCTTTTTGGTACTGATCCTGGGGCTTTAATTCAGGGCCTGGCCACAGTCCCTGAGTTCTACCATTTTAGCCATAGCTCCACTTCTGGCTTTTGGTTTGTTTTTTTGGTGCTTATTTGGAGATAAAAGTCTCAAGGACTTTCCTGCTTGGGCTGGCTTTGAACCTCAATCCTCAGATCTCAGCCTTGTGAGTAGCTAGGATTACAAGTATGAGCCACCAGACCTAGGCTTTGTGAGACTCATCTCCAAGTAACCACCAAAAAGCTGGAAGTGGAGCTGTGGCTCAAGTAGTACAGCACTAGACTGGGGGGGGGGGGGAAGCTCAGGAACAGCACCTAAGCCCTGAGTTCAAGCCCCTGACTGGCACAAAAACGAAACCAAATGTATAGCCAGGTGCTGGTGGCTCACACCTGTAACCCTAGCTACTCAGGAAGCTGAAATCTGATGATCCTGGTTCAAAACCAGCCCAGGCAGGAAAGTCTGTAAGACCTATCTCTAATTAAACCACCAAAGCTAGCTGTAGCTCAAAGTGATAGAGCGCTAGCCTTGAGAAAAACATCTCAGGGACAGTGCCCAGGCCCTGAGTTCAAGACCCCACAACCGAGGAAAAGAAAAGCGTTACAGCGCTACATTACATGTTGTATCACATAAGGCAGTATCTAGTCAGGTGTGAGGATACAGCTCTCAATCGAGGGTGCCTGCCCCAACCCCGCACTCCCTAAAGACAGGTGCGGTGCGCAGCCACTAGGGGGCGCCATGGACCTGGGAACCGAGGCCGCCTTGGCGCTCAGGCCTCTCCCAGGCTTTCCCACCACAGGAGGCGATGGTCGTCCCAGGACCTGCCCCCCACATGGGCTGAGAGGGAGCTGCAAACCGCAGAGGGCTGGGGAAGGAGCTGCAGCGTGAATGTCGCCTCACCTGCCCGGACTCCCGCGGGGGGGGGGGGGGAGGAAATGACAGAGCCAGAGGGGGACGGGGGCGGGGGGGGGGGGGAAGGAGGTGCTGCTCCAAGGCCACGGCCCAGGGCCTGCAGGTGCCAGGTACCAGCTCTCCACACTGGCACTGGCACAAATGGCAGAGATGGGGTGAGTGAGGAGCAGAAGGGAATGGGGACGGGAAGAAGGCTCGGTTGAGGGACACAGGGTAACTGGTCTAGGAAGAACCTGAGCCATGACAACCCCAACTCAAGAGGCAGCAGTGGCTGGGTCCAGTGGCTCACGTCTGTAATCCTCACCGCTCAGGAGGCGGGGGTCGGAGGCTCTCCGATCAAGAGCCTCTTCTCTCCAGTCAGCAGAAAGCCAGAAGTGGAGGGGTGGCTCAAGTGGTAGAGTGCCAGCCAGCCTTGGGTGGAAAAGCTGAGCAAGGCCAAGGCCCTGAGTTCAAGCCCGGTTGGGCACCAGCACGGAAGCACAGACTGAGATGGGGGAGAGGGGCGGATGCTCATTTTCCCGGGGGGTGGGTGTCTGCCACGGGCTGCACAGCAGAGGGAGGATCAAAGCACATGCAGAGAAATCTTGAGGTCTCCTTCGCAGACACAGTTCAGAAACATCTGTGTTCTAGAACGTTCCAGAAACCATCGAATTGTAGCTAGGACTTTTGAACAGATGTGAAATGAAGGCCAAAATGCCCAGCTTTTCTCCTCTCCCAATTAGTAATTCATATCCCTAAGAAAGGACCCTGTGTTGGGTGCTAGTATTTCACACCTGTAATCCTAGCTACTCAGGAGTCTGAGATCTGAAGATCTGGGTTCAAAGCCAGCTGGGCAGGAAAATCCGTGAGACCCTTATCTCCAAATAACCTGCAAAAACCTGGAAGTGGAGCTGTGGCTCAAGTGGTAGAGGACCAGCTTTGAGTGAAAAAGCCAAGCAAGAGCACAGGCCCTGAGTTCAAGCCCAAATACTGGCAGAAAAGAAAGGGAAGAAGGAAGACCTAATGCTCTTCTCCCCCACCCCCCTCGTCTGTCCTGGGGCTTGAACTCAGGAAGTGGGCTCTATCTGAGCTTTTGCCCTCAAGGGCTGGCCCCCTACCACTTGGAGCTCCACTCTCATCTTTCTGCGGGTTCGTTGGAGTCCCGTGGACTTTGCTGCTTGGGCTGCTTTCTCACCGTGATTCTCAGATCTGTCTCCTGAGACGCTAGGATTACAGGCGTAGGGCGCTTCAGCAAAGGCCATTTGGGTTTCTAAGGACCCAGTGTGGTGTGCTAACACAGATGAGCAAATCTGATGGGGGTGGGGGGAAAAAGAAGTTAAATTTTTTTTTTTGATGTGTTCAGCTCTTCCTCTTAAAAAATGCTGAGTTTAGACCACAGACCGAGCTGTCATTTCCCCAGCTAGAAGGGGCCAGGCATCCGGTGACTGACTCAGGCTTTCTCAGAGGGAGGGTGAGGATTAGGCGGGGACAACCCCCCCCCCAAGCTCCTAAGCCTTCTGCAAACAACCCTCTCACAAACCTCCTCCAGGAGCTGGGCAGTGTCTGCACTACACACCCTTCTGGGTTGTGGAATTCTAGCCTTTCCCCCTCTTTGAGCCATTTTACAGTTCTGTGGATTGGAGGTGGGGGCCGGGAATGTGGCTTAGCGGTAGAGCGCTTGCCGCGCATGCTCTCTAGTACTTGAGCCACAGCACCACTTCCAGCTTTTTCTGTGTATGTGGTGCTGAGGAATCGAACCCAGGGCTTCACGCATGCAAAGCAAGGCAAGCACTCTACCGCTAAGCCACGTTCCCAATGGAAAACCCTTTCCTTCCTTTGCCAGATGTTTAGGGGACAGCTCTTTGTGGACCCGGGGGAAGCAGTGGGGTCCCTTGGTGCGTTAGACAGAGTCAGGAGGAAGGGCAGGGAGCACTCCATGAGGGAGGGAAGAGGGGGAAGGAGGGAGGGCTCACTAGATTAAGCCCCAGGTTCTAAATCTGGGTGAGCATCTAACTAGCTACTTGACCTTGAGGCCACCTCTTAAAGCTGTGAAGGGCAGAGAAAACTGACTTCCCTTGCATTGTTATTTGGGGATCAGGTAGTGTTCCTACTGGTCAGGGGAGGGCTGGGCAGCTTGCCCGGAGGAGGCTGCTTATGGATGATCGTGCGGACAGCAGCTGCAGAGCACACATCCGACCTCACTGAGCCCTACTGACTGCCTTCCATTGAGGTTCTGTGAGCTGAGGCCCCTGGAGGCAGCGTAAGTAGATTCTGTTATGGGGTTCGAGGGAGGAGCTTCCACATCCCTCTAAGAGTCCACCACTCAGAGATAGTCTCAAGCAAAAAGATGCATTTATTGGGGAAGCAAAACGTGAGCTGAGGGGCTGGGGATATGGCATAGTGGCAAGAGTGCTTGCCTTGTATACATGAGGCCCTGGGTTCGATTCTCCAGCACCACATATACAGAAAATGGCCAGAAGGGGCGCTGTGGCTCAAGTGGCAGTGTGCTAGCCTTGAGCAAGAAGAAGCCAGGGACAGTGCTCAGGCCCTGAGTCCAAGGCCCAGGCCTGGCCAAAAACAAAAACAAAAACAAAAAACGTGAGCTGAGAGGCTGAGAATATGGCCTAGTGGTAGAGCACTCGCTTCATATACACGAAGCCCTGGGTTTGATTCCTCAGCACCACATACATAGAAAAGGCCAGAAGGGGCGCTGTGGCTCAAAGGGCAGAGTGCTAGCCTTGAGCAAGAAGAAGCCAGGGACAGTGCCAGGCCCTGAGTCCAAGGCCCAGGACTGGCCATAAAAAAAAGCAAACTGGCAAGCCTGGAAACTGCGACCCCCAACAGTCCTGGAGCTGGGATTTATGAAGGTAAAAGCGTAGGGGGTTGACACACAGGGTAGAACAAGCAACAAACAAGTTAAGCAAGCCATTTACAGAAGCAGAATTGTGCAGTCAGGTTGACCTAATATTTAACTTCATTTTAACAATTGCTACTGTACGGGCTGGGAATATGGCCTAGTGGTAGAGTGCTCACCTCGTATACATGAAGCCCTGGGTTCAATTCCCCAGTACCACATATATAGAAAATGGCCAGAGGTGGCGCTGTGGTTCAAGTGGCAGAGTGCTAGCCTTGAGCAAAAAGAAGCCAGGGACAGTGCTGAGTCCAAGCCCCAGGACTGGCAACAAAAACAAAACAATTGCTACTGTACTATGGAGGTCAGATCTGGCCAGTGCCATCGCTGGCTGTTGAAGGGTGTCAGATTGACTCCATCTCAGATTAAAGAGAGCAGAAGGAGGTTCCCCTTCGCTCTGATAAGATTGTAAACTGCTTTTCCACCTGAAGGTTCAAGGTTAAACCTGTGTCCTCCCCTGAGTAGGTCTATCTGCCTGCGTCAAGTGAGCCCCGCCAAATCCACGCGCCAAGTCTAACTAAAATGATAGGCTGATTCAAACAGTTGCTATGAGGCAGATTGTAACTCCATTGGCCACCTGCGTGTGACCTGGCGTGCTCTGTAAGTGTTGTAACCTCATTGGCCACCTGTGTGTGTCAGGCTTGACCATGTGGTATTTGCCTTTATAACCACGACACCAAGTGTGGTCCAGCGCACCATCCCAGCTCTGGAGTCTGAGCTGCGGCCCAGGCCGGTCAGTTCACTTTTTACTTCCCCAATCTTTTTACTCGAGACTGTCTCTGAATGGTGGACTCTTGGAGGGATGGGGATCTGCCCCCCTCAGATCCCATTACATTCTGGTCCCCTCCCTTAGGGGCACTCCATTACACTACCATGTTTCCCTAATCAAGATGGAGTCAGCTCTACTTCCCCCAACAGATTCTAGTTTGAAGTTTGGCCAAGATGAGGGGTAGTGAAGTTTCCCTTTAAAAGTAGGGACTCAGACAGGCACTGGTGGCTGAGATCTGAGGATCGTGGCTCAAAGCCAGCCTGAACAGGAAAGTCTGTGAGACCCTTCTCTCCAATTAACCACTAGAAAACCGGAAGTGGTGCTGTGGTTCAAAGTGGTAGAGCACCAGCCTTGAGCAAAAGAGTTCAGGAACAGCGACCAGGCCCCAAGTTCAAGCCCCAGGACCAGGGGGGGGGGGGAAATCTTAGGCTGGCTTAGATCTCAGCCTCTGGAGTAACAAGGATTACAAGTGTGAGCCACTGGTGCCAGGCTCCACCATCTCTTATTATATTCCCACACCCGTTGAAGACACAGGTGGGCGGACACCCACAAACACCTGTTGCAGGAGGAAGACCAAGGCAGGTAAATTGGGGTCAGTGTTATAAACAGGCAGAGCCGGGGCCCTGTGGGAAGCAGGGCAGACTGGCTGCAGGGGAGGTCGTGGACTGGCCCAGATGGACTGTGTCACCAAGGTACAAGGCTCTTACTTCCTCCTTCTGGGCTTTGATCCTGGTGCCCTGGAGGGAGGGGCAGCCTGGATTCCTGGGGGCAGAGGCCCCAAGTCCTGGCCCTGCTCTGCCCTAGGGGCCCAGACCTGGTAGCTGCTGTCAGCACCGCCCTCTGACCCCCCCCACACCCTCTCTCTGAGCCCTGGTAAGTTTCCACGTTGACCTCTCCAGCTGAGTCAGGATTGACCTGTCACCCAGGAAGCCGGGAGACTCCCTCCGTCCAGGCTGAGTTCAGGCACTACACTTCACTGCCCTGTGTGCTTATATTCTGTCCCTTCCTCTTTCCAGGGGATCATCAGATATGGCAGGCCAAAAAAAAAAAATGACCACAGGGTGGGGCTCCCCGGAATCTCAGTGACTAGGGAACTTCCTGGGCTGACTACTGGAGAAAATAACCCCGGGGCAGCCACAGCTTGAGGCCTTACTGCCAGCTTGGGAGTAATGCTGCCAGACCCTTTTACACACACACACACACACACACACACACACACACACACACACACACGCCATGCACCACGTCCCCATGTTAGAGGAGAGCAAGGGCACAGCCCCTGGCCTCTTGGGGGGAGGTGGGGAGGCTCAGACCTCCTGCCATGAATGTAAAGAGAGCAGGTGCCTGAGGCGGCCTTGTGCGCTCAGCTAAGCCTCCAGCCAGCAGGGGGCGATGCAGAGCCGGCTGAGGGGAGGGCAGGGGTTTCATCAGGTGAGATAAACAGGTGGTGGTTGGATAACAACCCAAGGAAGAGGGTGGAGGTGGAAACTGACCTTGGGAGGTGGGTTGAGCAGGAAGTGCCAGGTTCCATGGGGGGAAAGGGCAAAATCGGATGGATTTCTGGAGTTGGGAAACCAGAGGGGAGGAAAGAAGGTGAAGGGAGGCGTGGGTCCCCGGACATCAGGGGAGGTGCAGTTACCTGTCATGAGGCGTGTGGAGCTGTTCTCAGGGTGTGAGCTGTTTGCTTTTACACCCTGAGAATTGCAGGCACAGGCCTGCATGGGCCAGCCCTAGGTAAGTATTTATGGAATGAATGAGGGCATGTGTGTGTGTGTGTGTGTGTGTGTGTGTGTGTGTGTGTGTGTGTGTGTGTGCATTGTTCTGGTTGGGGTCATTTAAAAGCGTTTTTTGTGTATGCCAGTCTTGGGGCTTGAACTTAGGGCCTACGTGCTATTCCTGAGCTTGTTGTCGGTTTTGTTGTTTTTTTCCTTTTTGGTTGTGGGGTTTGAATTCAGGACCTGAGAACCACCCCTGAGATCTAACTCTTTGAACCGTAGTTCCAACTTCTGATTTTCTAGTGGTTGATTGGAGGTGAGAGTCTCCTGCTTCTGCTGGCTTTGAACTGCGATCCTCGTATCTCAGCCTCCTGAGAAGCTAGGATTACAAGTGTGAGCCACCAGCACCTGGCTGCCTAAGCTTGTTTTTGCTCTACTAGTATCATACCACCACGTTGAGCCACAGTGCCATTTCTGGCTTCTGGGTAATGGAGTAATGGAGAGGCTCAAGGGTTTTTCTACCTGGGCTGGCTTTGAGCTGTCAAGATCTTTAGATCTCAGGCTTCTACGCAGCTAGGATTACAGGTATCAAATAGAGCCATAGTGCAGGTGCACCCTCAGACACATGCCCCAGCAGGAAGTAAGACCCTATCTCAAGATAGCCAGTGCAAAACAGGACTGGAAGTGTGGCTCACTGGCAGAGCACCTACCTAGCAATTTGCAAGGTCCTAAATCCAAACCCATATGCAACTCCAATACTGAAAAAAGAAAAAAAAATAAGTTTAACCAAAAACTCACATAAGAAGCTGTTAGGGCTGGGAATATGGACTAGTGGCAAGAGTGCTTGCCTCGTAGACATGAAGTCCTGGGTTCAATTCCTTAGCACCACATATATAGAAAACAGCCAGAAGTGGTGCTGTAGCTCAAGTGGTAGAGTGCTAGCCTTGAGCAAAAAGAAGCCAGGGACAGTGCTCAGGCCCAAGACTGGCAAAAAGAAGCTGTTAATAACAGTCTACTGACCTAGAAATTCCGATCAACATTTTCCCTGGCTAGATCATGTCTAGAGAAGGCTTCTAAAAAAGAGGCTGGCCCTCTACTACTTGAGCCACACTTCTGCTTTCTGCATTTTGCTGGTTAACTGGATGTCTGTCTTGGTTCAAACCATGATCCTCAGGTCTCCTGAGTAGTTACAGCCCTGAGCCACTGGGCCCAGCGGACTTGCCTGTTCTTGGCATTTCATATATACAGAGTGGTATGAATGCAATCTTTGAGGACTGGCTTCTTTCATTAGTGTGATGGTTGCAAGATTTGTGTGTGTGGTAGCAGCTGTCAGTCTCTTATTCCTTTTCTTGTGAAATACACTCATTGTGCCCTTACACTATGCTGCATCTGTCTACCAGCTGATAGACACGGGCTCTTCCCACATTTGGCTGCGATGAACAATGCTGCTATGCAGGTTTTTGTGAGGACAAATGTTTTCATTTCTCTTGGGCATATTGTACCTCAAGGTAGAATTTTCTGGTCCATCTGGTAACGCCTACCGTGTGTGTATTGTCCCAATTCTTTACAATAAGCACATAATACTTCTACAGGCCTGTGTTTACTAGGAATGCATTTGACTATCCCCTCAGACCTCTTAATTATTTTATTATTTTTTTAAATTTATTTTTGGCCAGTCCTGGGGCTTGGACTCAGGGCCTGAGCACTGTCCCTGGCTTCTTTTTGCTTAAGGCTAGCACTCTGACACTTGAGCCACAGCGCCACTTCTGGCTGTGTTCTGTATATGTGGTGCTGGGGAACTGAACCCAGGGCTTCATGTATACGAGGCAAGCACGCTTGCCACTAGGCCATATTCCCAGCCCCCTCTTAATTATTTTATGATCATAATGATTGTTGGTACTTGGGGTTGAACTCAGGGCCTTGTGCTTGCTAGGAAGGTGCTCCAGTCCTTCAACTACCCTACCAGCCAGCCCTTTTCTGCCTTGGTTACTTTTGTTTTTGCTTGCTGGGGTTGGAACTCAGAGTTCAATCACTCTGGCCCTCAATTTTGCTCTCTTCCCAGCCCTGGCTTGGTTCTTTTTGAGTTAGGGTTGTGCTTTATAC
This sequence comes from Perognathus longimembris pacificus, assembly GCF_023159225.1. NCBI lineage: Eukaryota > Metazoa > Chordata > Mammalia > Rodentia > Heteromyidae > Perognathus > Perognathus longimembris. Next base: position 9,522,218 of record NC_063167.1, read on the forward strand.
CTACGTCTGAGCTTTAATCACTTTTTTTTTTCTTTTTGTTTGCCAGTCCTGGGCCTTGGACTCAGGGCCTGAGCACTGTCCCTGGCTTCTTCCCGCTCAAGGCTAGCACTCTGCCACCTGAGCCACAGCGCCACTTCTGGCCGTTTTCCATATATGTGGTGCTGGGGAATCGAACCGAGAGCTTCATGTATAGGAGGCGAGCACTCTTGCCACTAGGCCATATTCCCAGCCCTTTAATCACTTTTGTAGCTAGGACTACAGGGGTGGCCACCAGTACTGGGCAGTGGATGGATATTGAAGATCCCATCTATGTGAGACCAAGTGTGTGCATAAAACAGGACTCATTGATGGGGCTGAATTCTGAGTGCCCGCCATGCTGGATTCTCAGGGGCCCTGTGTGAATGGTTGCTCTCCTTGATGCCTCAGTTTCCCCATTAGTGATCCGAGAAAGGGCCAGGCAGGGGTTTTCTTTGCATTCAAGAGAGGATGACTTTTATTTCCCCTTGTGGTTTTGGGGGTGCTTGCTAGGCACGTGCTTTGCGGCCAGTGGGGGGAGGTGAACAGAAGAATCTGGCCAGCCCTGACATTAGAAAATCTGCACCCAGACATACTTGTTGAGCCTGATTTTTTTTTTTTCCTCTGTAGGGCTAACTTCAGAACTTCAGTCTTGGCACGAAAGAGTAAACTCGAAGTTTTTTTTTTTTTTTTTTCAGAGAGATGGATGACTTTTGGTGTGTGTATGTGCCAGTTCTGGGGCTTGAACTCAGGGCCTGAGCATCGTCCCTGGCTTCTTTTTGCTCAAGGTTAGCACTCTACCACTTGAACCATATAAGTGGTGCTGAGGAATCGAACCCAGGGTTTCATGTATATCAGGCAAGCACTCTACCACTAGGCCATATTCCTAGCCCAAGAAAAGACAGTTCTGGGGAGCGGAAGTATGGGGGGGGGGCTTGACCACCTGTTAAACCCTGTCAGCAGGTGACAGCCTGTCTAATCTACTCTAGAGTTATCCCCAAAGTCTCTCACCAATGCCTTTCCTGTGGGAGGGGCAGGTTTTGTAATTCACTTGTCTAAATAACAATGGGGAAAGGGCTGAGTCACGAAGTGTGCATTCCACCGGAGATTGCCTTGAGCCAAAGTCATTCTATTCCTCCTTCCTTTTCTGCTTCTCCTCCCTTGAACTGACTTAGCAGGAGGCAGAAATGCATGAAATTCCACCGCTCCATACTGAGCATTTTAGAATCTTGCACTAAGCCAGACTTCTTTGTGTGTGTGCTGGTCCTGGGGCTTGAACTCTGGGCCTAAGTGCTGACCCTGAGTTTTTGTGTTCCAGGCTACTGCTGTGCCACTTGAGCCACAGCTACACTTCTAGCCTCGGCCTGGCTAATTGGAGATGAGTCTCATGGACTTTCCTGCTTGGGCTGGCTTCAAACGGGGATCCTCAGATCTCAGCCTCCTGAGTAGCTAGGTAAAGAGAGCCCAGAACTAGAGGTCCCCCAGAAAACAAAGCAGAAGTTCTGAGTGAGGCCTTCAGAGAAGGGTTCAGAGGTTTAGGGAGAGGTGTGGACTCGGTACACAGGAAACTCCGGTCCATGTCTTCAGTTCCCCGTGGCACAGCACCTCCGGAAGGGTGTGATGCCTCAGAGAGAGAAGAACGCACAACTTGAACTTGTGTAGGACACGGGCCAAGACAAGGGGCAGTGTCATAGCTAGGACCTCTGAGACCAGCAAGGGCTAGTCAGGGTGACATTTTTTTTGTTGGTTTTGTGCTGGTACTCAGTCCCTTAGCTTGCTTGCTCAAGCCTGGTGCTTTACCACTTGAGCCACAGTTCTATTTCTGGCTTTTTGGTGGTTGAGTGGAGATAAGAGTCTCAGGGCTGAGCTGGGAATATGGCCTAGTGGCAAGAGTGCTTGCCTCCTAAACATGAAGCTCAGTTCGATTCCCCAGCACCACATACATAGAAAACGGCAGAAGTGGCGCTCAAGTGGCAGAGTGCTAGCCTTGAGCAAAAAGAAGCCAGGGACAGTGCTCAGGCCCTGAGTCCAAGCCCAGGACTGGCAAAAAATAAAAAATAAAATAAAGAATCTCAGGGCTGGAAGGGGAGCTGTGGCTCAAGTGGTAGAGTGCTAGCCTTGAGCAAAAGGAGCTCCCTGGGGAAGTGACTAGGGCCAGAGCTCAAGCCCTAGGACTGGTAAAAATTAAAATAAAAAATGTCAGGTGCTGATGGTTCACACCTACAATCCTAGCTACTCAGGAGGCTGAGATCTGAGGATCACAGTTCCAAGCCAGCCTGGGCAGGAAAGTCCATGAGACTCTTATCTCCAATGAACCACCAGAAAACGTAAGTGGCAGTGTGGCTCAAAGTGATACCTGAGTAAAAAGAGCTCAGGGACAGTGTCCAGGCCCTCAGTTCAAGTCCCAGGACTGGCACATAAACGAAAATGAGTGGGCTGGGAATATGGCCTAGTGGCAAGAGTGCTTGCCTCCTATACATGAAGCCCTGGGTTTGATTCCCCAGCACCACATATACAGAAAATGGCCAGAGGTGGTGCTGTGGCTCAAGTGGCAGAGTGCTAGCCTTGAGCAAAAAGAAGCCAGGGACAGTGCTCAGGCCCTGAGTTCAAGCCCCAGGACTGGCCAAAAAAAAATAAAATGAGCACAGGGAAGGAAAATAAATAAAGCAGAGACAAAGGCAGAGTAATGGGAAGAGAGGAGGGGGAAGCATCATGGTCAGTAAGGCTAAAGTAGTAGTATGAAAAATTAGATCTGCTATTTAGGGGCCTCCTGTGTGCAGATTTGTTGTTAGTATTGTTGTAGGGCTTGAACTCAGGGCCTAGGCACTGTCCCTGAGTAATTTTGCTCAAGGCTAGCACTCTATCACTTAAGCCACAACTCTGCTTCTGGCTGGTGATTAACCGGAGATAGCAGTCTCATAGACTTTCTTGCCTGGGCTGGCTTCGAACCAGGATCCTCAGATCTTAGCCTCCTGAGTAGCTAGGATGACAGCTTCTTGATGTTTTGGGGGCAGAATTCCACATATACTCCTATCTCTGCCCTTCTCTCTGCCCAATTCTAAGGCTTTAGTGGTGCTCCAGAAACGGGCAGCACTGGTTAAGATTCTCTAGAATTCAACCTCCTGTTCATGACCCACAATAGAATACACTGTCTTGGGGTTGGGGTGTGGCTCAGTTGGTAGAGTGCCAGTAAAAGTGTCAGGTATGGAGTTTGAATTCTGATCTCTGATCAAAAGAAAAAAGAAAAGAGGGCTGGGAATATGGCCTAGTGGTAAAGTGCTTGCCTCGCATACATGAAGCCCTGGGTTCAATTCCTCAGCACCATGTATATAGAAAAAGCCCGAAGGGGTGCTATGGCTCTAGTGGTAGAGTGCTAGCCTTGAGCAAAAGGAAGCCAGGGACAGTACTCAGGCCATGAGTTCAAGCCTCAGGACTGGCAAAACAAAAAACAAAAAAACAGACTGTATTATTCTATTCTTATTGGGGGATAGAGGGGTGGGGGGTGGGGAGAATGGCTTAGAAAAGACCTGAGTTGCTTTTGATGCTGGTATATACATTCATAGTTTAAATCTGACAGGCTTTCTTTCTTGCCTGAAATGAAGCATGTACATATACCTATACACACATTCATTGATACATTTAGCTAGTCTGGAAGGAAAGAGGTCAAAAGAGTGGCAAACACACACACGTAGGGCGTTCAAGGTGCACCCACAAACACTGTTTCCTGACCAGAGAGGGACCACGAGAGAGGGGGATTCATTCTCAGAGCCCAAGGGATAGTGTTAAAAGTGAGCGGAGCTGAGTTCCTTCACCCAGATTTGTCCTTGATCCCAGCAGGATGAATCAGTTCCAGCTTCCATTCTGGGATCTCCAGTCATAAAATGGGGCTAGTAGGGCCTACAGCCTAGTTTCCAGGAGATATTTATGAAGTATAATTAATGTTTGCCAAAGGCTTTGAAATCCTTCAGATGAAACGCTTCCTTCTGCAAGACGCCAGGTGGATTGGTGCTGCTCTGCCGGGAGGGGAGCTGTACTTTGTGGGCTTCACCCACGGTGGCTGCTGTTTGCTGAGGAGATCATCACGTTGCTTTCTGCAAGCCGCAGAACTGGACCACAGGACAGTGGTCCACGCAGACTCTCACGTCAGCTGGTGCAGAGATATTTCACTCAGGATACAGAGATCCCTAGGGGCAGAATGATTAGCTCCACCATGCATGCACAAGCAAGCCCGGGGCGGGGTGTGTGTGTGTGTGTGTGTGCGTGTGTGTGAAATCTAGTGGTTGCTAATTAGAAAAACACACATCATACTTCTGGCTTTACAAGGAAAGTGACTGAATTTGCATTACTCGGCACATATCTTTGCCCTCCCTGAAGTTGGCATCTGAGATTTTTCTGGGAACTGGGCTTCTTCCTCCCCCCCCCCTCCTAATTAATCCTAAAAGGCCTGGTGCTAGGTAACAGCAGGAATGAAGCTGGAAACCTAATTAAGCATCCCTAGATTGCAACACATCACAACACATGGGCACCTCAATGAGTTCCTAATATCCAATTCCTAAATTTAATCCTAAATTGTTCCGCTGAATCCTCTTGGATGACTTTGGCTAATTACATAATGTGTTGGTCTCTAGTGATAATGAAAAAATGTGGAAATGGTGCTAGGGGCTGATTCTCTTCTTGAAGATATGTCTCAGGATCAAACACAGGGCTTCTCTGAGGAATAAAACCTCCACAGAGAGCAGGCACTGGTGGCTCACATCGCCTGTGATCTTAGTTACTCAAGAGGCTAAGATCTGAGGGTTGCGGTTCAAAGCCAGCCAGGGCAGGAAACTCTGGGAGACTCATTATCTCCAATTCTCCACTAAAAAAACAGAAGTGCAGCTGTGGCTCAAAGTAGTAGAGTGCTAGCAGAAAGAGCTCAGGGACAGCACCCAGGCTCTGAGTTCAAGCCCCTTGGCTGCTACACACACACACACACACACACACACACACACACGGCAAACAAATGCTATCCAGCAACTTTTTTTGGGGGGGAAGGGGATGGCATGGGGGTCCTGAGGCTCAAACTCGGGGCCTGAGCACCGTCCCTGGCTTCTTTTTTTGCTCAAGGCTAGCACTCTGCCACTTGAGCCACAGCGCCACTTCTGGCCATTTTTTATATATGTGGTGCTGAGGAATTGAGCCCAGGACTTCATGTATATGAGGCAAGCACTCTTTGCCACTAGGCCATATTCCCAGCCCTCTGTGAGACTCTTATATCTCCAGTTAACCACTAGAAAACCAGAGTGGCACTGTGGCTCAAAATGGCAGAGCACTAGCTTTGAGCAAAAGAGTTCAGGGACAGCACCTTGGCCCTGAGTTCAAGTCTCATGACCCACACAAACAAACAAAATAAAGCAAACAAGTGTTTGTAGTCCCAGCTTCTCAGGAGGCTGAAGCATAATCACTTGACCCCAAGAATGGGGACCAACCAGCCTGACAACATAGCAGAGGCTCACCCCACCTCAAAACAACAAACAAAAAAGCCAGCTCTTCTTGAATTCCCCAGCTACTTATTTACCTGCCATCCTTTTCTGTTTGTTTCCTTGGTGTTGGGAAAAATAAAAAAGGAATCCAGGGCCTCCTCCAACCTGAACAAGTGCCTTCTAACCATGAGCCTCCAACTCTTTTTTTTTTTGCCAGTCCTGGGGCTTGAACTCAGGGCCTAGGCACTGTCTCTTGAGCTTTTGCTCAAGGCGAGCACTCTCCCCCTTGAGCCACAGTGCCACTTCCGGCTTTTCCTGTTATGTGGTACTGAGGAAATGAACCTAGGGCTTCATGCATGCTAGGTAAGCATTCTACCACTAAGCCACATTCCCAGCTGTTTCCAATTTTTAGACCTTTTTTTTTTTTTCTTGAATTAGAAATTTTATTTCCAAGTTCTTCAAAGATTATTACAGAAAGTCTCCTTCTAAAAGTATTCCATGCTGGGGATATGGCCTAGTGGCAAGAGTGCTTGCTTCCCATACATGAAGCCCTGGGTTCAATTCCCCAGCACCACATATACATAAAGTGGCCAGAAGTGGCGCTGTGGCTCAAGTGGCAGAGTGCTAGCCTTGAGCAAAAAGAAGCCAGGGACAGTGCTCAGGCCCAGAGTCCAAGCCCCAGGACTGGCCAAAAAATAAAAAATAAAAAAAATAAAGACAAAATAAGTAGTTTTGTTTTTTTTAAGGTACCACCACAACTATAAAGTATAAGAACTTAAGAAAAAAGACAAATTTGCTTCATGTACAAGATGGGGAAACTAACACACATCATTAACAATAATTTCAAGTTTACTGAGATACATCTCCCAAGCTTAGTGTTTAAAACAAATTACGTTCTCATTTAAAAATGAAAATCTGGGCTGGGGATATGGCCTAGTGACAAGAGTGCTTGCCTTGTATACAGGAGGTTCTAGGTTCAATTCCCCAGCACCACATATACAGAAAATGGCCAGAAGTGGCGCTGTGGCTCAAGTGGTAGAGTGCTAGCCTTGAGCAAAAACAAGCCAGGGACAGTGCTCAGGCCCTGAGTCCAAAGCCCAGGACTGGCCAAAAAATAAATAAATAAAATAAAAATGAAAATCTTTTCATATAAAGGAAAAAAGACATCTTTTGGCTAGTAAAGCCTAGTTATCACCCCTTAACTTTATACTTTATCTAGTAACTTATCTAGCATCAAAGTCTTAGGAACACATTACAAATACTCAATTGTTTTAATAAAAATGTTTTCCTGGGGCTGGGGATTTGGCCTAGTGGCAAGAGCGCTTGCCTCGTATACTTGAAGCCCTGGGTTCGATTCCCCAGCACCACATATGCAGAAAATGGCCAGGAGTGGCGCTGTGACTCAAGTGGCAGAGTGCTAGCCTTGAGCAAGAAGAAGCCAGGGACAGTGCTTAGGCCCTGAGTCCAAGCCCAGGACTGGCAAAAAAAAAAAAGAAAAATGTTTTCCTTCCTGAATGTAAACATCCAGTAAATGGTACATAATATTCTAGGTATAGCAAAATCAGAAATTCACTTATGAAAGAGGTATATTTTGGCATATTTGGTGGCAAGGGTGGTTGTCTTAATACAAAATTGCTTCAGCAGAAGAAGGTGGTCATTATCATATAGAACTGAACTCCTTCACTCAGTTACGTCAGTCAGTAGAAAATCGTTAATTTCTTTGTAACTCTGCCTATATGACCGGGCCACAGACAAGAAGAGAAATAGGTCTAATAGTCATTTGGCGAGAGGAAAGTGTTTTCTTGACACTTGGAGGCATTCCTCCGCAAACTTCTTTTCTATTTAAAATAAAGCACAGGAGCCGGGTTCCGGGAAGGGGAGCCCCACCAGCGGGCCATCCTCGCAGGCTTTCTGTATGCAGTACTGGGAAGTTCTGCGGCTGCCTGGGAGGCCTCCAGCTTGAGTTGCTCCACCAGGCGCTGCAGGGTGCTGACGCTGACACCCCCCCCCCACAGGACATGGCTGTGGCCGTGGGGTACCCCAGGGCGGTGGAGCCCGGCCTAGTCCTTTCTTTTGAGCAGCAAATTCCTCCATCAAAGTATTTGTTGAACAAATGTAGAATAACTAGGAATGTGTAGTGTAAATATAATAAGTAAACTTATAGAACTTCTCATTAAGAAAAATAACCAGGGCTGGGAATATGGCCTAGTGGTAAAGTGCTCACCTTGTATACATGAAGCCCTGGGTTCGATTCCTCAGCACCACATATATAGAAAAGGAAGTGGCGCTGTGGCTCAAGTGGCAGAGTGCTAGCCTTGAGCAAAAAGAAGCCAGGGACAGTGCTCAGGCCCTGAGTTCAAGCCCCAGGACTGGCCCAAAACAAAACAAACCAACCCCCCCACCCAAAAATGACAAAAATTGGATGTTGGTGGCTCAAGCCTGTAATCTGAGCTACTCAGGAGGCTGAAATCTGAGGATCGCTGTCTGAATCCAGCCCAGACGAGAAAGTTCATGACATTCTTGTCTCCAATTATTCACCGAAAAACCAGAAGTAGAACTGTGGCTCAATTGGTAGAGTGCCAGTCTTCTGCAACAAAAGCTAAGGCTCTGAGTTCAAATCCCAGAACTGGCACCAAACAAAAGTTGTTTCCTTAAAAATGAGGCAGGACTCTAATGGTTAAAAAGGGGGGGAAATCCAGTGCAATATTTGCACAAATGTTTTCAATTTCCTCAGTATAATGGATACCACACTTTTTCATCTTTTGAAAAGAGACATAAATCTTTTTAAAATTTTTAATATTTTTCTTGGATCTTTGAAGGAGTTTGAACTTTCATGTCACATTCTCCACTACCAGCAGCGGATGCATCTGGATCAGAAATACAATTTTTTTTTTCCTTAGCAAGGCAAAATTTTATTTTTGTGCAGAAGTGTGCACCACTGGCAAGCAAGCACACCCAGAAAAGTATTCCAAGTCAACTGTTTTGTTAAAGAAACGGTCTTTAGTTCTTCAGCCCTTCAGCTATAAGTTTCTGCCTTCGTTTCTCAGGGGTCTGAGAAGTCCCACCAAGCCAATAGTTCAGGCCGGGCACCAGTGTCTCCTACCTGCAAATCCTAGCTACGCAGGAGGCTGAGATCTTTGTAGTTCAAAGCCAGCCCAGGCAGGGAAGTCCATGAGGCTCTCATCTCCAATTAACTACCAAAAAGTTGGAAGTAGAGTTGTAGCTCACATGATAGAGTGCTCATAAGCCCAGGACCAGAATAAACACACACACACACACACACACACACACACACACACACACACACACAGGCAATAGCTCCGAATCTTCTGGAATTCTCTTTCCCTGTATTCCTTCTGAAAATGTGATGTTCCATTCTAGGGACAGAGTCTTCCTCAACCCCAACTGAATCACCACCATTGCCAATCAGTGTACATGACAGAACAGTAAACCCGTAGACTGGTGTGCACAGCTGGCCAGCAATGTCTCAGGAGTAACTAGAAATTGTCGCCTTCACATACCATATAACTAGGTTTCCACTCAACTGATACTACTAAATGCAAAATCCAGGCTGGTGGTGTAGCTCAGTGGTAGAACAAGTGCTTAGCATTGTTTCCACGACTGGAAGCAACCGGTCGCAACCGACAGGATCAACAACTCTGGGAGAAATACTAGGATGCGTCATTAGGAGTTAAGCATAGAGGCTAGCAGCGTGGCTCACAGGTAGAGCGCATGCCTGGTCTATTTGAGGCCTTGGGCTCCAGCACCAGCATGAACTAGAGTTTTCAATTTGTTTGCAAGTAAAGCACATAGATAATGTCATGAACTTATGAACCTGAGCCAACTACAGCAGGCCCAAAAGGGAAAAGGAAAATCTGTGGAGAGAAAACATCACAAATAACTCTGGGGATTGCCATTCTCATCAACTCAGACTCAATAAGCCTTCTTTGTTCTTTTATCTTTTAAGGAAGTCCTCTGAAAGTGGTGACACTATCACTGATCACTAAAGAGGTGTGTACTTGAGAAAGTAGGCCATCTTTAACCACAATATGACTAAATCATTAGAGATCAATGCTAACAGCGTTCCAGAAAAACCTGTTATTCTTTGTCCTACTGACCAAATTCTTCCAAATACTGACCAATTTCCAAGTTCAGGATTTGGGCCAGGTGTCCCAATACTATAGAAGCTGACACAGGGGGTGGCATGGTCAAGGCCGGGCTGGGCTCAGAAACAATTTGTAGATTGTATAGGAAGCATTATTCCAAACAACAGCTTCTTCAGTTCTCTCTCCTTCAGTCCCTACCTGGGTGATTCTCATCCAGTTTCCATTTTTTTTATTTATTTTATTTTTGCCAGTCCTGGGGCTTGAACTCAGGGCCTGAGCACTGTCCCTGGCTTCTTTTTGCTCAAGGCTAGCACTCTACCACTTGAGCCAAGGTGCCACTTCCGGCTTTTTCTATATATGTGGTGCTGAGGAATCGAACCCAGGGCTTCACACATGCTAGGCAAGCACTGTACCAGTAAGGCACATTCCCAGCCCAGTATTTGATTACTTTTTTTTTTGCCGGTCTTGGGGGTTGAACTCTGGGCCTGGGTGCTGTCCCTGAGCTCTGCAGCTCAAGGCTAGTGCTCTACCACTTTGAGTCACAGTGTCACTTCCAGTTTTCTAGTGGTTAGTTGGAGTCTCTGACTGGGCTGACTTTGAACTGTGATCCTCAGATCTCAGCCTCCAAAGTACGTAGGATTACAGTGTGAGCCACCGGCAACCTTACTTTTATATATGTGTTCCAAAAAGCTGCTGGTTGTATTTGTTCCTTGAACTTCAGTGCTTCTGAAGTTCAGGGAAGCATTTTACAAGCAACTAGCTGAATAGTTTGCCTCAAGAGGAAAATCCTTTACAGCAGGCCAGAGTGCTAACTACTGCCAAAAATATTCTGAAGGACTTCCCATATTACTAAGGTCTGGAAAAGAGCTCAACTGTCTCTAACAGGAAGAGGTTACTAGTATTGTGATTGTTTTAAATTCTCTCTGAAACCAGAATTTGGCAAGGAAAACTGTCCTTTCCTGAAAGGATAGGGAAACCTAAGGGTTTCTATTGTTCAAGAGGAATACATAAAATCTCATTGAATGCCCCCAAATAAATCTAAAGACATGAACGAAAAGGGGCCCAAGCACATGTAATTTCTATTCTATATTGTCTTTAGAAACTGGGTAACACTAAGGGTTTTGGTTAACACCTACCCTCTTTCGGAAACTCAAATGTGGTACAAATTAATTCTGACACCTCCGTTTTAGAGCAAGAAAGAAATATAAAGGAACAATGAATTGGCTGTTCTGGAATTCACTAGCCCTGTCTGGCTGGACAAACTCAAATGAGATTTAGGACTACATATACAAAGGCCTTTTCACTCCTGATGCAGATCATGAGATTGTGGAGATTCAAAGTCTATTTATTTGAACATGGCTCTCTGAACAAAGTTCACCTGTTCAACAATGTTTGGGCTTTTAGGCTTAGGAAGCTGGAAAATGTTTTGAAACCAATATTAGGATAGGGGGAGGTTATCCCTGGATTTTTGTTCCACTATTTGCTTTGCAAATATAAGCCACTGGTCATAAGGGAGGTGCTAATGGGTACAAATACTACCTACTCTAGGAAAATACATATTGGCAACACTTTCATCACAAAAAGGGGGGAGGGGAAGGTACTTTTGTGTTAAGTGTAATGGTTAGTGGTATGACATATTATCCTTTTTTTTTTTTTTTAAACCTGTCTTAGGGCTTGAGTGCTGTCCTTAAGTATCTTTGTGCTCAAGGGTAGCACTGTACCACTTGAGCCACAGCACCACTTCTGTTTATTTTTTTCTGTTTAATGTGGTACTGAGAAATAGAACCCAGGGCTTCATGCATGCTAGGCAAGCACTCTGGCTAAGCCACATTCCCAGCCCCCATATACATTTTATAAATTAAAAAAACAACAATAACAGAGAACAAAGGGGCATGGTTTCCTTGATATATGACTGTCAGGGAGGGAGGAGGACAGTAGAGAACAAGTCTGCAAAACAACAAACTTCTTTTCAAATGGTATTTCCACATGTTTGGGTCAGCGACTTTACATTATGCATCTAAAACCAAACAACTACTAAACATAAAAAGGTCTAGAATAAACCTATCAGTGGATCACAATGCTCAACAGCTATGTACACATGATCATATAAGAGGAGGATAAGCAAAAAACTCCAAGAGAAGGACACAGGAGGATTCTATGGTTGATGTTATCTCTAAAATTCTAGGTGAATTTCCTGTGGCATACCCTAAGTGGTTACTGTATATGATTTTGGTACACTGGATATTGTATATATGCCTACCTGATCTAGGGAAGGAAAAGGAAAATGAGGGTGAAGGATATCACAAGAAATGCATTCACTACCTTATTATGTAACTGTACTCTTTGCACACCTTGTCAATAAAATTTAAAAAAAAAAACAAAACAAAACTAGAATTAAACAGACCTATACAGTCTGTACAAAGGAAATTTGTCAGCCTCTGAATTTCAACTCCCAAACTTATTAGAACATACTCTGCCAGTTACTAAGATAATTTCCCGTTCCGATAGTTTAATATCTTTATTCTAGATGTACAGGCAAAAAAGAAAAAACCCACACTAAAAATACAAGCAATTACTGCCCAAAGGAAGCACGGTAGATAACTTCAAAAGGCTTACAGAATCTTAAGAACACGGTATAAAAACATAAAGCATCCAGCAGTGTCCCACTCACAATGGAACTAAAAATAAAACCTGGGCTGGAAAGGGCTCTTTCCCAGCAAGGTCTTTCATTTGGAAGCCACCAATCCCGTCGGCGACCTCTACGACAACAGTTTTTGACCTCTTCATCCAATTATGAGCTTTACCCTCCCCCGACTGAAACAGCTAACGAATCCCTGTCATTATACAGGGAGCAAGATCCCCCCCACACCCACCAAAGCCTAGTGTGGATAACACACCCACAGACTCGAGCCAGGAAGGGCCGAGGGCTCCCCTTCATTCAGGGAGCCCGGCCTGTGGTGAAGAAGAAATTCTAAACCAAAAAAATAAATAAATAAACCCGAACCTTGCACAAAAGGCTGGAAGGCAAATGTAGCAGCCTTACTCCCGAATTTCCTGGCTTTGTGGCTTCCATTGAAAACACCGAGCCTCCAACATTTCCCCTGACATCAGAGAAACAGCAGCTCTTTGACCGCGTGCAGCGACGCCGCCGGGCACACACTTCACTGTACCCGGGGCACCAGGGATCTTTAGAAAGGAACGGGAGCGGGAACGGGGGTCAGCGGACGGGGGGGGGGGGGGGGGGCGGTCCCAGCCCATTGTCCAAGCTCCGAGATCAGATAGCAGGGGCCATAAACATAAACCTCATCCGAAAATACTGGCGCAGGGCGTGTGGAGCGCCAGGCTCCGCCCGCCCGGCCCGCACACCCCGGAGGCCCCACCTCGCCGGCGGGCAGCAGCCTCCAGCCCCTTTGTTATTAGGTCAGCGGCCCAGCCCCGGCCAGCACCGGGCCTGGGCTCCTCCGGGCTCCCCGGACCCCTTCCCGCGGCGGCGCTCCAAGCGCCGTCTACCCACTGGCCTTCCTCCCACCGGGGACGCGGCGAGACGCCCCGATTTCCGAGGAGGACTTGGAACTGAATGGCGCACGCCCCCGGGTTCACACGCCGCAGGGCGCGCGCTCACGCAGGCACGCACGCACGCACGCAGGCAAGCGCGCGCGCGCACGCACGCGGCGGGGGAAACGGAGAAGAACAAAGGGGCCGCGCCTGGCTCCGCCCCCGGGCTCCGCGTGAAATGGCGGCCGCCGCCGCGCCACAAAATGGCAGTCGGCCCGGCCCCCGGTGCGTGGGGGCGTGGGAGACGCGGGGCGCCCGGGGTCCCTCCCCACGTAGCCACAGGGGCGTCCCGTTCCTTCCCACGCCCCCAAGCTGCCCTCTCCCAGGGGCGGGCGGGCGGAAGGGGCGACACCCCTGCTCCAGGTCTCCGCGCACCCGCAGCCCCGGGCTCCCCGTCCCGCAGTGGAAGACGCATCTGGTGTGTGTGCGGGGGGCGCGGGGAGGACGGGCAGGGTCCACGCACGGGGGGCGTAACGCGGGGCCCCGAGCCCCCGAGCTTTCCTCCCCGGCGTGAGGGCCCGGGTGAGCCTGGCCGTGCCTTGGATAGTTGGAAGCCGGGCCGTGTACTTTGGTTGGTTCCTTTTTTCCTCTCAAAACCCTCCGCTTCCCCGCCATTCCCATCCCCCAGCTTCCCTCTGTCTCCTTTCCAGAAACTTCTCAAGGAAACTCAGCAAAAAAAAAAAAAAAAAAAAAGCCGCAGGCTCCGCCTCCGCCTCCTACCTTCCGAAGCATGCGCAGTGGGCCGGGCTGGCGCGCGCGGAGGAGGGGGGGGCGGAGTGTGAGAGTGGAGCGTGCGCGCGCGCGCTCCCCTGCGGGGGCGGTTCGCTCTCACAATGAAGGGAACAGGATCCCCTCCCCCCCAGCGTTCCGTCATCGCGCAGGCGCACTGAGGCAATTTCCCTGCTCTTTGAGGGAAAGGGGCCGGGATGGCCCGCCGCGGCCGGGCGGGGCTCCGCGCGCCTGCGCCCTGCGTCCTCCTGGCTGCCCCGTTTTGTTGTGTTTTCCCGGCGCTGTCTGGAGTGGCGTCCTTCATTTGTGCTGTGTCTGAGCAGCCGGTTTCTCCCGTACCCCTCGTTTCCCTGAACTCCCGCCGGCGGGAGCTGCTTCCTCCGGGGCTTCCCGATCGTGGAGAGGAGATGTGCTTTCCTTTTGTGCCCGGGGGGGGGGGGGGTGGGCTGAGCCGGCCCGGCGGCTTCGCTGGCGCTCCTCCCACCCCGGCCCGCGCCATGTTTGCGCGCCTCGGGATTGGCTTTGGTGACTGGGGAGTGGCGGGACCTCCTCTGAACTTCGGGGGCGGGGAGGGGGGGGGGCCTGTCCGGTGCACACCTGGCACCCAGCCGGGACTCGGGGTGCCTCGGTGGCCCGTCCCGGCCAGTGGTCCCCGCGGTGACCTGACCCTGTTGCCCTTTAGAGGGCCGGGGGGGGGGGGGTTGGAGGTAATGGTTTTTATGTTATCTTCAGCTATAAAGGCGATTCAGTTCACCGTGGTAGCCTAAGTGCACCGTGCGTCACGATCCGTGTCACTCCATCATTCTCTATATTACATATGAATATATTTAAACCACACGCCCGCCCCGTCGTCGGCCATCTGACCCGGTGTCGGAACTGCCGCGGTTTCCCGCCCTCCCCTCCGGGACGCAGGCCGCCCCCGGCAGCGATCGCCCGGGTGGGCGGTGGGTCGGTGCCCGCGGGAGGGAGGGCGGTGAGGGGCTGAAGCCGGCACCCCGGCCGCGGCGACCCGGGCTCGGAGCAGCTCCCCCGGGGCGGGGCGGGGCGGGGCGAGCTGGCCGGGGCGCGCGCGGCCCTGACCGCGGCCGGCCGAGGTCAGCCCGGGGCGCGGCCCGGGGCGGGGCCGCCCGAGGGCCCTGCCGCCGAGCGGAGGAGCGCCCAGTCTTCCCGGTGGGAACGGCGGGGGTGTGCCCTGGCTCTCCCCCGAACTCGAGGGAAATCTGCCCGGAAGCTGTGGGCTTGCCCTGGGAGCCCCAGAATTCTGCTAGCCGGGCTGTGATTTGAGGCTTGGAAAAGGCCGGGCAGGCCCAGTGTTCCCCGATGGAAGACTGAGGTAGATTCCGTCCTCACAGGCACTGCACTGCGTTACCAGGTTCTTTCCAATCGCCTCCTGCAGTGAGGAGAACACCACGAGAAAGGAAACGCGCTTCCCGGTTTACAGTGGACATGGTGTCAGGCTTTCTAATGTACCAGTAATGGGATGTCTGGAACAATACGTTGAGACCTAAGGGCAAAAGTATTCTGGTTTAAAGCCACTGTTTTCCACAGGTGATGTGTGTGTCCACGCAGTGTTCCAGTACTGAGGCTTGGAATTAAGGGTCTGAGTACTCTCACTGTCCATTAGTTTAGCCTTTTCTTTCTTTCTTTTTCTTGTCTGTCCTGGGGCTTGAACTCAGGGCCTGGGCGCTGTCCCTGAGCCTCTCCGTGCTTAAGGCTAGCACTCTACCATTTGAGCCACAGCACCACTTCAGGCTTTTTTCTGAGTTTATTGGAGGCAAGAGTTTCATGAACCTTCCTATCCAGGCTGGCTTTGAACCATGATCCTCAGACCTCAGCCTCCTGAGTAGCTAGGATTACAGGCCTGAACCACTGGCCCCAGCACACAGGTGAGATTTATTTATTTTTCCTTGTTATTATAAAGGCGATAAGCAGAGGAGTTACAGTTACATAAGTCAGTTGTGGGGCTTGAAATTAGGGCCTGGGTATTGTCCCTGAGCTCTGTTGCTGGACTAGTTTGCTACCACCTGAGCCACCGCAACACTTCCAAGAGTGCATTTCTTTCTATGGAATGTCACCTCTTTCCTCACTCCCAGTTCCGCCCCTCCCCATACTTTCTCCAAAGTTGTACAGCTTATTTTCAACAGTGTCTAGTGAGTACCATTGCTGCATTTGTTTACCAAGTGTGGTGATATTATACCCTCCATTTCTGTGCCCCCCACCTTACCTTTTCAAAGACAGGTAAATGAACAAACAAGACAAAAAGAAAACAAAAACAGCAACAGAAGAAACCTCTGGTTTCTATTTCTTGGAGTTAATTTCAATAAATATTTTACATGATTACTTGCACTGTGCTTTTGTGTTCCTCTCCTAATAATATCCTTGGTTGGTCTCGCTGTGAATGCTTTGCGTCCTGTATAATTTATTATGTCCCTGTATATTTTATATCTAGCTTCCCCATATGAGAGAAAGTATTTGCTGTTTTTTGTTGTTGTTTGTTTTTTAGTGCCAATTCAGGGGCTTGAACTCAGGGCCTAAATGCTGACCTGAGCTTTTGTGCTCAAGGCTAGTGCTCCACCACTTGAGACACAGCTCCACTTGATGCTTTCTTTGGGTAATTAGTTGAAGATCAGAGTCTCAAGGAGCTTCCTGCTGTGGCTGGCTTCCAACTGCAATCCTCAGATCTAAGCCTTCCAAGTAGCCAGGATTACAGGCATGAGCCACGGGTGCCTGGCTTGAATTTTTCAAAAAGTAAAGGTCGTGTGCTTTGGGTAAGTGTTTAACCTGTGGATGTGAGGAAAATAAGCCACCTTTCAATCCAGCCTCTAAGCAGATAGCAGTTTTCATTGAAATCTTTAGTTAAGGCTCTGTAGATTCTTTTTTTCATTATAGAAAGTATTTCAAGCTAGGAGCCAGTGGCTCACACCTGTAATCCTAGCTATTGAGAAAGTTGAGATCTGAGGTTCACAGTTCAAAAGTTGCCCTAGTCAGAAAAACCCAAGTTTTGGGGCTGAGAATGTGGCTTAGCGGTACAGTGCTTGCCTTGCATGCATGAAGCCCTGGGTTCGATTCCTCAGCACCACATACGCAGGAAAAGCCAAAAGTGGCACTGTGGCTCAAGAGTTAGAGTGCTAGCCTTGAGCAAAAAGAAGCCAGGGACAGTGCTCAGGCCCTGAGTTCAAGCTCCAGGTCAGGCAAAAAAAAAATCCAAGTCTTATCTCCAATAAACTAGCAAAAAAGCTGGAACTAGAGGCAAGGCTCAAGTGGAAAAAGCCAAGCAAGGGTGGGAGGCCCTGAGTTCAAACCCCAGTACTGGCACACACAAAAAGAAATCACAAAATATTTGAAAATTTCCCTGTGTGGGAAACAGCACTCAGGTGCAGAGCCACTGATTATAAATGCATCACATGAAGCTGGGTGCTGGTGACTCTCGCCTATAATCCTAGCTACTCGGGAGGCTGAGATCTGAGGATCACAGTTTGAAGCCAGCCCAGGCAGGAAAGTCTAGAAAAACACAAGTGATGGTGTAGCTCAAGTGATGAGTACTAGTCTTGAGGAAAAAAGCTCAGGGACAATGACCAGGTCCCAAGTTCAAACCCCATGACCACCACCGCGACCAACAACAACAAAATAACGTTTCTCTTTCCTGCCATGAAAATCTGTTATCTTTTGATAGCAAAATACTGAAATTGAACTTGTGTGTGTTCAGGTACTGGATCTTGGACTTAAGTCCTGGGCACTGTCCCTTAGCTTTTTTGCTCAAGTCTAGTGCTCTACCACTTGAATCACAGCTCCATTTCTGGTTCTCTCATGGTTAATTGGAGGTAACAGTCATAGGGACTTTCCCACCCATGGTGGCTTTGAACCTAGATCCTCAGGTCTCAGCCTCCTGAGTAGCTAGGATTACAGGCTGTCAGCTTCTTGACTGTTGGGATTACAGTGGTATAATATCACCACGTCTGGCAAAATTTAACCTTTTAAAAACTTAAAAATAAAATAAGGGGAAGGAGGGACCAGGAGAGAGTGAGGGAAGGAAAGACACTAGGAAATGTTAATTATAATCCCACTGTACATCACCTTTATAACAATAGAGTAATAAAAAAGTGAACTACACCAGCTTTTTTTGGATAAAGAATGGCAGGAACTGACTTCCTTAAAAAAATCAGTAATTCGGGGCTGGGAATATGGCCTAGTGGCAAAAGTGCTTGCCTCATATACATGAAGTCCTGGGTTCGATTCCCCAGCACCACATATATGGAAAATGGCCAGAAGTGGCGCTGTGGCTCAAGTGGCAGAGTGCTAGCCTTGAGCAAAAAGAAGCCAAGGACAGTGCTTGGGCCCTGAGTCCAAGGCCCAGGACTGGCAAAAAAAAAAAAAAAAAAATTCTATTTTAATTTGTGGAAAACTCAAAATAGTATAGAATAAATTACTTAGCTTCCCTTGAGATCTAAATAGTAAAGGAGATGCTTATGAAGCACTAGCTGCCTAAAAGTGATCTAGAGAACTAGATCTATCCTTTCACCCTTTTGTTGCTCTGGTAATTTGTGTATACATAATTTTCCCAGTATGTACTTTCTATATTGAATGTGGTAGTGGATGGGTCATTTGCATGATTGGCACTCAGATATAACAACTTGTCAAATACTCTGATAATAATACAGTGGCATTTGTCTTATCTTCTATTACTACTATTATTATTATTAGGGTGTTGTTCTTATTAACAGGGTTTCCTTATGTAGGCCCAACTGGCCTGGAACTTGCTATGCAGGCTAGGTTGGCCTCAAACTTGTGATCCTCCTGATTCAGCTGGGATTACAGGGATGCATTACCATGTTTAGCTGTTATTTTCTCTCTTTTTTTTAAATGGTTATTACATTATTTACCATAGCTAAGATATGGAACCAATCCAAATGCCCCTCAGTAGGATGGATCAAGAAAATGTGGTATATATACACAATGGAATTCTTTGCTTTTATCAGAAAGAATGGCATTGCCCCATTAGTAAGGAAATGGAAAGACTTGGAAAAAAATCATATTAAGTGAAGTAAGCCAGGCCCAAAGAAAAATAGGCTCTATGTTTTCCCTCATTTGTAGTAATTAGTATATGTCAAGGATAATCCTAGCAGAGGATCAACAACAGGACCATATAAAATGTTAATTGAAGTGAACTCCAAGATATGGAAACAAGAGGTTTTTGTTGTTGTTTTTGTTTTTAATGTACTGTGTGAAGTTATTTCTTTCATCCCATACCCCCCTTTGGTTTATCCTCTGTTTTATTTTGTTACCCTGTGTCTTGTATATAAATTTATCTGATTTGGGGAAGGGAAGGGAAATAACAAAATCATGAGACAAAGGACAAAGGGTGAACCAATGTAACAGTAATACAAGACACTATGTTGGACATGAACTTTACAACTTGGGGGAGGCAAAATGGGAAAAAAAGGAGAGAAAGGGAAACAATGTTTGACAAGAAATGTACTCATTGCCTTACTTATGTAACTAACTTCTCTGCACAATACCTTTACAATAAAAGTAAATTAAAATATAATAAAAATTATAAATGTTATAATAAAGGCCATATAAAGAATGGTTACAGGGGGCTAGGAATGTGGCTCAAGTGGTAGAGCGCTAGCCTGGGGCAAAAAAAGCTCAGGTACAGGGCTCAGGCTCTGAGTTTAAGCCCCAGGACTGGCAAAAAAATAAAAAGAAAGTTACAGTTGCATAAGTCAGGTAAGGAGCACGTTTCCTTTTGGGCAATATCACTCCTCTCACTGTCTTCTAATTTTTCCTCCCTTCCCTTTCCCCTACAAGTTGTATAGTCTATTTTCTGCATAGTGTCCAGTGAGTTATTTTCTATTGTTTTTGAAAAAAAAAAAAGGGTACTGGTGGCTCATGCCTGTCATCCCAGCTACTCAGGAGGATCTGAGAATCATGGTTCAGCCAGCCCAGGTAGGAAAGCCCAATTATCCACCAGAAAACCAGAAGTGGCTCTATGGTTCAAGTGGTAGAGCGCTAGCCTTGAGCTGAAGAGCTCAGGGACAGTGCCCAGTCCCAGAGTTCAAGCCCCACCACCCACACACACAAAAAGCAAACAAACAAAAAAAAACCAGCTGGGAATATGGCCTAGTGGCAAGAGTGCTTGACTCGTATACATGAAGCCCTGGGTTTGATTCCTCAGCACCACATATATAGAAAATCACCAGAAGTGGCGCTGTGGCTCAAGTGGCAGAGTGCTAGTCTTGAGCAAAAAGAAGCCAGGGACAGTGCTCAGGCCCTGAGTCCAAGGCCCAGGACTGGCAAAAAAAAAAAAAAAAAAAAAAAAAAAAAAAAAAAAAAAGAACACCTCTGGTCAGGCATAGTGACTCAAGCTTGTAATCCTAGGTGCTCAGGAGGCTGAGATCTGAGGTTCACACAGCCAGTCCAGGCAGGAAAGTCCACTAGACTCGTCTTTATTTTTCTTTTGTTGGGGGGGGGAGCGGGCAGGGAGGTCATGGGGCTTGAACTCTGGGCCTGAGTTCAATCACTGTGATTGGCTAGAAAAGAAAAGGAAAACAAACAAACAAAAAAAAACCCAAACCTGATTCTAATAATGGTTTTGTTAGGATTCAGTCTTTGTTTGGTCAGTCATATATGGTTGAGATTTTGGTCAGAGTGTGTGTGTGTGTGTACTGGGTATTGAACTCAGAACCTCCCATTCCTGCTTGCCTTTTTCTAGGTGATCTGCACCTCTGACTGTTTTCTTACAGGTTAATTGCAAACGAGTCTCTTGGATTTGTCTGCCCCAAATGGCTTCAAACTTCAGTCCTAAGATTTCAGCCTTCTGCGTAGCTATGATTGGGTCAGCTTAGTTGATATATTTTTATATGCCTTTTAGGAAAAAAAGTTTATATTTTAAGTGTATGTTTTCTCATGAAACAGCTGAATTTTAATACCTTTGGACCCAATTTGTAACTGAATTCTTTTTATGTATCAAGTAAATGTTTGTCTTCCTGTATAAAAGGCGGTATGGATTTATCTGCTCTAGTGACTAAGTTCACATTCAAAGCGTGGATTTAAGGCTCAGATGCTTTCCCCATCTGAGCTTTCATTACGCATGACTGAACTCTTTGAGCATGTCTAGCATGCTAAATACAGCAGCTCCTCGCAGTGTGAAAATAAGACTTGATTAAAAGCAAATCTATTTTAGTTCTTTTTGCAAATGGCTCTGCTTTAATGTCACCTTTCTGAATTCCCTTTAATATTCAAATGAGGAAATTCACTTCACCATGCATTATAGATAAATCACAACCTTATTTTTCTGTTGCTGTTTTTGAGGTGCTGGGGATGAAACCTAGGGCCTCTCACACTAGGAAGCACTCTACCGCTGAGCTACAACAACCCCAGCCCCCACAACTTTTTGTTCCTTCTCAATGAACATCAATTATTAATTGTTAAGATTAAGGAAAAAAACCTCATCCGAGAATAACAGAGTGGGTCGCCTTTCTTCTCTTCGTTTTTCCTTTCTGTTGAAAACATACAGGCCTATGTAGAGGCTTATGCAGAAATTCTGCCCTGTAAATATTGTAACAAGGGTAGAAATGGAAAAAGCTTTCTCAGTGTTTCTTGATGCATTGCCAGCAAAAATGAAAAACTCACAAATCAAACACTTGATGTGGGACTGTGCAAAGGGCATGAACTTGTCAGAGTTGTTGTTACTAAGAGCTTTTGCAATAGAAAAGGTCAGAAAAAAAAGACTTGAGTAAATATTCTTTTTTCAACGGAGAAACAGTACCAAGGTCACATAACCTTCATGCTAATCTAAGAAAAATACATTAAAATAAATAAGGTGGTAGGGTTGGGTGTGGTACCCATGTAATCCCAGTATTTGGGAGGCTGAAGTAAGAATTATTTTTCCCAGAGGCACGCCAGTGTTTTGACACTTGGAAACCTAGCCACAGCTAGGCTTCTTAGCCACTTCTGGCTTTTGAGTGGTTACTTGGAGATAAGATTCCCACAGACTTAGCTGCCCAGGCTGGTTTTGAATCTTGATCCTCAGATTTTAGCCTCCTGGGTAGCTAGGATTATAGTTGTGAGCCACCAGTACCCAGCCTCCTCTATTTTTCATAGTGACACTTTCCCACTGAATTTCAACTTTTTTTTGTTTTCTTTTTAGGCAGATTTTTATTTGGTAGCCCAGCTGGCCTCAAACGTTGGATTCTGCTGCCTTAGACTCCTAATTGCTGCAATTATAGATATGTACTGCCACACTCAGTACCTATCTGGTTTTCAGTGAATAATGCACAATGTATTTCAGTGTTCCCTAAAGTGTGGGTGTTTATAGTAAAATTTATGCTTCATAGGAAAACACATGTCAATTCAGCACTTTCTAACTGCAGCCACTACATAGTATTCTATGGTTCATGATGATACGCAACACTGTATCCTATGGTTGATGAGGCAGTTGGACAGAGAAATGGCCAAATGTAAATCTCCAACCTCCCTTCTTCCCTCACTCCCTTCCTTTGTTGATGGTGCAAGGACTTGAACTGAAGGTCTGAGGCATATCCCAATTTCCAATCCTACATCTTAATGTAGGTTAGTTTTCTTTCACTTTCACTAAGGAATCAAGTCAAAATTAATTAGTCAAAAAAAGAAAGCAAAAAAATTTTTTTTGTGCTAGCCCTGGGGCTTAAACTCAGGGCCAGGCACTGTCCCTGAGTCTTTGTGCTCAAAGCCAATGGTCTACTAACCAGAGCCACAGCTCCACTGCCAGTTTTTAGGTGGTTAATTGGAGTAAGAGTCTCATGAACTTTTCTGCTGGAGGTTTGAACCAAGTGTCTCAGTTCTCAGCTTCCTGAGTACACAGGGTTCCATGTGAGCCACTGGCATCCAGCTGTCCATTTCATTTTTCAGATTCAAAGTTTCTAATACACGCAATGACTACTTTGGATGGAGACAAAGATCTGGAGGCACACACTATAAGTTAATTCAATTGTGAATGTTTCACTATTGTTTACGGATACTAATAGTATTTTGTTTTTTCCCCTGTTTCTGAATTTGTCTTTTCTCAGTTTCTGGATGAAAGACATGTGTTTAAATTCAAGCATGTTATCAATCTTTAAAATATTTTCCCTTCCTGTTTCTGTCTCTTATGAAGTTAGAAACGCCAGATAATTAAAAACATGTTCAGCCAGGCATGGTGGCTCACATTTGTAATTACAAGTTCTCAGGAGGTAGAAATCCTGGAGGATTGAGGTTTGAGGCCAGGGGGGGTACAAACTGGGAGTGGTGGTGCCTACTAGTCATCCCTGTTATGCACGAAGTCAGAGGTAGGAGGGTGGAGGTTTGAGATGAACTTCTGCAAAAGCAAAAACTTGATCCATTACTTGAAAAGTAACTAAGGTTTGGGGCATGATTCAAGTGGTAGAGTGCTTGCCTGCCAAGGGTCAGGCCCTGAGTTCAAACTCCAGCACTGACAAAAAATCCAACACCAGCAATGTTTTCTAGTAGAAATTATTATAGCTTGGCGAGGTGTGGTAGTTAAGGCCTGTAATCTGGACACTCAAAATAAGTTTTCTTTCTTTCTTTTTTTTTTTTTGCCAGTCTTTGGGCTTGAATTTAGGGCCTGGGCACAGTCCCCGAGTCTCTCGGTGCTCAAGGCTAGCGCTCAACCACCTGAGCCACAGCTCCACATCTTTATGGGAGATGAAGGCTCTCATGGACTATCCCGCCCGGGAACCGTGAAAGTCCGATCTCATCCTCCTTAGCTAGGATTACCGGCGCCCGGCCTGCAGTTTGTCTTTAAGGGCACCACGAGACCAGGTATTTTATAAGTTGTCTTCTGTACCTCTGCACCTGAAGTATTTCTTTATTATTTCTGTGCGTGAAAAATGTGAAGCAGGGGTGTGTGTGTGTGTGTGTGTGTGTGTGATGGTTGCATTCCCAGCACGTGGGAGGCCGAGGCGGGAGGATCAAGGCTAGGCTGGGTCTCAGGCAAGACCACGTTTCAGAAAAACCAACACCACTCAAAACAAAAAATTGACGGGCTGACCGTCCTCATGGACCTGGTACAGCAAGGATGCTGGAGTCGCCTTAACCGGAGTCAAGGCGCCAGGCTTCCGTACGCTGGTCATTCTCATGGCAGTCAAGCACCAGGGGCTTCGTACGTCCCCAGGCCCCCAGGCCCGGGGAGGCCGGAGGTCCGATCCGTCCCGGTGGAGGAGGCCACACTGGAGGGCGGGAGTCCGCCGACGGGCGGTGGGCGCCGTCCCGGCTCAGTGCCGCTCCTCCCACGCCGCGAGGACGAGCCCGGACGTCTTGGCCAGGTGTTTCACGAGCTCCTCCGTGAGAAAGTTGCTCCACGTTACGTTACAAGCCTCTGACTCTTGGGAGGGATGGGTTTCCGAGGCGGTGGCGGCCGGGCCGGGCGGCGGGCGGCCGCCGCGTGCCGATCACTTTCCCAGGCAGGCGGGGAAGCCGAGCGCCCGGAAACGGCTCGGCCCTGGCGGCGGGGCGAGCCGGCGCAGGGGAGGGGGGTGGTCCGCCCAGTCGGAGCCGCTTTACCCCACCGACGTGTCGGCACCAGCCCGGTTTTCTTTTGTTCTCCCCTGGCCTGAGCCTCGGGACGCACACCCGGCGGGGCTGCGGTCCGCCCCAGCGTCACGCGGGCGCGTGTAGGGGAGGACGGAGCGACGCGGGCGGGCGGGGGCCTCCCGCTGCGCTACGCGCCTGCGCACCGGGGCCGGGCGCGCGCGCTCCGCTTCGCGGCTCCGCGTTCCTCCTCCTCCCCCCCCCCCCCGCCCGGCCCCGCGCGCCTGCGCGCCGCGGCTGGGAGGACCTCGGCGTCCGGGCCGCGAAGGGCGGGCGGACGGGCGTGCGTACGCGCGCGCGCTCGCGAAGAGGGGGCGGCGGCCCGGCGGCGAGAGGCGGGCCGCGCGCGCCGGTGGGAAGCGTCCGGCCGCCACAGCGCCAGCTCCGTCGTAGTCGCGGCCGCCCGGGTCCCGCTCGCCCCTCCTCCCGCTCCCCCCGCCCGCCGCCGCCCGCGCGCATGCGCCGCCGGAGCGCGAGGGTCGGCTTCGGGTGTGTGGTGGCGGCAGAGCGGAGCTGCGAGGCCCGAGAGTCAGAACCTGGGGGAGAGGGATGGTCTCTGCACGGGGGGGAGCCGGAGGAGCCGCCGCCGCTGCCGACGCCACCGCCGCAGCCGCCGCCGCCGCCGCCCCGGCGCCCGCCTCCCGGCGCTGACGGCCGAGTACGAAGCCGGCGACGGGGAGCCAGCCACCGCGGCCGCCGGCGCGCCGCCCAGCATGGTGCGGGAAACCAGGCACCTCTGGGTGGGCAACTTACCGGAGAACGTGCGGGAGGAGAAGATCATCGAACATTTCAAACGGTGAGTGACACGCGGCCCGGGGCCGCGCTCGCTCCGCAGGCGCCGCTGCCGCTCCGGCCCGTTGCCGGCCCCTCCCCGTGCGCGGAACTGGCGCGGCGATCCCGGCCGCCGACACCCCCGGGCGGTGCGGCCCCGCCAGGCTGTCCGGTCCGTCGTCCGCTGGGCCCGCGTCGCGGCGTCGGGCCTCGGCGGAACCGGCCACCGACCGCCACCTCCCAGCCTCGGAGGGAGGAGGCCGGCGCCGGCGTCCGCGGAGGAGCGGTGGGCGCCGCGCTCTCGCCGACCTCTCGTCCGCGGGGTCGCGTCCTTGTGGTCCGCCGCTCCTCGGTCCGGAGCGGACGGACGGACACCCGAGCACGCCGGACAGCCCGGCTCGACGCCGGGAGCCGCGATCCGCACCACTCCCGCGCCGGAGATGTCAGCCCTGGAGAGCGAGAGTCGTGCGGACGCCGAGGTCCCGGTGGGTAACGCGGGGCAGGCTGGCCGGCCCTGGCCCGGAGCCCGTTCACCGGGCACCCGAGGTGGGAGGCCCCGGCCAAGTGGCGGACGCTCCGTCGAGTCTGTGGGGAGACCGGGAGACGCGTGGGGGTGGGGGGATTCTCGCCCGCGGGCGCCCCCGGGGAGTGCGGACCGGTGGACTCGGTAGCCTGGGGAACCCAGCGGCCTTTGGGGGACTGTGGGGTCCCCCAACCCTGAGGTCGTCCCCGGAGCACCGGGAAGTGCAAGCCTCCCCGGTCCGGGGTGGAGGGGGGCGAGCGGGACGGGCGCCGGCCGACGTCGCCCCCGGCCACAGGTTACTTTTTTGGGTCGCGGCTCGCGGCGGCCTGGGCGCCCCTCGGTTCACACGGGCGCGCCGGGAAGGAACGCCGCCGCCCGCTTCGGCCGAGGCCCACCACCCCCGAAGGGTTCCACGTCGGGCTCGCTCTTCAGTTCCTCTCGCCGTCCGGAGAGCGAAGGAGATGATGGAACGTGCTCATTAGTGACTCAGCCGGGGAGGAAAACAGGCTGCGCCGCTCGCTCGGGAGCCGCCCGGGGAGGAGGACGTGGAGCGCCACCGTCCCCCGGCCGGACCCCCCGCTGCCCCCGCGGGCCGTCGCTGGGACCGGGACCCGGTGTTCGCCGCGGGGCGCGCGCGTGTGGACAGACCGGAGCCCGCACCCCCCGAGGCCGTGCCCGACCTGCGGGCGGTCCGCAGGCCCGGGGGAGGTGGCAGGGACGCGGCTGCGGCCTCGCCTCGCCGCCCCAGGGGCACCGGGGACTCCGGGGAGACTGCGGGACCGAGCGGGAAGCCGATGGGAACTTTCCATCCCGGCCCGCGGCGCTCCACCCCTTTCTCCTCCCCCCCCCTTCCACCCCGTCAGTGTCTCGGGGGGAAAAAAGGCGTCGGGCTGCGTCCCGGTGGTGGCCCGGGGCCGGCCTGGGCCGTCGGTCCGCGTCGACGTGCCCGCACGTGCCTCGCCGCAGCCGCTCGGCGGGCGGGCGGGCCGGCCGGCCGTGCCGCTTGGCCGCGCGGCGCAGGTTCGCGGACGCGGCCTGCGGGCGGCGGGCGGCCTGACCCCCCGCACGGCCTGGGCCGGGGGAGGGCGCCGAGCCGGGCCGTCCGGGGAGGCTTCCGAGCGAGCGCCGGGTGCTGCGGGCCGGCTCGTGAGAATGACTCTCTAAAATGGCGGCCGGGACCCACTTGATGTGGGAATCGGCGGGGCCGCGCTCGGAACGCGCCCAGGGCCCGGGAGCCCCGGCCTCGCCCAGGGCCCCGCCGCCCCCGGGCTCCCCGCGGCAGTGAAAGGCGAGCCCTACCTATCGCGGAGCAAAAGCCACTCGTAAAAGCCACTCGTAAAAGCAGGTTGTTTTAAAGCTCAGCAGACGTGTGTGTCCCTGCAAATCCTTTATTTAAAAGGCGATTTTTTTTTCACTTTCGAGCGAATCTATTTTGGTTATTTGAGTAGGCAGTGCATTTTTAATGGGTTCGGAGAGTGTAGAAAGGTTTACAGATAGTGATCTCCCCATCACCCCTGACTCTGGATTTCCCACTTCCATTATCTCTCTTCCCCACAAACGGATACTGTAGGTTTCTGCTTTCTTGCCTATCTTCCTGTGTCAAAGAAATGTTCTTGCTGGTCCAACTTGGCGCTAAATGGACTAGCCTTTTATCCCCATTGTGGAGCACACTTTAAAAAAAAAAAAAAAGAGTCCGCTACGGGGAGGAGACTCGAATTGAGTAAATGAAAGGGATGAGAGGTAGTTGTATCAGAATGATGGCTCTGGAAAGAAAATTTAATGTTATTCACCTCTAGTGTCTTGTAGAAATCTCAATGAGAAAAATAATGCAATACTTATATTAAAACCGAAGCTTAAGTGCCTCCTTCTGCCCTTTTCCCTAGCTAATTACAACATTAACTAATAACTGTTTTACAGGATTAAGAGGTGTACACTGGGAATACATTATTATATGAAACGTTTTCAAGATGAATGTTCTCTTAACAGTGATTAGGCTTTTGCAGTATTTAGGTTTTAAAAAAAAACACCAAAGTAGACAGCTGACATTTCAAACGGGAGAAAAAAGGTCAGAGTCAATTTTTTTTGTCCAGTTTATATTTTGATCAGTGTCTTTGTTTGACAATACATTGAGAGAAGGATGCTGATTTGGCTTTTCCCCCCCCTCAGTGCCAAAGGAAGACCAAACCCTTAGAACATAATCAGAGTATCAAAAGAAATTGGCCGTACCTTTTTACATAATAATAAATCTATTGTGTTCATTCTCTCAGCTTTGCAAATGCTGAAATAAAAATAAACGAAGACTATTTCTGAATCGAGTTTTAGTTAACAAAGATTCATTACTGGAGCACAATAAAGAAAGTCCTTTCCTTTGTATGGTAGCTGGATTGAAGGGGGAAGGGAGGAGTTACACAATTGGTTGTTGTCTTTCAGTTGTAAAAGGTGTGTGCAAAGGCTATACTTTGAATTAGAATGAGCAAATGAACGGAACCCTTTAAAGATTAAAAAAATTTTAATGTCTGAATTTAAAATTTTTCTCCTCACTTTTATAGACCGACTGACCCAATATTATATGTAGGATGATAGATGCCCCACATCAGAATTATTTTCAAAGAATGAAACCCACTTAATGTATTTTCCTCATTTTAATTGTTTTATCTTAATGATTCTCTTGAGTTTAAAGAATATATATTAGCATATATTTGGGTATCTTTACTTGGCCACATAATACAAAGAAGTTTCCTTGTTCTGTACAGCCAGTAGATATTTATACCCATCATTACAATATATTTTCATTAGACACTAGGCAGTTTCTATGAAACTATCTCTAGTTTTGAATATGATTTTGAATATCCTTTTGCATATAAAGTTACAAAAATTAGCAAAAATTACACAAAACTTCATTTATTTTGAGCTATATTAACATTAATATAGGATGCTTCAAATGTATTTTGCCTTCTGAATAGAATTCCTGTGGCAGACTGAAGGAAAATATGTGGGTCGTTGCAAAGAATGGTGGCTTTTTCCCAGCTACCTTTGTTGTCGGCTCTGGGTTGGTAGGATTACAGGTGTGAGCCACCAGCACACATCTATCCATCCATTTTAAATTTCCCTAAACAGTGGCAATGTGAGTGAAAGTTTTTCTGTATGGGCTTTGAAGTCTCACTTCTTCCTTCGTTTGAAATGTGTAAATTAAAAAGAGTCTCCAGTTTAGACGCTAATGTCTTTTGCTGTTCTTTCTCATTCCTTGTCTCATATCTTCATATCTATCTTTCCTTCTTTTTCTTCCTCCCTCCCTTCTCTCTTACCCCCAGTTGTGGATTGAAAAAAACAATAAAAACTGAAATTTGCCCTGTAAATTTACTTTTTTTGTCATCAGGTTTGAACTTGGCCTGGGCGCTCTCCCTGAGCTCTTCAGAAGGCTAGTGGTCTATTATTTGAGCCATAGCACTACTTCCGGTTTTCTGGTGTTTAATTGGAGATGAGTCTCAAGACTTTCCTGCCCTGGGCTGGCTGGACCTTGATCCTCAGATCTCAGCCTCCAGAGCTGGGATTATAGGCTTGAGCCATAGGCTCCTGGCTTACTGTTTCCTTTTTTTCCTGGGGCTTGTACTCAGGGCCTGAGCACTGTCCCTGGCTTCTTTTTGCTCAAGGCTAGCACTCTTCCACAGTGCCACTTCTGGCCATTTTCTGTATATGTGGTGCTGGGGAATTGAACCCAGGGCTTCATGTATGGGAGGCAAGCACTCTACCACTAGGCCATATTCCCAGCCCCTTACTGTTTACTTTTAAAAAGCTAATTTATTATTCACTTAGTAGATGCTTATCTTTTGAATGAAATTAGCATGCTCTTACTCTGGAAGCCAAATGTAAATTATTAAAAGCCGTGCAATTTTGAAGTGATGTATAGCTGGTGTCTAGTGTGGGAATGGAGTGAAAAGATACTCCTGATCTAAAAAATATTCCACTTCAGATTGTTCCCCCAACAACAGTGTCCTTATGCCTGTCAAGTTGTAAATTGACAGTGTCTAAAACCACAGTAGATTGACTGTAAAATCCTAACTTAAATTTAGTGACTTAAAATTTAATTACTTGTGATTTTATTTTGAGTATAGAGATGAATTGATGTTTAATTTTTTTTAATGTTTTAATTTTTTTGAGGGAAAAAAATCTTCAAACTTGCCATTCCTCTCCTTCAGCCTCCATATTGCTGGGATTACAGGAGTGCATTACCATGTATGGCTCATATGTTTTCACATTTCTAGAAATTATAGTGAGCTAGGTGCCTGGTGGCTTACTTTGTAATGTGACTTACTCAGAAGGCTGAGATCTGAGGATTGACGTTTGAAGCCAGCCCAGGCAGACAAATCCCTGAGACTATATTTCCAAGTAACTAATTATGGGAGGAAAAAGCTAAGGTGGAGCATGAGGTACCAATACAAACACAGAACGATAAGTAAAAATAAATTGCATATGAGACCTGCTGGATGTTTTTATTTAATGCATAAATAAAAAGGCATGACAGGCACCTGTGGCTCATGCCAGTAATCCTAGTTATTCTGTAGGCTAAGATTTGTGGGTGATGGTTCAAAGTCCAGGCAGAAAAGTCTGTGAGACTCTTTATCTCCAATTAACCACAAAAGAGAAAGCCAGAAGTGGAGCCTGTGGCTCCACTGGTTCTTTTCCTTAGGAAAAGAACTCAGCACCCAGGCCCAGAGTTCAAGCCCCATTACCTGCACAAAAATAGGCATATAGCTGTCTACTAATTTGTGTGTAAATATAACATATACACACAATATACACAATATACACATATAAATATACACAAATATACACACATACATATATGAGTGACCTGGATGCTGTCTGTCCCTGAGCTGTATTTGTTCAGATCTCAGCCTCCTGAGTCGCTAGAATAACAGGTGTGAGCCATTGGCAATTGGCTCATCATTATTTTTTTTCTTTTTGGCCAGTCCTGGGCCTTGAACTCTGGGCCTGGGCACTGTCCCTGAGCTCCTTTTGCTCAAGGCTAGCAGTGTGCCACTTGAACCACAGCACCACTTCTGGCTTTTCTGTGGTTAATTAGAGATGAGAACCTCATGAACTTTACTTCCCTGGGCTCACTTCAACTGTGATCCTCAGATCTCAGCTTTCTGAGTAGCTAGGATGACAAGCGTGAGCCACTAGGGCCCAGCTTCATCATGAAGTTTTTATTTAGCCTGGCTTCATCATTAACTTTTTATTTCAGGCATTACAAAGGTTATTTTGTACTTTTGTCCCTTGAGATGTCCTGCTTCTTTCTAGTGTAGTTATTTAGAAACCAAGTTCTGGGCGCTCAGTTTGGCTATTTTTTGTTTGGTTTTGTTTTTTGCCAGTCCTGGGCCTTGGACTCAGGGCCTGAGCACTGTCCCTGGCTTCTTTTTGCTCAAGGCTAACACTCTACCACTTGAGCCACAGCACCACTTCCGGCTTTTTCTATATATGTGGTGCTGAGGAATCGAACCCAGGGCTTCATATATATAAGATGAGCACTTTACCACTAGGCCATATTCTCAGCACCTCACTGAAACAGGAGGCTCAAATTTATGATTATGATTTTTTAAATGAGTTTTGGCTGTTTAGCAGAATTGAGATAGGAGTCGAGTTTGTTCAGTTTACATTTTTACACATGAACATATCTCTCTCTCATACATTGTGTTCCAGAACATGAGAATCTTTTCTTTTTGTGTTTTTTTTTGCCAGTCCTGGGCCTTGGACTCAGGGCCTGAGCACTGTCCCTGGCTTCTTTTTGCTCAAGGCTAGCACTCTGCCACTTGAGTCACAGCGCCACTTCTGGCCATTTTCTGTATATGTGGTGCTGGGGAATCGAACCCAGGGCTTCAAGTATACAAGGCAAGCGCTCTTGCCACTAGGCCATATCCCCAGCCCTATGAGAATCTTTTCTAATCCTCCTGTTTCCATGTTTGTAAATCCCTTCTCAGACAATGAGATCCTTACTCCTATTATTTATGATAGATTTACTTCATTGCTCAATTGTGTGCCTCTTGGACCTAGTATCCCAACTACTTTGCCTCCCCTGCTGTCTCTCTCAGGGACACAGCCTCTGTAGCCTCTGCCTGGCCTTCTCTCCCTCTGCTCTTTCATGGAAACTAATGTGAAGAGGGAACCAACATCGGAACTGGGACAAGGAAAGTAAAGGGAGGTGGAAAGTGTGAGTGAGACTGTGTGTGTGTGTGTGTGTGTGTGTGTGTGTGTGTGTGTGTGTGTGTGTGTGTGTAAACTTAACATCTTTGTGCATGCCCCCAACCCCTCAGAAGTGTTCTTTTCATTGTGGGAGTTAACTGGCTAAGAAGGATTAGTTGCAAAACTTGAATGTGTTATTTCATTAGTGGGGTGTAGTTCTGTTGTCTTGTTTCAGGAATGACTAAGGGAGGAGTGTTGTCTTTAGCAGGAGAACTTATGTGCAAATGAAGTATGTGGCAACTCATTGCTATTGCTTATTACTAGGTCACTTGCAAAAGCTGGATTAAAATTACTATTGCATTCCTGTTGATAACCCAGACAATGAAGGTTGTAAGCAGGCTCTTCTGAAATGGCTTATTGAGGGAATTCACTGCGTTTTAACATACTAAAATGATGCTTGCCCCCCTCTTCCTGGGCATACCAGTGATCTTCATGTTGGTTACTTTGGCAATTTCCTTCTGCCAGTACTGGGGCTTGAACTCAGGGCTGGACTACCATTTGAGCCACAGCTCCACTTCTGGCTTTTTGGTGGTTAGTTGGAGGTGAGTCTTATAAACTTTTCTTGCCCCAGCTGGCTTTGAACTGTGATCCTCAGATCTCAGTTGTTGTTTTTTAAAGCAGGTTTCTTTTGTTTATTTGTTTTGTTTTTGTTGCCAGTCCTGGGGCATGGACTCAGGGCCTGAGCACTGTCCCTGGCTTCTTTTTGCTCAAGGCTAGCACTCTGCCACTTGAGCCATGGCGCCACCTCTGGCCGTTTTCTATATATGTGGTGCTGGGGAATCAAACCCAGGGCTTCATGTATACAAGGCAAGCACTTTACCACTAGACCATCTTCCTAGCCCCTTTCAGTTTCTTGAATATTGTACATTGGTAATTTGAGACAGAGAGCTTTTTTTGGCTAGTTCTGGGACTTGAACTCTGGGCCTGGACACTGTCCCTGAGCTTTTTTTGCTCAAGGCTAGCACTCTACCACTTGAGCCACAGCGCCACTTCTGGCCTTTTCTTTTCATTTTTTTTTTAAATTTCCTTTATTTATTTATTTATTAATTATTATTATTATTATTATTATTATTTTTGGCCAGTCCTGGGCCTTGGACTCAGGGCCTGAGCACCATCCCTAGCTTCTTCCTGCTCAAGGCTAGCATTCTGCCACCTGAGCCACAGCGCCCCTTCTGGCCATTTTCCCTATATGTGGTGCTGGGGAATTGAACCCAGGGCTTCATGTATATGAGGCAAGCACTCTTGCCACTAGGCCATATTCCCAGCCCTTCTGGCCTTTTCTATATATGTGGTGCTGAGGAATTGATCTCAGGGCTTCATGTATGCAAGGCGAGCACTTTACCACTAGGCCATATTCCCAGCCAAGAACTACTTTAAAAAGAGATTCCCCCTCCCCCCCCTTGGAACCCAGATCTGCCTGGATTCTGCTAAGCATGTGTTCTTTCAGTAAGCTGTGGCCCCAGCCTCTGATCCCAGTGCAACAGCTATTTATATTATGCTAGATAATTAAGTAATTTAGACTTGGTTTAAGGCATGTGAAAAAGCAACTCAGAAGGTTGAGGCAGGAAGTTTGATAGGAGTGTGGGGCTAGCCTGGGAAATAGAATGAGACATCCTTTATAAAAAGAGAAGAGGCTGGGAATGTTACTTAGTGGAGCAACACTTTCTAGCATGTCCAAAGCACTGGGTTCCTTGAGTAGTATTCCCAAAACGAAAAAAGTATATGGGAAGATGTCCATGTAGTATATACAAATACTTTATCTATATACTTGCCTACTTGTTAGTCTTTGAACACGACCTTACACTTGCTTGGTTTGATGCTTGGCTGGTACTCTATGGTGTGAACCATACCTTCAGTCCTACTCTGCTATTTTATCTGAAAAATTTGAGTATCTGCCAACTTTAGTACCTGCAAGATGAGTCGAGGGTGGTCCTAGAACCAATCCCCAATGGATACAAAGAGGGCCTGTTGAAGTGAGTGTATGTTGAAGGTTACAGTGAATGGGTACTGGGCTAGGGATTGATCCCTGGGTGTTGTAAATTCTAAGCCTGTGCTCTGTCACTGCTCTACACCCCTGACAGTGAGTGATAAAGGGTATGTTGATGAACTTACTGTTGTAGATATGTTGAATATTTTCAACAAATGACTTAAAAATATATTTTGTTGTCCAAGTTGGCTAGTATTCTACTAACAGAGCCATGCCTCCAACCTCCCCAAAATTAATTTGAAAACTAGACCCTTCAAAAATTATTTCCAAAACAAAATTATTAGATTGTTCTATCCCCAACCACCCCCAGTTTTGGGGCTTGGAATCAGGGCCTGAGCACTGTCCCTGGCTTCTTTTTGCTCAAGGATAGCACTCTATCTCTTGAGCCACAGCGCCACT
Organism: Perognathus longimembris pacificus; assembly: GCF_023159225.1. Lineage (NCBI taxonomy): Eukaryota > Metazoa > Chordata > Mammalia > Rodentia > Heteromyidae > Perognathus > Perognathus longimembris. Next base: position 9,556,571 of record NC_063167.1, read on the forward strand.
TTTAGCTTTTTCTGTTTATGTGGAGCTGAGGAATTGAACCCAGGGCTTCATGCATGTTAGGCAAGCATTCTACCACTAAGCCACATTCCCAAGTCCCTACAGAACGTTTTTATCATTCAGTACAGAAGCTACCTTATCTTCTCTAGCTCCTGGTAACATGTTTTACTTTCTGTCTCTATAGAAGTAGCCTATCTAGATCATCTCATATAAATAGAGCTGTACACTATTTGTCCTTTTGTGTCTGGCTCGTTTTACATAAAATAGTGATATCAATGTTTATTATTGTTCAATGTGTATCAGAATTTTTTGTCAATATAATATACCATTGTATAACTATACAAATTTTTGTTTTGTTTTTGGTTATGGAGCTTGAACTCAGGGCTTGGGTACTGTCTCTGAGCTCTTTTTGTTCAAGGCTAGTTCCCTACCACTTTGAGCCACAGCACTACTTTCCTGTCTGGGCTGGCTTTGAACTATGATCCTCAGATCTCAGCCTCCTGAATCGCTAGGATTACAGGTATGAGCTGCCAGTGCCTGGCTTATTATATACCACATTTTTTTTGTTTTATTATACATAATGGATGATATATCTTTTTGTTGTTGTTGTTGTTGTTGCCTGTGGGGCTTGAATTCTGGGCCTAGGCACTGTCCCTGAGCTCTTCAGCTCAAGGTTGGTACCACTTGAGCCACAGTGCCACTTCTGGTTTTCTGGTGGCTATAATTGGAGACGAGAGTCCATGGACTTTCCTGCCTGGGCTGCCTTTGAACTGACATCCTCAGATCTCAGCCTCCCAAGTAGCTAGGATTATAGGTGAGAACTGCAGAGGCCCAGCACATCTTTGTTTTGCCAGTCCTGGGGCTTGAGCTCTGAGCCTTTGTGCTGTCACTGAGCTTCTTTTGCTCAAGGCTACAGCTTTACTAATTGAGCCACCTCACCACTCCTCCCCCCCCCCCCCTTTTTTTTTGTTCAAAGCTAGCACTCTACCATTGCACCACTTGCAATTTTCTGGTCATTAATTGGAGATAAGGGTCTCATGGACTTTCCTTCCCAGGTTGATTTTGAACCTCAGTCCTTAGATCACAGCCTCCCGAGTGGCTACGATTACAGGTATGACCTACCAGCACCCAGCTCTCTGACCTTTTTTGCTTAAGACTAGCACTCTACCACTTGAGCCACAGCTCCACTTCTGGCTTTTTGCACCTAGTTGGTGGTAAGAATCTAACTGACTTTTTTGCCTGGTCTGGCCTCAAGCACTTGACCTTTATAATTCAGCTTCCTGAGTAGCTAGGGTTACAAGGTGAGCCACTGACACTTGTGTGTGTGTGTGTTGGTCCTAGGACTGGTACTCAGGGCCAGGGCCCTATCCCTGAGCTCAAGTCTAGTGCTGGACCACTTGAGCCACAGCTTCAACTCTGTGGAGTTTTTTTTTTGTTGTTGTTGTTTTGTGACTGGAGATAAAAGTTTCATGGCTTTCCTGCCTGGACTGGCTTTGTACCTCAATCCTTAGATCTCAGCCTCCTGAGTAGTTAGGATTGTGTGAGCTACCAGCACATGACATTGGATGATAGAACTTTTGGCTACTCTGAGTAATGGCAGCAGTGAACATTAGTGGACAGAGGCACTTGGAATTCAAACAGAATAAAACAGAATTACCAGATCACTAGGTTATTCCTGTGCTTAATTGTTTGAGAAGTCACCAGATGTTCCTGTAGTGGCTCCTTCATTTAACATTTTCACTAGCTATGCTTGAGAATTTAAATCTCTCTGTGTCTTTGTAATGCTTTCTTTCTTTTTCCTTTAATTAGAGACAGGGTCTTGTCCTGGCCTCAGGGTCTCTTATCCTCCTACCTATGCCTTTCTCCTCCAGCTGGGATCACAGGCACATGTTAGCAATGCTCCGCTATTGGTTAAGATTTGGGGGTCTTGCTAATTACCTGGGAAGAGCTGTGCCTCTCATGTGGCTGAGATGAGTGAGCTGAGCGTGAGCCACTGCTCAGAGCTCTTTTATTATATCTGTTACTATATTTTTTGGCGGTATTAGAGGTTGACTTTAAGGCTTCATTGCAGGGTTTTGTGCTTGCTAGGCAGATGCTTTACTAATATTTTTCCTTTTGGTTGTGCTAAGGACCAAACCTGGAGCTGTGAGTATACTATACAAGAGCTCTACCACTAAGCTATAGACCCATCCTTTTTTTTTATTTTTTATTTTATTGATTGATTGATTGCCAGTCCTGGGGCCTGAGCGCTGTCCCTGGCTTCTTTTTGCTCAAGGCTAGCACTCTGCCACTTGAGCCACAGCCCCACTTCTGGCCGTTTTCTGTATATGTGGTGCTGGGGAATTGAACCCAGGGCCTCATGTATACAAGGCAAGCACTCTTGCCACTAGGCTATATTCCTAGCCCCCGCCCCCCCCATCCTTTGTTTTTTATTACTAGGCATTATAGTGGATGTCCAGTAGAATCTTACTGAGGTTTCAGCTTGTAGTTCTCTAATGAATAAAGATATTGAGCATATGCTTGTCTACCACCAGTCTACCTTGTTTTTCCTGTTCTGTTTTGTGCTGATCCTTGGGCTTGAAATTTACAGCCTGAGCTCTGTCTCTGAGTCTTTTTGCTCAAGGATAGTACTCTACCACTTGGATAGGGACTGCTCCCAGTCCCTGAGTTCAAGCCTCATGACTGACAAAAAAATTAGACTTGTGCTGGGGGTAGGGCCCAATGGTAGAGCATTTGCCTGACACAACCAAGATAGTAGGCTCACTGTTCCCCACACCCCCCCCACCCCTCCTGCCCCCAGACTGGATTGGAGGTGTGGTTCCAGTGGTAGCATACTTGCTGAGACCTAATAAGTTCAGTCTCCAGTACTGGAAAAATAAAACAAAAAAAAGCTATCATTTTCAAATGAACATCGAATATTTGGATTTATTTTTATCTTTTAGACAAATATTTGTAACAATCTCATTTTTCCCATAATAGCATTGCTTCTCACTGAATTAAAAAAAATAAACTGTGAGAAACAGGTATAAGAGTTCATAGTTTTTTCTCTTAATCCATCCATGTTTTATTTTGCATACACAGGACAATATGTGTGTGTATGCATGTGAGTGTGCATGTATGTTTGTGTGGCTAGAGGCCTCCCATATACTACAGCCAATATTCTAGCCTACAAAGCTTATGAACTGGGGCTGGGAATATGGCCTAGTGGTAGAGTGCTTGCCTTGTATGCATGAAACTCTGGGTTCTACTTCTCAGCACCACATATATAGGAAAAAAAAAAGCTGGAAGTGGCGCTATGGCTCAAGTGGTAGAGTGCTAGCCTTGAGCAAAGAGAAGCCAGGGACAGTGCTCAGGCCCTGAGTTCAAGCCCAGGACTGGCAAAAAAACAAAAAATCAAAACAAAAGCTTATGAACTCTGTGAATATTAACAAAACAATTTCTTCCAGGTTAGCCGTTATGTACATTTCTTGCCTTTTGCTTAGTATCATTTGTTGCCTCTTTTTCTCTCATTTCTTCCTTTCCCCCACTGCCCTTGAGTTGATTAGTTCACTTTCATCAACGTCCATTGCAGCTGTTGGGCCTTGTCTACTGCATTTCTTTTTCGCCCGCTTTCCACTCATTCTTTGCTTTCCTCCCATCTTCCCTCAGATGTGCACATGTATACACCATATGAGAAGTAAAGAATATAGAGTACTTTAAATACTACAAGACAAATTAAGGAGAGGTCCTTTGTTTTCTTATCTTTGGAGTTATTTTCAGTCTGTATATTATTTTATGTACATATGAAGTAGTGCTTGGGTCTGACTATTTGGTGCATTTCTCTCAAGACTGTCCTTTTTTGGTCTCACTTTGTATTGGTATCTTGGGTCCTGTTTGCTTTGTCATATCTCATTGCAATTTGATTCTAACACCTGCATATTAGGGAGACCATGCGTTGTTTGTCTCTCTATTCTCGGCTTGTCTCACTTAACATGATTTGTTATAGTTCTGTCCATTTCCCAGAAAATGCCATTATTTTATCATTTCTAATGGCTATGTAGAATTCCATTGTGTACAGGTACCACATTTTTTTGGATTCGTTCTTCTGTAGTGGGGCATCTGGGTTTGTTTCCATATCTTGGCTATTGTGAACAGCAATGAACATGGAAGTACAGGTATTCTTGTCATATCCTGGATGCTGTTGCTCAGGGTGTAGGCCTAGGAGTGGTATGGCTGGGTCATAGCATATGTCTGTTAAGTATTTTGAGGAATCTTCAGACTGCTTTCCAGAGTTGTTGTACTAGTTTACATTCTCATCAGCAGTGCATAACCTTTTCTTAGAATGTAAAAATTATTTTGAAGGACAGGGAATGTGGCTTAGTGGTAGAGTGCTTGCCTAGCATGCATGAAGTCCTGGGTTTGATTCCTCAGTACCACAAAAACAGAAAAAGGCAGAAGTGGGGCTGTGGCTCAAGTAGTAGAGTGCTAGCCTTGAGTAAAAGAAGCTTATGGACAGTGCCCAAGCCCTGAGTTTAAGCCCCAGGACTGGCCAAAAAAAAAAAAATTCCTTAGAAAATAGTCATGCTTGAGCTATCTTCCCAGCCTAAAACTTTTTTTTGGGTGTTGGTCCTGAGGCTTGAACTCAGGGCCTAGTCCTTGTCCCTGAGCTTCTTTTTGCTCAACTAGCGCTCTATCACTTGAGCCATAGCTTCATTTTTGGCTTTTTACTGGTTAATTGGAAATAAGTGTCTCTAGCATTGTCTACGTGGGCTGCTTCGAACTGTAATCCTCAGATTTCAGCCTCCCCCATAGTTACGTGCCTGGCCCTCAGCCTTTTTGAGATTCATTTCAGCTAAGTGTTATAGAAAGGTTAAGGATAGTTTAGTAAATATTATATTTAGGAAGTAAATGGGGCACCAGTGGCTCATGCCTGCAATCAATCCTAGCTGTAATTCTAGTGATCTGTGGATTGCAGTTTGAAGCCAGCCTGGACAGGAAAGTCCCAGAGACTCTTATCTCTAGTTAATTATCAAAAAGCTAGAAGTGGAGGTGTAGCTCAAAGTGGTAGCGTGCTAGACTTGCATGTCAGCTCCCAGGCCCTGAATTCAAGCCCCTCAACAACAACAAAACAGAACCAAAAAACCCCTAGCCTAGAGTCAAAAAAGTCCAGGGACAGTCGCAGGCCCTGAATTCAAGCCCTAGGACTTGTACCACTCCCACTCCCGCCAAAAAAAAAAAAAAGAGAGTAGTATAATACTGGGGTAGAAGTATTCCAGAGGAAAATGGAAAACATATTTGTTAGTGAGAGCTTTTTAAAGAGTCACCTTGTGACCTTTCCCCCATATTTATATGTAATGTAAGTTTTCTTAAAAGTATCTTAACTTATTTTGGAAAATAACTGAAATGCAATAATATGATATGCTGCAATAATAACGTAATAACGTTGACTTTATTTTCTTCCAGCTATGGCCGTGTGGAAAGTGTCAAAATTCTCCCCAAGAGGGGCTCTGAAGGAGGAGTGGCCGCCTTTGTGGATTTTGTGGACATTAAAAGTGCACAGAAAGCTCACAACTCTGTCAACAAAATGGGAGATAGAGACCTCCGCACGGATTACAATGAACCAGGCACTATTCCAAGTGCTGCTCGGGGATTGGATGATACAGTTTCCATAGCATCTCGTAGTAGAGAGGTTTCTGGGTTCAGAGGAGGTGGTGGAGGGCCTGCTTACGGTCCCCCACCATCACTTCATGCACGAGAAGGACGTTATGAGCGGAGACTTGATGGGTAAGTTCCAAGGTTTCTGTAGGCAGGTGTCTTTTGTATTTGATGTGGTGAGAACCAGAA